>NC_138102.1:19915912-20515912 GCF_964146895.1 Miniopterus schreibersii | reverse complement strand
GGAGCCATGGGGGCACAGGGCTTGGCTCTGCTCAAGAAACAGTGCGGTCCTTGATGCTAGCAGGAACTCGGCCTTAATTTGGTCCTCAGCACAATGGCTGCATTTGACGCAGGGCTGGCAAACAGGACTCCAGTTTCCAAGCCATGTTTCCCTAGGTTGCAATAAGCGCTCCACCCAACCTCATCATACAGTGGCAAACCTCACAGCAGCGTGTTGGTGGTTCATACTCTTCTGCTAACCAGAGCGCCGTCCCCCAGGGCTCCGGGAGAGGAAGGTATTCAGCCAGGATGGGCTGCGCACTATTTTCCTTCAACCGTTCTCAAGTTCTGCCGGCCAAGAGTGCGTGGTCCCAGCCGACCCCGTGGTTTCAGCAGTCCTGTGGTGTACCTCACTTCCAGGAATCCTACCCAGCCTGGGGCAGAGAGCCTCGTCACTTATTTACTCACGGACCGGTTCCAAGATGTAGAATCATACCACTGGAAAGAACTGCCAGTCTGATTTTGGGCCCCACAGTTTCTACATTTCCTTTACAATTGTAATAATATAGCTGCCCCTTTAAAAGATATTTTCTCTCATACTTTCACATTCTTAATTAATGTTTTAGCTGACTTTGAGCTGGGCTGCAAAGACCAATCAAAGGAAAGAGTCAAATCTTGCCACTTAAAAAGCATCATGGGAGGCAAAAACCACCTCAGGGCTCGTTTTCTACATTTTTTTCCTTCCCATTCTGGGTTGGAGTTACTGAAAGTAGTTTATGTGGCATAATTTTAAGGGTGACCTTTCCTCAATACTATCCCCCAATGACATCTGCTATTCTATTACTAACTGTTAGCCATCCCATCTGTGTTAAGATTGTTGGGGGAGGAAAGAAGGGAATTTGGAATACACTCATAAAATACATATACTCTTGGAAATTAAAGCACACCAAGTCCCAAACAACTTGATGTAAATGAGTTAATTAGAGCAGGAAGCCCGGCAAAACAATGTGGTTTAGCATAAAGAATAGTGGGCTTGGAGTCCAAAACAGAGATTGAGTCCTGGTTGTACTTTCTTTCTCTGCCTTAATCCCCTCATCTGTAAATTGGTGATAACCACCCTGGTCTCATTATAAAGCTGTGTGTGTGTGTGTGTGTGTGTGTGTGTGTGTGTGTGTGTATCCATGAACACATTCTATAATGACTTTATGAATGTCAGCACATGATGAGGGCAGGGACCATAGGACAGGAAGGGGGAAGGAGGCCAGGGCCCTGGGCTGCCACAGGCTGCTGCAGAGTCCCAGTGAACCCCCTGAGGGCTGGCCTCTGGGGGCACCAGACAGCTTAGTGCTGGGCCAGCCTTCCCCATGATGATGCTTGGGAACTGAAAAAGGACTGTGTTTGTTAGGGTTCCACTCCAACACACCCCAGAGCCTATCTGACACAACATGTCAGCCGCAGGCTACCTCCACCTGTGAGTGCAGGTCTCCTCTCCACCTTGGCCTGCGGATGGAAGGCTAGGAGACCCAGCTGGACAGTTGGAAGCTCCATGGTGACATTTTAATGAAGACCGTTAGACCTCAGGTGTAACTTTTACTGACTCCTAGGGAAGCCTGCTCACCTCTGCTTGGGGCACCTTTACGCTGGCTTCATAAAAATTTGTTTATAAGGCCAAGCTCAAATAAAGTTAAAACATCCAACCAGGTGGTTGGGGACGGGCTATGAAAGGCTCCAGCCCATTACACAAGACTCCCTGTAGCCCTGGGTCTATAGGCTGGTGGATTGCTCCCAAAGGTTATTTTTCTATTCATTTTAGCAGATTTCCCTCCCAAAGCAGGCCCCTGGAGCTGCCAAGCCATGGTAACAAGGAGAAACATGGGGCTGACATGTGAGCCCCAAGCTGCCGCGGCAGGGGGGTTTGTTTCACCTCCGGGCTGGGAAATAAACGCAGCCTGACTTTTGGGAGGGAGCCTAATTGATTCTGCTGGTGGCGGCAGAGTGGTGGAGACCCCTGGAAAGAATGATGTTTGGGGCCAGGGTACCAGCGCCGAAGGCACACACACTTCCTTTAATTAACAGGCACCCGATGCCAACAAACACACCGGAGTATGGGAAGTGAGGGCGACTCACAGGCAAGCCTCCTGACTTCCTCAGGGAGTGCCCTGCCAGCCAGGATTATTCCCTGTTCCTGTTTCCTCACAAAAAAGGCCCTGTGCTTGGTTGAGAGGCCGGCCCCAGGTGCTGGCAGACCCCCAGCCCAGAGGCACTGCCTGAGCTTGTCTTCCTGCCTCTCCCTGTGCCAGGGACGTTTTTCTGGAGTAGCTAGTTTGAAGCATTCAGAAAAGCCAGGGGACCTTTCTGGGGACTTTCTGGGATTAAATGGTCAATTTCTGCCTCCCCTTTTCTCTCCTTTGACATTTCAGGACTTTGGTTATTTCTACTGATAAACTTCATCTTCTTCTCCAGGACCCTCACAATCACCACCTACCCTAACCCTGTGCAGGGTCTGAAACTGTCTCCAGCACCCCTGAAGGCCATCCAGGCTAGGAATGGAGCTATCCTGTCTATGGCTTTTCCCACTGACAAGGTCAGTACCCCTCATTTCTAGAGTCGTCTTTTCTATGTTCTATGAATCTCTTTTGATTACTGGCCATTGCAAACATAGCTCAAGAGAGAGTGATGCATTCAACAAGCATATACATCAAGTGTCTGTTACGTGCCAGGCACTGTGCTGGGTGTGGAGGATTCCAGGCACCTGAGGTGAGACCCCTCTCCAGGTAAGGAGCCAGAGGCAGGAGCAGAAGCAACAGGACATGGTGAAGACTCTAATAGGTATGTCCAAGAAGCTATGGGTTCACCAAGGAAAGACAATCCTGGCTGTGCACAGACCATCTGAATCAGATCAGACTTGTCAGCGATGTAGACTTTCAGGCCTCATCCTGGAACTTCCAAATCATTTTCTCAGGGAGGGAGGCCCAGGAAGGTGTATTTCAATGAGTTTCTCAGATGACCCTTATTCACACTAAATTTTGAGAACCATTGTCCTATTTGAGAGCCACTGTCCTTGGAGTAGCTAAAAAAGGTGCACCATGGTGATGACATTTGAGGTTTTTTAAAAAAGTAACAGTCTTTATTTAAATTTTGATTTTCCTTGAAAGAAATCATCAAAGGATACTTTATTATTATGTGCCAGTTTTGCGTCCCATTTTTGTGGGGCAGTAGCTTACTAAACCAAAGTGACCTTTCTTTTCATCTTAATTTTTAAAATATTTTAAAAATTGTGATAAAATGCACATAACATAAAATTTACCATCTTAACCATCTTTAAGTGTACTGTTCAGTGGCATTAAGGGCATTCACACTGTTGTGCAAACACCACCACCACTGATGCACAGAACTCTTGTCATTTTACAAAATTGAAACTCTTTTCCCCTTAGACGATATAGCTCCTCATTCCCCCATCCCCTCACCCCCTGACAACCACCATTCTACTTTCTGTCTCTGTGAATTTGCCTCATACAAGTGAAATCACACAATATTTGTTCTTTTGTGACTGGCTTCTTTTACTTATGATAATGTCTTCAAGTTTCATCCATGTTGTAGCATGTGTTAGAAAGATAACTCTGATCGCCAGGTATAAGGTAACTGCAAGAATCCAGGCAAGAAATCACAAAAGCCCACGCTAAGGCAACTGAAGTGGGACATGATGACTGGAGAAGGGGATGGAGATATGTGGGTGCTCCAATACAAAGTGATTCTCTCTAATCACTTTAGAAAACTGAGTGGATGGTTCTGCCACACACCAAGGCAGAGAACACTAGAAGACAACTGTGACTGCCATGGAGCCAAAGTGTCTATGCTACTGAACTAATTGCTCTCCTCTCTCTCACATGGTGCACGGGGTTTTCCCAACCTGGATCTTCACTATCTTCCCAATGTATGACAAGCCCTGACACAGTCCAGCCACTCTGAGAACATCATTGGTTCGCAACTTTGGCTATGTAAAAATAGTGAGTTCATCTGTGCTTTGTCAATGGCAGAATTTCACCATAATGTCTGTGGGCAGCTTCATGATTCCTTGTTCAGACCAATCTCTCAACCACAGAAGCCACCAAAAGGTCTCTGGATGAGCATCTCATGCTCTCATGTCCACTACTTGGGGGATGCCATTCCTTTGTAGACTTCTTTTCAGCTGTGGCTTTCACAAACCACATGGAAGACTGCAAGTCACATCCGATCAGCAGGCTGAAGGCTCAAGCTTTTACTGTATTCAGTGGGGTGGCCCTGTTTGGTGTACCCACACCAGGGGACTCTCTGGCTACTCCTGAAAACCCAAAGCAGTGGCAGAGGCCAATTAAATTACTGAGAGGGGTTTTTATAGCTTTACATTTGAAAGAGCAGGGGCAAATTCAGTTCCAAGAAGAAGAGCATTGCAGTCCGATGTCCTGCTTCTACTGAGCTGGGATAAAGCACAGCCTGAGCTGAAGACAGGAGCACAGAGTTGGGTTTGGCCCAGAAAGGGATAGTGCTCAATAATAGTGGCTTAAAACAACAAATGTGTGTTTTTTCACATAGTTCCTGTGGGTCAGGAATCCAGGAGCAGCTTAGCTGGGTGGTTCTGGTTCAATGTCTCTCATGAGGTTGCAATCAAGCTGTCATCTGAAGATTTGAATGGGGCTGGCAGATCCATATCTATGCTTATTCATATGGTTGTTAGTAGGAAGTCTTAACTTCTTTCTATGCGGGCCTCTCCAAAGGGATGCTCATGACATGGAAGCTACCTTTTACCAGTGTACCTGAGAGAGGGGGAGGGAGGGAGGGAGAGAGGAAGGGAGAGAGGGAGAAAGAGAGAGAGAGAGAGAGAGAGACCACATTGTCTTTTAAAATCTAATCTCAGAAGTGGCATATCATTACTTCTGCCATATTTTCTCGGTCACACAAACCAATCTTGGTACAGTGTGAGAGAAAACCACACAAGAATCGAATACCAGGAGGCAGGGATCACTGGGCCGTCTTGGAGGATGGCTATAACACTGAAAGTTCAGGTGGGTACTCCATACCATAGTGTACCTGTTCTACAGATAGGAAGAAAGACAATTTGACCACACGATACTTCCTCTTCATTTGTTTTTCCAATGTTATTACACTTTAGGAAACTTTGTGAAATTTATGTTGCCTGCATTGTGACCTCCATCATTTCCATCCCATTGCCACCAATGAACCCTTTTTAAATTAAGTTTATTGGGGTGACAGTGGTTAATATGAACATATAGGTTTCAGATGTCAGTCTCTATGTTACAAGATCTGTATATTGCACTGTGTGCCCACCACCCAAAGTCATACCTTCTCCCTTCACCATATATTAGGACCCCCTTCACTACCTACCCTCTTCCCTCTAGCAACCACCACACTGCTGTTTGCATCCACAAGTTTCAATTTTATATCCCACATATGAGTGAAATCATATGGTTCTTAGCTTTTTCTGACTGACTTCTCTCACTTAGCATAATATTCTCAAGGTCCATCCATGTTGTTACAAATGGCAGTATCTCACCCTTCCTTATGGCTGAGTAGTATTCCACTGTGTGCATGTCCCACACCTTCTTTATCCAGTTTTCTATAGCAGTGCATTTTGGTTGTTTCCATATCTTGGCCACCGTGAATAATGCTGCAATGAACATAGGGCTGCATATGTCCTTGTGAATACATGTTTTCAAGTTTTTCAAATATATACCCAGGAGAGGAATTGCTGGGTTGTGTGGTAACTCTATTCTTAATTTTTTGAGGAATCGCCAGGCTGCATAGTGGTTGTATCAGTACTAATGAACCCTTAACGTACAACTCCAGCCCTTTAAACTTCAACTGCATTTAGACTCAGTGTTGAGTCTACAATTCAGCACTTTATCATTTTCTTATTGTTTTATATGTACTTACATGGTTCCCCCAACTAGACTGTATGCTCCTTATGAGAAGGGACCAAATGTCTTTTTATTTGTAAGGGGCCATAGCAGCAAGTCCAATGCTGGACACATGGTAGTTGTTTAATCAAGAGTTATTCACTGACTGATTGATTTAGAGGACCTCTGGGAAGTTGAGGAGTCAGCAAGGAAGAAGCTTGGTCAGATGAGTCATCAGTCAGGTCCAGAGCAAAACTCCATAGACAGCTGCGTATCCCAGCTGGAGGAAGAAGACTGGCTCTTAGTCTGAGGCTCAGAGGCCACCTGCTGCATTTCACTGGGCTAATGACCAAGCTTCTCCCACACTGAGCTGCCCAATAACTCATGAGGCTGTAGGAAGCCTCATTTCTGTACTGGGCTGGTTGTACTCAGTCTTCCAGGCAAACACTAATGCTTGAGAGGAAATGGTTGCTAACAAGCAGAACTTCCCTTTTAATGTCTCCATGATTTGTGACATGCTCTGAAATGAGAAGCATGTCTGTTCTGCAGAACAGAGAAGGGCCACTTGCCTTGCACAATGTCATCAGCACACCCCACTGAGTCCTATGGATCTGACTCCAGTCTGCTCCTTAGCACTGGATCATATAACAGTTGGTGATTTGGGAAGGAAGCTCTATTCAGCTCAGTGCTGATGAAATACAGGCAGTGGGACCAACCAATGAACTCTGCAGTTGACATATATCTAAGTGGCAACACCAATATCTCAGATTGGAATCCCAGTGAAGAGAGCCCCTCCCCCTGACTCTGCTTTTTACTTGGCTTGGGGTTACCTCAGGTTAATGGGTCCCTACTAAAATGTTTGATTTTTCAACATGGCCTTTGGAAACCTTTGTTCTCTCAGTGAATTTACCTTCGTTCCTGTGTTGTTTGCACCTCAGCTTTTTCTATCAGCGATTTTGCATTTGTGGTAACTATGGGAGAAAGCCTGTGAAAAATGCTTTGTTATATTACATTGCCCCCTGGCTCCAATGAATTGCTCCATAAATCATGTTATTGTTAAAGTGTCCTAGCAAAACTAAACCACTTTCAGGGGCTCAGGAGCACAAGGATATTAATCAAAGGCAACTATTACAGAGGGTCATTTAAAAAAAAAAAAAAAAGGAAAGAAATAAAAAACAGCTTTTAATGTGTGGAGCCTAGAGAAGAGCATTGGGTCTGCGCCAAACCAGAATATCTTTCCTCTTTCATAAATACTCTGATACAGGAACGCATTATCTCTGAACACTTTAGGCCTATTTAGTTTTACAGCAAAACAGTATTAAACACCTGCTGCACCTTCATGATCTAGTCCAAGCAGCGCAGGGTGAGAACGGGTGCTAGGGTGGGGACTCCATAAATCAGGAAGAACTTTTCATCAGATTCAACTGGGACATGCAGCATTTGCTGAGCGGATGATAGGTACAAGCATCTCACAAATATTCCTGAGAGCCCTTGTCCTTACTATTGCACAACAGAGGCAAAGAACCTTGCTCCTTGAGTCCTAGGCTCCATGTGCAAACCTTAGGGAGGGGAAGTCGTAACAGAGCATTGGTTTCTCAGATTATTGCTCAAAACAACCAGTCAGCAGGCCCACAGCTTTTATTGAGAGCCCATAAACCACTCTGCACTAGGTATAATGGAAAAACACAAGCCCCCCAAAAGACCAAATTCTACTATAATAAACTAAGTTCTGGAACTTTAGTCAACAGAATATTGCTCAAAATAAGTGGCACTTGCTTGTCTTTAAAAAAAATTTTTAATATGTCTTTATTGATTTCAGAGAGAAGAAGAGAGAGGGAGAGAGAGAAACATCAGTGATGAGAGTCATTGATCGGCTGCCTCCTGCTCACCCCCTACTGGGGATAGAGCCAGCAACCCAGGCACGTGCCCTGACCGGGAATCGAACCACAATCTCCTGGATTGTACATAGGTCGATGCTCAACTGCTGAGCCATGCTGGCTGGGCTTGCTTGTGTTTTTGTTGCTCAGATTTTTTATTGCAGGGTTTGTTTTCTTTTTTTTTTTTTTTTCCTGCTTTATTCAGATATAATTGACATAAAACATGGTATAAGTTTAAGGTGGACAATGTGATGTTTTGAAACATGTATATATTGCAAAATGTTTACTGCAATAAGATTAGCTAGCACATCCTTCACCTGATGTAATGACCTTTTGATGTTGTTTCTGTGGTGGTGAGAACATTTAAAACCTACTCTCTTAGTCACTTTCAAGTATACAATACAGTACTATTAACTACAGTCACCACAATGTACATAATACCCCCGGAACTTACTCCTCTTATTACTGGAGGTTTGTACTTTTGACCAACATTGCCCCATTTCCCTCAATCCCTTGTAACTACCATTCTAGTCTCTGTTTCTATTAGTTTGGCTTTTTTAGATTCTACATATAAATGAGATCATACAGTCTTTGTTTCTCTCTGTCTGATACTTTTCATTTAGCATAATGTCCTCAGAGCCCATCTGTGTTGTTGCAAATGTTGTAATTCCCTTCTTTTTGACAGTTGAATAATATTCCAGTGTTGTGTGTGTGTGTGTGTTTATCTGTCAATGGACATTTAGGTCATTTCCATATGTTGGCTATTGTGAATAATTCTGCAGTAAATATGGGGGGTGCAGATGTCTCTTCAACATAGTGATTGCATTTCCTTTGCATATGAAATCTTTTGGACTACATCTAGAAGTGGGGTTGCTTGATCATATGGTAGTTCTATTTGTAATTTTACATACTGTTTTCCATAGTAGCTGCATCAATTTACATTCCCACCAACAATGTACAAGGATTCCCTTTTCTTCACATCATCACCAGCGCATATCTATTGTCTTTTTGATGATAGCCATTCTAACAGGTGTGAGGCGATATCTCATTGTGGTTTTGAATTGCATTTCAGGGTTTGGTTTCTAATGGAATCTGACTTAAAGTAGATGGCTTGTGCCATCAAATGACTTAGAATCTAATGATATGTGACAATCACAAAAAGATAATGTTTCTGAACATATGTTTAAATCCCATACCTACAAAACAAAATCTAACAAGTAGGGAGGAGGGGAGCTTTCCACTGATTAATTGCAACCAAGGTCAACCTTTTAAAATCCTTATTTCTTTGCCTTCTTCCTCATTTCCCAAACACACAAAGAAAGTAAAGGTCACTTGAAATGCCACCAACCTTTTAATATTTTGGTACATAATAATTATGATTAAGTAGACGGACTCAGATCAGCAGGCCTAGGCATGAATCATAGCTCCATGTGCCCCTGGTCAATTATATTATCTCTTTAGGCCTTAGTTTCTTTGACTGTAAAATGGAAATAATAGTAGCATTAGCCTCATGTAATTGTTGTAAGAATGAAGTAAGATAATTCCCATAAGGGGCTCAGAACATTGCCAGGCAAGTACTAAGTGCTCAGTAATGCTATTATTATATATACATACATCACACCATATTATTTATACATACATTCACACAAAGTTTTTTTAAAGGGACCATACTTTACATACTGTTTAGGTTATCTTTTTTTAAACTTACATGTATTACGAACAATTTTACACATCATTAGTCTTCCACAACATCATTTTTTTAAATCCTCACCTAAGGATATGTTTTTATTGATTTTTAGAGAGAAAGAAAGGGGGAGAGAAAAAAGAAAGAGAGAAACATCAATGTAAGAGGGAATCATCAATAGGTTGTCTCCCATATGTGTCCTGACCAGGGATCAAACCCACAACCTAGGTATGTGCCCTAACTGGGAATCAAGCCAGCAACCTTTTAGTATATGGGATGATGCTCCAACCAACTGAGCCACCCAGCCAGGATGCCCACATCTTTTTTTTTTTTTTTTTAATCCCCACCTGAGGATATTTTCTCCATTGATTTTCAGAGTGGAAGGGAGAGAGAGGGAGAGAAAGAGACAGAAAGACAGAGAGACAGAGACAGAGAGACAGAGAGAGAGAAGAGACATCGATGTGAGAGAAACACATTGATTGGTTGCCTCTCACATGTGCCCTGACCAGGGCAGGGGATCGAGCCTGCAACCAAGGTACATGCCCTTGGCGGGAACTGAACCCAGCACCCTTCACTCTGAGGGCTGACGCTCTAACCACTGAGCAAAACCGGATACATCATTTTTAATGGCTGCTGAGTATACCATTACATGAATATATCCTAAAGTACTATTTAACTAATCTATTGTTGAACAATTAGGTGTTTCCCATGTTTGATATTATAAATACCCGGTGAGGAACTGCTTTGTAGAGATTTCTTGCACATATTTTTGTTTGTTGCCTTAGGATAAATTCCCAGAACTAGAGCCACTGAATCAAAAGAAATGCAATTAAAATATTCTCAAAAGAATATAAACACATTACAGAAAATAGGGGGAAAATGTGATCCCACCACACTAATACAATTACTAATATAATTTGGCTGATTAAGATAGTCTGATGTTTCATTTTTACTTAGAAGAATAGAAGCTTCAAGTAAAAAATGAGCAGATGTTTATTATTTCTGCTCCCTTCTGAAATTCACTGAAATAACAATAAAGAATTTTTAAAAAGCATAAACCCACAATAAAAAGACAATGGAAGGGATGACGGGAGCCAAAAGACGTGATCAAAATTTTGAGAACTGAAAAGCAGACCAGATGAGTGATAACTGACTTAGTGGATCAGAAGGAACTAAAATTCATGTCATGACTTAAAATCCATGACTGGCTTTAAAAGAAGCAGCTAGACCCTCTGGAGTGCCTATTTGACCCTGAAAGAAGACAGAAGATTTACCCTCTAGAGAGGCTGAGCCAGACAGGTCCTGGATCAGGCACTTCTGAGGGTAGAATGAGGCATCTGAATGAAAGGAGAGTATTTAAGCAAAAGTTGACATGTCTACTGAAAGGTAAGATTCCCAGTTCCCTTCCTCAGCTCAGTTCCCAGAATGCTGGCAGCCAGGCTCATATACCCTCCCTGCCCTAAGACAGGAGATTGGAGAATTCTTCCATGAGCAACTTATAGATCCAAGAAAAAAGACTACAGAGGTTCCCCGAAAGAAATGTCAGTTCTCTGCACAAGCTATGGCGAAGTTCGACACTCCCTCTCCATGCATAAAAGGATCACTAGGCATTAGAGAAAGCCCCTAACATGAAACACACCAAAACAAAACAAACTAACGAAAAAGAGGAACTCAGAAAAACAGGGAAGAATGCAGAAAAAATCTCTAAAAATAAAAAGATATTGCATCCATGAAATAAGAAGAGGCTATAAAAAATTAGAAAGGAAGAAAATGCTCTGAGTAGCTAAAAATATGATAAAATATATCAAATTTTCCTTTGAAAGATAAAGTTGAGGAAATCTCCCAGAAAGTGAAACAAAAAGAAAAAGTTACAAAAGATGTAAAGGTTAGAATATTTTGAGATAGAGGTTCTAGAAAGAGAGAGCCAAGAAAATGGATGGGAGGACATCATGCAGGAATTAATAATGGGTTTGACCTAAAGGAGAGTGAAGCACAGTACAGTGAATGAGAAAAGGCATAACCAAGACACATCATTCTGAAATTTCATAGCACCAGGAATAAAAATGTCATAAAAGTTTCTAAAAGGAAATTTTTCTTAAGCCACTTAAAAAGACTGACAATTACAATAGCAATTGAAGACAATGGAGAAATTCTGAGGGAAATTATTTTAACCCAGAACTCTATACCCAGGTAAACTATAAACCAAGTACCCTTATATAAAAACACAGTTTCAGACATTCAAACTCTCAAAAAAATTATCTGCTTTTCTCAGAAAACTAACGGCAGACATGCTTTGCTTAGACAAAGGAGTAAGAAAAGAAGCAAAAATGATGATGGAAAGCTAACTGCTGTAATTTGGAGACCCCAAAATAATTTAGTAGCTAATGAATACATAAGCTTATTGTTTTTCTCACATAGCAGTCTAAGGTAAGTATTCCAGGTCAGCAGGGCAGCTCTGCTCCATTTAGTCATTCAGGGAACCAGATTTCTTCTATCTTGTTTCTCTGCCACTCCTTAGAGCAGTGGTTCTCAAAGTATGGTCTCCAGAACAGTAGCATCAGCATCACTTGAGAACTTGTTAGAACTGCAAAATCTCAGGTCTCAACATCACACCCAATAAATCAGAAGCTCTAAGGGTGGAGGGCAGAAATCTGTGTTTTAATAAGCCTTCCAGGTAATTCTGATACAAGCTAAAGTATTTTAGGGCATTGTCTTTTTCTATATGATTAAAGTTTGATTGCAGTTACTTTTGTTTGCAGCTCACCAGAGGGGAAAAGTGTGAAGGTTTCATGGTAAGGCCAGGATATGGCTTACATTGTTTCCACTTACATTCACTTGGCAAAACCTAGTCCCTGGTAACCCCTAGCTTCAAAGGTGAGTTGGGAAATGTAGTCTTCAGCTGGGCAGCCACATATTGACTACAATTCTATCACTATGAAAGGAGGAAAGGGCAGATCTAAGAGGATAACCAGTAGTTCCTACTACATGTATAATCTAGGCAACAGGAACCCTAATCCCTGAGAGCAGCAAAGATGAATCCCAGGATAATGTTGAAGGGACATCCCAGAATGCCCCACTCACAGACCAGAGCTATGAATCAGGCCACAGAGCAACCAGTCCAGATGGGAACAGAAGTGCTGGGAAAGCTCCAGGAGGGTTTCCAAGGAAAACAATGAAACCAAGAGAATATCTATATTTGAATGTATTGACAGTAGATTTTGTGGATGAATTAATAATAGGTACATAGAAAACTAAACAGAATATAAAAAGATAGAAAAGTATTAATTCCAGGGAAAACAAAAGGTTGAATGAGAAAGGAAACATAATTATAGGATTCTCTGTGGCTAAACTGGGAATAATATTTACATAGTCATAATGTAAACACTTAATATTGATTTAACCAAAAATTATGATGTAACTATATTGGGAGAATGAGCAGAGGAAAATTGTGTGCACGTCAGTTTAATAATGATAAACAACATTTATATAGCTGTGTATGTTATACTGTGTGCCAGAAATTATTCTAAGTTCGTCATATATTCAACTTTTAATCTCCCTAATCACTCTATGAAGTATAAATACTATGATCACTCACCTTACACATGAGGAAACTGAGGCACATAGTAGTTAAGCAACTTGCATAGGTCACACAATTACTAAGTATTAGACCCAGGATTTAAACCGAGGTCATTTCTCTCCAGAGTCCATGTTCTCGGTTACTATGCTGCATAGTCACACTTCCTGTGGTAGAAAGTCAAGAGACAATACTTAAAATCAACAAACTGAGAAATACAGGATAAGCGTGTTGTTAATGAATAAAGACATAAAAACCAAAAAGAAACAGTTTAAAGTGATTGCTTCTGATCAGGAGGTAACTGGGAGTGGTCAAGGAATTGCTGTTTTGGGTTTTTGGTTTTTTTATTGTTATAAACCCAGTAAGATGTTCCATTCTGAGAACCTTTTAAACATCACTTTGATCATAATACATTTTTTAAAAAAAATATATCTTTATTGATTTCAGAGAGAGGAAAGGAGAGGGAGAGAGAGAGATAGAAACATCAATGATGAGAGAGTCATTGATCGAGCCCGCAACCCGGGCATGTGCCCTGACTGGGAATCGAACCCCGATCGCCTGGATCCCAGGTCGATGCTCAACCACTGAGCCACGCCCAGCCGGGCATAATACATTTTTAAAAAAGAGATATGATGGAAGGAATGTGCCTGGCTAAGTTAATGCAGAGCATAGAGAAGAATCACCCAAAAGAGAAGATAAAAAAAGACCGAATGGGTAAATTATTCAAGGAAGCAACTGGTAAAGTTATAGAAAAAGAGAAGTGTCCACCGAGAAGTGGAAACAAAAGCATGGTATTCTTGGAGAAATGACCAGCAGAAAGTAAGAGAGGCAGAGAAAATGAGAAGGGAAGAGATTGAATGGGACCGTGCTGACATGGTCCTGGGCTGTAGACAGAGACAGGGAACAAACTTCATGGAAATCCTCCGGCCTGAGTCCAGGGCGCTGTATGCAGAGTGATTTGGTCTCGGGTTTCTAACCGGAAACCCCTTCCTCAACTGGCATAGACTGCTCTGGTCTTAAAGCTGACGGTAGGAGGAAGGATGAGCTGCAAAGCCGTACTGAGGTGACTAATTAAAACCTAATAATGGGTCAACCTAAACCAAACCAAAGTAAGTAATAAAACTTTGTCTATCTACTGTGTGGCCTTGGGGGCAAGTCACTTAATTGCTCTAAGCCTCAGTTTTTTCTTTTGCAAAAAAATTGCTATTCAACGAATCGTACATATACAGCGCACCTCTCAGAGCCACTGTTCATTTTCCATTTCCCGGAGCCAGTTCTTCAGGTAATAAAACGGAGCCTCAGGGAAATGAAGTGAGGAGCATAAAATTACACAGCTAGTTAATGGTGGAATCCAAATTCTAGTCCCACACTTAGTTCACTTTTCCTTGTAAACATTGTCTCAATTAAGAGCCACAGAAACTCTACGAAGTAAAAATATGTATTTACAGAGGAGGAAATCTAGAGAAGAGGAAACCAGGATATATATAGTCCCCATTATTTGGTCCTTCCACCAGGACCCAACCCCAAGTTTCTGTTGCTAAATTAAGGGCTTTTTCACATACACAGAATCTGCTGTGAGTCAGCGAGACAACACGGGTAGAGAGAAGCGGCCGCTCTGACTGCTTGTGGGCACGAAGCGGGCACGGCTGCCATCCTCCCCAGGAAGCCCAGGTTTCAGACTCTGCCCTGTGTTCAAAACATCCGTTTGGATGACTTTTTAATTTAGAAAATATGGGCAGAGAAATAACAACGGCTAAGATGTACTCAAGCGCCATGACTGCGGCGAGGACGGCGAGAGGAAGAGGGGGGCTGTGCGGGGCGCCGCTGTGCGGGGCGCCGCTGAGCGCAGAGCTCCCCGCGGGCCGCGGGGGCTCCATCGGCCCTGCAGGCCCGGATCTCGGTCCCGGCCCGCAGCCGGCGCCGCCCGTCCCGCGGGCCCGATGCGAGGCTGGGCTTCCCGAGGCCGCGGGCCTGGCCGCGCACCGGGCCACCGGGCCCGTAGGGGTCACTGTGGTTGTCATCAGACCCGCGCGTCGTTTCCCAAGCACCTCAATCCAGGCCCGCGTCTGCCGAGGAAGGAGCCGGGGCCTCGGGCGCCTGGGAGCCGGGAGGCCGGGGAGGCCCGGAGGCCCGGAGGCCGGGGAGGCCCGGAGGCCGGGGAGGCCCGGAGGCCCGGAGGCCCGGAGGCCGGGCGCGCAGCTCCTGCGGGCGCGCAGAGCCGGCCGCGAATCCAGCCCCCGAAGACTGCGGGCCCGGAGCCCCGGCTCCAGAGGAGGGAGGCCAAGCCGTCCGCGGCCGCCTTCCGGTGCAGGCCGGGCCGGGCCAAGGCCAGCAAAGCAAATATTTATCCTGGCCGCCCGGAGGCTGCGGGGCTCGCGGGGCTGGGGCGCGCGCCCTCCCCGGGCCCAGCCTCGCCACGTCGCGCCCGAGCCCCGCGCGTCCCCGCCCCGCCCCCACCGCCTCTTAACGGGGAATGCTGACAAGTTGAATACAGCGGGAATAACAGCCATTTGTTCTGGTTATCGCTGCCGGTATTGAAGCCAGATGTGTGTGTTGCTGACATTGACATGGTACATCTGGCTGGGTTTTTGGTTTCCATCGCGGAGTTTACCACATCCACCCTAGTCTGCGAGAAGAGAGGAGGCAAACATCTGGAAGTCATTGCAGCTGTCACGCTTCAAGGGGATCCTGTACCACAGAGAAGAGAATTCAATACGTAACTGAGCAAAATTATCCAGCTCGTCTTGTCAGTCCAGATTTCAAACACATGCAGGAAAATGGCAACAGAGTTAGGGCACCCTCCCTCCTTCCCTCCCTCCCTCCCTCTGTGGTGCCCAGGAGCACAGAGGACCCGAGGTCCTTTACCACCCCAGGCGCCTGGGTTGTCTCTATAGAAAGCCTCTGGCTGCAAGGTCACGGTCACCATTGTGTGGCAGAATCTTTTGTTGATCATGGGTAGGCTGGGCTAAAAAGCTTCCCTCTTTTTCCTTTGATCTTGGTTTGCTGGAAGTTTTAAATTAAACATTGCTTAGTCTTCCGCTCATAACCCCCTCTTTCTCATGGCATTCAATGCTCTAGCCCTACCCTACCTATTCAATTTTATCTCCATTCTTTGTCCAAGGCTGAAATAAAGATGCCTTTGCCTGGAACCCCCTTTCTTTCCTTGTTCTCTTCATGCCAATCCAAATCTGTTCAATCCTTCAAGGTCCACCTCAAGTTTAGCTCACCTATGAAGCCCTTCCTGACCACTCAAGAGTCCACTGTTCTTTCCCTCTTTGTATTTTAATTAAGTATAAGCCCATGGAGAAGAAATACAGGTGTACATTTTTCTTATATCTCCTTCAGCAGCCAGCACTATGTGCAGAAGTAGAGCAGGCCATCTATAAACATTCGTCAAATTAAAGCACAAATCAGTGTTTTCTTATCATACGTTCTTTCCACATAATTTCCTCGCCTTTTACTTTACCTTTCTTGACAAGACTCAGTGTCCATGTAGAATGTGTCTTGAACTTTTGGGGAAGATAGCTGTAAAAATCTAGTAATGAGTAATAATAATACCTGGAAAATTCTATCAATTGAAGATTCTGTTAATTTGGAATTCTGCCTACTGTAGTGCACTGAAATTTGATTTTAAAAAGTGAAGGCCCGGCCAGCCATGGCTCAGCGGTTGAGCGTCGACCTAGGATCTAGGTGATCGGGGTTTGATTCCTGGTCAGGGCACATGCCTGGGTTTCGGGCTCGATCCCCAGTGGGGGGTCTGCAGGAGGCAGCCCATCAATGACTCTCTCATCATTGATGTTTCTATCTCTCTCTCTCTCCCTCTCCTTTCCTCTCTCTGAAATCAATAAAGATATATATATATATTTTAAGTGAAGTGTAGTGGAACTAAAACAAGAGTACAAATCAGGGGATCTAATACTATTCCCAAGAGTGCCCCTAACTTGCTTGGTGATCTTGGACAGTCACTTACCTTCTTTATGCCTCCAATCTCCCTCTGTAAATAGGGTGATTTGTAGCCAATGGCCTCTTCTTGGTAATAGACAGAGCTGGGGTCACTTTCCTGAAAAGACGTAGGTTCCTATCAGAACAGGTTTTCCTTTCTCCCTCCCCCTCCTCCAAGCTTATGTGGTGAGAAGAGTCACAAATGTAGTGGAAGCTAAAAGTCACTGGTGAGGAGAAACCACTGTTAGTGATTGTTTCCCCCAGGGCTCTCTGAATAGCTCTTAACTCATGCCTAAGGTCCATATTAGCTGAATAGAAGCAGCTATGCTTTCAGATTAGGTATTACTTTCTGTATATTCTTTTCTGATTTTAATCCTCACTATGCATCATTACTAGTATAGTAATATATCCCACGTCTAGTTATTTTCAATATAAATCCCTTTGTGTTCCTACAAATAGTCAGTTGGAACTTCTTGCAGAATTGCTTTCGCTGGAAGTATAAAGGTTCCTTGTAATACATCATGTGTGTTTTATTGTTGTTAGAACAGGTTTTCTTTACCACTTCTGGGTTTGTTCTGGAGTTTGAAGGCAGTAGTCTCTGTCCTTCAGTGTTTTGCCTGCCCAGTATGGAAGCAACGTGGATACATAAATGATGTGGAGGGAGAGCAGAGTAAGAAAAGGTATCAAGCATGACTAGGATCGGGATTTCACCCTTGTGAGTGCCCAGCATTCTCGAAGTCAAGACAAGCCACATCAGAAAGTACTGGGAAAGGCTAGTCATCCCAGCCATAGATGGAGTCTCTCGGGTTTTGCCTTTTTGTGCACTGATAAAGATGCAAAGCAACCTACTCTAGCCTGGCTCTATGGGACTAATAAGAGCGTAGGAGGATAAGCGGGATCTAGAAAGAAAGGGGAGGGAATAGATGGAAGGAGGGGACTACCAAAGGAGAAGGAGAGTGTGCCTCCCTGGTGGGACCACCCAGCCAAAGAGGATGGTTAACTTCCATGGGAGGAAGACCACATTACCAGGTGAGAAGGGAATGGAGTCAGCAGGCCCAGGCAGGGTTCCAGTGGCTTTCTGCTGCTCTGCCCTGTGGATGGCAGGTGTGATTTCCTCTCTAACTGTAAAATGAGGCACTTAGATGAATTGATCTCTAAGGTCAATTAGCTGTTACATTATATATAATTCATTTAGAAACCACATTTGAGCCCAAATCAGCTTATCATTTCTAACTAAACTCCAAGTTCCAGCCCTAGACTGTCCTGAACTCATGAGGCTCTAAGACACCCTCATAGAAGAGAATTTGGGGCATTAAATTCCTAAAACCCCTTTGCTCCAGTCCTTCAAATGGAGAAAGAAACTTTCTTCCCTTCTCCCAGAGAGGAATCACTTGCAATAGGAAGATTACAGATTAATGACCTAGAAAACCTTCCTCAAATGGAAATTATACTTAATTAAGCTCCATTAAATCATAACTCCTGGCTTCTGCTTTTGGCCTCTTGCTACCGAGTCCAGGACTGAATAATTCTTCCATCCCTGGAGCTGTTGAATTAAAAGCACATATGCTCTGGGGAATAATCTGCTCACCTCTGCTATATCCACAGCCACCCTCCTTCCTGTCCAAACACTCTCAAAAAAGCATCACTAGGCATGACTGACTCCTTCAGGAGAGAGACTGGTCATTTTTAATTTGTCTTGGTTTATGGGCAACTTGACAATTTGACTAATTACTAAAGAGTCAGGACCATATCATCTTCTCATAAAAAGCTAATAAAAAAGGCTATTAATGCAGCCCATTAGTTGGCTGAAAATGAGAGGTTATGCAATCATTGTCTTAGCTGAGAGGAACTAAGCTCTCCAGGAAGACTCCTCTACACCCCGAGAGGCATCAACAGGGAAGTTCGTCTCTTTGCTCCCATTTGTTGAGCTTGGATATTTAAGATAGTTAAGCATTGTGCCCATTTTTTCCCTCCCTAAACTATTCTTCTGTCTCAAGTGGACTTCTTGCTTTCCCTATGAGATGCCTCTCTCCAAATTCACTGCCCCTCCAGGGACTGTGCTCTCCTATAGGTGAAGCCAGAGAAGCCTCCAGTCTCATGGAAACGAAGCGCTGGCACTGCAGGCTAAGTGCTCAGGCTGGCCTTATATCATCAAGCAATCTGAGGGGTTCTAGGGAGGCAATTATGTTCAAAACAATTATGTTCTCCTCAATTCTATTAGATTCCTTAGGGGCCTTAAAGGACCCCTGAATGGGACTGTGGGTGCCATACCCTCTTATCCTACGCAAAGGACTCTCTTCCTTCTAGGAAGTCCCAGTATTCAGTGTGATTTCTCTGGCACTTTTCATCCAGTGACTTGCTCGGTGACCTTGGGCAGATCACCTTTCTTCTCTGGACCACAGCTGCCCCCTTGGTAGAATGACTAAGAGAAGAGAAACCCTAACCCACAGTAGGAAAACCTGGACCCAAGGCCAAGGTCTGAGTCTGAACTACTTTCCTTCGCTTCCAGCTCTGATTACGTAGGACCACACCACTTTGAGATGCAGCTCTCATCTTTGTGTGCATCTTGTCTCCTTACCTGTGTATATTGATGGAATGATGCACCAACCATGTTCTTTATTGGGTCCCAACCACTTGCCTAGCATTGTCAAAAGCATGAAATTTAATGTGTAATTGATTTAATCTTGTGCTCATCTTACTTTTAATATGACTCAAGGTGCCTCTAAAGGAGAATATAGTTCAGGGTCAGTTAAAATGGAATCCATCTGAAAGAATCAGAAGGAAGTGATGGTTTCTGGCACCAAGAATGTTCTGCTTCTGAATATTTTAGCAACAAATTTGGCCTAAGTTTTCCTGGCAGCCGAAGCACAGGGATCACATGATGACTGTTCATGTTTGCTGGATGAATACTAGGTTTGATGAATTTTTTTTTTCCATTAATTCCCAACCACCCCCTCAGTTTCAAGGGCAAAACACTGATAAAGAAGACCAAGAAGAATGAAGAACAGAGTAGATGCCTAGAAAGATTTTTGGCAAAGGGAGAACCCTAAAACAAGCTTCAGACTCCCTTATTTTCAACCCTGTTGCCAAAGCTGGGCCCTTCTGAGAAATTCCCATGATGCATGCAGACCACTAGCATGTGCGGCATGCCCACAACTCTAGAGGCCACTGGGCACATGACCAGTTGCTCCCTGGAGCAGTTCTGTTCCAGAAGGAAAGCTTCATCTTAATCTGTAGTGCAGACATTTCTTTGAAGAAAATGTAGTATTTTCTCTTTTACCCAATTGTACACCTTTGGAGGGAGGGGGTGGGGAAGCTACAACCCACCTGTAGATCCTTAAGCCTGAGTTCTCCCCAGCTGCTGAGCTGTGCCAGAGAACCCCTTGTTACATAAAGCTTCTGCCACCTCCCCATCAGCCGTCAGCTGTTGCCCCTCAGATTCCCAAAGCCTGCCATTGGGATCCATTGTAAGACCCAAGTTCAGCCCCAATTGCCCTCACCTGAAAGATCACTCAGTTTGGTCTCTGCAATTCTCTGATTTCCCACTGCCTGGGGAAGTTTTTTTTCTCTTACTCCTCCTCAGCTTCCACACTCCTGCCCAACTGGCCTTTTAAAAAGCATTTTCTCTGCTGCTCCTTTTCCAAATTCAGGCATTTCTACAAGATCCTGTTATTTCTGCTTGCCCCAGTAGGGGAGCTAGGTAGGTACATACCCCCCAACCCTGGCATCCTTACTGCGACCTCCACCAATTCTGTCCCATTTGGAGGCCTAATTTGCCTTGCTCCAGGGTGCCTTAACCACAGGCTCTTAAGACCAACAAAACAGAATGGGAATTGACCTTATGAGGTCATCAGATCCAGCCTCTTGTTCCTGGACAGGTGAATATCCAAATCTTACTGAGACAATTGTTCTGCCCTACCTCCTGATGGCTCTGCTACTACGTAATCACTCTTGTAGGTGAGGAGTGCTTCCTTAGATCAAACCTGACTTTCCTGCCCTAATTGAGGCCCCAATTCTCATCTCATCCATTGCATCTGTGACAAATGACCGATGAGTATTTTCTTTCTGTCCTTAGCCTTCGCTTCAGCAGAGAAAGTTTCCTCAGAAATAAAACTCTGATTGTTCTACTTCTTCCTTCCCTCTCGCCTCATCTAAGCACCCTCTAAATCAGGCCCAAGGCTCCAGAGGGAGTAATATCCCTTCTCTTGCAGCTGGTCTGAGTTTTGCCGTCTGGGAGACTGGGCTTAGAACAGCTTGAAGTCAGCACAGAGGCGAATGAAGCTTTAAATCTCCAGCACTTAACAGCTTCTCTGCAGCCTCAGAGGTAACCGCATTTTCTTGCTTGCTTCCTCTCATCTCTATATATCTATGTAATCTCTGTTCACTGGAGCCTGACTCCAGCCCTCTGTCTACACTGCTCTGGTCGTGCTGAAAGAGGAAAGGTTGGGGAAGAAAAATTAATAGACACAGACCCATAAAAATAACAGGCTCTCTAGAGCACACATGAAGAAATAATTACACAGATTAAACTCGGGGGTGGGATGAGAGGGACAGGGGCTTAGCAGGCTGACACTGATGCCTCTGACTTCCATGTCCAAAGGGGCTGTGGCTCAGTGCGGAGGGATTTGGGTGCTTTTATCTTTATGGGTTGGACACATAGCCGAGTATAGTTAAGTCACTGAACTCTTTCAAGGCTGGGATGGTGCCTTATATTTCTTTGTATTCCCCCTAGGATGCTCAAACAGTGTTGCACCCTCGTGAGAAAAGGAAATTTGGTATTTACTGAGGGTTCATTGTGTGCCAGGTACAATGTCAGATATTTTATGTCCTGGCTGATTATCAATTGAGTTTGTTTCAAACTTAAGAAATGAATGCAATCATTTGCCTATGACAGGATCAATCCCAAGTAACTACCACCTCAAGAGCTTGTGATTCTGAGGCCAAAAAATAGCTTTGCACACCTTACCCTGACTGCCCCCTTCCTTTCCTCCCTTCCATTGGCAGAGGCTTTTGCTGCGAAGGTGAGGGAAGAAGAGTGGCTAGTATTTAAAGATCATTTAAATATCTCAGATGTGTAGGTCTGTGAGCTTCTAGTAATGCCCTGGGTAGTGAGAGGACCGGGGAGATGGAGAAGGCTTCCTCCCTCTCTCAGGAGCAGGTCCATTCCTCCTGCCTCACTCCTCTGGGCTTGAAGGAAAATACTCTGAAGAGGAACAACTCCCTACTGCTATTACTTTTCATCAATACTCTGTTACTATTACTTTCTAATTTTTCAACAATTTGAGGATAAATATTTGTGATGTTCTGGATTTATAACAAGAATTGTATATTTGGTCTTTGTTCAGGATCCTGGAACAGAGTCTCAGACCCTTGGATTAGTCTAAGTGATCAAGAGAAGGTCAATGTGTCTTTTGTTATGTTAATGAGGTGACTTCAGGAATGCCAGTAGGTGACCTAAAACTCCAACCTGTGATTAGAGGTTGGAACTTTCAGTCCTCCCCTCCTCAGGGAGGGAAGAGGGGGCTGGAGATTGAGTTCAATCACCAATGGCTGGTGATTTATCAATCATGTCCAAGTAATAAAACCTCCATAAAAATCCCCAAGGACAGGGTTCAGAGCACTTCAGTGTTGGTGAATGCATGGAGCTGTGGGGAGAATGAGACCGCATGGAAGCCCCCCGCCCTTTCTCTTAGACCTTGTATACATCTCTTACATATGGCTGTTCCTAAGTTATATCCTTTTATAACAAACCAGTAATCTAGTAAGTAGAATGTTTCTCTGAGTCCTGTGAGCGCTGTAGTAAATTAATCGAACCAAAGGAAGTGGTCAGGATCTTATCTCCCAGCCAGGGCTCTTCCCTTTCCTATTTCTTCTGCTTTTCCACTGGTAGTTGGAAGCTAAGAGTGTGAAAGCTGGAGGCATTTCAGTGTCCAGCTGCCCGTCGTCCTGACGAGTGGCTGTCTACTTCATCTCCTAGGCTGGGTAAGGAGCCAGCTGCCAAGGCAAACCCTCTGTAGGTGCCTTTTCCCAGCTGGCAGCCGAAATCGGGGCAGGGTATGAGGCTGTCTTTCTGGACTGAAGTATTCAGCTTGAGCTAATGAGCTGTTGGTGTGGATGGCCAGTTATGTTAGCTCTTTGAAAACCTGCCAAACTCTTTTTTCACCATGGCATTCCCTTCATGGCTCAGAACTAAAATCAGGACACTGCCACAGACCATGAGCCCAAAGGTAGAGTGGGACCAGGTTGTTTTCCCCTGGGGCCTAATTTATACAAACCTTGGCCACCTCTACTCCCCACACCTCAGAAGCTAGGGTTCTAACGACTGGGTCAGAAAGCTTGCTCCATTCCAGGAGACCCCAGAATATTTCTGGACCAGAGCCAAGGCCAAGGCCTCTCATCTGAATCCTGAGTATGCTGAGTTCCTGCCTCTAGAGCAGCCCAAGCTGCGCAGAGGGCCTTGGAGGCTTTTGAGATGGGTGTGTTCTGGAGCTGGGCTCTCGCTCCTGACACAACTCCCTCACCTTCTGGCTTCACACTCTGTACTTTTCTCCCACTCCCCACAATCTGGTGCCCTAGTGGCTCTTTCCCCAGCCACAAGGTGCTCTGCAGGGATAGCCTGAGAAGCCCATGTACTAAAATACGTCTATCAAAAGAGACCCTGGTTGGAGTGAGCTGCCAGGGAGAAACAATTGTTCCATAGGAGCACATTCTCCAAAATGGCAACGGTTCACGATTTTTAAAGGTAACTTCCTAGACATGATGGCTATTAAGACGCCTCTGAGCACATACTGGATAAAGCCGTGTGACAGCAGGACTGTGTGAGCAGGGGCAAGTTTGTCCAAGCCTAGGCCCCTGTGGGGAGCTTGCTCTCCAGGTGCCAGATGCTCACCTGCCCTGCCAGCTCCTCTCAACTGCCTGGCCCGTGCACAGCAGGACCTCGCAGGGTAGGGAGGAGCCCTTGGTGCTTCCCAGGAAACGCCATCCTGCCCCTTCTCTTTAGAACAGGGCAGGGGATTCCTGAGAGGGGGGTGCTCACTCCCCTAAGAGTGAACGATGGTAGAGGACCCTGCTGGCCTGCAAACACCATTACCTCCCACCCCAGGCCCGCAATCCCAGGTCCGGGAAGACTGTCTTTCCTCTTTCCCCCACTTTGCCATCTCCTTCCCCAATTCACGCCCCACTTTCCCAGTTTTCCTAGTTTCCATTCCACCCTCCTCCTGTTTCCTTCTGTTTCTCCTTTATTTCCTCAGTCCCCTCCCGCTGCCCTCAGCCACCTTCCCCTCCCCCTGTCCCCTTTCCTCTTCCATGGAGCTTTCCTCTGGCACTTTCCTTTTTTGGGGAGATCTTTTTATTCTTTCAGCTAATCTTCACCCAAGGATACTTTTCCCACTGATTTTTAGAGAGAGGGGAAGGGAAGGGGGGAGAGAAATATCAATGTGAAGGACACATCCATTGGTTGCTTCCCGTGCGCACCGGGGGCTGGGATGCTGCAATCCAGGGAAGTGCCCTTGTCCGGGACTCGAACCCGTGACCCCTTGGTCCGCCGCCATCACTCTAACCACTGAGCCAAACCGGCCGGGGCTGCACGAAGAGCTCTGCCCGCTGAGCCGGGGTCCTCTGAGGGCGGGTCCCCGCCCCTCCTCGCTGTTCCGCGCCGCGCGCACCTTGCACCCCGCCGGGGCCACGGCTTCCCCCGCCGGCCAGGCCCCGGGTCTCGCTACCCGCTGCACAGAAGGGGTCCCGGCGGCAGGGGGAAGAGCGCCGGTGGGGACCCGCTCGTCCTGGGCGGGCTTCCCGCCTCCAGGTCCAGGTCAGTCCCCGCGGAGGGAGCGACCACGCGGCGTCGCGCTGGGCGGGGCGAGCGCGGGAAGGAGCGGGGCGCGCAGGTGGCCCTGGGCGTGGCGCTGCGGCGCGGGGACTGCCGCAGTGGTTCCAAGCCGGTGTTTGCTCCTCTGTAGAATAGACTTCAGCCTGGGTAACCGAGGCGGCGCGCCTAGCGCGGTGCTGCTCCCAGGGTGCGTCAGCCACGGAGGCGGCGGGTGCGGGCCCATCCCGCGGGGAGCGTTCCGTCTGGAAAGGGAGAGCAGGCGGCAACTTGGGCGGGGGGGGGGGGGGGACAGGGACACCGGCCAGGCGTGGCGAAGAACTAGCTCCTCCCCCTGGAGCACCTGGCGGGACTTCCGAGGGCAGGAGTCGGGCGCGCCGCGGGGAGGAAGGATGCGCCCACGCGGGACGCTATAAGCAAACTTCCAGGAACAGCTGAGTTGGTGGCTCCTTGGAGGAAGAGGAGAGGGTGTCTCCGAAATGTGAGCCCTGGAGAGGAGCGGTGAGAGCCCGCGGAAGGCAGTGTAGGATTCCCGGGAGCTTTGGGAGCCCGGGGTAGTGGCACTTTCGTGCGTTTGTGCCACAGGTCGCATCCCTCCTGCCTGTGCAAGGCCATCCCTCCAACAACTTCCCTTTCCTCTCCTGCATCGTTAATTTACTGTATCATTCCCATCACCACACAGACATACCATTATTTCCCCTGTCTTAGAACAGAGCAAGTAAACCCCCTTGATCCCACTTCTCTGCTCTCTTTTTTGAGCAAAGCCCCTGGGAAGACAGCTACACTCACTGTCCCCCAATCTTCTCCTCTTGGTCACTCTCAACCCATTCATTCAGGCTTTTGTCCCCACTGTTCCACTGAGACTACTCTTTCCAAGGCCATCATTGGCCCCCACATTTTTCAATCCAGTGTTTCTCTTACCTGACCCTCAAGAGCTTTTCACATAGTCACCCCCTCACCCTAAGGGACTTTCTTCCCTTGGCCTCCAGACTCTCCTGGTTTTTCCCCTCCTACCTCATTAAATGCTCCTTGTCATCGCCTCTCTTACTTCCTCCCCAGCTCCCTGACCTCCTTCCACTGGAGTTCCCCGGGGCTCTAACTTGGACCTCTTCACTTTTTTTTGAAGCCAGTGTTTGTTTATTTTAACTTAACAAATATTTTTGTCTGTGGTAAAATATACATCACATAAAATTTACCATCTTAATCATTTGTAAGTGTAGAGTGCAGTCGTGTTAAGCACTTTCACATTGCGGTGCAAAACAGTCTCCAAAACTCCTTTCATCTTGCAAAACTGAAACTCTATGCCCATTAAACAACAACTCCCATTTCCCCTTTCTCCAGCCCCTGGCAACCACCTTTCTACTTTCTGTCTCCATGAATTGGACTCCTCTGAGTATGTCATACAAGTGGAATCATATGGTATTTTTTTTTCTGTCTGGCTTATTTCACATCATACAATGTCCTCTAGGCTCGTCTGTGTTGTAGCATGTGACAGGATCTCCTCCCTTTTTAAGGCTGAATAATATTCCACTGTATGTACATACACATTGATGGACACTTGGGTCGCTTCTGCCTCTTGGCTATTGTGACTAATGTTACCGTCAATATGGCTGTGCAGATATCTCTTGGAGACCCTGCTTTAGATTATTTTGGGTATTTTCCTGGAAGAAGAATTGCTGGATCATATGGAGGACCTCTGCACATGTGATCTCATCCAATCTCATGGCGTGAACTATATTTGCTGATGACTCCTGATTGTATATCCCCTGCTCAGACCCCTCTCATGAACTCTTCACCTGTATATCCAACAGTCTACTTACATCTCAACTTGGACACCCAATAGGCATCTAGAATTTGATAGCTCCCCAAACAGAGCTTGTAATGTTCTCCCCCAAACCTGATCTCCCCCTGATCTTCTCCTCATTTAATGGTAACTCCATCCTTCCATCTGCTCCATCAAAACATTTGGAGCCATCCTTGACTCCCTCTTTCTCTCACCTTTTATATTCAATAAAATGAGGAAATCCCGTTGGCTGTACTTCAAAATAAATTCAGATTCTGACCACTTCCCACACCTCTATTGCTATGCACACAGTCTAAGCCACTGTCATCTCTCACCTAGGTTATTGCAATAGCCGCTAACAGGTCTCCTTTCTTCCATACTAGCCTCCTATTCTAAGTCTATTCTCCAGGCAACAGCCAAAGTAATCTTTTGGGATTTCTGTCTATTTGTTTTACTGCTGTATCCCCAGTACCTCCAGCAAGGTCTATACATAGTAGGTGCTTAATAAAGGAATGAGTGATTTTCAACTTTTCTGTGTGTAGCCCTTTCTTTAAAAAAATATTGTAAGGGACCCCAATATATAAGACAGATAAAAGCAGAGTGGCTGTGCTGGAACTAAGGGATAGGGACCTACAGCCTTTCTCCATCTGCCCTCCCACCCCTGTTACTCCCATTGGTGGTATTTGGGGAGACTCACAGATCCGCAGGTGTCTTTCTGAGCACTGGGAGAAGTTCTGCTCAAAGCTAAGAGGGAAGGAGCTCACTGCTGCAGCCCTTGCTTGCATACTGGATCCTGCTGAAAATAGACTGTTTTGGGGGGGGCTATAGGAAGGAGCCCTGCAGCTCCATTCTTTTTTTTTTTTAATCCTCACCTGAGGATATTTTTTTCCATTGCTTTTCAGAGAGAATAGGAGGGAGGGAGGGAGAGAGAGAGAAACATCGATGTGAGAGAGACACATCAATTGGTTGCCTCCCTCACTGGCACCGACCAGGGCTAGGGAGCTTGCAACCAAGGTACATGCCCTTGACCAGAATCGAACCCAGAGCCCTTCAGTCCACGGGCTGATGCTCTAGCCACTGAGCCAAACTGCCCAGGGCCCTGCAGCTCCATTCTGTTCCTAGCACAGCCACCGATGAACTCCATGTGTGGACCTAGCTCTCTCCCAGTCACAGTTTTGTTCTATGTCTGGCCTCTGAAATGTGAGAGAATATTCAGAGCCTCCCAGAGAGCCATTGTTGGAAAAGACCTTAAACATCACTTAACACAACCTCTGCCCTGTAGTTTTCAATCATTAATTCACTTGACAAACATAAAGTACCAGCTCTGTACATGCCAAGCACTGTATATAGACATTCAAAAGTGGAGTATCTTCCAGAAGCACATGGGAGAGGCAGTGAACACTGAGGAGTCCCTCTCCAAATTCTCTGTTTGAATACCTCTGGTGCTAGGGAACTCAGTACCCACGAGGACACACATTACACTGCCCAATGACACCAGCAGCAAAACCTTTCTTCTTTTTACCGAGCCCTTATTCTGCTTTCTTATAACTTCCACCTTTGGTCTTAATTTTCTCCTCTGGCTCCACACCAAATAAATCTCTCTCTTCCAAATGATAGCCTTTTAAGTATTTGAAAACAGTAATCAAGTCCCACAGAGAGCTCTCCATAGACCTGTGGCCACTTTGGGGTGGGGGTGGAGGGCTATGTTTTGTGGCTGCCCCTAACCAGTTGGGATTTCAGAGCCAGGCAGAGCTGGGTTACTCCTGATCACAGCACGGCTGCAATGCTGGGAACTCCCTCTCCGAGTGGCACCCACGCCACCCCTCCCCAGCATGAGGGAATTCCAAGCCACTTTCACTGGAGGGGTAAAGGGTTCAAGCAAGAGCCAAGCCCTGGGCTGCAGGCTTTCTGCTGCCACCACACTCCCCTTGCTGCTCACTCTCCTCCTGGTGCAGGCCTCAGGCTGCTCATTTGATTTCAAAGCAGCCCCATGCCGGTGCTCAGGAGTGAGCCGGACTCAGTTAAGGACAAATGTCAGCAACTGGAGACGGCAGAGCTGCAGCGGGGGAGGCAGCAACAAGGCATTCAATAATTTTTTTTTTTTTTTTTGAGCGTTCTTTGTTTCCACAAAATGAAGTTTTCCAAGTAATTGTTTGCCTGACGCAATAGGGCCCCCTGGGCCTCTGGGTGTAAATCTTCCCAACAAGGGGGCAGTTTTCTGCTTTTTCCTGCAAGGCCAGAGCCCAGCTCTTTCTCTGGACCAGCCCAGCAGGTCTTGAATTCATTAGCTGGGCCATTTGGCTGAGCTGTCTCCAGCACTTCTGCCAGTGCTGTGGGCTGCTCCCAACAGTCCTGTCTGCCCTTTAATGCAGGAGGCCAGGCTTGCCCAGGAGAGGAGAGGGAGGTCAGTAGGGTGGAGGAGAAAAAGGAGAGGGAGCTGGGGGTGGAGAAGGGTAGGGAGAAGAGGGGAGGGGAGGGGAGGGGTAGGAATAGAGGAAAGGAGAGGAGAAATGAGAGGGCCTTAACTATTTTCTGGCTAGCTGGGAAGCCTCAAAAGGAAGAAAAAAAGACTCATAAAAGATTCCCAGACTCAGAAGAAGGGCCAGGATATGGGAGTAACATGTGGGATCTACCCTGCACAGCTGTACAAGGGAGCATGTTCCTGAGAAATATCTTGATTCCAGGCTGCAGGGAGTAAAGGGAATAAAAGGTCCATTTCAGAGTGTCTGAAAAGTCTCTATATTACATTGCCCTTGCCACTCTCCCATTTCCTTCTCTGTTTTTTCATGCACACGGTTCCATTTAAAATGTAAAGAAATAAATAAAAGCATTCCCGTGCTTCCTTTCCCCGCTCCTACTTCCTTCATTCTTCACCCCTATTCCCTGCCCGTCTCAAATTCCACCCCAAACCCACTTGTTTGACACTCGCAAGTGCCTGAATAAATCTGACTCTTCATTTCCTCCAGACAGCATCTCTCTCTCGGTGCCACCTCCTCCCTCCTTCCCTGTAAGTCTCCACAATTAAATGAAGTAGCATGTTGGCATCCTAGGGGCCTCTAGGCACCTTTAATGAACAGAGAAGACAAACGGTCTGTCCAAAGTTCAGTAGGATGTCAGCCATTGAGGGCAGGAGCACATCAGGGGTCTATATTAGGTGCCCACCCCTTGGCATCACCCAGACTCAGCCGGTCAATCTACCTCTACCCCCTATTGACATCCAATAAAGATGGGCCTCTGGTCTGCACAGGCCTTTTGTCGTGATCCTAAGTAAAGGCTTTGGGCAGAACTGTTTAGTGGATACCGGGTTCTACTCCTACCCCGTCAGGTTTGGAAAACCTCCTACCCTAAACAGCTCTTGTCTGACTAGCAAAACATGCCCTTAGGAAAAAATCTTTGAGCTCAATCACTTATACTTATGTGTCCCTTAAAAACCCCGTGTTAGGTCCACCTAGAGATATTTGCTTTTCAATAGTCCCTAATTGTGGAGTTAAAGGCTTTAAAATCACTGCAGGCAGCACCCACTAGGGGAAAGTGCTCTTTCCAAGTTCTCAGTGGAGACTCTATAGGCAGCTGTGTACTCGGTTCCCTCTGAGGCCAGACTAGAGCCCAGTCCCAAGAAACCAAGAGGCTTCTTGTCCTCACTTCTTGGGTTGAGAAAGGGCCATGAAATGCCACCAGTGGGGAACAAGGGAACTTGTGAATCCCCCAACCCCCCAACATACATACAAAGGGTCTGGAGAGGCAGAACTCAGTGTACTCATTACAATTGGATCACCAAACACATTTCTGCCTGGACACAGAATTGGGGCTAGAGGTTCTGGGAACCCTGTGATTGTGGGGTTCTCTGCAGGCCCAGCGCATGGTTTCTACCAGTGCTGGAAACAATAGCAGGAAGAAGTCCCACCCCTTTACTCTGGGGCTCAGATCAAACCGGCAGCAATGCCTGGTATGTGGTGAGTACACCAGGAGGACCTTCGTCTTGGTCTTTGATGTGCATCTCTCAAGGGTCCACTGGGGAGCAGGGTTATGGCACCAACATCATCACCAGTTGGCCTTTCTTTCAGTGTCCAGATATGTATGACACTGTGATAGGCCAGTTCAGCTCGGTCATTCTGCAGTGTCTGAAGCTTTCTCTTCAGCGTGAAGAGCTGTTGCTTATTAGATACTCATATTGTGTTCTTTACCCAGCTTCTCCTTACTGTGTTAGTCTAAAGGGGAAGCAAACTTATATGCTCCAAAAAAGCTGCAGAGGTCGTTGGGGATCTTGCAGAGGCTAAACCAGAGCCCTTATTTAATTTGGTTGGTGGTCTCTGCCACAGAGCTAATGAGCTGCAAATACTCCCCTTCAAAAGGAAGGGCTGAGCCTTTGAAGCCTGCAAGGGACCCGCCCAGAATACCACAGCCTCCAGCCGCAGGCAGCGCTTCCCGGCAGAGCCTGGAGAGCAACTCAGGGTGGGAATCAGTGTGTGTCCCACCAGCCACCCCTCCAGGGCACGCCCAGCCGGGGCCTCCCCTTTGGAGAAGGGGAACAGTATTGCTTTGCACCCTGCATTTTGGGCATGACAGGAAGAACATAACGAGTACCATTTGTTGAATAATTAATTATATGCCAGACCCTATGCTAAGCACTGTACATGTGTCATTTTCTGTTTCTCTCACAGACCTTGTTTTTAAAGACACAGAAACTGGGGCACAGAGAGGTTCTGTAATTAGACCAAGGTCACACAGTTAGTAGCTGGCAGATCCAGGACCTGACCTGACTTCTAAGACCATACATTTAACATATCGCCATTTGGTTTTATTTCTATAATACCCTGGAAATAAGCCTTGATCTACATGTGTCTGGGATCCACATGCTTAGGGCCAAATAGAAAGCAGTTTATGCAAAAGAAGTTGTGTTATTGGGCCAATGGTCATCTCTGAGAAAACATAGGAAAAAAGTCCTCTCATTCAGATCTCCTTTTCTTCCCTCTTCAGCCAGGCATGTTTGGTGGGAAGATTTCTGTATATACCTGTCAACTTCTAGTGAAATTAGGAACAAAAGGACAGTGGGTGGCATTTGAGCAGCCAGATAAAATTTCTGCTTCCTACTGATTTCTGACAACTAGCTGCACATCACCTGCTTGATCTCTGCACAGAGCACCCAATGTTAGGGCGAGACGGCAGAGTTAAGCAGAATTTAAGAAAAGCAAGCTGTTGAAGTCGAGTAAGTGTGGCAGTAATCTAACAAGACTGTACTGAGCATTTACCAAATGCTCGAAACTCACAGAAGTATGTGTGGGTGAGTGTGCGTGTGTGTGTGTGTGTGTGTGTGTGTGTGTGTGTGTGTGTGTGTGGAGTCCAGGGGTAGGAAGCTTGGGGAAGGGGAGAACATGAGAAATATAAGACCTTCAAGGTGCCTGCAAACTAGTTGAAGAGAAAAGGCCAATATTATACGTAAAATAACAGCCCAAAGTGGTTTGTGTTACACTGTAAGTGCTAAATTATTCAGTACAAACTATAACTGCAATAGGAGGACAAGATCAGCAGGACTTTGAATAGTAAAAAGGGCCTCATGGAGTACGAAGGGGACTTTATCTGGCCCTCGAAGGGTAAATAAGAGGCAATCAGGTGCTGAGGGAGAGAGGGATTCCTGCTGAGGAGCATACATATGAAGACTACAAATAAAAACTCTAATCAAATCTGCATTGTACTTAAAAGCACAAGCGGTTAGGGTTCACAGGGTTCTTAGAGACCATGTAGTTTAGCGGTTCCCTTTGCAGATGATAAAGAAGAGGCCTAGAGAAATCAAGCAGCAATGGATGAGCCACTTAACCTCCTTGGGCTTAGTGGGTATTGGTCTCCATGGAAGTGGGGTTGCTTTGTAGACACGATCTCCATTAACCCAATCACATCCTTGGGAATCAGCCAGAGACGAGATAGTGACCAGAGCAGCGGTGCTGAGTTAATCCTTTGGATTATAGTGACTTGGAAAAGAACCAGGTTCCCCCAGTTCTACTCTGTCAGACTTCCCAGCTGCAAAGCAATTGGAAAGGGGGCACTATATGAAATGTGGGAGATAAAGAAAGACCTTAGCCTCCAACTGGCCTCCCAGCACCCACTTTTTTCCCCTTCCAATCTGTTCAGCACACCACAGCCAGGTAAAATTTTATACTATAAAATTCACCCATTTTAAGTGTAAAATTTGATGAAATTTCAGTACCTGTATATACTCTGGTAAACATGACCATACTCAAGAGACAGATGTTTCCATCACCATGAAATTTTTCTGACACAATCATTGCTGTTGATACCCTCCCCTGACCCTTGCCTTAGGCAACCACTGCTCTGTTTTCTGTCACTATAGTTTTTTGCCTTTTCTAAAAATCCATATAAATAGACTCACTAATGTAGTCTTTTAACCTCTTTTACTTAATATGATGTTTTTGAGATTCATTCATGTTCATGTATTAATATTTCATTTCTTTTTATTGCTGAGTGGTGTATGGATATTCCACCACAATCTGATTATCCACTTAGCAGTCCGTAGACATTGGAATTCCTTCCCTTTTTTAGCTATTTTGAATAAAGTTTCTATGAACATTCATGTACAAGTCTTTGTGTGGATATGTGTTTTCATTTCTCTTGGGTAAACATCTAGGAATGGGATTGCTGAGTCAATCATAGGCTGAGTATATGTTTAGTTTTGTAGGACACTGCTGAACTGTTTTCCAAAGTGGCTGTAGAATTTTGCATTCCCTGTAGCAATATGGAAGAGCTCTGGTAGTCCACATCCTCACCAACTCTTGGTTTTATCAGTCTTCTTAACTTTAGCCACTTTAATGGGCGTGGAGTAGTATCTCATTGGGGGTTTATTATGCATTTACCTCATAACTAGTGATGTTGGCATCTCTTCACATGCTTACTGGCCATTCTATCTTCTTTCGAAAAGTATCTATTCAGATTGTTAGCCCATTATTTTACTGGTTACCTGTCTTCTTGTTGAATTGTAAGAGTTCTCTGTATATTCTGAATTCAAATCCTATGTCATAAGCATGCTTTGCAAATTTTTGTTCTCAGTCAGTGACCTGCTTTTGTTTTCTTTAATGTGTCTTTTGAAAAGCAAAAGTCTTTCATTGTGACAAAGCTAATTTTATCAACTGATTCATACCTTCTTTTTGAAGTATTTGCTTAACCTAATGATAACTAAGATTCTCCTTTTATACTTTTTTCTAGTTTTAATTCTCACATTTCGGTCCATGAGTCATTTTGAGTTGATTTTTCTGGATGGTTTAAAGCAAGGAACAGGGTTTACTTTTGTTGTTTTTATACCGATATTCAGTGGTCCTAGCCATAGGTTGAAAAGACTATCTTTTTTCCAAGTAATTTCCTTGGCACCTTTGTTAAAAATCAATTGATGGCTCTTAGGACAGTGAAACTATTTTGTATGCTACCATAATTTTAGATATTTGTCATATATTTTCAAGACCCATAGAATGTACAACACCAAGAGTGAAGCCCAATGTAAACTGAGCACTTTTGATGGTGATAACAAGTAGGTGTAGGTTCAACATTTGTATGAATAAATGTTCTAGTGCAGGATGTTGATAGCGAAAGTAGGTTAGGCTGTCTGTGAGGAGGAGTAGGAAGTATATGGGAGCTTTCTATACTGTCCACTCAATTTTGCTGTGAAACTAAAACTACTCTAAAAAACAAAGTCTATTTAAAAAGAAAGAAAAGAGAATATAGTCTACTTTTTTTAAAAAAATCAATTGACTGTGTAAGTGTGGGTCTATTTCTGACTGTCTTAGTTTGTCCCATTGACTTATCTGTCTATATTTATTTCAATACCATTCTGTCTTGGTCACTATAGCTTATGGTACATTTTAAAATCAAGACATGTAAAAACAAACAGAAAACCTTTTTGAGCATATATCCAGGCTTTGAAACATACATGCTAAATGTTAATGAATGTTCCAATAACAGGTTAGGGCTCATAAAAGAAAAAGAATGTGATTTATATTTTATTCTTATTTCATCATTTCTAAAAGCCAACACACCTTCATATTTATTTATATCTATACATAGTATACAATAGTAATGTTACAAAATAGAAAGAGTTCATCCACCCAGCAGTAGCAGAGCCAAACACCAGACACTGAGACTAGCAGTGGAGAAATATTGGCTATTTTGGTATGAGTGGCACCACCCAGGAGAACAGGAAGTTAATGCTCAAAAGCCAGAACTCTCTGGTGGCGTGTAGGTTACAAATTTTATAGGGCAAAGTCACAAAACATTGTGGGTCACGGGTTCAGGTCATGCTGGAACCTGATGGGTTGGAGGTGAGGTAAGGTTAATGAATCATTTCACGAGGTTTTCTCCAGCATCTCTCTGATGGGAAAGTAGCCAAGTGGGTGGTTCCACCTTAGGTCTCAGGAACTGAAAAATAACTTAGGTCAAGATATTATCTTCTTTCTGCCAGAGGTCCAGACCGTGTGACCATTAGTCAGGTCTTCTGCTGCCTTGGAAGTTGCTGATTCCTGTGTCTGTTCAAATATTTTCTCTTTAACTGAATTACTTTCAGCCTGTTCTGTACATGTATGGTTCAGGGGTCACTGTGGGACATGGGTAGTGGGAATCTGGGATCCTCTATTTGGCCCTTTCCCTTCCATGATTTTTTTCACTCCTTTCAGCAGCCGCAATTGCTCTGGCTTCAGCTTTCTCGTTTCCCAGTTCAGAAAGATTCCAGATTTGCCACCAGCACCCTGCCACTTCCAGCATCACATCACTGCACTTCCCCAGAGGGGGAAAAAGCCACAAAAATGAGAACTCATTTGGGTAAAATACCCCTCCTTTAATGTGTACTTCCCTGAAGAATCTGTCTGCTTCTGTTCACTCTCCACTGTTTCATGTAGCTGCTTTTTTGCTACTTGTCCTGATTTTTAGTTGATTTTCACAGGAGAGTTAGTCTTGTCAGATCTACTCTTTCATTACTGGAAGCAGGTACCTCAGGATATTTTAAAAAGCAAATGTCATGTCACTCCCATGCTAAAGTCTTATAGACATCTTATCATTGTCCTTAGAATAAAGTCCAAAATCCTTAGTGGGACCTTCAGTTAGATTCCTGAGCAAGAAACAGAAGGCACCCTCAACTGAGAGTTTGAAGACAGTTCAATAAAAAAGCAAAACCGTTTAGAGAGGTTAAGGGAAACAAAAAGGGAGATTAAGGCACTCTGAGACTAGCAAAGTGGGAAGTCATTGTGACTGCTAGGCTTTAATGGGCACAGTGAACAAAGGGTGTTACCAGAACCAATAAAGCTGGGGCCAGGGGAGTGGGGCCACCCAAAAGAAGCTGTTGTTATAGGATACAGCCACTGCCAAAACTCTAGCACCCAAGCAGGGAGGAATGTCATGCTTTCTCGCCCCTATGTTCTCGGATCTCCTATCCATGCCTCCATTGCCCAGACCCAACTGGAAGCCAGAGGGCAGAGGAGCCCAGGCGATGCAGGTTTTAGTGTTCAGCCTCCTGGGGTGCAGAGCAGAGAAGGACCTACTTTAGCCCAGTTTCACCAACATGTTTCTTCCAACATGTCATACTGGACATCTTTCATTTCCTCATATAACTCACTCTCTCCCTTTACCACATAATGTTTCCTCTATGAATGTTCTTTCCCCCTTTTTTTGCCAACTTCATTGCTGTTCAGCCTCCTGTTGCCAGCTTACACCTAAATTCCTTAGGGAAGCCTTTTATGACTCCCCAGACTAGATAATGACCCCTTTTTATATATTCCTTACAACACCATACTCACAAAGTGACTAATTAATCATGTGTTAGGATTTAGTTATTTCTCTACCATCTGCCCTCTCTAAGGAACTGTGAGATCAAGGAGGGCAGGAGCAATTTCTGTTTTGTTCACATTCTACCTGCAGTATTAGCACAGGGTCTTGCACATATAGTGCTCAGTCAGCATCTGTGATTGAGTAATCCATATGTCTGTCTCTCTTGCAGGAATATGAGTGAGCTCACTGTGTGCTATTAATTTGCTAAATTCCCCTCTCCTAGCATAGTGTCTAGCATATAGTAGGTCCTCAGTAAATGTGATTGGCTATATTAATAAATAAGTAAACAAACTATGTTTTAAGCTTATACTACCCTTGAAAATAATAAGTCCTATTAACTGAGTGCCCACTGTGCAAAGCAGCCTTTACTTGTCCTAAAGTTTCCTCTTTCAAGCTTGGGAGGCTGTCCTCATGCTTCCTGGTTTTGTGATTTTCAGATTTGGTAGCTATGTGTGTCTCCACCTTTCTACCATGTTTTTTCAGCCTTCACTTCTTCTAACATACACATCTGACTTTCTCGTCCAAAGGGGCATTGTCTCTGTAATCTCTTTACCTTTGGCCAAACTTCAGCCCTAGACTACTTTATTCATCTCTTCTAGAATTTCTCAAACTCCATTGTGTATTATTGATTAGCCAAAATCAGAAATGCCCATAGCACTATGTTCAACTGCTAGGTTCTTGCACCAAAGAAGGATGGGGCTTTCTCTTTCTTTCCAGTCCTTGTCCTGATGAGCAAATCAATGAAATCCTCAGAGGCAGTTTCTTCATCTATAAACTAGCAGAAATATCTGCTGTGCCAATTATGTATTGCTGAGTAACAAACCGCCCCCAAACTTAGTGGCTTAAAACAACCATTTTATTTGCTGTGAATCAGCCATTTGGGTTGGGTTCAGTTGGTGGTTCTTCTGCTTGTCTTGCCTGAGGTTACTCATGCAGCTATAGCCAGCTGGTAGATTGGCTAGAGTCTGCATGGTTTAGGGGGCCTCAACTGGGACAGTCTGTCTCTGCTCCATGAAGTCTCATTCTCTGTACATTAGTCCAGGCTTCTTCACATGATAGCAGGAGAGTTCTCAGCAATAAAAGAAGACAAAAATACCAATATACAAGCACTTTTCAAGCCTAAACTTGCATCACATTTACTAATATTCCCTTGGCCAAAGCAAGTCACAAGGCCAAGCCCAGAATCATTGCCAAAGGGACTACACAGAGACAAAGATACAGGAGGAATGATTCATTGGGGACCATTATGGTACTAATCTACCACATCTGTTTACTTCAGAGGGCTATGGTCAGGATCAAATAAGATGGTGCTTGCATACCACAATGTGTATTACCAATGCATGTAATTCCATCACTTAAATTTTATTTATGACATGTCTGGGGTCTTTCAACATCCCCTATGAAATTTAAGTTCCTTTGGGATGGTGTTATGGGTTAAATTGTATTCCCTAAAATGATGTATTGAAGTTCTAACCCCCCATACCTCAGAATATAACTTTATTTGGAAATAGGGTCATTGGGTCACTGAAGATGTAATTACTTAAGATGAGGTCATACTGGAAGTGAGGTGGGACTCTTAATCCAATATAACTGGTGTCCTTATAAGAAGATGGCCATGTAAACACACAGAAATACACAGGGAGAACATCATGTGAAGATGGACATTGGAATTCTGCTGCCACAAACCAATGAACATCTGGGGTCATCAGAAGCTGAAAGAGGCAAGGAAGCATCCTCCCACTGGAGGCTTTGGAGAGAGCATGACCCTATCAACACCTTGATTTTAGACTTTTAGCCTTGAGAACTGTGAGACAAAAATTCTATTGTTTTAAGCCACCCAGCTTGCGGTGCGTTGCTACTGCAGCCCTAGGAAACTAATATAGATGGTAAATACCTTTAACCCCCATCAGCTTCATCTAAAGAAGCATGAGATAGAATGAACCACGATTCTTTGATTGGGAATCAAGAGTCCAGGGCACTTGCCATCTGTAGAATTTGAGTAAGTCACTAAACCTCTCTGGGTCTCAGTTTCCATATCTGTTCAGAAAGAGGGTTTCAGTAGATCCATGTTTCCAAAAGTATGATACAGGTATACTATGAAATGGTACTTGGGATAATTTTACATGGGCAAACATTTTTTAATTTTAATGGTTATTATTAATCATGGTTATCTTAAATGCATGGCAAGTAAAGACTGATTTTCCATTTATGTTGGTAATATAAAAATGTGCAGGTTTTTGAAATGTCTCAATTTAAATAAAGCTATGAAGCTATGAGTAAATAATAGAACAGCTGACATATGTGTATGACAAAAACTGTGAAAGTGCTGTGTGAAAGACTGGCATTTGGAGAAACAATTCTATATTCTCAAAGGATTCTTCCAGATAGGAAATGTTAGGGCTCTGTGGAGCCATAAAGATGACCTAGAATAGAACACAGGTGAGGCTCTGGAGGAATACAGGTGGGCAGTTAATGGAAAAATGAAAGAGGATTGGACAGCTCTACAAGAACCCAAGAGGGGCAGTGAGCCCCTTGTCACTCTTGGGAAGTGTCCTCTGATTCAGAACCTGTTTGCTCCATTCCATCACATATCCTTACCACCAAAGCCACCATCTCACTAGGTATCTTTGCCAGGATTTGCCTAATCCTGATTAAGCTTCCATGGTGAAAATCACAAATCCTGAGACATAAACCACCTCCCACTCAAGAGGCAAATGATAATAATGATTTGAAAAATCTTACAGTTGGCTCTATGCAGGTTTCTGGTTTTCATACTAGGGTATAATATGGGGTCACATTTGACTATAAGTGGCTAAGGGTGGCTGAAGAAAGGGCAAGGAGCATAAAGACCCATGAGTTACAGCCTCATAGGAGGCTGACACCCTATGTGCCAGAAAAAACCTTGAAGGTCATCTACCTTCTAATACATCTCCATTGGATGTCTTCCAGCACCTGCTGAAATACACCCATTGATCAGACAAACCTTCCATTGTATATTGGCACTTAGGGTTAGAAATGTTCTTCTCCATGATGGGCTGCAGTCTCCCTTCTCGTAACTTAGATTAATGGATCTTTGAGCTAGTAGGACCCTCATATGCCTTCGAACAGGGCAGGTGTTGTTATCCACATTTTTCTAAACAGATAGTTGAGACCCAGAGAGGTCAATTGGCAGAGAGGAGGGTGCCCTCTTACCGTTCAGTAACTTTCCATTATGCCACAGAGTTTCATGCACATTCTGACCAACCTCTTAGAGATGACTGGACCAAAAAGCCATCAGTTCTTTCCTCCCATTTCCGGTACGTCTTCTACAACATGTTTGGTATATGACCATACTTATTACCTTCCCCTCAACGCCTATGTTGGCTCTCATCATCCCCCACCAACTCTAGGAGAAACTCTAAAGCCTAGTTATCGAATATACCTGTCTGGTTTCTGTTGTATTGTTGCCACTGACTTGGTTTTTGGATGACTTCCCATTGGTTCTTTTTCGGCATTCAGTATCTCCATGCAATAAACCCTTCTTCCAGCTAGCAACTCTCCACATACTTGAAAAGATCCCTCTCATAGCCATATAAATCTTTTCTTCTATAGACTAAACATTGCCAGTTTCCCCAACTGTTCCCTAAGGACATAGTTTCCAAATCTCTGAGCACCTTCGTTGTGGTCCTCTAGAGTTCTCTAATATGTGATGCTAAGAACTGAATGCAATGGTCTAGATATAGCATAGTTGTAAGACCACTGCCATTATCTGGCCACTGTACTTGTATTAATGCAGCATTTACTTTTTGAGCAGTCACAAGACACTCAGGACTCTTGGTCAACTTGCAGTCAACTAAACCCCTAAATTTTGAACTGTTGTTAGACTAGGGTTTCCATACCTTTTATTGTACAATGGATATTTTGAAAATCATTTTTAAAAACCTCAGATATTCATGTGGACTTTTTGCTCACCTCCTTCAGGTCTTTGCTTAAATGTCATCTTCTTGTTGAGGTCTTCTGTACAAGCCCACCAGGAGCTCAGGTCTTTGCTTAAACACACTTCTCTAGTGTTCCCTATCCACTTCTCTGCTCTATTTTTCTCAATAACACTTAATGCCATTTGACATACTACTGTATATATGATACTTATTTATCTGTCTCTCCCCATTAGAACTTAAGCTCCACAAGGAGAGCAGTTTTTATCTATTTGCTCACTACTACCACCCCAATAAAGATAATAGTTCCTAGCACACAGTAAGCACTCAATAAATACTGGTTGTATCAATAAGTAAATGAAATGTAGGTGTATTGGTCAGCATGGGGTGCCATAACAAATACCATAGACTAGGTGGCTTAAACAACAGAAATTTATTTCTCACAGTTCTGGAAGCTAGATCAAGGTCCAGCAGGGTTCAACTTCTGATGAGGGCACTCTTCCTACGGATGCTGCCTTCTTGCTGTGTGAAGAGCTCTCTCTCTCTTCTTATAAGGCCACCAATCCTATTAGTTTAGGACCTCACCCTTATGAGATCAGTTAACCTTGATTACCTCTCCAAAGCCCTACCTCTAAATATAGTCACATTGGGGGCTAAGGCTTCAAAATACAAATTTAAGGGGGGGAGACACACACAATCCAGCCATAGCAGTAGGACACTGAAAACAAACTATTCACACTATTTCTACAGATAAGGAAACTGTGGCCCTGAAAAGCTGAGGCAATGTCTTGCCCACTCACCTCCTGACAAGCCCTCACATAAGGGCTACCAGGGGTGCCTTAGGATGGATGTGGGTTCAATGCAAAAAGCACACATCTTGCAGCTCAATTCCCCTTCCTGCTGGAGCCTCACCTCCAAATTTCAGGACTGAAAAAACACTCCTTCCGATTTACCCTGTGGTCTGGTAGGCCCTGGAAGAAAGTCGAAGTGGCCAATCATATTATGTTTGAAGAACTTGCCATCTTTTCTGGAAATTATTCATCAACCTGTATTTACTGAACTCCTCCCAGTATGCAACAGGGCTGTGCTGTCTAAAAGTGATGACAACGAACTGGTGAGACAGAGCTAATTTTCATGAAACTATTAGAAAAAAATTAAGTACTAACAATGTGTGTGGGATAGACTCCAGGATGACAAGAGTTCCAAGAAGAGGGAAATCAGAATGAGTAGGAGAAAGCTTCATGGAAGTCGCAGGACTCCAGATGGGTCTAGAAGGATGTGTGGGACCTAGACAAGCAGAGGGAGGAAGGAGGGTGTTGTTACCAGCGGCAAGGGCTGGCCGGGGTAGTGTCAGTACGTTATAAATCAGGCTCAACCCCAGGAATGGGGTTGGGTCCAGGATTCATGCTGCAGATGGGTGAGAAAAGCACTGGAAAGATAAACTTTTTTGCCAAATGGAATAATATTGTTCTTTCTTCTTTCCCTCCACCCCCAACCCCCAACCCTGGCCCTGGACCAGCCAAGGTAGAAAGGCCCAGAGCTTCCCTAACAGAGTTTGTAGGGAGCTTCCCCAAAAAGTCGATCAACATCAGACCTTTTATTTTTTTCATGAAAACAGACAGCTCTGTGGATTTGCTTACTGTTCCTTCCTACCCAGGTTTTCCTCCACCAGCAGCCAGTTTTGGGGGTGGGGAGCTTCAACTTACTAACTTGAGCAGAGTCCAAGTTCCTTGGGGTCTGAGGTGCAGTGGGATAAAACATTGGCTGGTAGGTCCCTTCCTTCTTGGACTTGACAAGAAGTGGGCAGGTCAGAGGCAGCTGTGCTGAGTATTTATGTTACGCAAAAGGCCGACTCAGCCCTCCTTCCTGCCAAGGTCAGCAAGCCGCATTCCAGGCGGTTTGGGTGTGTGGGTGTCTTCTGGACCAGCAGGAAAGTCGGCCAGGAGCCCAAGCGTTAGCCTGCTCATACCCACAGAGGCTGGGGGAGAGCTTACATTCCCAAAAGGCACCCATCGCCAGGGACCCCTGGGATCTGTTATCACCCCAGACCTTCCACCTTTTCTTCACCCATGAACAGGACTCAGGACAACGCACAAAAATGGGGACCTGGGCCCCAGCTGAGTTGGGGTGCTGGCGGTTGAGAAGAGAACAGGAGGCCCTGGGGAGAGTGAGGGGAGGCCAGAGCAACCAAGGTAATAACGTTTGCTGACACAGTTTCAGGCAAAGCCCTGGAATATGTTTTCTCCCCACCCGCATCATAGTCACCACCAGCCACACACGCTCTCACGTTGTACTGCCCAATGCAGGCTACATGAACAGCATTTAAAGAGAGCAATAAGCAGCAACAGGACAATCTGAGAGTCGAACATGGAAAGGGAGCTGGTTGTTCCAGCTCTTCATTTAGGAATTAACTGAACAAGATGAGTTTGGGAATTAAGGATTTTTAATGTGTAGATAAACTTCCAATTGTTATTTGAAACATGCAAGGCAGCTATTTCCCTGCCCTTGGGCTTTCTCTCTGCCTATATAAATGCTACCAGTCCCTCAGGGTTGAACTTCAGGTCCAGCTTGTCTGGAAAGCCCTCCACTCCTCATCCATCTCTCACAAGCCAGGGGCCTTGACGTTCACAATTCATGGTTTGTCTGGTACTTGTTTCGGCACTGCTAAATAAAACCTCGCCTGCTGACCCCTACTACCCCGAATTTCCCTGGACCCCTGGATACCTAAACCAACCCAATTCATTGTGAGGAAGAGCTGAATGTAGCAAGTACAAGAGTGGCACAAATAGCCAGAAGGGTCTCCAGCAGCAGAAGCGCCAGGATGATTTGGAGGCCCTCACTGCTTTCTGTAAAGATCTGTTTGAATTAAAGCTCAGGGCCCACCCCAAGGATCAGCCTTGGGCACCAGCCCTCTGCAGCCACTGCGGAGGCAAGCAGGGACGCCCTGAGCTGGGCACCTCTACAGGTGGCATTCAAGAGTATGATCAGCTGGGTGAGGCCTGAAAGGCAGAATCTGGTGCTAAATTCTTTGTAAGTGAGCCCCAGGAGCCCCAGTTTAATTAGAATTCCTGCCCAGGATGAAGGCTTATGGCTGCCAGCCCAGGCCTTGAGCCATTGGTCACGGCCCATAAAGGCCACACACAAGCCATAGAGCCAAGGCGGGGTCTGCTTTCTTTGGTGGGGGAACCTCAACCATCTCTGTGATCCCCACCTACAACTCTTTCCCCACCAGGACCCCATCAAAAGGGCCCCTCTCTGCAGGCAACATGTGTAATGACACCTGATGAGAACCTGGATCTCCACTGTCCGTTCAGTGAGGTCCCTGTTCTCTCCCCACACCTTCCAAGAGGTCATTCTTATGGCCAGCATGCTCCCACCCTGCCTTTGATCCCAGCTGCAGGGGCTGCCCTTCAAAGTCCCATGTGTCCAGGATGGCTGCCCGGTTGGCATGAGGACCAAGCCTGCCCCATGAGGGCAAGTAGTAGTTTGAGATTTACATCAAACGCACACTTTTTAAACTGTGAAATGTGCCATAAACTTCATACCAGGTTTTCTAACAATGGACTTGTTTGTGTCTGGCAGCTGTGATGCTCTAGGATGCTGGTCAGTGGCTTTAGCAGAGACCAGGAATGCAGGCCTGCAGCCAGAGGGGGGCAAAACTGAGGCTCTGTCCAGCTCCAGCCTCTCAGAGGCCACGCTACCAAGTGGAAAAGCACTTGCCTGCCCATCGGTCTGTGGTGTGACCCTGACGCATCCCAATACCCACCCAACAACACACATTCCAGAAGCTGCTTCACATTCCACCTTTAAAGCTCATCCCTCCAGTTTAACATTCCAGATCCTGCTCACATGGTTTTTTCCAGGGAGGGGTAGCTCTTTAACGGATTCTCAGTAATTTACACTTTAATATGAATGCAGGATCTGAGACCAGCTTAGGTTAGAAAATTAGGAGTTAGAAGCTGAGGGTACTAGGGCTCTGAGGGGAAGCAAAGTATGACACTGAGCCAAAAACAGTCATGTTAATTCAGGGTAAGTTCTTTTCTTCATCAATGACGCAGTGGTTGAGAGCAAGTTATTGCGACTGGATTATTGAGGTTCGAATCCTAGAGCTTCCACTTACTAGCCTCTCAGTAGCTTGGACAAGTTATTTAACCACTGTGTGCCTCAGTATCCTCAGCTGTAAAAGAAGGAAATTCTTCACGACATTCTCCAATGTTGTTGTAAGGTTTAAACAGTTAGTGTATATGTAAAGCATTTGGAGACAGAGTCTGGCACAAATGCTAAAAGCAGTACCATAGAAGTGTTGCTGTTACTATCTACAAAATGAAGGGGGATGACAGGACAGCCTTGGCATTCTGTTGACTGAGTGTAGGGCACTCCTCAAGGCAGTCTTTGAGAATGGTCTCCTTCTTGGAAAGTGGGTACCTCTTTGCTCCCCTAACAAAGGCCCCTGGAGTGGGTGGGCAGGGAAAAATTCAAAGAAATCCCTGGAGAGGCTACCCCAGTGGCCCTGAATCTTCTATCCCTCTGCCTGCAAAATCCCACTCTGGGCTGTTACCAACTTTCTGTCTTGCATACAAATGTGGTGCTGTGCTAATAAATCAATTCCCACCCATTAGGAGCCTGTAATGTTCTCTTTCACTGGGCCCTTCCAGCCTGTTTTACACAGCACCTAATTAACTAATAGCTGAGATTTGGGGCTTCCTCACTGAATCCCCTCCCCCAGTGCTTCCCCTGGGTTGCCTTGCTGATAGAACTGTGTCATGGGGTAGATCCTCCCTGCCAAGAGATGGTCAGGCAATTAGAGTGTGGGAATAGGAGTCCACTATGCTAATTGAGACTAGGAATAAATAAATAAATTTAATTTAATTAACTAAACAACCAATCATTACTCAAGCATAATGTCCTCTCCCGTAAGATATAATCTTAATGTTTCTATTAAGAAAAGTCAATAAATCATAATGTTTATCTATGAGGGAGGTTCTCTGTTTATTCCCCTTTCCACTTACATATTTTCAAAATATTCATATTCTTCAAGATCTAACTCATTCATTTGTTCTTCATCTATCCCACAAAATTGTTTATTGAACACCTACTGCATGCTAGGCCCTGAACTAGACATGGGGGTACAAATATGAACCAAGACTAGTGCTCTCCAAAAAGGAAGGGGCACCAGGTGAGGTAGGAGTCGGTAAGGAATTATTGGAAGTTCTACTTCTACTTATTTGTAAGCTTGCTTTATGTTAATTTCTATTTTTGTGGGGTTTTTTTATGATGACTATAATATGAGAATACAGAAGTACATGGGTATTATTTTTAAATAAATAAATATCTAACTATTAAAAGTCTTATTCATGCGGTACCTGATCGAAAAAGGTGTCAAGCAGGTTCTCCAAGTGATCTTTGGGAAGTAGGCCAGAGAATTAGAAAGCCCTGGAGAGAATCTTTTCAAAATACATTTGCCCCTCTCCCTGCCAGTGACTATCAGAATCTCAGGAGAAGAGACAGAAACCATTGTTATTTTTAAAAACTCCAAGGATTTCTGATACTAATCCTACCCGTCTAGTCCCTGGTGAGAACTGCCCGTTCACCGACTTCTTCGGAAAGTTCTCCTTAACCCCCTTCCCCAGCCTGCACTGTAATTTCTTGAGGCCCCAGGACTAGGAGTGGGCTCAATATCACATTTGGCATTGCTGAAGTTTTCTACCTGGTGCCTCCTTCTGGAAGGGTGGAAGAAGAGGAAGACAGGGGTGCTGGCCTCCGCTGGTTCACAGCATTAAATTACTCAAGGAGTATGGGTGGAAGGGGGATTTCTGAGACCTTGTCACCTTAAAAATGCCTGAGGTCTCACACCTCCAGGGGGACAAAAAGCACAAAGTTGGTCACCCCAAGGGCCTAACCACCCTTCCTGTAGATCTTTCCTCCCAACTTTCAACCTCCATCTCACACCAGCACCCATCGCCCTCCTGATGCCTCTCTTTCCCACAGGAATTTATACTGAGGGAAATTACAGTCTTAGCCTGTCCAGAGGGCTGATTTGGGGAGGGAAGGAGAAGTCAGGGAGGGCCAGATGGATCACTGTGAAGCAAACCCTGACACTTGACAGGTCAGTCACAGAGCTGCCAAGATGCCCTTGGCCTGTTAGCTCATCTGCCCCACCCACAGCTTCAGTTCTAAGCTGCTCCTTGCCCAGGGCTGGCCTATAATGGAACCAGAGCTGGGCACCTGACACAAGGGCATCTCACCCACAGGCCAGCTGGCAACGCTCGAGGTGACTTGAAATGCAGAATTTGTCCTATCTGACTACCTTCCTCCACATATGACATAGACAAAAAGAGAAGATTAGGAAGCTAGTCAGAAATGAGACACACAGAGAGAAACGAGTATGCCCTGACAGGGAGACCACGTAGGCCAATGGATCTTGTGGGAGCCAGATCCCAGAGCCCTCTTGGCAACTAGCGACTCTCTGGTTCCAGTTCTGAGGCAGCACAAGCCCCTTATTCTCTAGGAAGCCTGGAGAGTGTCAGTTCCTTGCAAATGACAGAGCCAAGCAAAGCCAAACCTTTGCTTAATTGACTGCTTCCCAGGCAGGGCCTCCAGATATGAAATGGGGTGTAGACATGTGGGCAAGGCCACCCACATCCCATCTCATCAGAGCAACCATTGTGTCCTGCTCCGGCCCCCACAGGAAGTCAGTATCTTCCCCCATGGGCTTCAGGGTGGCCAAGTGGGGTTCAACTAAGCATCATCCCTACTCAGTGAAAAGCCGGCAGCACCTCAGTAAGGCGCCTGGGGAAGGCGTGGCTGGGAAACTGACCCCACTGGCAGCATTTCCCTTCCCCTTCCACTAGAACCAAGACAACGCTGAGGCCCGACTCTCCCTATCTGCACCCCACCTAGGGCTTCATGCTGAGTTGTGAACTTTTCCACTTCCAGTTCTGCCCTGGAAGTTCACCACAGTGGGGGTTCCCCACTAAAAAACATTGATCAGGGAGAGAAACGGAAGGAGATTCCCATTTCTCCTCAGGGATTGCCTGAGCCCCAGCCCTTCCTGGAGGTAGCTTGCAGCCTAGGCGAGCAGCATTCTGAGGCAACCTGCCTCTTGGGAAGGTGCCTCAGTCTTCACACGATCTCCTCTTATAAAGATATCTGTCACATTAGATTAGGGGCCCGTGCTACTCCTGGGTGACCTAGGAGAGGAAGCTGGCTCTGCCTGCCACCCTCTGACATCTGCTCTCTCACCTTAGAGGATCAGAAAAAGTCCGCCTCACACTACACCCATTCAGGCTGTTTTGGTGAAGCAGAGCGTCTGGTCTCAATGAGGAAACAAGATGTTGAATGCGCTCTTCAAGTCACCCAGGATTATGGCCAGGACCCAAGGTGACAGCAAGAAGCAAACTACATGCCCTGGCCGGCGTGGCTTAGTGGTTAGTGTTCGCCTGCAGACAGAAGGGTCTTGGGTTTGATTCCGGTCAAGGGCATGTACCTGGGTTGGGGGTTCATGCCCCAGACCTGGTCAGGGAGCGTGTGGGAGGCAACAAATCGATGTGTCTCTGTCACATTGATGTTTCTCTCTCTCTTCCTCCCTTATTAGGAGGGTCTGAGGGCAGGAAGCAGGGTCACGGTCTTAAGAATAGTGCAGTGATCTTAAGGGTGCTGTCTCTGCCCTAAAGAGAAGTGAGGGGGACTCCAATAGAACCACTGGTAAAGGCAGAGATGTCTGAAAGAAGGAAAGACACCACCTCATCCCCCTACTAGATAATAACTGAGCTACAGAACCCACTAGAATGCAGGGTGATGAGACATTTTTTTAGAAAACATTCTGGGACCTAGCAGCATGGTGCAATGGCATTTTAGTCTCCCTACGTCACTTATGAAGACCCCAAAGGGGGTGCTTGGCATGTGTCCCTTCACATTTGGAAACTTGTGAGCAGACACTGTATGAGTTTCCTAGGGCTGCCATAACAAAGAACCACACACAGGGTGGCTTAAAACAATAGATATTTACCGTCTCACAGTCTGGAGGTGAAAGTCTGAAATCAAGATATTGGCAGGGCCATGCTCCCTCTGAAACCTGGAAGGGAGAGTCCTTCCTTCTTCTCTTTAGCTTCTGGTGGTTTGCCAGCAATCTTTGGTGTTCCTTAGCTTATAGTTGCAGTGTTTTAGGCTCTGCCTCTGTCATCATATGACATCTCCCTACGTGCCTGCCTTCACATGGTCATCTCTTTGTAAGGACATCAGTGATATCAGGCTAGGGGTTCATTCTACTCTAGTGTGATCTCACCTTAATTAATTGTATTTGCAATGACGAGGTTAGGATTCAACATATCTTTTGGGGGAACACAATTCAACCCATAAGAGATACTATTATGGGTTGTTTCTGGGCCAGAGATTTCTGAAGGTGGGAGGCTCACCAGACTGGCCAGTGTCAGTTGGACTTGAAGGAACTGTCATATAGAGTGCCTAAAAGGAAGGCAGCTAATGCCCATCTGCTTCAGCTCTACATGGCTTCTGGAGGGTATAAAGAGAATCCAGGGATTCCTGTGGTTGTGCATGAAGGAGCATGTGGTTAGCAGAGGGACAGGAACCAGGAGCTCCAGGGAAGCCACAGAGCTGGATAACGGGACATCCAAACCAGAAGTGGGGTGTGCTACACTGATGAGCCCAAAGGGAGGCTCTGCCACCCCCCTCAGGGATGTTCTTTACCTCAGAGGAGGACAGGGTGAAGCTTAACATTGTCCCCGAGAAAGCCAGGGCTGGAACATGTCTCCTTATTAAGTCGGGGCTGGTGAGGTAAGGAAATCTCTGCCTCCTCTACTCCCCCTTCCTGCCTCCCAATCCCTTCTGAGAGAGAGAAAAGGAGAAAGGATCCCAGAAACAGACTACAACCCTCCCCCCTTTCTAAGCAGTTGCGAGCCAACATTCTTGCCAGGCCAGGAGGAGGGAGGAGACAAACATTACATTGTGCTTAAATTGAAGTTTTGAAAAGTAAGCAGGGTCAGGTCTTAAATGCTGGAATGAGACTATGCAAATGACTCAAAGTGACAGGAAAGTTAGCACCCAGTCAAGGGATCATTAAGGAATGCACTAACGAGTGGGACATAGGGGCCAGACTGTATAAATAAAAGCATCCATTGGGGAAAAGATTTATGCCGTTTCAAGATCGCTCTCCAACAAATTAAGATTTCTCCATCTACCAGCCACAGAGAGTTTTTCTGAACCCAGTTTGTAAAAGTGTCACATGCAGGCTGCTGTCCCCACCAGATAGGCTGTGCCCTTCATGATACGCTTGGAACCTGAGTTCAGACAGCTGTCTTCCTGCAACAGAGATGTGCCCTGGTGAGAACAGGTCCCAGCCCTCATCACTCCAAAGCCAGACACCAAACAACACTAGCAGCAGCACAAAGAGGTTTTTTCAGCATCTATCCTCAAGGAATCTCAATTCTTCTCCCCTCAGATTGCAAGTGCCAGAAATCAAGGAACTTCTCCAAGAAACCATGGAAAAGTAAGGGCTGTCAGGCTAAGAAGACAGCTCCACCATGTATTTCACAGAACCAAGATTTTTAGTGACACAGACCAGACTGAACCATGCTATAGGCAAACAACTCCTTCTTGAGCTTGTTACCCTGTAAGAACGAGGCGTAAAGAAAGCATTCTGATAGGTACTGTCCTGAGGAGAAGTGTTGGAAGAATCAGTAGGAGGACCTTGCTCACTGCTAGGAGTCAACAACAGCAAAATAAAAATTGCAGGATATGTGGACAAATGATTTAATTAGAATCAATTCATCAACTTCTTATTAGGAACCCAATGGTGTTAAGACATAGCATTAGGTACACTTTGGAATACAAAAATGAGGAGGGCAGGGTCCCTGCTCACCAGCTGGAAATCCAGGAGGAAGGACCTAGAAAAAGTCCACAAGTAACTATAAAACAAGACAAGATAATATATGCCATAAAAGATCAAAATTAATGCCATAGGATTTTCAAGGGAAGGAGAAATCATCTGGTTGGAAGAATCAGGAGGAGGTAGTATTTGGACAATGGACAACAAACTGTATTTTTTAATTGATGATACATGTACACAATTTTGTTTAATTCCAAAAGAATCAGACTTAATGGTGAGAAACTCAGTACTTTCTAAGATCAGAAAGAAGGCAAGGATATCCCATCTCACCACTCCTTTTCAACATTACACTGGCATTTCTAGCTAATGCAATAAGACAAGAAAAGGAAATAAAAGGCATATAGATTGGGAGGAAAAAAATAAAACTGTCTTTGTTTACAAATCACATGATTGTTTATGTAGAAAACCAGAAAAAATCAATAAAAAAAACTCCTGGAACTAATAAGACAGTATAGTAAGTTTGCAGGATACAAGGTTTGCAGGGCACAAATATTCAAAAGTCAGTTGCTTTCCTATCTACCAGCAATGAACAAGTAGAATTTGAAATTAAAAACAGAATACCATTTACATAGTCACTCCCAAAATGAAATACTTAGGTATAAATCTAACAAAATATGTACAAGATCTATATGAGGAAAACTACAAAACTCTAATAAACAAAATTCAAAGAAGAATTAAATAAATGATTAGATAGATATTCCATATTTGTAGATGGGAAGATTCAATATTGTCAAGGTATCAGTTGTTCCCAAGTTGACCTATAAATTCGATACAATCCCAATCAAAATCCCAGCAAGTCATTTTATGATTATTGACAAACTGATTCTAAAGTCAATATGGAGAGGCAAAAGACCGAGAATAGCCAACACAATTTTGAAGGAGAAAAACAAAATTGGAAGATGGACACTACCCAACTTCAAGACTTGCTATAAAGCCACAGTAGTCAAGACAGTATGGTACTCATGAATGAATAGAGAAAGTCTCTCATCAACTCTGGAAGTTATTAGCCACTTCCCTTTTTAATTTTGACTTTCCTTCATTCTTTTATTTATTTTTCTTTCTGGAACTTCTGTGAGATATATACTGAAACTTTTTACTTTATCCCCCATGTCTCTTAACGTCTCTTTAATATTTTATATCTCTTTAACACTTTACAATGAATTCTGAACAATTTCCTCAGCTCTAGCTTCCAGTTTATGTATTCTCTTGTTTTGTATAAATTTGCTGTTTCCTATAATTATTGTTTTGATTTCAGTGCTTATATTTTTCATTTCATATGCCCACTATATTTTCATTATATTTTTCTTGTATTTTTGTTACTCCACTTGTCTTTAATCATTTTAAGTATGTATTTTTAATAATTTCTACCTAATAGTTACATTTTCCAAAATTCTTAGTCATGTCCACTGATACACACTTGTGATAGCTTGTTTCCTCATGAATTTTAAAATTTAGCCCATATTTAACAGAACTCCATTTGAAGGATGGGAATCCTGCAGTGCAAAGTGTGGAATCGGGGTGTATCCTTCAGGCGGGATTTTGTTTGCTTTGTCAGTCTCCCCAGAGGTGTCATCAGCCTTGGGCCAGTTGAATGTGAATGTCTTAGCTTGAAGATTCCTGGACCACCCAGACAACATAAATTAGAACCAAACTCAGGCAAGGTACAGTCTGTGACTACAAATCCTCAGGGGGTACTTTTTCCCATCCAGACCCAAGCCAAAGCAGATGATGTGTCCTCGCTGGCTCCTACTGCTGATGAATGGATTTTCTTAATCCATTATCTTACTGAGTATGTAGCTGTAAAAGATCCTAGCTTTGGGGGAGAACTTCAGTTCCAAACCCTCTGCCTGATGCAGACCCAAGGCTTTTCCTCCAAGGAGGTTCAGACCCAAACCCTAGCCATTACCAGGTGTGATAACAAGTGCCCTCCTCCCAGGGTGGCCACAGTCTTTGATCACAAACTTACCACTCTGGTTTTCAGTTTGCTTTTCATTTTTTGCCCTGGAGATTTCTTTCACCTTTTATAACCTCAGCTATGTATTTAAAGGACATTTGTTATATCATATCCAATAACTTTAGGTGTTTTATAGTAAAGGAGTTCTAAAATTATATTAGCTCACAAATTAGTTGGCAAAATAAAGTCATCATAGTTGTTGCTTCCTCAAAGTTTGTTTATTCAAATATTTTATAAATCCCATACTAATAATGTTGTTGTCTCTCTAGACAATATGCCAGCCTCAGCTCCTCCTGTTAAATACCTGGCCTCTCCTCCTTTATTAATTCAAATCCCTGGGATTGATTTTTTGGGGGTGGGGAGGAGGGGTGAATTGATATTTGATTGGGCCAGCCACTGGGCCATAGGCAGCCCATGAATTGGCCACTTTTGAGTCAGGTCCAATCAGAGGTAGCTGGCAGCGGAATGGGGTTTCATGGTATAAAATACTATAGCCTACTGCTGCCTCAGGCGAGATAATGTCCTTAGAAGAGCTTGTGGATACAGTGGGCACAGCCATAGACATTTCCAACACAGCCCTTCTCCTCCCAGCAGCATCAGAACAAAATACCATCATCGCCTGAATAGCATTTTACCTGTAAACCAATGAATAAATGGACAAGTAGCTAGTTGAACAGCCCATAGCTAATTGTGATGATTAATATAGGTTCAATTTAAAGGCAGTCTCTAATGGGTCAACATTTTTGTCGGTGATTTAGACATTGAGATCAAAGTCATTTTACAAATTTGATGCATGATATAAAGTTGAAAGAGACAGATAACACATTCCAGAAATGAGGTTCAAATGGTTTTGATTGATTAGAATAAACAATATTAAATTTAATAAGGATAGGTAAAGCCCTGAAGTTGGGTCCAAAATGCCAATTTTGAAGCACAGGATTGCTATGCCTGGCTTGGCAGCAATTTATGGTCAAAGAACCTGGGGGTTTTAATGACCATAATTTCAACCTGACCCTGGCTAGTCCTGTTCAACTCCTGCACAAATCCTCCTGGCTTTGGAGAGACACACAAGGTCTACAGAAAAAGAACTCCCCGGTGGTTGCCCAGCACCCATGGGCTTATATCCTAAATTACCTGGCTTCATCAACCCCTCATTTACTCTGACCTCTGCCCACTCTCTTCTATATCCCAACCTAACCCTTCTGATATTGTGCAAAATTTGGCTTCCTGGGCCCTTTTTTCATACCTCTGCTCCTTAGTCATTTTACCTGAAGTCTTTGGGTCTCCAAAAGCCAACTTATAGTAGGAACTTTGGAAGAAGTAAGGAAACATTTCTCCTGGAAAAGAGATTGTGGGAAGCATCATGGGCATCTCCAAATAAAAGCAGGAGTACACATGTCCTGCGCTGCTCTAGACAGTAGCTTAGAACTAGAGGATCAGATGCCTGTTCAATATAAGGCATTAGTGTTTCAATTAATATGTATAAGCTCTTACTATATGCAAAGTGATAGGTGCTTTCGGCCATCCAAGGGAAGGACTTTCCAATAAAGGGACATAAATCCGTCTAGCTGCAGTGCTGGAAGGTGATCACTGACCTCTTATAAGGAATATTGCAGAGTTGACTCCTGCATTGGAGAAGGGGGCTACACTCCAACCTATAAGACCCCATCTGATGGCAAAATTCTGGTTCTGCAGTACTATTTCAAGCCAGGCCAACTATCTCAGAAGAGTACTGATAAGACCTAATCTTTTTGAATGCAGAAAAGGTGACAGACCACAAGTTGTCATCCCAAAGGGGTCAGAATGACCAGCAAAAATATCTGCAAAATACTTCTCTACCTACCTCTTTGCTTCGGGCCCTTTAAGTTAGCCCAACCCATATACAGGCTGCACCTGCAGAAGATAAAGGCTCCTGAAAATAGCTACGATATTCAGAGCAATTTCCCAGAACCTGCATTCTCTGATTTGGCTCAGGTTCCACCTGACCCTCCTCCAATCTCTTGGCTCTGACTTCACTTCAGTTATTTGAACCTTGGCTTTACTTATCCTATAGACCGGAGAGGTTTCAAACTTAGCATCAGAATTACCAATTGGACTTGCTAAAACACGGATTGCTGGACTCCATTCCCAGAGTTTCTAATGAAATAGGTCTGAGATGAGCCTAAGAATTTGCATTTCTAACAAGTTCCCAGGTGACACTGATGCGGCTGGCCCAGGGACCACACTTTGAGAACTACTGCTCTTAACTGTGGCACAGCTCTTTCCTCTGCAGGAACTACCAGCCTCAGAGGAACTACCGGCCTCACAAAATCCTACCTCTATCTCCTGAGCTATTGCAGCCCCAGCCATCCCTCCAGTACTAATGGCATCTTTGGATGCGATCAACAGAGGAATGCCTAAACTTCCCAGCATTGCATTCCTGAAATCCAGACTTTCTTGATCTGTTAAAATATTTAGCCATGATTTTATAGAGAAAATTAATTACAAATCACTTGAGAGTGATCATGTTTTAAAAACACAAAAAACTAAGTCCCCCAAATCTTCCTAAATCAGGTGAGACCCAGCTGGTAGCCCTATAGCTGCAAGACTAGAGTACTTAAACAAACAGCTGAAAGTAAACACTGGGGGTGAAATATTAATAGCTAACTCTAACATAACTTATGCCAAGTTTTGTCATAAGCACTTTGCACACATTTATCATTTCATACCTCTTAACAAACCTATAAGGAAGATATTATTATTATCCTCATGTCACTACTGGGACAACTGGGGCACAGAAAGGTCGGGTAAGTTGCTTTAGGTCACACAACTAGAACATGACAGAGCCAGGATCAACCCCTGGGGTGGGGTTCCAGAATCTGCACTCCCTACTGCACTTGCACAGGCTCTGAAATCTGTGTTCTGGGTTCAGCCTGCTTTTTTGTCTGAAGCTTCTACTCCCAGTTGTGTGCCAATCTTCTAGAGCAATTGTTCCTTTGAGACTTGTTCCCTTGTCTAAGAACATAATTTCAGGTGTCAGCAAGCAGAGAGATTTGGAGGAGTCTATGGAGTGGGCCTAAGACCATTCCAGGCATATCCAGTTGACCATGAATGTAAACCTCACTTTAATAAGGGTCTTAACTGTCTTTCAATGACTTAGTTGAGGCAGGAAAGCTGGGAGCACAGAGTTCTCAAGGGCTATCCCCCTCGGTCAACTATTTTCAACCTTTTCATCTCATGGCACACAAACTAATTGATAAAATTCTGCAGCAGGCACACCAAAAAAATTTTTTTTCCAATCTGAAAAAAAAAAAAGGTTTAATTTTGATTCATTCACCCTAGATGGCTATTATTGTGCTGGCTGTTGTCATTTTTTTTGACAATCTAAGGGAAAAGAGGTCAATGCCCCTGACTAAATAGCCAGGTGTTGCATGTTTTAAAATTTCTTGCAGCACACCGGTTGAAAATCCCTGCTTTCGATGGTAGGCTTTCCTGGAAGTCAAAGTAGGTCTGGGTCACTTAGAGGTTTTGAAGATATCTCCAAAAGAGGGGCTTATTATGAAGGTTTACATTATGCAAACAGACACACTTAACCTCCCACGTAAATACATAGCGCACTATAATCGTGACATTCACAAGATGATTACAGGATTTATTGACACTCCTGTGAATTCAGTGTGCTCTGGCCCTGTGGTGGGGTAATGGTCTGCCATCTGAGGGGTATGGGAGGAGTCTATGTCCGTGCCTGTTGGGTAGCTCTGTGCCTCTGTGTGAAACATCATCTGCAGAGAACATCCACCATCCAATGCTGGGGCCCTGCCTCTGGCCCAAATGGCACCCCTCCCATCTGTAACAGGCCTTGCTGGAGGCTCCCAGTTCCCTGAAGGTTCTGGCTGAGGCTCCAGCAGCAGAAGGGCTTCATCTCTGTTTCTCCCAGAGTCTGGCCAGCCTGGCCCAGCACCTTCTGTCTGCCCTCCGTCTCCTCTCTTCAGAGCTTCCCTCTTCTTAAGGCTCTGCTGAATTTCTCCCAGTCCATTCACCACTGCCTTAAAACTGAAAATTCATGATGTTCTGGACCAATGGCCAATATTTTAATTAGCATCTAATGGTCCTTTGCTTTTAAAAATTCCCTTGCCTCATATCCAGGAACACATCACTAAACCTCTATATTATTTCTACCTCTGGCTGAGACACTTGACCAAATAAATAGTTTTTGGCCTGCTTCCTCTTTATGAACAGAAGGGGCACTGCTTTGACGTAAGTTTGCCTGCCTAGCCTTTCAGAGAGGCTGTATGTCCACATTGACCCTTTCCACCCAATACCTGCCTACAAGAAAACTATGGTAACAACATTCAATTGCTTGGGCTCTGTTTGTCTGCTGGACCAGCAACTATGTTTTTCCCGGGAGTGGGTGCATCTCAGCATACTGATAGGATTGGTCGATAAAATACAGGATGCCCAGTTAAATTTGAATTTCAGATAAACAATAAATACTTTTCTAGTATTAGTATATCCCATAAATATTAAGGTCATACTTATACTTTAAAAGTATTGCTTGTTTATCTGAAACTCAAATTTAATTAGTGTGCTGTATTTTTATTTGCTAAATTTGGCAACACTAAGAATATATAAAGTAATCCAGTTAAATAAACATTCTAAGAAAATGTTAAAATATTACCAGTAAGTACAAGCATCTAGCTGGCCTAGCTAGCAAAGCTCACATGCCTGCCTCTTGGTCAAGGGAAAGTGGACATCTGATGAACTGACACACTGATCCAGTGGAGGAGAGTTAAATCTCCTAAAGGAGAGAAAAAAGAAAAGCAGAGGAGAGGAGGGGAGGGGAGAAAAAGATAGAATGAAAAATACTAAGAAGTTAACAAGGTCTACCAATTACCAAATGTCCTTTAAAAGGATGGTGTGGGGTGGGTGTGTTACCGGACACGGTCTGGGCCCGGGGTGGGTCTGCCTAGGGCCTGCCGGTAGTGTCTGAGTTCTTGACTTTGTGTAGAAAAGATTTCACAGCAGAGTCCAGGTGGCTTTTGAGAGTATGTTTATTAAAGCTGGGGACAGTGAAGCAAAAGGAGGACTTAAGGTAGGAAAAGCTACAGGAGAGGAAAAGGTTCAGGGGGTCAGAGAAAAGGTTCAGGGGGTTAGCCTGCGTGGAGCTGCCACTGCCCCACTGCTCCCCTGGTTGCAAGTCTCCTGGGGTCCCTTAGAGTTTAGGAGAAAAACAGCAAAGACACAAGGTGTGGGCCTGCTCTTGCGAGAGCCTGCAGTGGCTCATTTGCCTTGAGGCTTTTTCTCTCTCTGGCCAGCTGGAATCCTGGGAGAGGTCTCAGGTGAGGGTCTTAACAGAATATTCATTAGCTTTTCAGGGGTGTTCTTCAATATGCTGATTTATCAAAATGTGTATGTAGAGGGGTCAGGGGTTATTTTCTGGTTTGTTTCATTTTAAAGAAAGTCATTGAAGAGGGACCTGGGACCAAAGCTGTTCTGTCCCAGAATGGTCTGGAATATGTAAACCATTTGTCCCTTAGTGTCCTTGGCTAGGGAAGATAAAACCCTGTGATTCATTAGCTGGCTGTAAATTGGTCAGATTTTTTGCCTTGTTTAATTATATTGTCTCAGTTTCCCTTACTCCACTTGCCAAGGAATCTCCTTAGCTTCTTACTATCCTGCCTCAGGTTAAGAGAAAGATTTTAGAACAGAGAAGGTGAGACTGGTAAAGATAAATCACTCTCCCATTATAATTTTCCCAAAGGCACTTTTGTAAAAAGCACAGGGAGATTCCGGAGGCCCTGGTCCTTCTCCCGGCTCCAGGACTGATCACTGGTGCTCGGCAAAGCCCTTTACAGCAACCTCCATCCCAAGGCCTCAGTTTCATCCTAGATGCCAAACAGGTTTCTGGGTATGGAAAACATCTTTAGGCCCTCAGAAAAAATGTGTGGGATATGGTTAAGAGAGTCTTCTACTATTTAATAACCTGTGACAGGGAGGTATCTCTGTCCCTCAGGTGAAAAGAGAGGACAATAGCCTCATTAGGAAACATTTTTTAATTTAAAAAAATCTATCAGAAACATTCACAAAAGGATTTTAGTCAAATGATGTAATAATTTTAGGCAATAATAACCATACTTTTGAAAGCCAGTGCTGATTACCAGGTGTATTAAAAATGGCCTTGGAGGAAATCTCTGTGCAAATATTTCTTTTTTAGTTTAATTTCAAAGTCTACTTAAAAGGAAAAAAGGAGGATGTCTGAAGTAGTAAAAAGTAGCAATCATTTGCACCTGGACAGACTATGTTTCATCCCAGAATCTGGAGCATTTTGTGCACAGATGGGAGAGACTGTGTGTGCACAGGATGCCGTGGGGGCCGGGAAGGGGCAAGGCCAAGAGACAAGGTGGTTCTGCCGAGGTCACACAGAAACACAGGTGGACTTGAGAGCACCACTCCCACCTGATTACAATCGTGCAGCCTCTGTTCTGCAGGGAGCATGGGCTGTGCTATGGCAGTCCCTCAGAGCTTCCCGAGCATAGACCCTGTGGCCAAAGAGAAGCCAGTGAGGCTCCGGCTGAGTTTCCTGAGCACTTGCTGCATGCACAGCACCGTTAGGCACCAAGGGAGAGACTAAAGATGGACAAGACCCAGATTCTGCCAACAAGCATGAGACTAACTCATAAGATTCTCTGTGAAGAGATGGGATCTACCAGCGAGGGTGGGAGGGACTATGTAGACCTTGCCCTGGGCCTCCAAGGGTAGGAGGGATTTAGGTAGAAACTTGGAGCTTTTCACAATGTGTCAGGACACTCTATATTCTACCTGACTCCTTTCTCCATCAGAGGACTAGAGAACCCCCGTCTTTCCCCCATGAAATATAAAGTAGGCTTAATGCTGGCCTCCAAGCTGTTTGCTGAAGACCAGGCGTTGTGGTCTCCTCCAAGAAGTTCAGAAGGGATTTTGGTTAGTGTGTTCCCATTCTCTTTGTGTTTTACTGGTTTCTAGCCCCACCCAGTCCTTTTGTTCCCATCCCTCTTCTTTCCCTTTCTGCAGAAGAAAAACTCATGATTAGACCTCAAGACAAGGAAAACAGAGAAGTTTCTGGATTCTCGCCCATTTCGCTGAACTCTTGGGGCAACAATGGTTCTTGTTAGGGCTGAGCCAGAGCCTGTGCCAGGAGGGGGGGACAGGACCTCTAAATGCTTATGGAATAAAGAATTAGAGGCCGGCAAATGGCAGTCACAGTGGGACCCACCATCACTTGCTACCACACTGATGGCCACCAGGCAGCCTAGATTTTCTAAGACAGTTTCAGTTTCTTTTTTTTTTTTTAAAGTTTCTTTTTATTTTTTTAAAAATATATATTGATTTCAGAGAGAGGAAAGGAGAGGGAGAGAGAGAGAGATAGAAACATCAATGATGAGAGAGTCATTGATCGGCTGCGGCCCACAACCCGGGCATGTGCCCTGACCGGGAATCGAACCCTGATCACCTGGATCCTACGTCGACGCTCAACCCCTGAGCCACGCCCGGCCGGGCGACAGTTGCAGTTTCAAATGATCCCATAGACCAATCAAATGGCCTGGAAATTATAACATTTCAGTGTCCAAGCTACAATTTCAAAGCTGCCCCCTCACATGAGGAATTGCTACAAAAATCTTTCATTGCCCCCAAATGTCCCACTGGATTTTGGAAACTACTGTCATTGCAGCTAGAGGCTGACTGGAAAGGAGGTGCATTTGGCCTTCATAGTGTCCCCACATCCCCTGTCGCTGTTGCTCCCCTCATACAGTGCTGCCCACCGCCCACCCCACTCCATCCCCCCTCTGCCTCCCCTTTAAGGAAAACACCCCAGTTAGGATCCAGCAGGTGCACATGGGGGCTACGTGACTGAAGAGGATATTAGGCTATTTGCATCCTCATAAGAGACGGTGTCCTGAGACCAAGGAGTGACATACTAATAAGAAATTAGGGGTGTAAGCAAAGTGTAAGAGAATATGGGTGAAGGAGGGTGAGGGGTCTCTGTGGAGTCCCTTGAAGCTGAGTGGCTGCTGTCTGCTCTGCCTGTTTGCCACACTAAGTTTCCTGACCCTGGCAGAGGAAACTGAAGCTGCGAGCAGGTATCAAGTAAGTATGAATGTCCCTCAATGAGTGGCCGAAGCTGGACACTGCCCAGTGGGCCCATGTACTTCTGCAGGATGGGCCATGTGGCAGGAATAAGCACCTTGGTGACTTTGCCAACAAACCCTTGGGTACTGGCTGCAAGTCTGAAGGTGAATTCTGTATATTTCTGCCCTTCTGCACCAGGGAAATCCTGAACCCTGCCTTCCAGAAGACTACCCACCAGTGGCTGATATCACAGGAAGGACTCAGTCCACTGGGGCACCCAGCTACTCACTGGTGATGGCCTCCATGTCACAGAGTCACAGACTCTGAGGACACCGATCACATCGCAGCCAGAGACTGTGGAAGCAGAAGTCTGCTGTGGCTCATCCATGCATCGTGAGTCTGGAGCCTGCCCAGAGCATGGTCTCACCCAGCCGTCCAATTGAATCCTGCCAGGGCCCACCTGCCTCAAAGGCACACCCCAGGCTGCCCCATGTTGACGGTCTAGGTCATGAGCAGTCCACCTGCTCTGTGCTCCCTTCTTTTCACTCTGCTCCCTGATGACAATTGTCTCACTTCTGCTTTGCCCCCAACACCTTCCAGCTGGGGCCCGACAGCACCTTCCTGTTCTCGGGTTTTGATTCCATTCTTTCTCATTTCTTGCCTTTTTCTCTGTTACTTCCATGGACAGATATAAATGTCATGACCCAGGCCTTCTGCAAGCCCTAGAACATACTGTCTCTATGTAGAGTCCCCACAGAAAGGTGTGTGGAGTGAGCTAAGAGAGAAACCAAACCTGAAGAATCTCTCCTCCCTTCTTCCTTCTTTCCACCTCAGAAGATGGGTAAACTTGGCCCTTTTCCAGTCTGTACCCTGGTAAAAGAGAATGCATTGCAATCAAGTTTCCATAGAAGGCTATTCTCACCTCAGTGTTTTCCTCTGGCTTTCCTATGGCCAGATATTTCCACAGTTAGAAATTAATTCCTTTGCCTTTTTTTCTGTTAAAATACTAACACGCAGGGGAAAAGTAACAGCAGTTATTTCTGTTTCACAGCAATACTTATTCTGAGAGCATACTTTGATAGGGAGGGAAAGAATTTAAGATGAGGGAGTTGGGAACAGTTATGAGAAACCTCAAAGAAAAGAGAAACAACTGCAGAATAGAAAGATGGAAGGGGGCCCAAGCCACACTTTCCCTGCCTCAGAGTATTGCAGAGGCCAACTGAATCTGAGCCAGGTCTCAAATCCGCCAGAGGGGAAGGAGGGACATACTGAAGCAAGTTCGGGCATTGAACACAAAGGCCTCCTTTAGTCCAGGGACCATGTAGGCACCAAGGATGCAAAGAAAAGAAAGACCCAGCTCTTGCTCCCAAGGAGCTCAGTCTAGTGGGGAGAAACACAAGGATATAGTGTTCACAATACAATTTGAAAGTGCTTCACCTGAGCGAGGCACATGGAGGAGGGGCATGGCCAATAGGCGCTGGATGCACCCTGGGGATGAGAGAGGATCTTTTCATGGGCTGCTGTAAAGAGACAAGTAAGGAGGAGTCTAGCAGGAGAGGGAAAGGAATATCAGCAGAAGGAACAGCCTAAGCAAAGGCTCATGAAAAAGCAAAGTTCAATGTGATTGAAGTATAGGGCCCTTAAGGTGGTGTGATGGGAACTGAGGCTGGGAACGTGCTGGTGATCAGACACTGAAGGCAACGTCAAGACATTTGAAAGCAACAAGGAGCTACTGATGGGATTTAAGCAGAGGACTACATGGGTAGTTTTTATCTGGATTGTTCGCTCTGTAGGCGATGGAGCAGAGGGCAATGAAACTAGAGACAGGAAGCTGGTTAGGAGGTGATGGTAATAAATGGGAGATGAAGGACTGACCCAAAGCAGGGCCAAAGGGCATCGAGAAAGACTGAGAAGTAGCATCTGTGAGACCTGGGGACCATTTAGGGGCTGAGGGAATATAAGAAGGTGAAGACAATGCCTGAATTTCCGGCAGGGCCACTGGTGAATGGTTAACTCTCTACCATTCTATCCCCCAGAAAGGGGGTGCAGGGGAGTCATGTGGGGCTTAGGTTTAAAAGCCGGGATATAAGTAAAATTTATTTAGTCAACATTCTATTTGAAAAATCCCTTAGATTACCCATCAAGTCCAGTTGCTCTGGTTGAATTAAATGAAGTTCCAGTGCTTTGTTGTATCTAATCTTTAAACTCCAGAACCACATTTGGCAATGGAGATATACTCATCATAGGAGAAACACAAGGAACCAGGCCCCCATGAGAATACAGAGTCATATCTTCCATCTCCAGGGCCTTCAGTCACAGGTAGAATGGCTGGCAGGAACCCCACACGCCATTTAAGTCAGAGGTTCTCAACCTAGACTGTATATCAGAGTCACCTGGGGAGCTTTAAAAATACAGATGTGTGGGCCCTACCCCCACAGTTTCTGATTTAACCCTCTGGACTGCAGCCTGGACATCTGGATTATTAAAGTTCCTTGGTGAGTAGGTGCAGACAAGGTTGAGGACCTCTGATTTAAATTGTTCTCTCCTTCCCAATGCATCATTTGAATTCCTATGAGTTAAGGGGCAATGAGTGAGCTCAGATTTGGACTTAGGGTAACTGTCGGAGGTTCAAATAGAGACATCTCTGCCCTCCGCTAATGATCCCTCCGGAGCTTATAAATGTTTATCCAGGCAGCCCTGGGTCGGGCAATGGCTCCTGATTGCTGGGTACACTGGCTGGGATGGGAAAGAGGCTTCTCCCAGACAGTAGTTCCAGACAGCTTGGCTCTGAAACACAAACAAACAGAAAATAGTCACTCTGCCTCCCAACCTGTTCAGCACTGGGGAGGTGATGGGGTGGGGATCAGGGGAGGATTTCAAACAAGGGCAACATTTACTAGGCTTTTCCAACCTGCGTTAGAATAGTTATTACCGCAAATAGCCGTTTTGGCTGCTATGAGTCTGTAATTTCAACCTCTGAAGTAGCATATTCTCAGAGCTTCTGGTATCTCATTTTGTTGATGCAATGAGAAAAATCCAGGGCCAGGACTTGAGGCGGGTTCTCACCCTTCAGCTGCTGGTGCCATGGTGATTACCAGGCTCTTCAAAATCCTTCAGAGTCTAAGTTATGACTTAATTCTTCTTTCTTTCTTTTTTTTTTTTGTAATCTGCACACCCTTCCCTTAAAATGCCTATGGTACCCTGGAGCATCTTTGAAAATCTAACCCCAGTGAATCCCTTAGAGGCCTTGGAGACCAAGTCAGTTTATCTGTGAGTCCACAGGATGACCTTCTAGCTCAGCAACCAGAGCAGAAGTGCCCCTGTATGGAGTGGAGTCCTCCAGGCATAGCAAAGACCCCCCTGGCCTCCATTCTGCCCAGACCCTTTGGATATATCGATAGATCTTCCCCATGAGGTCCCTGGGGAAAGATGAGATATGTACCAGTCTCAGAGTTTGGGGGGATGAAGGGCATATACCAGCCCCAGCTTTTTGGATATTCGGATCCATCTGTGTGATCAAGCCCAGGGTGAAGGGGTTCCAAATGGAACCCAGATGGAAACCTGAGCTCGGAGGGAAGACCCCAGGTTGGCCCTGACTGCCTTGAGCCTCCCCCTTTCTGGCGCTGCTTTAACCCATTATGAAGACAGCGCTTTTGTGGGAGTCCAGCCCAGCCACCCACCAGTGACCCGGGGCAGGAGGCTCGGTCAGGAGCAGGTCATCCCAAACACTCAGCTGACTGGCTTGTGTGTTCCTTTGCTATTTTGCTTGGGGTCCCTCCACTCTGCTGATAGCAGGAAACCCTGAGACAGGTGTCTTCTAACTTGAAGAGAATAGACAGGGATTCTCATTTTTTACTTTGGATTTCCCAGATCTCCAATAGCTACAATGAGTGGCTGTGAAATTCTTAAAACAAAAGCAATTTGAATTCATTTTCATAAAAAAGAAAAAAAAAGGGTAATGCAAAATCGAAGAGTATTTTGTGAGAACCAAGAACAAGGAAAGATGTCACGAAACTGAAAACTCATAACATTCATTCATTCAACAAACACCCGCCCTGTGCCACGTACTGTGTGATGTCCAGGAGCTTCAAACAAGAATGAGGCAGCGTCCTGGCCTCCACAAGGTCTCTGGATTGGTTTAAGAGGCAGATGATTTAGTCATAGTGTGTATTAACAATAGTGCGTGTAAATAATAGTGCGTGTTAATAGTGCATGTTAACAATAGTGCGTGCTAACAATAGTGTGTGTGAAGGGCTGTAACAGAGGTGCTACGGCAGGCCCATGGGGTGCCTGACACTGCCCAAGGTGTCAGGAAAAGGCGTGAGAAGATTGGTAGGAATTCACCAGGCCAAGAACAAGCAGTGCAGGGAGGGATGGTGCTGCGTGCGAGTCGACAGAGCTGTGTGAAAAGGTGACACCTTCAAGAATAAAATTCCACAGCCTGGGCCCTCCACCTGATGCCCAGCTTCGGCAGACTGCCGAATGAGCATGTGTGCACTCTCCCTGGTCCGGCAGGAGGCCCCTTTCCTGGCGCCGTTCTACTGAAATTTCTTCTCCACTACGTGCTGGATCTGCGTGCATATGTCTGGTAAGCACCAACACAGGTATGTGGCCTTCAAAGTCACATACGTCATCCTATGCGGGATGCTAAAAATAACTTCCCCATCTGCTGCCTGCCACCTCACCTGCCCAGACAGAAGGCAGCCAGGTGGGCCTGGCCAGAAAGCAGGAGCCAGCAGGGGACTTCGCAGTTTGAATAACGATCCCCTGGTTTCCAAGTGTATCAGGAGGCAAGAGGCTTTTGACACATGAAGACGCCGACCTCAGAGAGCCCTCAAAAGAGGAGAGAGTGTTCATCGAGTATCCGCTCGGTGGAGCCACAGCGGGTCGGCTGCCCCCCGTATGTCACTGCTGCCCCCATCTAAAGAGGAATCGGAGGCTCAGAGGCCCACAGCTGGGAGCGGTGAGGTCATGCTCCACACCAAGCCGGCATCAGCCCCACACCCACACCTGCCTGGGCACACACATGCCCTCCCCTCCCCTTCCTGGAGACGGTCACCCTCCTCCAGCCAAACCAAGGGCTCAAGCTACCTTCCCTCACCCCTGCCTGGGCTGCTGGGTGTGGAGGGGCCTCTGCCACGCTGTGCTCCTTCCCCTTCACGTAGCTGCTCCAGCGGAGTTAGCACCCCAGCACCCGCAGGCCAGCTTCAGAGCAGGGGTCTGCCGACTCCCTGCACAGTCTGGCCCTGATGGGAGTGATGTGCGGATCCTGGAACAGGCAGCACATTGGTGGGTTCATTTTCCAGAGAGGCCGTCAGGTGCATGGTATCAGGGAACTTGAACGTGTGACAGAATTAAAGAAGGAAGGGAGGGGAGGGGAGGGGAGGGGAGGGGAGGGGAGGGGAGGGGAGGGGAGGGGAGGGGAGGGGAGGGGAGGGGAGGGAAGGGAAGGGAAGGGAAGGGAAGGGAAGGGAAGGGAAGGGAAGGGAAGGGAAGGGAAGGGAAGGGAAGGGAAGGGAAGGGAAGGGAAGGGAAGGGAAGGGAAGGGAAGGGAAGGGAAGGGAAGGGAAGGATCAGGTTTGGAAATTAAATCCTTACAAGTTTAAAAAGAGAAAACAATTAAATCCATAGCCCCTTATTCCACGTGCAAATATCACATATGTAACCCTAGAGTTTGGGATCCCCCAGTAATACGGACAAGATATCATTAGACCCTGGCCACGTCCCCTTACTTCAGCGCCTCTAACTGTCCGTCGGTCTGTTTACTATGCCCCTTCCCAGAGCACGTTCCCTCGCCCACAAGGCGCCTGGCTTCCCTTCGCTCCTTCCAGCCCACTCATTCTCTCCCAAGCCCAGGCCACGGGAAGTTCTTCAGACTCGTTCTCCCGGCTCCTGCCCCATTCGGGAAACGTTGCCTTTAGCCCCATTTCTCCTGAGCCTTTAGTCCCTCTGCTTTTTAGATGTTACCACTCCTGACTCTTCTCTTCCCTCTTACTCTTCTTCTCCGACTCCTCCCAACTCTCTCTCTAGTCTCACAACTATGCCCCCTTCAAGGACATGAGAGTTCAGTCTTGTTTTTCACATGAAACGTGAAAGGATGAATGAGACAAGACCACTGTCCAGAGGGTAGAGGGGAAGGATTGGAGAAGAGATCAGGAGGGCTGGAGGAGTCGGGTGGGAGTAATGAGGAAGTTGGGAGGGAGCTTGACAGAGAAACGAGAGCTTAAGCTTAGTCTGTAAAATGGGTATAAAAACATCTAACTGGAAAGGTTGTTAAAAGAAGTAACTTTATACATAGAGCTTTGCTTATATGATCTCACATTGTTGTTATTTCTTTTTCTTTTTTTCTCAACAAGTGAAGAAATTAGAGCTTAGAGAGATTAAGTAATTTGCTCAGAGCCATTCAGTTAGTCAGTAGCAAAGGCCGGATCCAAGCCCAAGTAGGTCTGCTTTTAGTCACCATATGACGCCCCCTCACACTTTATGCCTGACAATCTAATCCTCAGGGGCACCACAACCTCACCCCCAAAATTACAGCTACTGCATCTCAAGCAAGGAGCTTATGCCTCCCAATCTTAATCATCTCCAGGACAGATATTCTTGCCCACTGGGCCATTCCCTCCCCTCCCCCACTCACCTGGATTTCTTAATGTATGAGTTGGTCAACAACCTGCCAGGTAAATTACTGCTCTAACACTGCTAGCTATTGACGATGCCCTAGAAGGGGTTGGATACAGGCTCCTTGAGAGCAAGAACCTTTTTTCCCCCTTCAGTTCTATCTCCTCAGCTCATTGGGGCATGTACTATGTACAATTAAATACTTACCTGTAGACGTATGGCCAAGATGAGGTCTGCTAAAAATGTGAAGTAACATTTCTATGATCCTCCTTAGTTCAGTGTGGGATCCGGACCTTTTGAGATGTGTCACTGACAGACAGGGCCACTAACACCACTGAGGCCCACGTCCTATTCCACTCTGACTTATCAGGGGTCCTGGGAGGTGTGCAGATAGAGGGAGGAGCAACGTGTACTATCCTCATAACATTCGTGTGAACTTTAAGGTTTAGCTTTCATCACAACTTATCTGTTGAGAGGAACAATCTTCAAAAGTAATTTCCAGTGAATATAATTTTCTTACCTTTGATATTGACCTTAATTATGCCAGTCCTTGAGACATCTCTTTTTCACATTGTTTACTCTCAAATCAGTTACTTTTCAAGGCATTTACTGAGTTTTTTCCCCTTTCAAGCCCACAAAAAAGGCACAAGGATTTTTTTTTTTTCAAATTAGAAATATATCTTTCCTTATGAAGAAATGTGATACACTGTTAAAATTCATGTAATACAAAAATGTTATAGTAAACATTGAACATCTCATAACCCCTTTCCCAAAGATTGCCACTATAATAGGTTGCCTTCCTGACTTTTAATGCTTATATAAATATGTAATTTGCATGAACTTCATCAACCAAATATACTCTGAAACTTGCTTTTTTTCTTTGACAGTCTATCATAAATAACTTTTGGTGACCATATATATAGATGTACACCATAGTTTTTAATAACTGCTTAATATTCTATTGAATAGATCAACCCTCAGTTTCACTAGTCAACCCCATGTTAATGGATATTTAAGCTGTTTTCATGTTTTTGCTATTCTAAACAATACTACAATGGACATTCCTGAGAGAAATTCCCCAAAATGGAAATGCTGGGCCAAAGGAAGTGCATATTTTACATTTTGATGTACATTCTTAGATAACATTCCAGAAAGGAGGCTAAATGTGAAGTTCTTACCTAAAGTTCTTTCCCATCTGAGTAGCAAGAGCCAGGAGAATGAATGTGAAAGGGCTCCACTTGGCTGTCCGTCACTTTCCCACCTGGAGGCAGAGGTGGGAACAGCACATCTTTTCATGACTGCTTGTGCCTTACCACAGGTGGAAAGCAGGCAAATCCTTGAATTATGACTATTTTATCATTCTAAGATTCCAAGGGTTTCCCCTTTCAATTTCTAATAACCTCTTTGCTCATACAGTCCAAAGATTTCATGGTTATTTCCAAATTTAAGCAAAATGTATTACGTCTGAAACTAACTGGAAGAAAGAATATTGTGCACAAGTAGAGTACAGAGTCAGTTCCAAGGCCAGAATGACTGGACAGAACTAGTCAGAGCAACAAGAGTGACTCTCAGACCCCAAAGGCCACTTAGTTTTTGTGATCTTCTCCAAAAACTTATTTTCTGAACCTGGCATTCAAGACACTATATAGTCTAGTCCCATCATAAAAGTTAAAGCCTTATATCCCCTAAATAAACCCCATTTCCCCCCAGTGAAACAAAAGTTGTTCCCTCCCACTCAGACATGTGCTTTTCTGCTTTGTGACTTTGTAGTTAATCATAAAAAGCTCCTGCCATTTCTTGAGTACCTATTATATTCCAGGCACCCTGCTAAGTGGTTTTGGGGGGATATTTTAGGTAATCCTCATAGCAATTCTGTGAGGCAGGCACTATTTCTCCCTATACTATAAGGAAAAATGAAGCTCAGAAAAGTTAAGTGACTTACCTAAAACCACACAGATGTTCAAAATTGAGCCAGCTTTGGAAGCCATGACACCCTAATTCCAATGCTTCTGTTCTCTGCCCTGCATTGCCTCACGCGCGTGCACACTCGCACACACACACACACACACACACACCCCACTCTCTCCAGCTCCCAACAACCTAAATTCTTCAAGAGGCAGCTCAGTAGAGGAAGTGTAAGTTCAAAGAAAAGATTCAGCTCAAATCCCCACCTTGAGCAAGTGGAAGTTATCTTTCATCGTTCTGAATTCTTATTGTCTAAACTATGAAGAGCTTATTGTCCTGGCTGCAGTTTGCCACCACTTTTTTCATTTAATTCAGTCCATCATCTTTCTTCAGCACATTCCATGTGCCAGGCCCTGCCCAGCCCACATCCCCAGTCACCAAGGAAGTGAGGCCAATGCGGTATCTCCAACTAGGTTGTGAACTCATAGGAGGCAGGTAGGATGGATACCCCTGCGTATTCCCCACAGCACCGCCACCCAGGAAGTCTGCAGCAAATATTTCTAGACTAATTGGCAACTTGGATGGTTGACAGTAATGCAGAGGAGGGCAGGTTCCACCCCCACCCCACCCCCATCAGTGCCCTGTGACCCACCTGTTCTGTAAATCCACCCATTCCTGCTTTGAGGCATCTCTCTTCCCTCCAGGAAGGCAGCTCAGGCCAGGTCATTTATTCATGTCCTGTCTTCTTGGGAGACAGCCGTGTAGCCCGGCAGGTACCTACCTGATAACAAGCCCATTAAACTTCCATCTCTGCTCTCGGCACGAGCTCCCAGGCTCGATAATGTTTATCTTCCCTACTGTGCAGCTGGGTAGATGACGAGGGCCTGCTTCAGCACTGGGAAAGCAGCAAAAAACTACCTAGAGCCTTGCGTCACTGGAACAACAGGAACTGCACCCAGCGCTGCGTCCCCCCTCCCGAGGGACAGGGTTGGGGCAGAGGTTAATGGAAAACCAAACCCTGATTGTATGCCACCATTCCCTCTTCAGATTGCTCCTCTGCCTCCAACATACACACATGCCCTTACGCATATCCACTCACCCCCTCCTTCCCTGGCCCCCTGACATGAAAATTCTAAAGAAAACACAGGTGAGAGGAAAAGCCAAGGAAACTACCTTTCAGGAGGGAACTGGAGCAGGTGGTGGCTGATCCACCCTCAGCCCGAGAGTTCAGGCAGGACTGTCACAGGGCCTGAAAATTCTCATTTCGAGTTGTTTTCTGAGATGGCCCAAAAGTCCCCCTTCGAGAAGCAAATATTGGGCAGCCAGGGCTGGCTCCATGGCACTTGGAAGGGCCCTACCTTGGCTTAACGCTCTGCTGTTGCCATCTTGAGATTCTAAATCACTTCTTAAATGAGAAACTCTGCACTTTCATTGTGTGCTGGGTCCAGCAGGTTATAGAGCCAGTCCTGTAGATTGTGGCCAGCAAGATTCTTCAGGATCAGGATGCAGGACAGGACGGGTTCTTATGAAGGAGGGCTGGAAGGGCTGTCTCACTCAGGCCCCGGAATGCAAGATGCCACAGCCCACAACAGCTCTGGGAACCTGCCTGAGGCAGGACCAAGCACTGTCTCTTGCCCCTCCCCAACCACCCTTGTCCATGTCACCAAACCCAGGAGAGCACTGAGCTAAAAGCTTATGGTCCCCCGCCTCCCAGCTCTGGGTGTGCACAGGGAGTGCAATGGTGGCCTGTCCCCACACTTAGCTGACCATCCACAGGACCTGGGCTAGGCCTCCAGCTGCAAATCTTTTCACTGTCACTAGAGCCATAACAAGGTCCACGCTGAGGAAACTGCTACTATTCGGTGGGTGCCTTCAGCCCCAGCAAACAGCCAGGAACCCCTGTTCACCACAGCTGAGCCACCCAGAGAGACCCCATTTAACACTCTATGTGATCCAGAGCCCAACTCAAGGAGGAAAAGACTTTATTCCCAACCTCATTCCTATGGGAAGACCAGCACTTTATTACAGCAGAGAGTGGGGTGTGGAGTGAGAGCGAGGGCTTCTTTAAGGCAAGAGCCAGGTCTTTGACCCCTCTGCACTCCAGGGTCAAGCTCAGGGCCTAACCCAAAGTATGCCTTGGAAGGAAGGGGGGAAGGAGGAAGGGGCAGGGAAGGGAGAGAGGCCCTCTGGTCTTTTAATCTACTCCAAAACAGCCTGTCAGATTCCACCAATATTACTGCATTTCTTAAAGACCTTTGGCCTTGAGAGGCCCTAATAAAATTCAAATTTCCCTAGAAATGGTAATTCTGTAAGCTTTGTTCTAGGGAGGAAAAGGGTGGTGTTTGGAGTCTGGTGAAAGCAGAAGGAAGGCAGGGAGGAGGGGAAAAGGGATCAACAATAAACAGGATTGCTGCGCAACACTGTGGAGGAAGGGCCCTGGGCAGGAACACACCCACGGCCGTAGTGGGGACAGGCCCCGTGCGGTCACTCGTGACTACAGAACAGTCTGACACAGTTCCAAGTGGCCTCTGAGCTGCCTCTTGCTGAGTTCTGCTTGTCCTAAACTCCTTTCTGCCCAGCTCCCTGCTGTCTTGAGCCCTGAATCACCCTCACTTCCCCTGCCATCAAAGAGCAGGGCCTCACTTGATGGAGGGGACATGCCAGAGTTACTCACTGGGTGGAACACAGATGAAGATTGGTACCTGCCACAGTGTCAGAGCCCTGCCTTCCGGCACTGGGCCTGTGTTAGTGTCAGCCCAGCCAGGGCCCACTGAGCACCCTGCGGAGCTGTGCTGAAACCTGTCCCGGCTACATCCCACGGCAGGAGGGGGAGAGGAGGGCCTGGAAATCCCATCCGCTCCACAGAATGTGACCTCATTAAGAGGGCCTGCTGGAAAGAGGATTAGGCATCATGGTGAGTTCCCATCATGTGGTTGCTATTATCAGTAGTTTTCATCCTAATTCAGAACTCCTCATTCAGAACCGGTGCCCTCTCCCCAGCTGCAGCTGCCCTGGGATCAGCTGGTCAGAGTCAGGCTCCCCCATACCCACCCTCCCACAAGCACGTGGATTCGTCAGATGAGCATCTAGACCTGCCTAAAAATTAAATGGAGCCTCCCCTCCCCCAGAAGATAGGGATCAGGTGCTGGTGGTCCTGGAAGGCCTCATAAGGAATACAGGCTGGAGCTGGGCCTAGCAGAATGAGGGCAGGGACAGGAGACAGGGAGCAAGGACACAAAGGGAAGAGCAGCAAAGGCAGCCAGAGCACCTTTCCACTCCCTAATGGTCTGGAAGTTTCTCTGTATCTGCTCTCCAAAGCAGCAAAAGGTATTTTGGGGGGAACTCTAGAGATCAAAGTGGTCTTAACTGCCCCAAGAATTCCCCTGTAGACCTGGGGCTGAGGGTAACACATCTCAGTTCCTCTTCACACCTGATCCCGCTGCACATCAGAGGACCATGGGGGACAAGTTAGCCCCCTTAGACATGTCACGATGTTCTCCCCTATAGGAAAAGCTCATCTCAGGGCTGGATGGGGCTGCTGTTCTCACCAACAAGGATGGTGCTGCAGGCAGTGGACTCCTGGGGCTAAGCTTCCTGCTTCACTCATTCGTTTGTTCATTCCTTGGCTTGGCTAGACATTTACTGAGCACTTGCTAAAGGCCAAAGGCTTGCTGGAGACTGAAGGTACCAGACACCTTCATCCTCACTGAGCTCGCAGCCTGAGGCAGGAGATAAAGAGCAGACATTGGGATTAGGTCCTCGATTGTGTGTGAGGCACCATCGGAGAGGCTGGGAGTTCCTCGCCCTTGCCCTCCAGGAGCTTACAGTCTCAAAGTTGACACGATGTGATAAGGTTGGGAGAGGGTCAGCGTGGAAGGCTACCAGACACAGAAGTGAGCAGCTGAGAGGGGCACCTATGCCTGAAGAATTTGATAGAAGGGGTGTGGGGAGGGTAAGTGTTAAAGATCAATGAAGGGGCACAGGCAAGGGCCTGGAAGACCTAGAACCTTCCAGAAGATTAGAAGGCCTAGAACAACGATGGTTCTGGGAGCTGGAGCTTAGAGGCGAAAGGAGAACCCATCTGCTTGAGGCAGAGTCCAGGCAGGGTCAGATTTACATTGTAGAAAGTGACTGGACAGAGTTGGAGGTCTCTGGTCCTGGAGGACCCTGCCTTTGTGTGGTAAGAGATGACAGGCAATTGAACTAAAGCAACGAGGTGAGGGTACAACAGAAAAGGCAGATTTGATGGATTTAAGGAGGGGCAATGGACAGGATGTGGTGACTAACTGGATGGGTGGTGGGTTTGACAGAAGGAAGATGACATCTATCTTTCAGCTTGATCAGCAGGGAAGGCGCCTGTGTTACTAACAAAGGTAGGGAATGGACAAGGAATTGGGTTGTAGGGGATGATAAAAAGCTCAGTGTTTAGCTTGTTGGGTTTGAGGTGTTTGTGGAACAAATGAAAGATGCTGGGAAGCTGTGAGAGAGTCCTACCTGGACCTCAGATGTTATAGATTTAGAAGACAATGAAAAACTGAAGTCATACAAGTAACAGAGGTCATCCAGTTAGTAGGTGACAACAAGGATAAACCCCTAAAAAGGTTTCTATATAATAGAAAGGGAAAGGAAGAGAAACCTGGAGAAAGTTAAAGGGGTGACCAGAAAGATAGGAAAAAAAAATCAGGGAGAAAGGGAGTGCCTTAGGACTTTTCTGCATGTAACCGAAAGGGCAATTCAGACTGGCCTAAATAATAAAGGTGCATGTAGCCAGAAATCCAGGGCCAAGACTGGCTTCAGGTTCACTTTGATTCAACTGCTCAACAGTGACATTAAGGATCAGTTTCTTTCTGTCTTTTGGCTCTGCCTTCTGCAGGATTAGCTTTCTTCTTATGCCAACTGCAAAAATTCCTGGGGTTCATACTGCCCCCTCCAAGTCCAGGGAGGAGGCCAAGAAAACTTCTTACCTGGAAACTACTGACAAAATTCTCCCCAAGTTCACTGGCTTGATTTGGTCACATCCCTTCTCCTGAACCAATTTCTGTGGTTCCGATTAGCTTATACCAAAACCATTTTCCCTAGACTTAGAGCATGAGGTGAAGTTGATTTTCTACAAAGCACATAGACAGAGGAGTAGATTCCTTAAATAAAAACAGGGTCATTACCACATTACCAAAAATAGAAAGAATGGGTGTTATGGAGGCAATGACAATGGAAAATATCACAGATGAGAGTTTTCATGGAGGAAGTGGTCACCTGAGGCAAAAACAGAGAGATCAAGGCCCCGGTGGGTAACTCAGTCGGTTAGAGCATTGCCAAGGTTTTGGGTTCAATCCCCAGTCAGGGCACATACAAGAAACAACCAATGAACACATAAATAAGTGGAACAACAAATCTCTCTCCCTCTCTCTCATCAACCAATAAAAAAAAATTTTTTTAAACACACAAAAACGGAGAGATCAAGGGACACCTAAATTGAGTGAGTGTGTTTTGTATAAGGTGGGATAATAGCAGCTGGGTGGGGGGCATCTGGAAAGCCTTCCTGGAAATTGTAGTCCCTGAAGGGAGTTGAACCACGCACAGGCATTAGATAGTATGTGTGCTGACAAGTGTGTGCACCACACACATTGGGAAAGAGGAGTGTGCCTGAGATCTGGAGGCAAGAATTAGAGCATGCTCTGAAAAAGCAGGAATCCGGTGCAAATGGCAAGAGGTGAGGGTCTCTGAGCCAAGGCCAAACCCTAGCAGTTTTCAGCAGGGCCGCACTGAACCATTTAACGCTGCGGGGACTGCTAGAGGGCTCCAAGCAGGGGCTGGCATGGCCACACTGAAGTTTGGGAAAGTCACTCTGGCCTCAGTGTGGGGATGTCATGAAGGACCCCGGGGAAGGGTGACAGGAGGCTATTGCAGGTATCCAGGCAGCTTCTGCCAAGGTGGTGGTGGCAGGAATGGAGAGGACAGAGTGAGCCATATTAGAGAGACAAGACAGCAGGACTGAGGGGGGTTGAAAGTGGAGGTGAGGAGGGGAGGCACCCTGGCTGTGAGGGCAGGGCTGGCCAACGTCAGGGATGAGAGTCCTGCCAGAGCTCTCCTCCCCTCCCCAGCCCATTCATCCACGGCTGAGATGCCAGCGAAGTCACACGTGCTGCCACGGTCAGGATGACTAACTATTAACTGTGGAAAGGAAATTGCATATACACATGTGGGAAACGCTTCAGGTTCCAGCTGGCTCCACAGGTGCCGCGGGAGGAGAGGGAAAGGGTGAGTTCCAGGAGGAAGGAACCAAACAGGGAAGACGCTCCCAATGAAATGGAGATTTCTTTTTTATAAAAATGCAAGTGGAAGAGAATTTTGTCCCAAGGAGCAGCCAGAGCAGAAGAACAGGATCCTAAGTCTTCATTTTGGAGGCAGCTCCCCAAGTGGCTGGTAATTTTTCTTCTTGAAGGTGAAGCGTTTTCAGCCCCTGCTCCAAGAAGATGAACCCCCATGTTCTATTTCTTGTAGACTTTGGCTTTTGTCAAATGTGAGATGTCAGAATCCTTTCCGCAGGAGACCAGACCAAGCTGCACTCTTGGCCACACTTCCTTTGCCCTGGCTCTAGTCTGGGGGAAAGAGGAGATGGCTAGAGGGCTGATGGAGTGGAGAACACACAGGGGAATGAGGCAGGAGGAACAGACGGCTCTTCCCAACAGCCCCTGGAAGGAAGGTCTGGAAGGGGAGTGCTGGCAAAACAGCTAATCCTCTGCCTCTGTTTTCTCACTCAGCATCCTCACACCTGGAGTTCCCGCTCTTGTCTGACTCCAGGGGAAGAAGAGGAGGAGGAGCTGCTGGTGGAGCATGTTTCCAAGACCTGCTCAGCCAAAGCACAGGCCACCAATCTGTAAAACAGAAGTCCCTGGCTGACCACTGCCACACCTGCCTCCACCCACACAAGTGAGGAGACTCCATTTATCCCTGCAGGATATTGTCCACATTCAACGTGAGGTCCAAGGAAAGAAGACCTGGGAGCTGGAGTTAGCTGGAGAATGCCAGTGCTCAATGCTTTGGCCTTCTCTCTGCCCCAAAGTGGCAGTAGAATCCGGAAAGAGTCAAAGTAGAGGTCCTTGTCACTATTTTCAGAAGATGCTCAAGGTAATCTCTTCTTCAATCTAAAAACCTCTCCACCCAATCACCAGGAAGGCCACAAGGTCAAAAGCAGCCTTTTTGCTCATACTTTGCCCCTTCTTCCCCCTCACTGAGCACCAAGAATAACTTCCTGAGAGTGGGTAAAAAAAGATTTAATTACAGTTTCTGTTTCTGACCTTGCTCCCTCTCCCCCTAGAGCCACCATGTGGCCCTGTCTGGCAGTGGTGTCAATGAAAGGCACTGGTGTCAACCACAGGCCAAGGTGCCACCCAGAGAACCTTAGGGCTGGAGGGTCCTCTCCACTGCCAAGTTCACCCATTCTCACAGCAATCCCTGAGCAATCTCTAGAACTACAAGATAATTTGGTCTTGAAATACCTTCTTAAGGCCAGATGGAATAGGCTTCTAAATCTTTGGAAGAGAGAGCAATTTCCAGGCCCTCCCCTCCCCCACACCCCCATCTGTGATATCTGCAGGCCAGCATTGTCTCCCCCTTCAATTTCTAAATCTCACCCTCTATGCCCCCAACCCTGCCCTACTCCCACCAAATTCTTGTTTCATGCTTAGTGCTTTTCACATACAATTCTCAACAGCATCCAATGGGGCCTCATACTGTGTGGCCTGCCCTTCATTGTTGATAAGCCTGGGGCACACAATTTCCCTGGGTCCCCTATCACTCTGAGCCACCCACCCTTATCTCAAGCATCCAGAGGAAAGTTTTTAAAAATCCAATATTCACCAAGCAAACATTCTGCAAGTCTGTCTCTGTCTCTGCACTCAGCCAGCCCTGAGCTATCCTCTCCCACTCTGTGCAGCAGGCTAGGAGGGCCCTTCTCCCCACAAAGCCCTCCAAACTCCTCAGAGACCCCTTTTAATCTGGTCATCAGATGTTTCTGAAAACCCAGCGCTGAGCCTGGAGGGGCATCTATGGAGCTATGTGAAAACTATTCTGGTTTGGGACCTCACCCACCAGGATTCCGTTAGCTGCTTTTGTTGTCCAAGAATTTGAGTGAGGCATCCCTCTAGGAGGTAGGAGAGGTGATTAAAACAAAGGAGAGAATAAAAGCTTTTAGACATGGTCCATCCGCATCAAGAACTGCCTCGAAGGCTTACAAGTGTTCACAGGACCATCAAAGGGAAGCCGGCGCCTGTAACTCTGTTTGTTGACTCGGTGAAATCCTCCATCTCAGGGTTATTGCCATTGAAAACATCTCCTCTATCTGGAATCTTTTCTACACCAAGTGCACAATTGCTTCATTCATCTCCTCAGAGGAATCTGTCACCAAATCCACAAGCTGCCTCCGCCAGCAGGCGGGGCAGGATACCAACTTGCCCCGGCCTCCGCCCACTGGGATGAGCTAAGGATGTGGTTCCTGTGTTAAGAAAGCCCCAGATATCTCTCCAACCCTGTGGGCAGCATCCTCCACCTCACCCCAACATGATCCCAGCCCCCATCACCCTCAGAAAGAATCAAGGCCCACAAAGAGGGATAGAAGCAGGAATTTTCATCTGAATCAGTGTTCAAGGAGATTCACATAAACATACAACAGGCTCCTACACTCAAGAAAGAAAAACTAACCCAATAGTGGGCCTTCTATGTGCCAGATGTTTGCTGTGTCACACATTTGATCTTTACAACAACCCAAAGAGATAGGTCTTTTATGGAGGAATCACTGTGACAAGAGCAGGACTTGAAAGCAAGTCCCACTAGCTGATGGCAAGAGTGTGGGGAAACAACTAAGAATCTGAGTTTTGTGTCACCGTCTCTACTGGGAGTAGTCATGATACCCTACCCACCCACCTCCCAGATCTGAGGAGAGGGAAGCCAAGTGCAGCAAGTCTAAGTGCTTTGTAATCTGGAAAGCATTATCTAAATGTTAATGGACTGTGACATCCTCAAGGGTAACAGATCTTCTACTTCATCTTTGTGTCCCCAGCACCCAGATCAGTGACTGGTACATAATCAGCCCCCTATGGATGTGGGGTGGAATGAAGCAGTACCACACCATGGCCCATGGAAGGCAGAGGGGAGACCTCCCCATGGATGGGGTAGGGGCTGGGAGGAGGCAGGGAAGCCAGGCATCACAAAGCAGACAACCCTGAGCAAAGAATGAACACACACAGTCCTGGGAATGGGAAGCGGATTAGGGATCCCTCCCCCCAAGGCTAGTCAGATCAGCCAAACCCACTGAAGTCTTGCAGGAAGAGCCTTGTGACCCACTCACAAGAGGTGAGAATTGAACGGAGGCCCAGAGCACTCCTCACTTTAAAGGGAGGGCTGAGCCCACCCATGTTGGGAGTGGGGTGGGCCCAGGAGTGATGCCTACCTGGTGCCAGCCATGAAGAAACCCAGTGGCTCCTGACAGAAGGCAAGACCCTGACACCTGTGTCTGACTAATCTAAAAGTCAAGAGAAGCAGGTGCTCTAGGCAGGCTTTTGTTGGGGGAGGGAGATGGAGAGAAAACAGAGGAAAGTTCTAGATCTGGGGTCCCTTGGGATATCCCCACAGACCCACATCAACCTTGTAGGGAGGGCTTCTCTCCCCTGCCCCAAATATGACAATCACCTTCCTGGAAGCACCTCTGTCCCCTGCCAAAACGGATCTTTGAATTCTTGGCACCCACCTTATGTGGAACTGTTCGCTGCATTCTGCCTTTGTTTCAGGCATCTCCTGTCCTGTCTCCACCTACAGTGTCCAGCACCTGGCCAGTGCTCCGCGGACACGGGAAGAACTGACGGTGGGAGCACCTGGCCAGTGCTCCGCGGACACGGGAAGAACTGACGGCGGGAGCGCCTGGCCAGTGTTCCACGGACACGGGAAGAACTGACGGCGGGAGCACCTGTCCGGTGCTCCGCGGACACAGGTGAAGAACTGACGGTGGGAGCGCCTGGCCAGTGCTCCGCGGACACGGGAAGAACTGACGGTGGGAGCACCTGGCCGGTGCTCCGCGGACACAGGTGAAGAACTGACGGTGGGAGCACCTGGCCAGTGTTCCACGGACACAGGCGAAGAACTGACGGCGGGAGCGCCTGGCCAGTGTTCCACGGACACGGGAAGAACTGACGGCGGGAGCACCTGGCCAGTGCTCCGCGGACACAGGTGAAGAACTGACGGCGGGAGCACCTGCCCAGTGCTCCGCGGACACAGGTGAAGAACTGACGGCGGGAGCACCTGCCCAGTGCTCCGCGGACACAGGCGAAGAACTGACGGCGGGAGCACCTGCCCAGTGCTCCGCGGACACAGGCGAAGAACTGACGGCGGGAGCACCTGCCCAGTGCTCCGCGGACACAGGCGAAGAACTGACGGCGGGAGCACCTGGCCGGTGCTCCGCGGACACAGGCGAAGAACTGACGGCGGGTTCGGGTAAGGAAGGGCTCAAAGCGACAGAGCAAAGTCAGCATGGCCCGCTTAACCCGGCGCCCCCGTCCTGCCCCCCACCGCGGACCCCAGGCCCCAACACGGCCCGCTGGGGAGCCAGAGGCATTGCGGAGGGGTGGGGGGAGCAGCGGGTGGCGGTTCGGGCCCCACCGAGGGGCCCCCCGCAGCCCTCCCGCCGCCCTCCCGCCTCCCGCAGGAAGCCCCCGGCCGCCCGCATCCGCGCAGCCACAGTCGAGCCCCCTCTCTAGAGTGACTGTGTCAGAAATGCGCCAGGCTGTAAATCAGGTGGTAGGAAGCGCCGTCTCCTGTTCTCCTGCTCAGCCGGAGGGAGGCCGAGTGCACCGCCACAGGCTCCCGGGGCTGGAGAGCCCAATCCGATGCGGGAGGTTTTTCCCAGGCACCAAGGCGGACCGTGCTGGGGAGCGGGCTCCCGCCACCTCGCCCCTGGGGGGGGTTAGCGGGGGGGGGGGGGCTGAAAGCCAGGTGCCTAACAAGCCCTGCTGTTCAGCAGCAGCTGCTGGACCGGCTCCCGGGAGGCCGCGGAGGGGAACTTTCCACCGCTCGGTCGGGGTTCCTCTCCCCGCTGCTGCGGGGACTGCTCAGGGCGAGGAGAGCCGAAGGTGCGGGCCGCCCGGGGCCCCGCATCCGAGACGGCTGCAGCTGGCCCGAGGCTGGGGGGGGGGGGGGCTGGTGCCTGGCGAGCTTGAGGAGTAGGTTTTGTTTGTTTGCACAGTGCTCCGCTCAGCCTCACTAGTCCCCTGAATCTGGAATGCTGGAGTGTGTAGAGGTGCGGTGGGGGGGCCCAGGCCTCCTTTTGGGTTGGGAGGAGAGGCTGGTCAGGGCCCTGGCTGCAGGAGCAGACACAGGAGTCAGTGAGCCGCCTCCCTCCCTGGATGCCTCCTTTTCTGGAGATGTCTGAGAGATGCCCAGCGTGGGTGGGTGCTCCCTGCCTGCCTGCCTGCGCTCCTCCCCTGCCGGAACCGCGCCCCCTCAGCCCTGAGCGGCTGATGCCCTCTGGGTTCTGTTTTCATTCCAGGCTATGGATCCGGTCGTGGGAAGCAGGTAGGAAACCATGATTCTGGGGGTTAAATGAAGAATTATATTTAGTGCTTACAGAAAGCCAAATATTGGGTTAGCAGCCAGGAATGGAGAGGGGAAAAAACCCAAAGCAAACAGCGGAGGAAAGAAATTCCTACCGAACAAGGTCCCTATTCATTCTTCCAATCCCAGGTGCAGGGGCCTGCAGGGCTGAGACCCGCTGAACATCAGCAGCCTGTCCTGTGTTCGTGGCTACAGAGAACCCCGCGGACTCCAAATTCAGAGCCTAACTGCCTGTCCCCTTGGGACCAAAGGGCATTCAGCCCTCCCCACTAAGGTTGTCAATGGTACCTAAAGCCCTCAGGATGGTACCTAAATGCTACTCACAATGGTACCTGAAGCCCTTTGGGAGCCAGGGGTGGACTGGGGAGGAAGAGCAAAGTGAAATGTTCTTGGTTTGACCTTGGGTAAGTGATTTAACGTCCCTGGGCCTCGTGCATGGAATGCAGGGGTTGGATTATGGTTTCTCAGGTCCTAGCATTCTATTATACCGTTTCTGCCTAAAATATACAATAAGAAAAACAGTGTGAGCAAAACTGTGACAGCAGGACCCATCTGTTTCCGGAAGAGCTTAGGGCGAGGTCTAGAGAGAGAAAGTGATGTTTCAGCTTGTTCCCCACTCCCAGCTTCCTTGGCCATTCACAAAGTAAACTTCCAGGACCCGAGCTGACTCCTCTGGAAACCCCAGACTCCAGTAGCTTCTGGAACCTGCTCAGGCTGCTATCAAGTCAGGGAACAGCCTGGGCTGCAGCACCCAGCCTGGCTAACTGGAAAGCTGAGGAAACTTGAAGGTCAGGGAGAGATTGAGAGCAGGTGGAGAGAAAAAAGGAGCAGAAGGAAGAAACATGCTGACCTCCTGAACATCTTCTGTGCGATCTCAGAGAAAGCAGAGTTTATGCTCCTGAGTCCCAAGACTCGTTTGTATTCAACCATTGAATTCTCTAATTATCTGCCCCTCCTTGAGGAAGATCTACAGTAGGAGGCTGGATCTGAGGTAATAAAGGTCGTTTAGAAGCAGTTGTTGCTAGTCAGGGTGTAAAGGACTGAAATCTGACCAACCAGAAGAAAAGAAAGACTGGAATTCCTTGCTCCTAGCTCTGTCTTTCTATACATGGCTCTATTTATTTCTCATACACTTGACTCTCTCTGCTTCCTGACCCTTAGTTTTCTCAAAGAGCCCCAGGCTGGTAGAATCTGGGCACCCACACACCCTGATGACTAGCATTTTCTGCACTGATGAATGCCTACTCCAAAGAGTCCCAGCCTGAAGGTGGCCCTATCAGCTGATCCCCGGCCCATCCTTATCTCCCCCGGCTCTAGTCCTCATAAGCAGGGACTCAAAAACATGCCTCTGTCAGGTGACTCATGGGACCAGAACTTTGGGAGAGAACATGCAGAGTCAGCCACTGGCACGGTTGCAAAATAAAATGAGTTCCCGCAAACCTGCTCCTTCCCTTGCATTCCTTAAGCTCAGCAGGTTACACCACCTTCGGCCAGTTTTCCATGAACTGAAAATCACCCTTGACGTTCATCTAATCTGCCACTTTCTAGTTATCTCCCAAATTTATCTCTGCAGTCTCACCAGCCCCACTATCACTTGCCCTTGTGGGCCCTTGATATGTCTCACCCAGATTATTGAGTTTCCCTCCCAGCTGATAATTCTGATTTTATATGGCTCATCTTTATCATCTCCAGTTTAACCAGGGAAGTATTTCTAAAATGCGTATGTGCAAAATCACTTCACTTGCCTCCATGTAATTCTTTATCATCTATCCAATACCTAGGGGGCAAAATCTGAGTTCGTGAGTGAGCATGCAAGTCTCTCCATCAGCTCAACCCAACCTGTCTACTACCATTTCCCTGATCTCCAGCCAGAACTAGTGACAATTTCCTAAACAGGTCCTACTGCACTTCTGGTCAAGATGGAGTGGTGAAATTGATGTAGCCACAATAGAAAACAGTATGGAGGCTCCTCAGAAAATTGAAAATTGAACCACCATATGATCCAGTAATTTCACTTCTGAGTATGTATTTTAAGAGAACAAAATCACTATCTTGAAAAGATAGCTGCACCCCCATGTTCTTTGCAACATTACTTACAACAGCCAAGATATGGCAGCAACCTAAATTTCCGTTAGTGGATGAAACGATGAAGATGTGGCATACATATTCAGTGGAATATTATTCAGCCATAAAAAGAAGGAAATACTGACATTCGTGACAACCTGGATGGACCTTGAGGGCATTACGCTAAGTGAAGTAAGTCAAACAGAAAGATAAATGCTGCATGAGCTCATCTATATGTGGAATCTAAAAACACTGAGCTCACAGATACAGAGAACAGATCAGTGGTTGCCAGAGGCAGGAAGAAATGGGTGAAAAGAGTCAAAAGGTACAAATTTCCAGTTATAAGATAAACAAGTCCTGGAAATGTACTGTACATTGTGGTGACTAGAGTTAACAATACTATATTGTATTTTGAAAGTTAAGAGAGTAAATCTTAAAAGTTCTCATTACAAGAAAAAAAATTGTAACTTATGTGTGGTGATGGATGTCAACTGAACTTATTGTGGTGATCATTTTGCAATATATACAAATATCAAATCATTATGTTGTATACCTAAAACTAATGTTATATGTCAATTATATCTCAGTCTTCCCCCCCCAAAAAAAATGGAATGTTGAGTTCTCTGTTCCAACCTCAAAACCATGATGAATAAAACATTTAAAAAGACAACCCAACACATATAGCTGGGTTCAAAAAGAAGGCTACTATTGCTGTGAACCAGAAACAGAACAGAGAATCGATAATCAAAAGTTTATCATCCTTAAAGATATCTGGCCCAGACAGTTTTAGAAACTCATTTTTCTTGAATCTTTAAGGCACAAATAAACTCTTAAACAAATGTTTTTAGTTTCTATGGCAGTTGTCCTCCCAAATCCTTCTTCTGATAAGATGTTTTGCAGGACACAGGACTGCCCACCTACGGGCTGTATTTCCCAACCTCCCTTACAACGAGGTGTGGTCATATGACTAAGTTCTCATGAGCAGAAATGATGTGCTACTTCTCCATCACTTGTGTTAGTTCCCTAGGGCTGCTGTAATAATGTACCACAAACAAGGTGACCTAAGCAACAGAAATTTATTCTCACACAGTTCTGGAGGGTAGGAGTCTGATATCAAGGTGTCACGAGGGTTAGTTCCTTCTGAGGGTTATGAGGGAATATCTGTTCCAGTCCTTTCTCCTAGGTTCTGATAGTCTGCTTGCAATTTATGACATTCCTTGGCTGATCTCTGGCTTCATGTTCATGTGGCATTCTTTCTGTGGTATGTCTCTGTCCAAATTTCTCCTTTTTATAAGGCCACTAGTCACACTGGATTAGGGGCCCACCTTATCACTTCATCTTAACTAACTTTATCCGCAATGATACTATTTCCAAGTAAGGGCACATTCTGAAGTATTGGAGTTAGGACTTTCACCTATGAATTTTAGGAGACACAGTACTTGCTTAAAAGGTAATTGCCTGCTCTCCACTTTCTCTATTTTCCCCTTCCCATGGGCTGGAAGACAGACATAGAGCTGAGCCACCTTTGGCCATGTAGATGAAGACCTTAGGAGATGGCAGAGACACAAAATGGAAAAAGTCTAGGTCTCCAAATGACTATATGAAGATCTGCCCCACCAGCCTGAACCATTCATTTCCAGACTATGGATGAGAAATACACTTAAGCAACTGTATTTGGGTAGGATTTTGTTTTAGGAGCTTAGCTTTTACCCTAACAACTACTACCTCATTTTATAAGAATCTTAACTTTAATGCCAAAACCCAATAAACACAGAAGAAAAAATTATAGAGCAATACCATTTATGATCATAGATACAGAGCTTCTACACAAAACACTAGCAAATTAAATTCAGGGACATGTATCTATAAAATAAAACATGGCCTAGTTGTGTTTATCTCAGTAATTCAAGGATGGAATGTTTCAACATTAGAAAATCTATTAAAGTTTACTATTTGAACAGATTAAAGAAGACAAACCCACTTAATCAACACAATAGATTCAGAAAAAAATATTTGTCAAAATTCACTACTCATACAATGGGATATGCAAACACAGACTGTAGAGTTAATAATGCAAAGGAATTATTGTTAAATTTTTTTAACATGCTATATCATGTTTACAGACAGGAAGATTCAATCTTGTAAAAATATCAATTATCCCAAAATTAATATATTAACTTAATGCAATTCCAATGAAAATCCAGACCAGTGTTTTCTTAAAACTTCACAAGCTAATCCTAAAATTCACATTAAAGATCAAGTGTCAAGAAAAGCTCAGACAGCCCTAGCCAGGTAGCTCAGTAGGAGCATCGTCCTGATATGCCAAGGTTGTGGGTTTGATCCCGTCGGGGCACATACCAGAAGCAACCAATGATGCATAAATAAATAGAATAACAAATCTCTCTCTCTCTCTCTCTCTCATCAAAAAAATTTAAAAAAAAGAAAAACTAAGATAATTTTGAAAAAGAGAGAAAACTTGCCCTACCAGATGTCAAAGCTTCTTCTAAATCTTTAATAGTTAATTCAATAAGATAACTGAGGAGTAATAGACAACAGATAATGAAATAGAATAAAGAGCCTAGAAACCTGTATATCTTTGGAAATTTGATATATGACACTGGAAATAGCCCTAAACCCCAGTAGGAAAAGAATGAATTTTTATTGTAAATGGTACCAGGATATTACCCAGAAAAAAAGATCAGATGTCTATTTCACACCATCTAGAAAACATAAATTCCAGGTGTTCAAAAGATATAAATATAAAAATGAAAACTTTAAAGCTTTTAGAGGAAAATATAAGGGGAAAAAATAAAATTATATATAATGTATTACATATATATATGAAGATATCGTTATGATCTTAGTATTGAAAAGGAATACTTAAATAAAACACAAAAGCTTAATCCATAAAGGAAAAGATTAATAAATTTGGCTATAATAAAATGTAAATCTTCAGTTTAAGATATAATTTCTAAAAATTTAAAGATAAGGACTAGGAGAGATTAGTATCCATATATTATAGAGCTTCTTAAATATCAGTCTAGGAGAGTTTTCAGTTCCACCAAGATGGAGTAAGCATCACCCACCTCATCTCTCCTATTAAATACAGTTATAAATCTCACACAGACCGTATGGAGCAGATAGCAATTCGAGGACACTGAAAAGTAAAGACACCAGATGTCAAAGTTCTACCCAACCAGTAGTGAGGTTACCATTTTTCCCCCTCTGATATTATCTGGCTTGAAGAAAGCCCCAAACCCAGAACTACATAAAAGACGAGGGCAGAGAGAGCTCCAAGAGAAACCTACTGTTTCTGGCCTGAGGAAGGGGACTCTAGAGGGCCAACTGGGCCAGGAAGAGTTCTCTATTTTGTGTTTTCTTCTTCATTTTATCTAGCTCTCTTTTTTTGCCCTCTCCCAGGCCAGCCCCCAAGCAATAATGAGGTGGAGGCGTGATACTGCAGGAGCCGACACGTGGAGGGACACAGTGGAGCTGTGGTCTCCAGAGTGTGGGGTAAAGGCCCGCTGTGTGTTACTCTCTGGTTTGAATGACTGCGGATTTCTCATCAGAAACCATGGAGGCCAGAAGGAGGAGAAACAACAATTCTAAGGTGCTAAATGGAAAAACCTGTGAACCAATAATTCAATGCATGGTTATATCTAATTCAATGCAGTCCCTATCAAAATGCCAACTGTGTATTTTGGCAGCAATGAACAAACTGATCCTGGAATTCACATAGAATTACAAGGGAACCCTAATAGCCAAATCAGTTTTGAAAAAGAGGAACAGAGTTGAAGGATTCGTACTTCCCAATTTCAAAACTTACTACAAAGCTATTGGAATCAAAACAGTGTGGTACTGGCATAAGGTAAATATGTAGATCAAAGGAGTAGAGCTGACAGTCCAAATTTATATTTGGACCCGCATATCTATATTTAGTGGATTTTTGACAAGGATGGAAGACAATGAGGAAAGAATAGTCTTCAGCAAAGGATATTGTAATAACTAGGTAACAAGATCTAAAGAAAAATGAAAGTGGGCCTTTACCTCACACCAATGCAAAAGTGAACTCAAAATGGATCAAAGAACTAAATACAAACGCTAAAACAATAAATCTCTTAGAATAAAACATAAGTGTAAATATCTGTGATCTTAGACTTGGTAATGAAGTCTAGATATGATACAAAAGGCACAAGCAACAAAATTAAAAATAGAGAAGTTAGATTTTATCAAAATTAAAAATTTTTGTACATCAAAGCACACTATCAAGAAAGCGAAAAACGGACCTACAGAATGAAAGAAAATATTAATATATCATATATCTAGTACCTAAGCCATATAAAAAACTCTTACAACTCAACAACAAAAAGACAAAGAACCCAATTCAAAAATTGGCAAAAGAATTGAATATATATTTCTCCAAAGAAGTTATACAAATAGCAAATAAGCACATAAAAAGATGTTCGACATTATTAGCAGTAGGAAAATACAAATAAAAAACCACAATGAGATACCACTTCACACCCATGGCTAAAATAAAATAAAATAAACAGAAAAATAACAAGTGTTATAAGGATGTGGAAAAACTGAAAACCTCATACATTGCTGATGGGAATATAAAATGGTGCAGCCACTGTGGAAAAACATTTTGGCAGTTCCTCACGAAGTTAAACATAGAATTATTATATGACCTAGCAATTCCATTCCTAGATATATATCCAAGAGAATTGAAAACAGGTGTTCAAACAAAAAACTTATGCATGAATGTTCATAGGATCATTATTCTTAATAGCCAAGAAGTGAGAAAAATCCAAATGTCCATCAACCGATGAATGGATAAACAAGATGTGATGTATTTGTACAATAGGACATTAGTCGATCATAGAAAAGAATGAAGTACTGATACATGCTAGGACATGGATAAACCTTCAAAACATTATGCTAAGTGAGAGAAGCCAAACATAAAATGTCACATATTGTTTGATTGCACTTATGTGAAATGTCCAGAACAGGCAAATCTATAGAGACAGAGAGCAGGTTAGTGGTTTCCAGGAGCTTGGGGGAGGGTGAAATAGGGAATAACTGCTTAATAGGTATGGAATTTCTTTTTGGGATAATGAAGGTGTTATGGAGTTAGGTAGTGGTGATGGTTCCACAACATTATGAATATACTAAAAACCACTAAAATGTGCACTTCAAAATTGTTAAAATGGTGAATTCTATGTAAATGTCACCTCAATTTTTAAAAAAAGAATTCTACATCCAGAGAAAATATCCTTCAAGAATGAGAGTGAAATAAAGACATTGTCCAATGATGAAAAACAAACAGAATTTGTCATCAGTAGACTTGTTCTAAAATAAATGCTAAAAAATAATAATAATAATTCATTCAGCTGGAAAGAATAATACCTAAAAGAAACTCAGACTATCAGGAATGAAGAAACAAAAATGGTAAAAATCTGGTTAAATATAATAGACTGTTCTTGCCCTCTTAAGTTCTTTAAAACATTTATGACAACTGAAAGCAAAAATTATAACATGGTTCAGTGAATTTGGGGTGTATATAGATGTAACACACATGACAACTATAAGATGAAGTGGGGATAAAGGGGCCTATATGATGGTAAAGTTTCTACATTCTACATGAAGTCGCAAAATACTAATTCTAAGTAGACTGTGAAGTAATAAATATACATATTATAATCCCTGAGCAACCACTGAAATATTCTTAAATATGCAAGAGGTATAGTTCAAAACTCAACAAATAAATTCAAATGGAATACAAAATACTAAAAATATAGATTTGATTTCAAACATATCAATACTTACATGAAATGAAAGTGGTCTAAAAAACAGGGGTTGTCAGATTAGATTTAAAAACAGACAAACCAATAAGACCCAACTATTTGCTGTCTCTAATTTTATAAGATAGGCAGGTTAAAAATAAAAGAATGGAAAAATATATACAATGCAAAGACTAATCAAAAGGAAGCTGGAGAGGCGGTATTAACATTAGACGAAAAAGAATGCAGAGCAAGAATAATTTCCAGGAATAAGGAGGAGCATTGCATAATAACAGAAAGAGTAAATTCATCAAGAAGACATCACGATTTTAAATGTGTATGTACCTAACAAAAGGGCTTCCAGATATACACAACAAATGCTGACAGAATTGAAAGGAGAAATTAGACAAACCCACAACTATAGCTGGGAACTTCAACGCTCCTCTCTCAGTAATTGATAAAACACAGAAAATCAGCAAGTATATAGAACTGAACTATTCCATCTACCAACTGGATCCAGTTGACATTTACGGAACACTCTCCCCAACAAGAACATAATATGTATTCTTGTCAAAAAAACATAGAACATTCACTATGATAGATTATACCCAGAGTCATAAAACAAACCTTAATAAATTTAATAGACTTGAAATCATACAAAGTATGTTCTCTGACCATAATGGAATTAAACTAGCAATCAATAACAGAAAGATAACTGGAAAACCTCCAAACACTTGGAAACTAAATACAATAATAATCCATGGGTCAAAAGGGATCTCTCGAGGGAAATTAGAAAATACTTTGACCTAAATGAAAACACAACATATCAAAATTTGTGGGGTGCAGCTAAAGCAGTGCTTGGAGGGAAATACATACTATTAAGTGTTTATATTTGAAATAAGAAAGATTTCAAGTCTAAATTCCCATCTTAAGAAACTAGAAAAAGAAGAACAAAGTAAACTCAAAGCAATCAGAAGGAAGGAAAGATTAAAGACAATAAAGAAACCAATGAAATGAAATTTAAAACAAGAGAGACCATCAATGATGAAACTAAAAGCTGATTTTTTGAAAATGTCAATAAATTTGATAAGTCTCTAGCCAGACAAATAAAAGGGAGGGGGGGAGGACACAAATTACCAATAACTGAAATGAAAGAGAGGATATCACTACAGACCTCACAGACGTTAAAGGGTAATAAGAGAATACACCAAACAACTCTATACAAATAAACATGGCAACTTATATAAAATGAACCAATTCCTTGAAAGCCGCAAATTACCAAAGCTTACCTAAGAAGAGACAGATAACCCAACCCAAATCCACTAAGACATTGAATTCATAAAGTATTGGGTAGCTTCTTGACGTAATGAAACTGTTCTGTATCCCAATTGTTGTGGGGGTTCTATGAACCTACGCATGTCTTAAAACTCAGAATTACCAATGCCCCTCCTCAAAAAAGTCCGTTTTACTCTGTTAAGTGTTAAAATTTTAAAAATCAATTCAGAAAAAGCCAAATGAATGAATATCAAAATTGACGAAAGTAAATAGGAAATATACAGGAAAAAAAAAAATCAACAACTGGAAAGAAGTTCAACATCCCCAGTCATCAGAGAATGCAATTAAAATAACAGTAAAAAGTCATTTGGTACCCAAAGTGTGAGCAAAGCAAGCACTGGGAGGACACAGATCAACAAGACTCTCTTACTGGAGGTAGGACTCCAGCTGCCTAATTCCCTGGAGTGGAATTTCACAAGATGAAGTTAAAAATGGGCCTGCCTTTGCCCCCAGCAATGCCTCTTTTAAAATTCTTATAGGAGCACAAAAAAGGACATGCCCAGGAAGAGTCATTACAGCATTGTCTATAATAGCAAAACATTTTTTATAGCTAGAGAATTAATACACGCTATATTATTCATACTGAAATGCTATACAGTATTTTAAATGATATTTCATTATATGCTATTTTAAATAAATGAACTTAGAACCTTGTGAAATCAGCTTAGATAAAATCTCAAATATAGAATGTTGAATGCAAAAGCAAGTTGTAAAATGACACTGTATAAATTTTGAAGACATGAAGAACAATGTTACATATTGTTGATAGATATATACAAATGCTTTAATAGTGTGAAAGCATGCCTAGGAAAAATAAACACAAACTCAGTATAGGTATTATCTCAGAGAAAAGAGGAATATGTTCAGAGTACAACTCACAATAAACTGTAATTTCTTTTTCTTTTTTAAGAAAAACAAAGCGAGCAAGGCAAAATTAGAACTCAGTGGAGACAGATGATGGATTCATAGGAATTCATTGTGTTATTCTTTGTATTTTTTTAAATATTTAAAGTATTTCATAATCAAAATAATAGTTACACTGCACACATACCAGTGGTTAGAGCCCTTAGTAGTGAGCACTGCAGCTGGGCTGCCCAGGCTCTGATCCCATTTCTACTGCTCTCTAACTATGCAACTTAGAAACATTATTTAACTTTTCTGAGCCTCAGTCTCCTTATCTGTAAAATAAGATAAATGATATTAATTCTCTTACAGTATTTTTGTGAGGGTTGCATGAATTAAAATGTATACCCTTAGTATAATGCTGGGCCCATAGCAAATACAATATGTGTTAAAGCTTTAAAAAATTATTATTATTCCTCATCTTTTGAAACTCAACCGTCATCTCTGTGAAACTTTCCGCAATACTGTCCCCGTGTCTACTCCACTTATCAATCTTAGGAGAACTGAAACCTCCGTCCTGACTTTCCACCTATGTAGTTTTAATGATTTGTTTGTCTTTCTGACTATACATTTTCTTATTTATCTCTGTATCCCAAGTGTCTAAATATAAGAATTATTATGAACAACTAAAAGAACAAATAAATGAGTGGACAGGTGAATATCCCTCCTCTAATAAATCCACTAGTGCTCTCTCTTCCCCCTGCCTCCTCTTCCCAAGGGCCCTGGACTTATTAGATTGGCTTAAGTTCCTCTAATCACAGAAGGAATACTTAACAAGGAGTCATTACTCTGAACATACGCTCTCTTGGGTAGAAAAAGAAACCCATGTATAGAAAGCAAGCTTAAAACAAGGGAAAGACTCTGTAATGGTAGAATTTCAGACTCAAGGTGCCCCACACACACACACACACACACACACACACACCTCTCTCTCTGCCCAGAGAGGGACTGTATCAAGTGAGAAATATTGGAAGACACTGTGGGAACAGAGTCCTCAGAAGAGAGTTGTGAATGTTCTCTTGAAAAGTTCTGTGTGAGTCACATTTTTTAGAAACACAAATCATATTCTTAGTGAATAAAAGAATGTTTTTAATTTACTGCAGAAGCTGGCTAGTTAAATCTTATTGTGAATTCTTTACTAAAGACTAAAGTGAGGAATTCTTTTGTTAAGTAAATATCCAGGCCCTTCCTTGCCAAAGAGCTTTTGAAATCTTTGCTGTAATTATGCTGATGTTTTCTGTGTTTATATGTTAAATACCTAGAGCTTAATTGTTAATGGGTAAATAAGAGAAGCCCGGTGGTTCTTGCCAAAAGAGGCCCAAGAGCTGGGGCTGGGAGAACAAAGGCTCGGCGGGACTCCCCTGGAGCGCGTTGGAGGCAGTTAGGGGAAGAGCGAAGCTGGGCTCTATTCCCTGTAGACGCTGCTCCCACTGAGCCCAGGAAGGGGCAGACCTGGGCTCAAACACAGGCAGCTCCTCGGGCCGTGGGCCGGGCCTGGGCCTGGGCCTGGGCCTGGGCCTGGGCCTGAACAGAGGTGTGGGGCGGTGCGTGGTGTCTCCTCCCTGCCAATAGTCAAGCATTCCAGCTGCCCTCAAGAAAACCAACCGGAGAATTATGAGGCTGTAGAAACAACTGTCTACCAAACAGTGGGCCGAGAGCTGGGGTCGGGGACTCACTTCCCAAGCCGGGTGGGCTGGGGTGGGATTCCACGCCCACCACCCATGAGCCCTGCACAGCATTTAAGCTCTATCCTGGGGTCCTCATCAAGGGTTTTATGAAAATAAATGAGTTAATATTGTGGAAAAATGCTTAGAGCCCTGTCTGGCACATAGTAAGTGCTATGCAAGTTAAATATTTAACTGAGAGTTAAGTAAACATTGTGTTAGGTTTCTATATATCAAATTTCCCTGGAACGGAGGTGCGAACGACACCTATGGCTGTGGATGGTTTGCCCGGGGTGGTGGGCGCCATACACGGTTGGCTGGCCCTCTCCCACACCAGTGCCCAGCTAAGTGTGGCAGCCTCTCTAGCCTCTGCACCTCTTCCTCTGGAAGATCATATGCAGAGGACAAGAATTTGTAAAGAAACTTATCTACTTCTGTTGAAAGCCCAACATGGTGTGCTCAGAGCAATCCTTTCTTCTTAGAGCTTCCCCTCTTAGGGACTGGAGATCTTGGCAGAAGCAGGCTACTGAGCCTGCCAGGGTATCTCCAAGATAATCTTAGCTATTCTAGGTAAAGTAACCTTAAATCCAAAGTCAGCACATCAGCTGTAAGGAAGGAGTTAACGGGAAATCTCTCAGGTTGCTGAGGAAGCCTATTCTAATGTTGAAGTGGGGAGGGGACGGAGGATTCTCCGAGGGTATAGGCTTGAGGCAAAGACTCATTCCGGTAAAGCAAGACGGTATCCTCCGGAATCTAGTACTTCAGACGACTAGAATGTGGTCAGAGAGAAGGTTCCCACATAGGGAGCAGGGGAAAAATTAGACTTAAAATTTCAGAGTTGAAAGGGGGCATTTCATCCCTCAGCTAAATGCAGCTAGCCAAGGGCTGAGTTTCCATGTTTCTAGGTACAGAAGGCCCTGGTTCTCAGCATCACCGAACCAGCACTTGCTTAGGTGTGAACCCCCTCGGAGCACAGCCATGGAGAGACCATCACACAGAAGGCACCACTGCCCTCTCTCCTGGACAGAGGAGTGTGTCAAAGCACGGTCACATCTATAATCTCACCAGAGCCGCACGACCACATCTGACAGCCAAGGAAGTGGGCTCTCACAGGGGCTAATGACACGCCCAGGGCCACATAGCTATTAATGGCTTAGGCAAATGCCTGGACATCCTGATCCAGGCCTGTGCTCTTCATCAGAATCTATTACATCCCCTTTCATCTTGGAGGGAGCCCCAAGGGAAATAGGAAAAACAAGGGCTCTCTCCTATCTTCCCATTAGAACCACCGCCAGAGGCCACATGCAGGGGAAGGCAGGTCAGCAACAACCGCACACAGATCTTGGGGCTCAGCAAACCCCTCCTTCCTCTGCAGTCTCCCTTCACCCCAACTTGTTCCCACTGTGTGGTAGGCACCTCAAAAGAGCCAAGGCCCGCAGCCCATTATCTGCTTTCAGATGTGTAGCACCTTTCCTTCTCTACACCTTCAGAAACAGCTGGTCCAGAGATGGGTTCTCCAGATGCCCCAACACTTCCATCTGCCCAGGTTACTGGGAACAGAAGGTGTGTTCTCAGAGATGCTGAAGACCATACTCCAGAGGGTACTGGCATGTCCTGTCATGTGACCAACTCTCAGTCCCCCTCATCTGTGAAGGCACAGATACTGGAGACCCTCCTTCCAAGACCCTCTGAGGAAGCCAGGAAGCAATACCCACACAGGTCAGGGAGGGGATGAGACCCCATGGGGAAAGGACTCCTCGCTGCCACAGTTTATTAAAAACAAAGAGCCTCGGATGTGGAAAGGGCCTTGGAGATTGGGGGGTTCCATCCAGGAAACTGGCTGAGGAGCATCGGAACAAGAGACCAAAACCAGCCAAGTCGGGGACAGAAGGGAAGGAAAGGGTTGAACAGTGAACAGAAAGACAAAGAACAGGCAGTTCCAAAGAGCCAAGAACGCGAATCATCTGCAGACGCCAGCGTGATACTCAACCTTCAAGGCTCCTGTGGGAGTGCCTGTCACTGTGGGCTCAGGCACATCCACAGGTCACAGTGAGTGTGAGCCTACGTGTGTAAAGGTCCCCAATGAGTCATCTGTGTGTGTAATGATCCTGTCAGTCTGTGAGTCATGGAGTGTGTGTCAGAGCCGGTGTGTGTGTGTGTGTGTGCGTGTGTGTGTGTTCCAGTGCACAGCCTGCCAGGGCCGCTCATGCCCACAGTGACGCTGGAATGTGAATGAAAGCCAGACACCGCAGCGGAGGGCAGAGCGCTCCCAGGGTGAAGCTGTATTTAAAGGGCACCACGCTTCATTCACACCGTACATCACACACCACATTTCTGAACCTGTTCCAGAGAAAGCCATCTGTCCCCTCTTCCTGCTGAAACCCAGGGACGGAGCAGCAGTGTTAAATTCTTCAGGCTTACGAGGTTGTTTTCAGAATCAGAGATAGCCACAATCTTAGAATCCCAAGTCTCAACCCTTTCATTTTAAAGAGAGAAAAACTGTGGCAGAGAAAATCAGTAGCATGGTCCTAGAGTCACAGAGCTAGCTTGTAGCAAAACCAGGTGGGAACCCCGATGTCCTGACCACGACCACCACCTCCCATGCCACCCAGACCTCGGCCCACTGGCACAGAGTGGGTCTGTTTTTCTTCTTCCTCAGGCATGTGATGAGATCACTTTTTTTTTTTACTAAAATGAACCCACACCCTCCCATGGAATGAAACACTGATGTCTCGTTTTAATACGTGAATAACCTCATAGGCAATGCTGGGCCATCTCTGGAGAGATGGCTACAGACCTAGAGTCATCTCTTCTCCTAAGGCCTCACTCTCACCCCACCCAGGTCAGGAAGAGCCCCCAAGGAAAACCAGTTCTTAGGTGTCTGTGTCTGTAACTGACCAGGCCCTCTGGCAGACTTGACACTTTGTGATTCACAGGTTGCTTATGAGACATCTATGAATGCCTCACTCAGAACTCCTGATTCTTTCTCTTCTACTTCCTGGTAGCTGTTTCACTGCTCCATTTCACTTGTCCCACAAAAGTGAAAAAATAAATACAATAAGGGATTATTCTAGCAGTTCCAAAGAAGGATTTAATAGGTAAAGAGCCTGAACCTATAACTGCAAAGATGAGGCTTGGGATTCCATTCATTCCTCTCAGATGGCTCAGGGTTGACCCGAACTTTAAAGGGATCATTTCATTCACTGGATTTATTGTTCTTATTTCATATTAATTAAGTACTAACTAGACACACAGTGCTGCTGGGTCCATTCAGTAGGCACAGACTCTGCCCTGCATCCCTGGGGGACAGAGATTGATTATCTCATTTATTTGGACTTCAAAGCCCTTTAACTCCAGATCATCTAGTCACTGAGTGTGGAGGCTGCGGGGATGCAGAGGGCACAACAGGGCAGGGCAAATGGGAGGGACAGAGAAATCTGATCAGGTCTGGAGAAAGGCTGGTCTCACATCTGAGGCCAGGTTCTGCATTCACAGAATGGTGTTTTTCAGACAGGGCTCTGCTAAACACCTGCCTGGGGAGAGTTAGGATGTCTTCTTGTGTGGTGGACAGACTGACAAACCAAGTAAATATTGATATGGTAAGTGTCCCTCATATGTAGCACATGGGGCAAAGAGAATAACCAAATGCTTCCTTGAAGATAAATAAGTATATTTACAAGGGTATTTATTTCAGCATTATATGTAATAGCAAAAAGCAATAAACAAATTGAAAAAATTTTTAATAAGAGATTAGTTAAATAAATCATGGTACATTCATTCAATGTAAAACAATGCAACTGTGAGGAAGAATGGGCTATATCTACATGCATTGACTGGAAAAGCAATCTATGATTATTAGGTTTAAAAAAAGCAAGTTACAGAATAGGATCTTATTTTGTATTTAAAAAATTAAAAGGGGTAGCCCGTAAGTAGATATATGTTTATATGTGTTTGCATATATAAAAAAGTGGGGAAAACATGTATATGTGGAAAACTATGTATATGGAAAAAATGTGTCAGGATACACAGGAATCTGATGCCCTTGTTTACTCTAGAAGGTGGGATTGGAATGGGTAAGAAAATTAATTTTTTATTAACTACATATTGTTTGACTTGTAAGCATGAATTTTTAAAATAACTTTAATAAAGAAGAATAAAATGTATTATAAAAATAAAGAGAATATTCCTGGTCAGGAGGTTCAGTTGGTTAGCGTGTCATTCTGATACGCCAAGGTTGTGGGTTCGATCCCCAGTCAGGGCACATACAAGAATCAAGCAATGAATGCATAAATTAGTGGAACAACAAGTTGATGTCTCTCGCTCTCTCCTTCCTTCTCTCTCTCAAAAATAAAAAAGTAAAAAAACCTGAAAAAGAAATAATAAAGAGAATAATAATGAGCCTGAAGATGTTTACTGGCCACACTCACCATCAGAGCATGCCCCATATAGCTGTGAAATGCTGCAGCTATAATGACATTTGGAGAGCTGGCAGCCATCACTTGAGAAAACATGGCACATTTGGCCTCTGCTGTAACATCATGGAACAAAACAAGGACTTCAGCTGTCAGCTCAAAAGAAAAATACTGATTTGCATAAACATATGTGACATAAATGTATTCAATGACTTTGAGCTATCTCACTCTAAACAAATAAAATTAATTAAAACAAGTGCAAGTTTCTGGCAACTATACTCCAACTCCCCATTATATATCCAGAGCACTGAAAATTGCAACACATCATATACTCTTAAATCGTATTCTGAATCAGGAGGCAGGAAGGGGAAGAGAAGAGCTTGCTGTATGTGCCAGGCACTGGGGTGGGCACTGTGCCTACCTCATGCCATTTGATCCTTATAATAATCCAGCCAGGTAGGGGGAAAGGGCAGACACACACACACATGCATTCAAGCATGCACTAGAAACTGTGGAAAAAGGCAAGAGAAGATCAACAGAGAGAGAGCCTAAGACTCAGGGAAGCAATATCCTTATGGCCTTATGGTGGGCACCAGGCAGGCTACTCATTAGTCCAGGGTAGTAGTAATTCTCGGGTCCCTCGGACTCCTTGGCCAGGAGAGTGTCTAGCTTGGCACTGGCTGGCTCTACAGAGCCTGAAGCTCTGGGGATGGGGCCTGAGCATGAAAGGAAGCTGTTATAGTAGTCAAGACTCTTTATTGCAAGTGACTGAAACCAAACTCAAACCAGCTTATGCAAAACATTGAATTATTTGGCTGTCATAACTAAAAATGTCCATGAGTAGATGACTTAGTGGGATCAGAACTCAACTTATGTCAATCAGGACTCATTCTGTCTCTGTATTTCTCAGTTCTGTTTTCCTGTGTTGGCTTCATTTTTCAGGCAAGCTCTTTTGACATTGCACCAAAGACGGTCACAGAAATTTTATGTTTCTTGGCCCCTTGCAATTATCTATTCCAATAGAAATAAAGCACTTGTTTCTCAATAGTTTCAGCAAAAGTGCCTGGGATGACTCTCATGGGCTCAACTGGAGTCACTTGCCCATTCTTGAATTAATTACCATGGTGATGAGGTTGAGCAGGCTAAGTCAGCCAGCCCTTCCCAGATCACCTGGATTTGCAATGGGAGAGTAATCTCTTCATCCAAAATTGGAAAGACAGTACCAAAAGAAGAAGGAAGGGATGCTGGGAAAGATATACATCACAATGTCACCTTGAAACCTACCAGCAAATTGAGAAACTGGTTGGTTATTTGTACCTGTCATCCCTTGGCAACCATAAGGCACTTGGAAATTGTTCTACACAATAATAAAAATTCTGAAGACTCTAAGGACCTTCTCCCATTGCCAAGATTAAGAGCATGGGGAAATGCCCAAAAACTGCCTGCAAACTCTTGTCAGTAAACACTGGAACCATCAGTTCCAGGCTATGGGGAATACCAGTTGCTTAAAGAGCTGTGATGACAGTAGGTTACTTGATGACATGGAGGCTGGAAACGTCCTGGGAAAGACTCTGGACTAAGAGCAATGTACCTGGGTTCCAGCTCAAGTTCTGTTTCTAAGAAGCATAGGATGTGATCTGGAACAAGTGCCCTAAGTTCTCTGGTGTCAGAGTCCTCATATATAAAAATAAAGGAACCAGGGCAAAGCATGACATCTAAAGTCATTTTCAGCTTTAAAATGTTGATCGTAGGTTGGGCAAAGTTAGAAGTCTCCAAGTTGAAAAAAGTTTATGGGTGTCTCTGTGAATAAATAAGTGAGATAATAATAGGTTGAAAAAACATACCACACCCATTGCTCAAATCTGTGGCAATTTGAACAACAAAATAAATGATGATAGTAATGGAATATAACCCATGAGTAAAATAAGATCCATGAATTGATACTGATATACACACATATGAGAATGAAAAGGCAAAGTTCTTTAAGGTAAAAGAAACTAGAAGGAACAATGAAGTTTGAAAACCATCAATGGATACTAAACCTAGAGGGTGAAAGTTCAATGAAAAACAGGATATTTACAAAGTTTCAAGATATCTCCCCAGCCCAGCCAGGTGCGTCGACCTAGGATCCAGGTGATTGGGGTTCGAGTCCCTGTCAGGGCACATGCCCGGGTTGCGGGCTGCAGCCAATCAATGACTCTCATCATTGATGTTTCCATCTCTTTCTCTCCATCTCCTTTCCTCTCTCTGAAATCAATAGAGATACATTTAAAAAATAAATAAATTAAAATATTAAAAAAATATATCTCCCCATAGATTACTTATTAATTACAAAGGGGAACCAATAGTAACTTTATAGTGATGAAACCTGGAGGCCACCACCTTATCCAGCAATCAAAGTTAACAACACCAACACTGGGACAAACCAACCTCATGTTTCTGATATGGTGCACTGTGAAGGCCACAGCATCCCTTCAGTGTCTTTCTGCCCAAAACACACAACTTAAATCTAATCACAAGTCAGAAAAACCAAACGGAGGGAAATTTTACTTAATGATTGACTTGTATTAATTTAAATTCTAATTTGAAAATCTTTAATTTAAAAAAAAAGACAAGGTCATGAAACACAAAGAAAGGCTAAAGAATTGTCCTAAAGAGACCATGACAATTAAATGCAGTGTGTGATCCTGGATTGGATCCTGAACCGGGAAAAAATAGCTGCAGAGGACCTTGTGAGGATAATTGATGAAACTGAACATCAACGATGACACACGCATACACAGGAACCTGGCTGGAGGAAGCCCTTAGGATTATCCTAATGATGCCCATGTCACAACTGAGGAAGCCACAGCTCAGAGAGATTTAAAAATTCTCCATGCCTCACACTATTTAGGACTATTTTATTTTTATTTAAAAATAAAATCCAAGTGATATATAAATATCTAACCACTATGCTGTACACCTGAAACTAATATAATATTGAATGTCAACTGTAATTGGGAAAAAAATTTAATGAGAAAAAGTCATCTCACAGAACTTTTTTAAAAATAAAATAAAATCCAAGTGGATTAGCAATTTAAGTGTATTTTTTAAATGAAGAGATGTAGAATATCTGTATAACCTCAGGCCATTGGAGACCTGCACAGACTCTGTACTGGAAGACATAAAGAAAAGATAGACTTGATTATGTAAAACATAAAATTTGGTAAAAGATAACTTCAATAAAGTTAAAAGATGAAACAATGAAAGAAAATATTTACAATACATATAAGAATGAATAACCCTAATAATCAAAATTTACCTACAAATTGTTTAGAAAAAGACAAAGGAAAGGGGAGAAAGGATATAAAGGCACTTCATCAAAGAGGAAACAAAAATAGACAACTATTGTATGAAGATACAATCAACCTTCCTCATTGACTATTGTTAGAGAAATGTAATATGAAGCAATGATGAGCTATACATAACTATTTAATTCATGAAACTGGCAACATGGCAAAAAGATTGATACTTGCCAGTGTTGGTGAGGGCATGGAAGAATGGGTATTTATATACGAGGGAGCTAGAAATGTGAATGCTAAAACATTTTTGAAATATTATTTATCTGGAAAAATCTATTACAGTTAATATTACACATACATATTGATCCAAAAATCCCACTTTAAGGAATTTAAGTTACAGAAATAAATACCAGTACATAATGAAATAGGTAAAAATATGTTTATTATAGCATTGTTGGAAGTAGCCAAAAAAAAAAAAAAAAGGAAAGGAAATGACCTTAACATTCATTAACTGACAAATGATTGATTAATTTTATAATACAACTCCACTATAGATCATTCAGTTATCAAAAATATTAATAAATGGATCCCTATTTATTGACCCAGACTCAGGATTTCCATGATACATTCTTAGCTTTAAAAAATGTATCTATATTATTGTTCCATTTTGTTAAAACACTTGTTTAAGGGAAAAAACCCTATATATGTACCTATGTTTGCTTATATTTCCCTTAGCATTCATAAAATAGTGGAAATATGCAAGCAAACATTACTCCATAGTAGAAATAAGAGAAGCAAAGGATAGAGATGGTGATTGTTCAGCTTGTTTTTGTAGCCTTTTATTTGGTTTCATTTGTTATTTAAAAAAAAAAAAAAAAAAAAGCATGTAACTTTTCGAATATAAAAGAATTAAGGCCCGGCCAGTGTGGTTTAGTGGTTGAGTGTTGCCCCATGATTCCCAGTCAGGGCACATGTTGGGGTTGCTGGCTCGATCCCCAGTAAGAGATGTGCAGAAGACAGCCAATCGATGATTCTCTCTTATCATTGATGTTTCCATCTCCCTCTCCCTTCCTCTCTCTGAAATCAATAAAAAATAATTAAAAAAAAAAAAAAAGAATTAATGTACACCCTGGCCAGCATGCTCAGTGATTAGAGCATCAGCCAGAGCACCAAAGGGTCTTGGGTTTGATTTCCAGTCAAGGGCACCTACCTGGTTTGCAGGTTCGATCCCAGCCCCGGTTGGGGTGCATGCAGGAGGCAACCAGTCGATGTGTCTCTCTCATATCGACGTTGCTCTCTCTCCCCTGCCTCCCTCCCTTCCACTCTCTAAAAATCAATGGGAAAAAATATCCTTGGATGAAGATTAACAAAACAAAACAAAAAAAGAATTAAGGTACTTCTTTAAGTTCAAGGCGCACTATGTAGAGTGGTTCAGATTGAGCGCTGCATAAGGGTCTGGTAGACATGAGAGAGTAAAAGGAAGGGTGCAGACCCCAGGCCCCAAGTCCTGAAGCTGCAGGAGAAGAGTCCCCTCCTACTTAAAACCCATACACTGGAACATGCACACGCTCAGAAGAGCATGTGCACACATTGCTCGCACGTTCTCGTATGTATCACTGTCTTGGCCACACTCTAGGTGTCCCCTCTTGGAGACTTAATTCCCTACCCCATCTTACTTTGAATCTGGTATGACCCTTTTACTTAATGGAAAGATGAGGGTGGGTAGAGATGGGCTGTCAGGAGCATGTGTCCTGATCGTAGGAAAAAGGGCAGGCAGCAAATATGAACGCGTGAAGGTGTGGGCACATGTGTGTTCTCTGTCGTGGCTGCTGCATGCTGGGGTTCATGGAAGCTGACTGCTGGACACAGGCAGGATAGGGCTGCCTTGTACCCTGTTCAAGCTATTCAATGACATACTAAATTTAGCTGAATTTTACTTGAGGAAGGGGCACCATACGGGCAAGCAGAAGCCCTGCTAAAAAGTGGCAGAGACAGAAAGCAATTCCAGGTCCCACTCCTTTATTAGCTGTATGACTTTGGGGATAAAAATATGCGCATGGATATTACAGCACTTTTTGAGAAGTCATAAATATGAGGTATTCTAAACAAGTCTCCAGCTCTCCAGCCAGCAGAGTGCTGGGGGTTATCTAACCTCTTCCCAGTCTCTCCGCATACGAGAACACAGGCCACTGGGAGAGCGATGTCTGTGGTTCCCAAGACGCCACACCCACGGTGACCTCACATTTTATCATTTCTATTACATTTAGGGCGTTATCAGATATTTAGAAGTTAATGTTTTACAATTCTTTGAAAGGGTGTGGTATGGTGTGGGTGTGTGCACGCGCACACACGCATGTGCGGGCATGCATACACACACGTGTATGTATATGTCCATACTCAGTAGGATTTGAAACTCCTAGAGGAAAAACATAGTTTTTCTTTGCATCTCTCATAATCAATTGTTTTCTGTTAGTCACTGTATTAAGATTTAAACAAACAAAAACACTTCTAATAGAGATAAAATTAAATAACATAAATGATAGCTAGACAGTACGTGGTTTATGATAAATACTTATACATATTTTTCCCCCTCACTCCTGATGCAGAAAAAACAAGACTATTTGTTTAACAATATTAATTTGAGGTCTTTTGTTAAATGCTAGGCATTGTGCTGGCTACTGGGGATACAGTGATGCATAAGAAATAATCTCTTCTCGAGTTCTGTGGTCTCTCTGCCAGAAAAATATCCTTGATTGTAATCTCTCACATGTTATAAGGAATTGTGAACGAGGTGGCACTCTTGAATGGAGGATAGTGGAAGGGTAACTTGGTGGTTTTAGTGATTTTTGGGGGGTTGGAAGGAGAGTAGGAGGTGCCAGTTTAGAAGGTGATGTTTGTATAGGGTCTTGAAGAATGAATAGAAGTTCACAAAGCCAAAAATCAACAAGAGTATTACAAGTACGGGAAACAAAGGAAAAGAAGCCACTTTCAGTATTAAAAGTAAGCTAGAATGTAACCACCTTCTTGAACAGAATGATAATCCATTGCAACTGCCAGGGAAAAAATTTCAAATCAAAAGCAGTTGATTGGAAGAAAGAAAAGTGCTTCAGAGCTGGCTACACCATTGATCATCTCACATTTAGGGCTCTTCAGGGCCTGGCACTTGGCTTTACATATTTTTATGTTCGAAGCTTTTTAAATTATGCATGTTATTATATTCCATTATCTAGAAAGGAACCATTTCTAAAGCCAAAGACCAAAAGCTACAACACCCAGGAATTTATTTTAAACCTAGGAATTTCCCTAAGGCCCAGAATTCGGTGTCTGGGTTCCAGATTTGGGGGTAATTGTTGGGCTCCCTTTCCAGGCGTGCCTACATGTGTGTCTACAGCCTCCCTCCACCCCCATGTGCACCATCTGTTCAGCAGGGCATGCTTTCCAAAGCCTTAGGTCAGCCTCTCCTGGTAACTCTACCTAGAGAGAAAAGCAGCTCTGATGACCCACCAGATCAAAGATAAAGCCCAAAGTGTTTACAGTATCAACTTTCACTCCCTAGAGGGAAGGGCTGTATCTTTCTCTATGGCTGCAAAACCCAACTGTGTAGCTTTTTGAATGACTGGCCCCGTTGGCACCTCCAGGCCCAGGAGCCCAGCTGCTGCCCTAGCCCAGCCCAGGGAGGGAGGCTGCTGACAGGCCGCCCAGCAGGAGAACAAAGCTATCAGCCCCATCTCTGCAGGGTACCAGCCTCGCCCTCACACCTGCCAGGCGGGCCTTCTCTTTCTTGGTAAACTTCTTTGTCCACTTAGTTCAGTGGGAACATGGGAGACTTTCAGTGAGGGCTTGTGGTTTTATTAGCAGCTCGGTTTCGTGACAAGACCTGGAGATCGGGAAACAGGAGATCTAGGTTGACACTCTCCCTCCACCTGTGTTCAGTTGTCTATCTGAGCCTCATTTTCCTCATCTTTAAAATGGGGATGAGAATCATGTCTGACCTAACTGTCTCCCAGGGTTGTTCGCTCATTTATAAGGACAACACATGGAGCGTACGAGGCGGTGAGGGGTGAAGGCTAAGGGCTCAGCTTCTGCGTTAAGCTGCCTGGGTTCACATACCAGTCTGTTATTTCCTACGTATGTAACCCTGGGCAAGTTACATAACTTCCCTGAGGCCTCAGTGTTTCTCATCTGTAAAATGGGATTAAAATAGTTTCTACTTCTAAGGGTCTTTATGAGGTTGAAATGAGTAAATACTTATAAAGAGCTTCGTGCAGTGTCCTGTACATTGTGTTTATCCAGTAGCTCCCCTAAGGAAGGTGCTGGGGTTCTATCAAAGACACAGGGGCAAGAGTGTGGTAACTGTGAAGAAGATCAAATACAATGACAAATGTAAAAGCAAACCCTGTGGTTAACCCTCCCCCACACACACCTCACTTCAAAACTCCTGTCTGTGCTTGTGTGTGTGTGTGTGCGCCCTCACTACATGGCGTGGCCCCTGCCTACCAGCCAGTTGGTCCCTTGTTCTTTACCCTTCAGCCACAGCAGACTCTTTCTAGTCCTTGAACCCACCAAGCTCTTTCCTGCTCTGTGGCCTTTGTCGTCTGTCCCTTCTGCTTTGAAAAGTGGTCCCTAGACTGGAGGCAACAGCATCTTCTGGGAACTTGGTGGAAATGAGAATTCTCCGGCCCTACCCCAGCCCTCCTAAATCGGAAACTCTGGGGCCAGGCCCAGCAATCTGCATTCTGATGCACACTGACATCAATGAACACTGGTCCAGAACACTTCCCTCTGCTCTTCCTTCGCCTGGCTCTTTCCTCGGGAGGAAGTCCTCCTTCTGCCTCTCAGAAGAGAGCCTGCCACCAAAAAAGGTTTGCAAAGTGGCCTGTGTTTTCCGTATTGATTTATCATTTAGTTTGGAAGAAATTAGAAGTTTCTTTAAGGAGCCAGTTTGGGACCCTGTGGGAACAGTTCTGGGTGGATGAAGTCAGAAGAGCTGCGGGCAGGCACAGTGACACATGCAGATTTCCTGGCCACGCAGCCATTTCAGAAAGAGAAAAGAGAAAGCACAGAGGTCTGGAGCAGGCGAGCTGGCTGAATGTGGAGAGAAACTAAGTCACTTGGGAATATTTAGCACCTAATGTGAAAGCAGAAATGTTAAGGAGATAATTAACACCTGTATCCTAACCTCAGTATAATAGCTAAGTACAGACCTAAACATAAGCTTGAAAATAACAAAATAGCCCCAGGAGGGCAAAAGAAAACCTAGAAAGATGTTACTAAAAACAGTTAAGAGATACTTAGGATGTGGTTTTTCTTTCTTTTAACATATTGTCTCATTGTAGTTAACCAAAAAAAAAAAAAAAAAAAAAATCAAAGTTCATTAATTTATGGCTTTTGGCTAAATATTTGTCAATACATAAAGTATATTCTTGACACATCTCTGGTGTGCATCACCCAGGCAGACACGCCCACACTCACCTGACAAATAGCATCATCCTCCCTGCGCAAGCAGAGAAAGAACTTGGAAGGAACAAAAGATTCCATTTTAGTGACAAGAATGCAACAAGGTCATGGCCAAAAGAAGCAGCCCAGGCCGCGGACATGAAGGAGGGCCCAGGCGCTGAAGTGCACAAACAGACCACCTCATCCGGTACACTTCTGTAGAAATAATGCAATTGTGAGGGGCCAGAGAAGCCACAAATAGAACAAAGGGAGGAAAGGAAAAATCAATATGCAGTAAGAGGAGGCAGGAAGCCAGGCGTGATGTCTGAATCTTGCTGGCAAGAAAGGGAAACAGGCGGCAGTCTAGGTCGATGGCCCTTCACCCCACATCACGGGCCCTGGGCATGGACAGTGTTCCCAGATCACTTCGTGGCCAATCTGCACAAAACCCCTCCACGGCAGACACTAGCATCCATCTTGCACACATGGGGGATCAAGAGTCAGAAAGATTACATAACTTGCTCCCAGCATACATAAAAGCACTGAGATTTGAACCCAGAGTCCCAACCCCTCCGGCTAAGCCCTTCCTCAGCCAGCACATCTGTCTGGTTCACGCATGGAATATGAGCCACGGAGAGTTTGGAAGGAGAGAGGACCACTTTACCTGTGTTTATGGAGTTGGCTCCCCAAGGCCAATTCACCTGGGAAACAGCCTCTAGGGAAACTTGACTCCCTGCCTCTCCCTGCGCTGCACGCACTGATATCTATCTCTCCGAAAGCAGTCGGTGTGTGAGACCAGCTATAGGCCTTCCCTCAGGCCTCCAAAGAGGCACACCTTGCTCTGTGGGACCCCCCCATTCCTGGAGGCAAGCGAAAGAGAGAGGGGCACTCAGCGAAGCAGGACGTGGCAGGAGTGGGGCTCCCTACTCTGAACTCACCATTCTTTCCTAGTTGGGCTCTCCCAGCAGGGAAGCTGGGATGAGCCTTCACAGGTCCACACCCTGAGCCTCCGAGACCCCACATCGCCCTTCTCCCTCCCACCCACTCTGTAGTGTTTTAGTTAGAGAGTAAGACAGAACTCGCTAAATCAAAGTGGTTTCCCCAGCAACAGTGGGAGAAGCAGGTTTACTTACGCCAGGTAAATAATGCATGAGCTCGGGCTGGGAAATACAGCAACCAAGTTCATGTTACTAACGGGTTCACTGAACCTCGCAGCTCAGCTCCTGAGCCGGAGTCCCAGGGGATAATGTTGCGATTTCCCACCCACCCCGCCCCTCCAAAGGAATCCTTTCTGTATTCAGGTTGCATTTTTTTCCTGGCTATTTCCTATTCTCTAAATCAAACTGCCTCTGCCTTCAAGAGCCAGAGACTAAACAACCCATCCTTCATGGGGCTTCTTCCATCTTTAAAGACAGGGTTCTGGAAAAGGCTCCATTTCGCAAAGTCCAACAAAGCTGCACAAACTGGCACTGGCTCCCCAGTCTGCCAGACGATGGTTCGTTTCCAAATCCACTAGGTATACCTGACAGGTCGGCCAGGTCCCCACGCTCCCAGGCACAGATGCAGTCTGCCAAGAAGAAATGTAAACTGAACCAAATTGTGAAAGAACAACTCATGATAAAGACCGTGCACTCCTCCCTCCCCCTGAGAATAACTGATACTGAATCTACATCTCTCTCTCTCTCCTCCCAGAAGATGTTGTGCTTTCTCTGATTGGTACTCTGAAAGTAATAAGTTCTGTTTAAATCTGATAAATGTGAAGCTATAGAATAATATAGAAAAAACTTTCTCAAATTACACAGCACCATACTAATTTGACTGCTCCCCACCCTGATACCAAAGAGAATCACTCATTTAGATGATTGAAAATTCAGTACAAGGAGAAATTTTACACCAGTCATAATCAACTGGAAGGTTGATGACTGAGGGGGAAGATGAATATTTAGTGCCTGCCCTGAAGGACTTGCTATCTTTTGGGCTTCGCTACGAGGGTAGCTCGGCCTCCAAAGTTGCATAAGATAAAGTGCTTACAGATGTGTATAGCACCTGATGGTCCATCTGTCCCAGTAGATGTGCAGAGAGTGGCTAGGCCTTTATTTACCTGATATCCCTAGCACTTGGCACACTGCCTTGTGCACAGTAGATACCATCTAGATGAATAAGAGAGGAAGAAAAAACTGATGAAAGCATCTATTTCCCATGGGGGAGGGGGTGGAATTAAGAACTGGGAAAAAAATTAAGAACTTTCCTCAGCTCAAGCAATGAGATTTAGGCAACATTTGCCATTTGCTGTGTCTGTTCGAACCTATTCACAGTATTATGAAATGGTCTGACGCAGACCTTGTGTAAAATGTCAGAGTGTTAATGAGTAACAACTATCTGTGGAAATGCTCCCATCGAAAGCCTCCTCTTTCTCAGGTGGAAAGGAGATAATTTACACTGACAATAGATACCGCTCCATGATTGCAAAATTAGGCCAATCTCCAGTGAGTATCATAGCAATTTATTTGGTCTGTGAAAATTATGGCAGTTTTGCATTAAAACCTGAAGACTGAACGGCCAAATCTGTTAGGAAACTATTTTTTTAAAAAAACCCAAAAAACAGGAGAAAGGAAACTCTGACATATGCTACAAACATGAATGAACCTGGAGGACATTATGCTAAGTGAAGCAAGTCAGCCACAGAAAGACAAATACTGTATGATTCCACTTATACACGATACTTTGAGCAGCCAAAATAAAAGAGACAGAAAGTAGAATTGTGGTCGCAGGGCTGGGGGTAGAGAGGAATGGGGAGCTATTGTTTAATGGGTATAGAGTTTCAATTTTACAAGATGAAAAGAGCTGTGGAGATGGATGGTGGTGATAGTTGTACAATGATATCAATGTATTTAACACCAGTGAACTGTACACTTAAAAATGGTTATGATGGTACATTTTATGTTATTTGTATTTGACCACAGTAAAACATGGGGCAGGGGGAGGGGAAGGCCCTGTAGCACATGTGCACAGGACAACTAAAAAAACCTTCAGGTACCTATTGAAGTAGCTTAGGTAACATCAAATGGATAAAAAAAGTCTGACTTTTAACTGAAATAAAGCGAGGTCTTTGGTATGGACTGAAAATTTGTTTACTTGATCCAGGATTCATACATTCACCACTAAAATTGTGACAGACACATAAGAATGAAAATGTGTTCAATAACACCAACTGAGGAAATGATTGAAGGTATAATTGGAGGGCAGGCACCCCGTCTGCCGCAGATCATGCAACAGGTATCTAACAATTACACAGCAGCAGTCAGCCCTCAAATGTGGGCTGATAAATGGATCGTGCAACACGATAGCACACACTGGAGAACGCTTTGGGAAATAACCACCACAAAATGTCCTGGAATTGAGCCGTAACAGCCCATCAACAAATCCTGTCCAACTGAGCAAACAGTCTGTCTGTTGAAGAAAATGAATAATTACTGTGGAAGTTATTGACAGAAGCACAAAAGTCTTGGTAGAAACATCACAAAACCTATTTAGAAAAATAAAACAATGTGTGTCCCTGGCAGAACTGCCCTAGAGTAACTGTGGAACCTGAGAAACTCCTCAAGTAAAATCTGCCTTCCCTTTGGGAACTGGAAAGGTACCCAGACACTTACTGCCCATTTTTCAGGTATCAGGACTTAACATGCTTTGGCATCAATTCAGAAAGCAGTACATCTAGACGATGACCATATCAGTATGACATCCCTGTCCCAACAACAGACTATTCTCACATTCTTGGCTAATACAGCAGGGACTATTATAAGAAGTTATACAAACACAGTAATGTTCTCCCTTAACATTTCACAGTAAATATAATACTTTCAAAGCACTATTGGAACTTTTATAAAATTGACACTTTTGTTTTTATTTTGTTTGTCCCATTTTACTACTTCAAGAAAGCCATGGGACTAGATGAAGTAGCATTTTACTGGAGAGAGCCCAGGTGGGTCTTCCAGGGTCTCCCAGGCTTGTGTCTGTGGCTTGTGCCATCACTATAGCTACATTGGGACAGTCACCGCCCTTCATGGACACGTCACTGCAGGTCATTATTTAAATGACACCGTCCAACACTTTACATGTTTTCCCCGGTGTTACCTAATAATGGAGAGGAAATATCAGAAGTGTTTGGGGCCCTAAGTTGCCAGACCATTGCCACATCTCCACCTCACTTAGTGTTATGTAAACCGAGAGATCTGTATGGCTCTGAGAGCTGGCAGAATGGGCAAGTCCCGTCCCCAGCCCTGCCACATCACCAGTGGCATGCACATCCCCGCAGGACAACCTTGCCCTAGGCTCTGACTCACCTAATCACAGTCCTGTTCCTCTCCATGAACTGCAGGGAGTGATTTAGGAGTGTGGGCCTATGCAGCGCCAATTAGCCCAGTCTCTGGGAGGGAAGGCCCCAGAGAATCGCTGAGGCCTCGGGTCAGGGCAGCAGGGGCTGCACAGCAGGATAGGAAAGGCCATTCAGTGGTTAGCCAGACAGAGAGCCAAACAGGTATTGGGCTGTGCCTACAAAGGGCTCTGTCCTGAAGCACAGACCCTGAACCCAATTAAGAACCAAGCAAAGACATCTTTGGAGGGCAAGAGGTGTGGCCTGTGTCCTAAGTCTCTGGTGCTTTTTGAGGGGGTCCGGGGAGTTCCCAGTTACTGTCAGAAGGAATTACCTACTCTGCTGTCCAGCAACAGAGCTTGGGCCTTCCTCTACTGGATGAGATTACACTCCACCCATCTCAGAGCCTGGCTCCTCTCTGTTTCCAGAGTTCTTTTCTGCTCTTAAAATATCAGAGCTCCATCTAACTGCACTGACCCCGCACCTTACGCTCCTCTTCTGCCCCTGAAAGGGAAATCAAACTACATTCTCAGATTGGGACCCCACCCCCCACTGCCATGCTCCTTACCTGCCCTCGAGCCTTCAGAGCCAGTCTGAGGGCTGATAAAAGCAGGAGGAATCAGAAGACTGAGGTTCCTGGCCTCCAGCACCGGGAACTGTATTCCACGTCCCCCTTCCCCTCCCCACCCCTAATACACAGTCTCACACACAGCCACGTCCCATTTGGGGTCTGGAAAGCACCCCCAGTTCTGCAGCACTGTAGCTTCTCAAATGTACTTTCCCACACTGGCAAAAGCCCTGTAGGGCAGGTAATATGACCTCTTCCACAGATAAGGAAACTGAGGCTCAGAGGGGCTAAGCCCATAGGTTAGGAAGGTGGTTGGAGCAGTGAACAGCTGAGCAGGAATTGAGCCCAGCACACTGGTCCTCAGCTCAGAGCTCTCTGCAACATCTTCTAACCTCTCCATGCTCCTCTCTCTCCATGCTCCTCTCAGTCCCTTCGGCACCTGCCATGCCAGGAAGGACCCTGCTCTTCTACAAGCCTCCTTTACCTCTATGGAAACTGGGGCTCTGAATATAAATTATAGCTGTGCCAGGAAGCCAGGCTCTCCTTTGATCTTGCTTTGAGGAACATGTGGAGGCACAGAACATGAGAAACGCTGCCAGGATTCAGGCCCCAAACAGCACAAGGGACAGCTTGCTGGAGGGCCACCCCTCCCACGGCCCCTCCTGTGACGTCAGGTTCTATTGTGGGCCGCAGCCCCTGGAGGGGTCTGGCTCTGCTGGCGCAGGCACCCCCTGCTCTGGGTTCCTTCTGAGGGAAGGCCTGAGAGGCACTGCTGGGCCTCTGAGACTTCAGCGGCTTAATGGGATGCAAATTGGAATTTGCTCCCATAAAGATATATTATGCATGGACTTTCTATTAGATTTCACTTGGAAACTCATCATCCATCACCCCGGCAGGGCCTGCACAACCTCGGGCCTGTGTCAGCAGTTTCTTTTCATCTGGTGTCTGGTGCCAAATTCATCTCCCTCGCTGGGGACTGGGGGACTCCAAAGGTTTGGAATGTGGCCTGGGTGGAATGGGAAACCACTTCCTGGCATCCTTTGCGGTTGTCCAGCCCTTGCTAGAAGAGGGCAGGGCCCAGATGGGGAGGAAGGGACTGACCTGCACAGTTGGGACTGTCTCCAGTGGGAGCAGATGACTCGCGGGAGAAGGTTAGACTGGGAGGGGAAGGGGATGAACACTGTCCAAAAGCTCAGATGCTACTCAAGGAGGCTCAGGGCCACACAGTCTTACCCCTGTGGGTAAATAAGGGCCTGAGTCTTCTAATAGGATCAGTCTGGAAGACTTTCTCTCCCTTGCAGACATATACTCACACACACATATACACTCACACACATCCGTACATACACATACAACCCACAGTTCTGCACCATACACACACAGTTGCCACACTAGCACACATACAACCCCTCTACACCCTTACATATGCACATACACAAAACACACACATGCAACACACACTCAGACTCACACGCGCTCACGCTTTCATTCACATATACACAATGTACATACATATTCCCACACACACAGCACACCATGCTCATACATGTACACACTCACACCCATATGCTTCCACACACTCACACCCACACAAACACATGCAATATTGCAACACACTCATACCCTCACACACTCACACAGCACACATATGCTTATATACATACACACTCACACTTATATACACACCCACAATCACATTATACAACACACAACCCCGTATCCCACTCGCCACCCCCTCATATCCAGTATTACCTCTGAAGCCACAGAAGAGAGCTTTCTTCATTCATGAAAGGCTGGGGTGCAGCTTTCCACAGTCGCTAGGATACAGACTCTGTGGGTGTTATTGGAGCAATGGCAAGTTCCCCAGGCTCCCTGGGAGCACTGATCAGGGAAGTGGGAGTCATGCTCCCTTCTGCAGTGTCTTCCCACCACGGGAAGGGCAGATGGGCAAGGAAGCACAGAAAACCCAACGGGAAGAACCACCTGGGCAGTGAAGATATGATAAACTGACAGGTGAGAAAGAGCAGTTTCAGCCCCTGAAGGCTGTTGACTAGGCATCTACTATGTGCCAGGGCTGAGCTAAGGAGCCTACGAGACCCTGAGTCGGCTTGGCAGGAGAAGACATCAAGCCAATTCACAAAAGATAATCCACGGTCAAGCGCAGTACATGATATGTCAAACAAGGGCTTTCAAGCCATACATGCTAGTCTGGGCAGTCAGAGAGGGGCAGAGCCACCATAGGCTAGAGTGATCAGAGAAGAAGGGGAGAACATGGCAGGTGGGGAGGCTTGTGTGATCTAAGACTTAAAGGTAGGACTATGCAAGGTGTGGGGTAAGGAGCCAGCCTGGAGGAATTGGGGGTTAAGGGTCTGGTCCCTGGGTTGCACTGAGGTAGGGAGCCTGGTTTTAAATTCACCTTTGCTTCACCTGAGGAAGGAGAAAGGCCTTTGCTTGTTCCTTCAGTCATGCTTCTAGACTCACCTCCTCTAGGAAGCCACCCGAAATGTCTCCCTCCTCAGAGTCCAATACATTTGTTGCCTCTGAGACTAATTTCGTGTGGTCTCAGATTTAGATCAATTCAGCACATAGTGAGTTTTCATAACTCCCTGATGTAAAGAGCAGAATCCCTGTCTACCAGGGCAAGCCATATAAATTCAGAACTACACTAGCAATCTTAGTGCCATTTCTTAACACAGCCTTATAAAGGTTCAGAGGAGGAAGAGAAAATATCTGGATATGAATCAGAAAAGACTTCATAAAGCAGATGGTGTTGAAGGACAGGATGAATGTTGTTTCACCGTCCATCAGCTTCCATCTTCTCTCCCACACTAAATTGTGTTTATGTCTTATACCTTTTCACTCCCTATAATGCCAAGCACAAAACCAGGCATTAATAAGTTCTCAATAAACTTCTTATCTTGCTCACTCCAACATCTACTCGCTTATTCACTCACTGATGGAGCTTCTAGAATGCTTTTTCACTCTCAGAAAAGTGAGAACCCACATGCAGCCTGCTCCCAGCTATGTGAGGGTGGCATTTCTAAGCAAGGCCATGCTACCCTGGGCAGTCCGGTGGCTGCCACCTCTGTAGGTAAGTGTAGTAACGAAGTGTAATTTAGAATCTCAGAACTAGGACCTCAGAGATGTTCTATGTCTTCCTTTTACAGCCAAAGGCTAGGGATAGTAAGTGGTTATGCAAAGTCCCAAAGGTGATTAGATGAAATCATACATTAAAAAGTCAGCTTTGAGCCCGGCCGGGCAAGACTCAGCGGATGAGCATTGACCTAGGATCCAGGAGATCACAGTTCAATTCCCAGTCAGGGCACATGCCTGGGTTGCGGGCTCAATCCCCAGTTGGGGGCGTGCAGGAGGCAGCCAATCAATGACTCTCTCATCATTGATGTTTCTGTCTCTCTCTCTGTCTCTCTCTCTCTCTCCCTTCCTCTCTCTGAAATCAATAAGATATTAAAAAAAAAAAAAAGTCAGCTTTGAAAGTGGATAACTTTCAAAGGTTTACAGTGGATAACTTAATAAATACTATCTCAATCATGTGACCGAGATCAACACCAACTGTGACAAGTCATGCTGATAGTATATACTTCTGATATAATATGCTGAACATGGCACTTTACTCCTGTGTTCATTCTCCCCAAACATAACTCCAGTCTAATCATGAAAACACATCAGAGAAATCCTAACAGAGGGACAGTCTACAAAATACCTGACCAATATTCCTCAAACTGCCAAGGTCATCAAAAACAAGGAAATTCTGCCCTGGAAGGTGTTGCTCAGTGGTTAGAGTGTCGGCCCACGCACCGAAGGGTAGCCGGTTGGATTCCCGGTCAAGGGCATGCACCTGCATTGCAGGTTCAATCCCCGGCTCCGGTCGGGGCTCCTGCAGGAGGCAACTGAGTGATGTGTCTCTCTCACATCCATGTTTCCCTCTCTGTCTCTCTTTCCCCCTCCCTCCCTTCTATTCTCTCTAAAAATCAATGGAAAAACTATCCTTGAGTGAGGCTTAACAAAACAAAAAACAAGGAAATTCCGAGAAAACTGTCACAGCCAAGAGGAGGCTAAGGAGACAGGACAACTAAATGTAATGTGAGATCCTGGAACAGAAAAAAACTTGAAGGAAATCTAAATAAAATTGAGACTTTAGTTAATAATAATGTTTCAACACTGATTCATTAATTGTCACAAATGGACCACATTAATGTAAAATATTAACAATGGGGAAACCGAGTGGAGGTATATGGGAATTCTCTATACTGTCTTTGCTTTTCTTCTGTAAATCTAAAATGGTTCTAAAAGCAAAAGTTAATTTTTAGAATTGTGCTTTGAAACAGTAAAGCACTCTGCCCATCCTAGTACCTAATAGACTGTCCATCCAGTGTGCATCCTGTCCGGTCACGTTTTTGCTGGACACAGTAATGTCTCTTTAAGCTCTTCTTGGTTGAGACCTTTTCTCAGACTTTCCTTGTTTTTGATGGCCTTGGCAATTTTGAGGAGTACCAATCAGGTATTTGGTAGAATGTCCCTTAATCAGGATTTATCTGATGCTTTTCTCTTCTTTCCCCTGGACAAGTAAGGGGGGGGCACCTCCACTTCCCTTCATTATGGGGACTCGTGTCCAGGGCACTGAGGAGCCAGGGCAGCTGAATAAACCCCATGCTTCAGGGGAGCATGTGGACTGTTCAGAAACCAGCGCTGGCATCCTCTCTCCAGTAGCACTGGGCCTGGTGTTTCTCCCAGCTTCTCCATGTGTAGGAGGTTAGGCCTCCAGCCAGGATGGGTCCAAGAAGGAGAGGATCTTAGCTCAGGACTGGATATCTCAGAGGCTTTGTCTCTGCTCGCATCTTTCCAGAGCCAATCCAAGGGCCAGGCTTCTCCACAATAGGTCCATGGGGACTTATGAGACTGTGGATACTGGGACTTATGAGAAGTTGCCTTGACAACCCATCCTTCCAGGTGTGTGGGAGAGCAGAGTGCCTAAGTGAGCTCTGAACAACATTCTAGGATGCAGAGCTATCATTAAGGATGTTGTCATCCTTACCCTCCCCTGGGCACCTCCATTATGGAATTTCTTAGCTTCAGTCCTGCAGGACGCAGTCCTGGTGAGGGGGAGGCAGCCATTGGGTGCTGAACTGTGTCAGTTTGACTTAGCTGGCAAGCAAACTCAGCATGCTAAATCCAGTGGACCATTCGAGATGTCTAGACAGGAAGCCAGGCTGAGAGAAAAGCAAGGACACTCCCTTCATGCTAGAGCCCAGCAGCTGCCAGGCAGGCTGATGCCACTGCTTCAGGAGCCCAGAGGGTTGGTTCCCTGGGGTCTGAGTGCCAGCTCAGGGCGCATACTTATGGAAGTAGAGGGTGTGCCTGCCCCAGCCGAAGTGCAGCTGGGATGTGCCAGGTGGAGCAGACATACTGCCAATGGGTGTGACGCAGATGAAAGTGGCCCAGCATGACCTTGAAGTTGAGGCTGAGAGAGTGGACCTGGCATCAGGACTTTAGGCTCTTGTCCCAGAGCCAGTACTGGGCATGCTCTGAATGTCACTCAACAGCCAAGTGCAGGTAGTGGAAGGGATGGAGAGCCTTGGGGGTCTAGCTCAGCTCAGCCAGTGCCAGCCACTGTTTAGCACTGGGGACCTTGAACCAATTAGTCTGTCTCTCAGATTCCCCATTTGTAAAATGGGGCTAATTCTATACCTGCCCCACCTGCTTCCCCGGTGATTATGAGATGCAGATGAAATGATATATGGGAAAGACCTGTGTGCGGTGCTCGGCAGGCCTCACTATTACAAATGATGTTTATATTGTAAGCTTTGAGGCTGTTAGGATATTCAGTTCCATTGATCTGGGAGACCTGGCTTCCTCTGGCTGTCAATCACGGAGTTGCTTAGATTGAAAAGAGCCTTACAGGTCATTCAGCCCAACCCACCCATCTTGTCCATGAGAAAAGCTAGAGCCTGTAATTCTGTGACCTCTCAGCATCCCAGAACAAGTTCATATCTGAGCCCGGCCTACAGCCCAGGGCTGCTGATTCCCACATGGGGCTCACGCATGGTGCCACACTGTCCTGTCTCTGCCAGGGCCAATTCTTCTGGCGCCAAACCTCTACATCTCACCTCTGGCACCAAGAACCTGGCTCAGCAGCCATCATCTGCATTTTAGTGCACACCCACTTTCCACAGCTTAGCATATAACCAAACACCCACGCTGGATTCTGGGATCTTTATGGAAATACACAAGAGTGAAAGACACAACAGAAAGATGATAAGCGATGGTTCCTTTGGCGCTCCGCCAGCCTGGATCGGCAGTGCGCCTCTAACTCCCTCCCTCAATCTGCTCACCAACCTGTTTCCCTCTCATTCAAGCTGCTCCTGGAAACCTCTCCTCTGGGAAGTCTTCCCACATCAACTAAGCTACTGGCAGCTACAGGGGCTTGGCCCTGTCTGAACCCCGTACTTCCTTGGGTGTTCCTCACCCACCTTACCCACCTTCCACCTCAGCAGGCACTTGGCCTTGGCCTCCACTCCCAGGGGCTAAGCCAAGCTTTCGCCTCCTCTCCTGGCTTCTGTGCAAGGACACGTTCCTGTCTCCTGCTTGCCAGTCTGCCCTAATTCCAGTCACACGCTTGACAGATATTTGATTTTGATTTTATTGCCTCTTGATGTATTCGCCTCGTGCTTTTATTTGGTCACGAGCCTGCCCTTCTCTTATTTCCTCACGTCTGTGTTGTTTGTCTGAGTCACACATAACTCAGGGGGTCTCATTATCAAGAAAAGAGAATTGCTTGCCTCTGCCCTTTGGTTGATTTGATCAGGACTCCACCCTCTCTGCTTCAAACAGGTCTAAATCCCAAGTCTCATCAGCCTGAGCTACAAAGCTAAGATAGGAATTCCTCCTATCCAGTCTCTTTACTGACAAGTGAAAATTCTCTCTTTGATTTTTTTTTTTTTATCGTAACTACTGGACAGACAGACAACTCCATGGTTTTCTTCCTCAGACTTTCTACTTACGCTGGCCATTTACTATCTAATGATAGTGTTTAAAAGGAGCCTGCAGGAATACTACCGTTGTATAAAAAGGGGGGGTATAGAATCCACACACATATGTGTACATGCATATTTTGCTGTCAAATATAACTTATCTCTGAATGATGTCAGTATAAATTATCTCTGTAAGTATATATTGTGTTTGAATGATGCACAAAAATCTGAAAATACCAGATTTTGCCTTCAGAGAGAGATTTTCATTATATACCTTCTTCTACCTTTTGAACCTTTAAAACATTTTTATAATGAATTATTTCATATATACAAAGAATATCTGAAATGAATGTGTATATTGAGATAGAACAATAATGAATTCTGCCCTGTGGATCTGCCACCCATCGTAAGAAATGGGACGTTACCAATAGTGTTGCTACTTCCTACATCTCCTCCCTGGTTCTGCAGAGGTAACCACTATCCTCTTATCCTCAATTTTGCTTGCCTCTAGAGTTTCATCACAAATTTATGTATCCCTAAGTAATACATTACTAGCCCATTTTACTTGTTTTGAACTTTGTAAAAATGGTGTCACACTATATGTATTTTTCTGTGATGGGCAAATTTATCTCCCCATAGTTCTAAGATTCATGCATGCTGATGCTTGCAACTTGAATTCATGTATTTTCATTGTAGTGAGTATACACACTTTATTCATCTATTTTCCTGGTGTTAGACTTTGGGTTATTTCCCATTGTGGCTGCTATGAACTTCCTCATGCCTGTCTCTGGGTGCGCATGTGCAAGAGTACTGGAGGATTTGATCCTGGCAGGGGTACTGTTGGGCCAGTGCTGGGCCTTCTACTCAGTGACCATTTGCCAAATGGTTTCCATAGTAGTTGTGCCAATTTACGTTCCCACCAGCAGCATGAAGGGGTTTTGTTCCTGCATTCTCACCAACACTTAATATCAACAGTCTTTAAATTCTTTGCCAATCTAGTGTGTGTGAAATGGCATGATATTATGAGCTTAATTTACATTTCTCTGGTTACTAGTGACATTAAGAGCCTCTTCTTATGTTTATTGTCCATTCCTGTTTCCTATTCTATGACTTCTTGAATTTCGAAACATAAATATAATACCTATTCAAAAATATATATTTATTAAAATGGGCTTACAACATCTCATTTCCCATATGCAAAGGGCTCCACCACTCTCCCCCAAAGCACACAAATACTATCTCTGAAGAGTGTCACAATAAATAAAATTGCTAACAATACATTGATGAGTGTTAATGGATTGAATTGTGCCCCCTCCCAGTACCTCAGAATGAAAGGTCTTTAAAGAGATAATTAAGTAACCCTGGCCGGGTAGCTCAGTTGGTTAGAGCATCGTCCTGATATGCCAAGGTTGCAGGTTCAATCTCCAGTCAGGGCACATACAAGAAGCAACCAATAAGTGCATAAATAAGTGGAACAACAAATTGGTGTTTCTCTCTCTCTCTTTCTCTCTCTCCCCCTCCTTCCTGTCTGTCTCTAAAATCATTTTTTTTTAAAGAGGTAATTAAGTTAAAATGAAGTCAATAGAGGCACCAATCCAATATGACTGATGTCCCAATAAAGAAGAGGAGATTAGGACACAAACAACATAGACCAAAGGACAACCAAGTGAGGTCACAGGGAGAAGGCGACCATCTACAGGCCAAGGGGAGAGGCCTCAGAGGAAACCAAACTTTCAACATTTTGATCTTGGACTTCCAGCCTCCAGAACTGTGAGAAAATAAATTTGCATTATGTAAGCCATCCGGTCTGTGGAGTTTTTACGGCAGCCCAAGCAGACTACAACAGTGAGCATGTTACTGTTTACACAGTGCTTCCATATACTGTTTCATCTACTCGCTCATCATCAAATATTAATCAAGCATGCCCTGGGTCTAAGGGCACATTTCATTGTTAAATCCTCACTGCCATCTTTTTTTTTTTTTACTTTTTTTTAATCCTCCTCCAAGGATATTTTTTCCATTGCTTTTCAGAGAGAGTGGAAAGGAGAGAAAGGGAGAGAGAAAGCAAGAAGGAGAGAGAGCAAGAAAGAGAGAGAAACATCAATGTGAAAGAGGCAAATTGATTGGTTGCCTCCTGCCCATGCCCCGACTGGGCCCTGACTGGGCCCCAATCAGGGCCAGGGATCAAGCCTGCAACCAAGGTACATGTCCTTGGCAGAAATGGAACCCAGGACCCTTCAGTCCGTGGGCCAGTGCTCTAACCACTGAGCCAAACTGGCTAGGGCCTTACTGCCATCTTTTAACTCAGGAATAAGTATAAGTTTCCCTACTTTTAAAATGAGGAATACTGTGTTTGGGTGAGTTCAGAGGAGGACCACTGGGATGGCAAAGGAACTGAAGACAGAATGTGAGGGGTCAGAGAAGAGAAAACTCAGGCAGACACAATCATCATCTTTAAGTAGTGTAAGATGGTCTGTCATGGGGAGAAGGAGTCCATTTTTCTTTATGGCCCGAAGGGACAGAACTATGATGAATAGGAAGAAACATCAGGAAGACAAATTTCACTTCAACAGAAAGAAAAACGTTGTCAGAGTCAGAATTGTCTAAAGATGCAGCAAGATGCTTTGAGTGCTTGAGTTGTCCCTGCAGAAGCTGGACAGCCACTTTATGGGGGATGGTGCGTGTGGATGCGTGTGGATGTGTGTATGCAGGGAGTAAGGGTAAAGCTTCAGGTCGGAGGACATGATATTGAAGGTCTCTCCCTATCCAGAGAGTCAGTGATGTCTCTGAGACCAGGTGACTAGTAAGCGGTGGGCCAGGAATAGAGCCTGTCTTCCAGATTCTGATTCTCTAGTCTTCCCACTATGCCAAGCTGCCTCTAAACATATTAGTGGCAGGACAATGAGTTCTAATGAGGATAGCATTCGCTCAGCTGCCTGGGGACCGGGCACCTCGACAGGGAATATATAGCTTTTGAAATGAGAGAATTAATTATTTACTTTCCCCTTTTCAGAAGTCTGATAATAGCCAGGTAGGTAGCAGGAAGGAACAAGCAGTTTTGAGATCCTCCTAAGCACCAGGTTTTTCATGTGCCTTCTCATTATTTAATCTTTTGCATTCACTCCAGCCGTAATATTATTCCTTATCTCCATTTTACAGATGTGGAAGCTGAGTCTCAAAGAGGTTAGGCAGCTGTCCAAATTCCCTAACCTCAGTATTTGAGCCAAAGCCTGTCTGATTCCAAAATCCACATCTTGTTACCTAATGGGTATCGGAATGTAAAAAGTTCGGGTTTTATTCCTGTAAATCCAGACTATTGCCCTTTAGTACCAAACCCAAGATAAACAAGTTGTGAAAAAGATTTACATGCTAGGAGGGCATGGTAGGCAGGGGCACTTCTTTCATATTCTTTGATTTGGAAAATGACCCTTTCTCAGCTGCCCTTAAGCTCCTCCATAATGAAACTCTCTGCTAATATAACTAACACTTCCTTCTGCAGCGGGGGTTCTCTCCTCCTCCCTCTCTGAATGTTTTTATTCCAGAAGACAGTGAGGCCCACTTGTAGCACAATCTCTCAGCAGAGGAGGGTCTACACCGGCCACAGCACAAAGGCCTGAATGATCATTTCAGTCCTCAATCTGCAAACTGGGCTGAGAGCCCTTTTAATTTAAGCACAATGGGGAGTGCTCTGTGCTCTGTGCTCTGTGCTCTTCCTTTGACTTCTTTTTGCCCCAAGGAAAAATGTAACTTCTGTTTTAGTCGAGCCCCACCCTCCTTGGTTAGGACACGTAAACATAAAGCAGGCAGCAGGCAGTGGTTCCCTCAGACGGGAACAACGCCAAGGGGGATGGAACTGGACTGGATCATTGTTGTTTTTGCTCAGGAGATGGAGGACGGGATGAATCCACTCCCCACTTCAGTAGCCTGCCAGAGAGAGGAAGCTGGGAAGGTTCTACAACAGGAAGGAGCCTTCCCCACTTTCTACCAGCCTTTCTCTGACTTCTGGGGCCTTCAAATTCCCTCCTCCATGTCCAGAAGTGTTAGAATCTAGGTCCTTCCCAGTGCTCTGGGGTTTGCCAGGACTAGGCTTTCCTCTTATCCAGCTGTGCTTCCAGAATCCGTCCCTCCCACCTCCCAGCTCCAATCTGCCTTATTATTCAACCCATCTGACCTTCTGGAACTCAGAACAGAGTGCATTGCATTGTTAGAGATAATAGGCCCAAAGGGGTGGAGAGTTACAGAACAAAGAGAAAAAACAGTTTTTTCCCTCAGGAAGTTTAATTTAGATTAGGTGAGCACAAAGCTAAGCCGGTTAAATACAGAATTTATGAGCCAGCGTCAGATCTACTGCAGGTCTGGCGGGAAGCATTGCTCAGTGTGAGCTTCCTTCCTGCCTTTCAGGGATGACTTTGTGCGAAAGCCCAGCTCTGAGCTGCTGCGAAGGGGAGTGCAAGCTACTGTCTGCTCCGTAAGGGGAGATGAGGTGTACCATGCAAAGGAGCAAATACCGAGAGAGCTGATGGCAGCTGGTTAGAAGACAGGGACTGAGGCCCTAAAACCAGACCCAAAGAGGGAGGGAGGAGATTTAACACAGGGAAGTCATTGCACTTTCAGGGATCACGTACTAACATTCCACAGGCCCACGGCACAAAAACCCCTGAATGGGGAACAATGATGAAAATAGGCACAGCATGGCAGAGACTGCTCACGTGCCACATGACCTTGGACAAGTCCCTTGAGCTTGTTGGGCCTCAGTTTTCTCACCTACATTGGGAAGGGGTTAGATTTGATCAATGATTCCTAAATTTTGGACCAGTCCAATTTACTGAAAGTTTGCTAAAACTTTTTATATTGCCAAACAATAATTTTTTAAAAATATTGCCATCTGCTCTTACTAAAAATTTTTTAAAGAAAGTGCATTTCTCCCTAACCGGTGTGGTTCAGTTGGTTGGGCATTGTCCCATGCACCAGGAGGTTGCCAGTTCGATCCCTGGTCAGGGCACAATGATGTTGCACTCTCACATCAATGTTTTTCTTTCTCCTCCCTTCCTCTCTCTCTAAAAAAACCAAATAAATCAATCAATAAACTAATTTTTAAAGAGAGAGAGAGAAAGCACATTGCAGTACTGAGAAAGGAGACATAATCTTAGAACACTAAGGAGAGTCCTTTAAAAAATATGGAAAAATCCACTACATATAATCTTACTTATTTCATTGCAGATTATTGAAAGCTTCGCCCCAGAGGAAAACCAACTCAAGAATTTTGGAACTAGTAGATGACTCCAGAGGAGCTTCCTGACTCTGAAAAGTCCTGATCTGAATCCCACCTGGGCAAGTTACCCAACATCCCTTTGACCCACACTCTACGCTCTGTGCAGGTGACTCCTGACACCTGGAATGCAAGTTATCATTCCCCTTCTTTAGACATAATTTTTCTCTGCCTCTTGAGCTTCCTCTAGAGGTTCCATCACAGTGGCTAGTCCTGGTGGGGTGCTGCAGACAGAAAGCCGAGAGATGCTTCCTTCCCTCTTCCACTGGAGATGGTAGGTCACTCAGGAGCAGAGCTGGGTCTCATTCATTGTTGCAGCACTTGTAGGTAAAGTCTTTCCATTAATATTGGATTTAATTTCTGCACTCTGAAGTCCAGAGACACTGGGGTCTACACAAATAAAAGTGGTTGTATGGGCACAGTTTCCATAGACCCCACCCCAAGGAGGCTACGGGCTCTGGAATTTAGCACCAGATCAGCCAGGGTGAAAGGAGACACTCTTTCCTGGAACTGTCATTTTGGTCACAGAGATAACTCCGGAGCAGCTCCCCACACAACCCTAGGAGCCTGAGGCAGGCCAAGGGACAGCTGCCCTGTCTGGACAAACTGTGGTGGGACTCTCTGGCGGGACTGTAGTCTGCAGACAATGCAGCCCATGTGACAGGGACTAATGAGCCCCTTCTGGAATCCCACAATGGCTCCCTGTGAATAGGTCTCTCTTCTCAGCAGTGATGCTCCGTGTGGCAGACTCCTCTCTCATTCTCCTGCCCTTCCTTTCTTTCTCAACATCTTTGTCTTTTAGCTACTATAGTTCTTCTGTTCCCTTTGACCTTTCTTCTCCTTCATGCCCCCTATTTCTGTTCCGTCTTCCGTCATGCCCTCTTAGAACAAAATCACCCTTGCCTGTGGCATGTGGCCACCCGACTCCTGGACTACCTGGCTGCGTGGCTTTTCCTTCCCGTGCATACCATCCCCCCCTACCCTGCCATGCCCACTCCAAGGAGGCTGCTTTTAAATCATGCTTTCCCTTCTGCTGGAAGTGTGGGGGAGTCAGCAAGGTTCAGTGATTGAAAATAAAAAGCACCTGTAATGTAAGTTAATTATAAGTGTTACCATTCCCCCAAGTTATTTTAAAGTTCTCCCGGGCACAAGCAAGAAGAATCGCAAAGGTCTGATCCAAGAGGTATGCAATGAGGGACGTTTACCTTCCTGCTCTCACTTCCTCGATTTGCAGTGAGAGGGGCCATCTGTAGCCATGGCTGACCTAACCGTGGGCACAGGCTCACATTTAAGGCATCTCCTGGAGGCCTTCCCTACAGCCTGGCTGGCTGGCTTGGGGCTGCCGGTCTGTCTGTAAGAAGCCCCACTGCTGGGGAGGGTCTGCCCCTGTGACTTGGCTTTTCTTCACCATTCACCCCTTAGCCCACTCTCCCCACCCTCACAGCACCTCTTAGGAACCAGAGCTGTAAAAAAAATCAGCCTTGATGAATAGGGATTATAGGGCTCTGTGTTTCACAAAACGTGCTCAGGAAATACTGAGGGTCTCCCTAGTTCACTAGCGGATTCCCTAGAGAAGGATAATGCAGGTGAGGAGGGGTTGAAAGGGGCAAGAAGGGCCACAGGTTCTGCCCAGGAGGAGAGAAGGGAGGCAGAGGGCAGCAGGCAGGGCCAGGAACACTGTGGACACTCCATACGTCTCTAGCTTTACGTCATTCTTTTAAAGCCTGGCTGGGAGGCACAAAGAGGAGGAGAATCTGAGGCCAGAGAGAAGGAGAGAGATTGCCAAGGACGTTGTTGAGAAAAAGAAATTTGAGAACAGCAGTCTGTTGCATTCTCTTGATTGTGCACCGTTTTTTCTCTACCTCAATTACGTTTTCTTTGATACCCTTTTTTATGAAACCTGGATGCTGTGGGTTCGTTTCAGGATGAAACGCTGAGTGGGGATGGGGGCAGATGAAGACCACTGATGGTGGTAAACAGGAATAAGGAAGGTAAAGGAAGTGGGAAAATCCCTACTTCTTTTGACCCAAACTGGGATAAGTTTGGGTGATAGCTTTAGAATTGCTCAGTGGGGTGGCGAGCCTGATAGCCACCCCTCAAATGTCTAAATGTTAAGCTAGAGCGTCATTCAGGTCTCCCTGTCCAGTGCTGACTCCTGGTGCCCCGTACAGTAGCCCAGGTAAAGTCAGTCCACATTTAAGGAGCACCTACTATGTGTCAGGCATCATGTACAAGGCTTTCAAAGGATTGTTTTTTTACACCCTCACGATCCTATATATCCATTTTACAGGTGAGGAAATTGAGTCCAAGAGAGGCTGCTAAACTTGCCAAAAGGTAGCAAAGGAGAACAGTCATAGTGTGGACAGACCAGTCCTTACCTAGCCTCAGGGGACTACTGGAAAGGCAGTGGAGCAGAAGGCTCGGGAGGGCTCTGGTTATTCTGTATTTTTTGATCAAGGCTAGAGAAAGTCTCATTGAGATCCTCCAACCGGCTTTAGAGTTTAAATGAAAGGCCACCTGAAGCAGAAACACGAAAAGGAGGGCAGGAAGGGGCATGACCGTTCACCAGTCCCAGCACAAAGTGCCTTCAGCCGGGGCCGGGGCAGCACAACCTACGGCTGGATAAAGCCGGGTGTGCAGTCATTGTCCCAATGTGTTCCCAGGTTTTAATGCTGGGGGTTTTTGCTGCCACCAACACACGATAATCTGATCTGGAAGGTAAAAAAGGGAGTGGAGTATCTGTAGAAATACACATCATCAAATGTCCTGGCTCCTTTCCCAGAGCTTCAGTAAAAATGCAGGAAGGAAGAAGCCACGGAGCTGAGCCCGAATCAGCAAGTCTCCCTCGAGTTTCCATTTAGTCATTAAGAGAGGACTTCGTAGCTTCAGTGCTGATTGCCCGGGTGCTGCTGGAGGGTGGCCCTCCGGGTGGAGGGACCGGCTTAGTGAAAGGCAGGGACACGAAGTATGACTTGGGTGCTCTTCTTCCTGGATTGTCTTCCTTCACCCCCATATTCAACTTTTGGCCATTACAAGCTTTCTGATTGTGTTACTAATGTTCACTGCATTGAAAACCTTGGTTTGGAGTCACAGTCTTAAGCACAACTGCTCTAATTAGGGCAACTAGTGACCCAAAATATACTCTTGGGAAGGTGGGAGGCAGGGGCAGGGGACCTGCTTCTGGGATCTTTTATGGAGGTGAGGAAACACTACAAACAAAAGTTTTGGGTGAAGCTAAACTGGCAGTGAAGTAAAACACCAAACCACAGTTCTAATCAGAATACCGCCTCCTGCTTCTCTCCTCGAAACGTTGAAAGACAGGAGGAGATGGAATTATAAGCGGGCGAGGGTAGGGGGTATGGAAAAAGATTAAAATGAAAAATAAACTTGAAACATACCTAGCAGAAAGCACATTTGACTTGAAAGATTCTTTCCATCTCAATTCTCTGTGGGCCTATTCATAACAGAGATATGGTTACTTAAAATACAGTTTGTGCTCGGGCTGGTTGAGTCTCCTTAAAAATGCCTTCCATATTTTCACTAGCCCCTGCTTGGGCATTAACTCATAATTCCCGGGCAACACCCCCACCAGGACCAATTGAACTTGAGCAGACAGAGTGATTCTAAAACCTACTGACACCCCTTAAGTGACACTGAGACTTGGGCCCACAGGTGTCAGATTTCAGCTCTTTTTCCCCTACAACCCTACTCCCTACCCCCTACTCCCAGTGCTGGGGCATGGGGGGGGGGGGGCGGCGCACACACACACACACACACACACACACACATATACACACACACACACACGCATACACATAGTCACAAGATCCCACAAGGCAGAACTATTTTAGAAAAATGGCACTGGTGTTGATTCAAGCAGATTAGTAACAAGTTCTCTTTAAAACACACACTCAAACTGTTACAATTCTGTTTGGTGTGATTTAAACTTTTTTTTTAATAATTGAATTTGTAAAGAAAGAGTGGTTTTACATTCCCTTCTGTAGACACTGTTAATCAAGAGCAGCCTCTTTTCCCAAGGTGGAATGGCTGGCTGGAAGGCTCTGGAGTCACACTGTCTGGATATATTGTCTTGCCTGCTTACCTAACCTAACCACTTGTGGGTCTATTGAGTCTCTCTAAGCCTCAGTTTTCTCACCTATGCAATGGGAGCAAAATAGTACAGGCATACCTTAGTTTATTGCGCTTCACAGGTGTTGGGTTTTTTACAAATGGAACCAGCAAAAAGATCAAGACTCGCTTAATTGCGACACTCGCTTTATTACAGTGCTCTGGAAGTGAACCTGCAATATCTCTAAGGTGGGCCTGTATCTATCTCATTGTTGTGAGGCTTAAATGAGATCACCTGTATAAAAGCGTTGAGCAAGTTGCCTGCTCATAGTAAGCATTCGTTAAATATCAGCTGTCATGGCTTCAAAACAAAATATTTTTTTAAAGCCTCAAGCAGAGAGATCAAATCTAACACTGCTGTTTGTACTTTCTATACACTTCTTAGAAAGTAAGCTCACATGCTTGGAAACCTATCAGAGTCAAACAAGAGGCTTTTGGAACACAACAGTGAATTCTTGGCTTCTATCTAGCCTTAGTAAGAAACTTCCTGGAAGACCTAAGGGGACCCAACACCCATCCAGATTGCTATCTAGATAGGCCTCAGAAATCCACCCCAGCTGACTCAGCAAAAGAAATGCCTAGAGAACCCATCCCTTCAGCTGATGACCAAAGTCATGTATGGGGGCAGGGCACTGTGGGAGAGGCAGGCCTCTGACTCTGGCAGACTTTGTGAGAACTCTCCACTGGCTGGCGTGGAGGAAAGTAGGTTTCAGAAGGGGTCTCCAGCCCTTGCTGAACCCAAAGTATTGTTCAGTCAACTGAGATTCCAGATCACCTTTCACATTCTCTCTCTCTCTCTTTAGATGAAGGGCCATTTTGCAGGGTGGTTGGGGTTGTGGTCACTGTGAGTATGGGCTCAGGAGTGCCTTGTGAAGGCTTGAGAATGGCTACTTAAATGTTACCCAAATGGATTTGCATCTGGCAGGGCATTTCTTCATGATGTCTCTTTTTGCTGAAAGATAAAATTGTGTCACTCAGTGTATGTTTGCTTTTTGTAAATATGCAATTATTATTATTTCACTGATCATAAAAGCAGTGCATGGTCAGGGCCAGGGCGACTTTGAGCAAGTTGGAAGAAGGTGCCACTTCCTCTGGGCAGCTGTAGCTCTGCGTCAGCACACAGAATTCCAGCCCCTGCCCCGCGCATACACAACCTGCTCAACCATCAGATGACCCTGTAAACACACTCCTCCCAAAAAAGTCAAACAATGCAAACATATGTAAAGAAGAGAGTGTAAGTCTCATATAATCACATCCCAAAAAAAACCACTACGAACAGTCTGGTTAATAGACCTTTGCTTTGTTTAAAACAAAATAATGAAATTCAGTTGGGGAGGGGATACAGTTAGGTACATGATGAAGTTTTTAAATAGTGCCAGAGGGCATAATCTCAAAGTCCCCTTGCCACGCCTGAACTGCTGGTCATTCAGTTTGCCAGTTGTGTATGTGTGAGTTTCCTTCCAGGTAGTTTATATATAGATAAACATATATGTATATAGGTATCTGTATGTGTGTGTATGTCCCTGTCATTTTTACCCAGATGATTTCATACACACAGTAAAAAGCTTCTTGCTCTTTCCCCTTCCTATTAGTACATATAGATCTTTCTTATTCCTTGGAACAGATGGGCAATTTTACATTTACAGATGTACTATGATGTATTTCACCAACTCCCTGTGGACCAGTCAGATGGTGGACATGTATACTGTTTTCTGTGTTTTTCAGCTTCAGACAATGCTGTAATGATTATCATTGTATGTGAATTATATACATAGTGTTCCTATACATGTGCAAGGACATTTGTATATTAAATTCCTAGAAGAAGAATTATTGGGTCAAAGAGTATGTAAAGTATGTACCTATGAAATGTTGATAAACATTATCAAAGAAGCTATCAAGTCAGTACTCCCACCAACAATGGTTTTGAGTTTCCCCACACTCTCACTAACACTTTTATCTTCCAGTCTTTTAAAATGCATATCTGTCTTTTTTAACTTATCTGGGAGAACACTGTCTATTTTTTTAATTTTTAAATAGTCTTCCTCTCCAATCCCACCCATCCCCACATCACCAAAAATCTGTAACAACCCAGGAGTTGTCATCTGCATATCCTTGGATGGAATCCACTTCAAAGTCGAATCCCCAAGTATCCCAGTCTAGGCTGGGCAGAAGCCTAAGGAACTGGGTCCCCTACTCCTGGGGAGTCCTCAGAAATGCAAATTGTCCACTGTTCTGCTACTGCCACCTCTGTCACCCCTCCAGTCCCCAGGACAGTGGTTTGGATGAGCGGCTTTTAGTGGAAAAGTGTTTGCAAGTTGGGGTCAGAAAGAGGGGAGAGTTTAGGGAGCTCTGAAGAAAAGCAGAAGACAGAAGGCTAGCTGCTTTGCAGTGAACATTCTGGAGGGAGTCTGAAACCTAGACCAGGAACCATGGCTGCAAGGATCCACTGAAGTTTTATAAGCCTTGTTAGTTTCTCCATATATAGTGTTGTTTTTCTCTTGTTTCACAGTAAAACCTATAACAAAAGTGGCTTCTTATCTTGGGGGTCAGCAAGGAAGGGGGAGATTAGTGGAAAAAATCTTTTTCTGTAGCAGGTCATGGGGGACAGAGAATCTAGGGTTGTTGGTGGTGAACAGATAGTAACACCACGAAGATACCTGGAACGTAGGTTCCAAGAGAGGTGTGTTGGGCCAAGGCAAGTTCCTGTGCTGAGATGTAGCAACAGTGGCTACCATTTATTGAGCACTTGCTATGTGCCAGGCACTGAGTTCATCCCTTTAGAGCAAGATAACACAGAAGCTTCAACACCCACCATGGACTCTCCAGTCTTGCCTTCCTCAATCTTATTCCAGATGAGCTTGTGGGTTTTCACATGCCGTTTGTCATCTTTCAAGACTCAGGCATCAGTTCCCCTGAGTTGTCTCCTTTCCTGATCACTCCTTCCCAAATACCCTGCAGGTGCCCCTGGTGTGGCATGATTTGCAATGTTTGGTCTCCCCAACCAGACTGTGAGCTCCCCAAGACTGCACTGTTGTTTTTATCATCTTTGGATTCACTGAGCCTAGCCCAATGCCTGACACATGAGAAGTGCGCCCCCCTCCCCAAGACTCAGTGAATAAATGTTGCATTAGGGCCAGACAAGCAGAGCTGCCACCACTTCGAGCTGAGCTACGAGCTATGAGCTCCCTTTCCCACTCCTGGTTGGTAGGAGAGAGTGAAATGTTATTTACAGAAACACCAAGCCAAACAAGGCCCTCCCTTTCCTGATACACTGAAGCTGTCCTGAGAACAGCCAGGGGTCACCAAATGGCAGCCAGATGGTAACTGACTGCTGCTCCCTAACTCCAGGGGCCTGGGGCAAAAGGCTTGACCGCCCACCTGCTCCCAGGGACCTGTGAACATCCACTTTGTAGGGAAAAACCAGACAGTTCCCTCCTCCTGAATCCCCTCCTTTAACCTGCTCTCAGAGCAGCTGCGCCTCTGCTGGTTCCCACCAAGCTGAGGGACTACCAAAGCTGGCTGGAGCGGCTCTGTGGCCCAGACTTGCCCCAGTATAGGTATTGCTTGCCTCCCCCTTCTTCTGTAACAGAGTTGTTAAATCTGCAGTACCAACCCAGTGTAGTGGGGTGGGTACAGCTGGACAGTGAAATAGCTTAACTTGGATGGAGCAGAGGAGCACCAGCAGAGAGGAAGAACTCTGAGGACACAAGAGTCTGGAGGAAGAGAGAAGGGATTTTCTGCAGTGTTCCCAAACAAAGAGAACTGATGGGGCTTTGGGGAGAGCTCTGTTTTCCCTCTGTTTCATTCAGCACAGGTCCCCTCCTCCCACAGATCCAGGAGGCAACAGGCCCCCAACTGATTATCAAGTCCTCCTGCGTGAGGGCTTTTGTCTCCCCCTCAGACATCTAGCTGGCAGGGCAAGGGTCCTACAAATCCTCCCTGACCCTCCCAGCTCTTTGTTATCTCAGAGGGAAGATTACATTTCTGTGTGGGGAGGCAAGGTGCCAGCAGGCCTTGGAGCAGGACAGAGGCAGGCAGAGCTATAGTCTGGCCCCCTCTGCCTGGAGCTGGTCAGGACTACCTTGGGGATGCTTTCGCTCCACTGGCCTGGGGCCTATCCCCAAGTGGAGGGTCTGCATTTCAGAAAGAGGAGGGGCAGGAGCAGCACAGAAGGGGAGTGAGGCTGTAAGGATAAAAGCAGGCAGCTCTCAATTATTCAGGAGCCATGCCTGTGGTCTGTGGATGGCAAATACATTCTCTGGGTTTCTCACCTTCTCCATTCCCCTGTCTTTGGCTGTTTCCCTGAGAACTGGGGGAGGGAGAGCTGTCAAGTTGGCCACTTGCTTTCATTTCTGTTTCTTGCTAAATCTATAGAGAAATTTGGAGCAAAAGGTCTAGGCCCTTTAACTCCAAACAGACAAACATTTAGATCATTCTCTTTCTGTTTAAATCAAGGACACATTCTTCAGCCTCCTCTTTTGGGTTCAAGACACTTCTAAAATGCTTCTAAATCAAAAGAAAAAAGAGCCGGATTTAAAAGACCTTGTTTTAGAAGAATCATAGAGAGGGAGAGTGATACGTTCTCTTTTAGTAATAAAGTAGGAAAATAGTAGTTAGGTGTTAACATTAAATGCTATATTTTCCATGCCTTGTCTTTCCAATCGTATTCCCTCAAACTGTATTTTCTCCTCTGGTCACCCTCATCAAACTCATTAACAAATATTATGAAACACCTCCTGAGAAGTCCTGAGCTAGGTTAGACACAGAGATGGGATCCTTGCCCTGGTACATTTTAGGAGCTAGTTAAGAGAAAAAGTAAAAAAGACAACTAACAAAGTCATGTTCAGTATCAAATCAGTGAGACATACCAAACAGTCAGTAGGGGTTCCAGGAACTAACACTGCTGGAATTGGCAGGGAAGGCCTCTCCGGGGAAGAGGAGCCTGAGTTTGGCCTTCTTACAGGCCTGGAATGAGCATGATTTAACGTGAAGGCGGCTAATGGGTGGGCAGCTTAAATGGGAGGGTATAAACAGAGCCTGATCAGGAGTCCGATGGCTGAAGGGTGGAGAGAGAGGCCTGTAGGGGGAATAGCTCTAGAAAAAATTGCTGAAGTTCATTTATTCTACAAATATATGAGTTCCTGCTTTTTATTTAGTTTTAAATGTATTCGTTTGTTCAATAAATATTTATTGAATATTTACTCGATGGTCAGTCAATAAACAGTCAAAAAAATTTACTGAGCTCCTACTATGTGAATGACACTGTCGGTCACTGTTCTTTCACCTGCTGGTCAAACAGAGGAATAACTGAGAGAGTCTTTCCTTAATTTTAGGGAGAAAGGAGTTATCTTGTTCAGTATTCCAGATTCCACAACCTTATGAGTTTAGGTGGGGTGAGAATGAGGGAGCGGGCCCTACCGTTAACTTACCTAGTGACTTCTATCTGAGGCACATTTTTGGTACACTGACATCTGTTATTTTATTTCATTTTATTCTCGTGACAACCTCATGAAGGAGTCCCAACCAACTGGGGGTAATATGTAAACAAGCCTTTATTTTTTTCAGATACATGATGAACAAAATCAAAGAGTTCCTAAGTAGGGGAGGTATCTTACATACCTAATGAGACATAATTCTCACCCTACCAGTGGTCCCCAACCTGGCACCACGGGAACTGTAGAAAATATACAGACTCTTTGCTCCTTCCTGGGACAGCCTGATTCCTCAAGTCTGAGCAGGTCCAAGAATTTATGTTTTTCAGAAGTTACCCAAAGGACTCATGTCCATTTTGGTTAGGGAACCAGTAGATTATACCACTCTGTGGAAGGATCCAGGGCAAAGGGCGTTTTAGCCACTTTCCCTCCCGTTCCATAGGGTATTGGAGAGTGTTTTGGGTGGGCTCTGATTAATTTCCAGCCAACACCACCCCTCAACAAACCCCATTCACTCTTTGCTTCCAAAACATTAACCAAAGGCTGGAGACTTCTGGAAGCCAAGAATGGCGCTGCAGAATTTATAGGATCCACCTTTTCATGGACCACAAAACCTAACCTATGTGGCTGGGGAAAATGAGACATAAGGGAAGCGCCCGAGAAGGGGGTTGACCTTCTCATGAATAAAAATTTTGCATTTATTGAGTAACTTTATGCTCGGCCCTCATTTAATTCTCATCTCTACATGGAAAGTACTATTATCTCCCTTTTACAGATGAGAAAACGGAGATGCAGAGCAAGAAAATTATATCCCCCAAGTACACAGTGGGTCAGACTCCAAACCCGTGCTGCCATGTACAACCTCAGGGCGACAGCGTTTTCTCACCTCATCCCCTAAACTGTCCATCTGTCCACTGCCTGAAATTCGGGCGCCCTCCCAGGCGATGCTCAGATGGAGGGGCACCGCGCACTCAGAAGCGGACCAGACTGCAGGGAAGGAGCGGCGCAGCGCCGCACAGCTCAGACCGCCCCACCCCTGCTCCGGGCCCAGGCTCCGGGACTACAAAGCCCAGCAGGCAGCTGCAGGGGGAGGAGGAGGAGGAGGTGGGACTAGCGCGGGGTGGGAGTGAGAGAGCGAGCCTCGCGCCTCGCCGGCGCACAGCGCTCGGAGCGCTCCTGCGGGCATTGGTTCGGCGGCCTCGGCAGCCGGCGGCGGCCAGCGGGAGCCAGAGCGCGCGGAGGAACCCGGGCTGTGCCCGGAGCTGGGCGGCAACGTCCGGACAGGACCAAGACTCGGCTTAGCGCATTGCGGCGACCTCGCCTTCCCGGGCCGTGAGCCCGCGCCGCAGCGGGAAGGCAGCGGAGACCGAGGACTTTTCGCTGGTCCGAGGGGCGCCCCGCAGGGCGCACGGAACCAGTACTGCAGTCGGGCACGCCGCGGCGCGGGGGCCCCCTCAAGGAGATGGAGCCCGGGCTGCAAGAAGCGTGAGGCGCCGCCGCCGGGTCTGGAGAGGGGGGCCACGGGGTCTGGAGACCCTGGGCGGCGGACGGAGCCCTCCCCCCCGCCCCGCCTCCGGGGCACCAGCTTCGGCTCCATTGTTCCCGCCCGGACTAGAGGCGCCGGGCGCCGAGCGCCACCGGGAATCGAGAGCCGGCCGCGGGGCTCTCGCGGCCCCGCCAGGAGCCCGGGCGCGGCGGGCCGGAGCCGGGGACGCGGGCACCCGCCCGCCCGCCCAAGCCACGGCGGACTCTCCAGAGGCGGAACCGCAGCGCCGAGTGAGGTAAGAGTCGCGGCGCCCCCAGATCCGGGGCGGGCTTGGCATCCCGAGCGGCCCCCGGCGCTGGAGCCTCCTGGCTGCGCGCTTCCCCAGCCGCAGCGGGGTCGGGTCCAGTGCCTCCCTCCGCTGGTTACCCGCCCCCCTCCACCTCCCGACTCCCTCTCCAGCGCTCGGCGCCCCCCTTTTGTCTCCTCTCCCTTCCCTCCGCTCGCGTCACCTTCTGCGCCCCCTGCCCGCGCTCGTCCCGCCGCTCCTCCTGCCGCCCAACTTTTCCGCCAACTCGCGCTGGGGAGCTGGCGAGGCGGCGGCGTCGACGGCTCCGCGGTGAGTCCGGGCAGGGACGGTCGGGACCAAGGCGGCGGCTTCCCTCGAAACGTCCTCGGACTGGGGAGGAGGGCGAGGGTGGGCAGCGAGGTGGGGTATGCGTTGCATTCCTCTCCGTGTCTTTTTAGTCCACTCGTGGGGACTCACTCCAATTCAGCAGGTAGCTTTGAATGGAACACTGAAAATCCGGGGTATTTCTAAGTCCTTTATCACCTCGAAAAAGTCTGGGGTAGAGGTTAGGGGTGGGTGGATGGGGGGGGCGTGAAGAAGGAATGATGTAGAGGGCTAAGTTAGCTTCCCTCCGAATAGGTTTTAACTCCCATTTCGTCACCAAATGGCTGAATCTGCTTTAGCGGAGCGAGAAAGGAATTCCCTTTTCCAGAGGGGCTAATCTTCTCCTTAGTCCCTCTCCGAAAGGGTCAGAAGTTTGGGGAAGGGGCGGGCGCCCAGCGGGTGATGTTAAGCCCTGCGCCGGGGTCTGGGGGAGGGGAGCGTTCTATTCCAAGCTGGTTCTAGGAGGTGGGGGAAGGGATGAGGGTTTTGTCCGGTGCGGTTCACTTGGCAGCGATGCGTGTTGCTTCTCTGGCCCAGACCCCTGTGCCTCCCCCGTCACCTCCCATCATGTTCGGGGTTGGGAGAAGAGGGGCTAGTAGAATCCTCATTTGCGGAGGAATTTATTGACGTTGTAGATGGAGTTCATTTAACACATAGCCTGTGAAGACAGCCAGACACCTTTGGAAGAGGGGGTGAAGCCTGCTTCTCCTTTCTGGGCCCAGAAGCTCCTAGCCCATTTAAAACTTTCCGCGGGGTCTTTCTCCCCCAACACGTTTTCCCCCATTTTCCAGATGTAGCAGCCGCATCTGGTTCTGTTTCACTCCACACCAGTACACCGAAGCCACGTTAACATCCCCCCCTTCCCCCAAATTAAAACTGTCCTTTCCACCTCCCTCTTTAAAATTTCTTAAGACTTGGAGATGAGTCGTTGGGCTTTGGGGACCAAAAAAAAAGTTACCCTGGGTCCCAAGTTATTTAGGATCTGATGGTGGTGGTGTTTTTCTAGATTGAGGTGGTGGGGAGGGGTGGGCATCCTAGAAGATAGGGCAGTGTTTTAAGGGGCCACCACTTGGGAACGGCTCATCTGCTGGCGGTGGACTCTTTGGTCCTGGGTCTGACCCTGAACTGGCCCTGACAGAAGTTTCTGGAACTGAAGTATTGCTTCTTGTCCCTTCAGTTACCGCTGGGGCAGCGGGAGCTTCAGACCCTGTTCGGAGCCCGCTGTCTGGTCTCCTGCCGCCCGGGGGTGGCGTCCTGCGAGTCCCTTTTCCACCCTCCCGAGAGCAAGCCCCGAGCGCAGCGGCTGGGGGCGTTAAGGGTGGGGGAGCTGTTGCTGCCAGGGACGCTCCCTCTGTGTTTTAAAGGAGTTATTTGGGCTGCAGCCTCGGAAACTAAAGTGGGACAGTTTACCGTTTAAATAACGGCTACAGTTTTGAAACCGGGGGTTGGATTGTTAAGGGGTTTTCTTTTTGTAATGTCCTTTGAGGTAGGAGAGCACCTTGTGGTCCAAAGTTGCGAGAGGGTGGGGAGATTGGTCTCTCTCACCCTCTCTGTTCCAGTCTCTTTCAAATTGAAAACACTTCTCTGGTTTCTCCTTTGGGCGGTAGTTTTGGAGGCTGTAATGAAATCGCACTTTCTCTAGACATGGTAATTAAGGTGACTGTTTCCTCCGCAGATGTGCCCTGCCCTTTGCACCTCCGGAGGAGCCCTTTTTTTGGAATACCATCTAAACTGTAGAACTTTAGCCTTGAGACTGTTTAGCAGAAAGTGGCCATTTTCCCCCGTTGGCCCAGGCTCCCGGTTTCTTCTCTGAGACTTGTTGGAAAGGCTAAGTGGCAGGGCCCCGTGGGACGAGCCTCCCTCTGGCTAATTACCCCCAGGCCTGGGTCATCTCCTTTCCTTTCAGTGACTGAGGGGGGGAGAGAGAGCCATTGCCGAGGGACAGACCGCTGTCCTGGTGGCCTGCTTACTAATGACTTGTTTACATATTTCCCCCCCACTTGGTTGGGAGAAGTTCCAGGGCTGCCGATAACCCCAAAGGAGTAGGGGGTGTTGGGGATAGGGAGGCTACTGGGGCCTGGCTCCAGCTGGGATGCTGGTATACTGACTGCATCAGTGACCAGCTCCTTGAAATATCTGTTGCATTTACTTTTAGCCATAGCTGAGTTCAGCTTTTTAATGAGGGCCATCCGGATGGATAGCCTCTTGGACATGTGTGCCTTTCACTGCCTGTTTTTATCATGCTTGTAGGAGGCATTTTTCACAAATGGGAATTGGGCCAGAGTGGGCACTACTTCTATTGGTTCCCAAGTAGTCAGCCTTGGGTGCTTCTTTATCTTGGCCTCTGGCCATGGAGAATGGTAGAAAGTTCCGTTAGATGTCCTTAGAATAGAAAGAAGCAGAAAGCACTGGAAGAAACAGAGAAGGAGCCTCACAGATGCTATTGTCCCACCCCTCTTGAGGGAGAGGGTTAGAGTAAGTACCTTCAGGCACCGTGGGCTGGCTTTCTTCCTTCCTGGGGGACTGCAGAGGGCAGGAACATTGAGCTGAGCATTGAGTAGGCTGACTCCAGCCATGGAGACCAAGGAAAATCCATGGGTTTTTGCTCCAAGTCGTATGCTTTTTGTTTGTTTTGGATGTTGACCTGAAACAAGACTCCTAAAATAGGCGATTTGTTCCTGTGAGCTTGGGGTTTTAGCAGCCAGCTCCTCTGAATGCTTTCTTCTTGCCTCCATTTTTTCATCTCTTTCATCAAAATGGCTGTTACTTCAGAAATGCCTAGGAAAGTTGGAGCCTGTTGCTGCTGCAGGAAAAGGCTGTAGAAAGAATTGATTCGTATGTCTTACTCTGAAGAATCCTCGCATCACTTGAGTTTAATTTCCTCTTGGGAAATTTGTCTTGCATTTGTTTTCCCAAGAGCTTTATAAAAGGTCTGAATGCACCAGGGACGGGTGGGAGTCCAGATGTAGAGCTTTAGAGAAGATTCTGGTGCTTCCAGAGAGGATTAAATACCAGACTCAGGCTAGGATATTTGCTTCCCCCCCTACGCTTGCATCTACCTTAAACAGAAATCCTCTCCTTACCACCATTTCCCCCTTGTAATTAAAAGAGCTGTGTTTAGTCCCCAAGTAAATAGCCCTCACCTCGGTGAACAACTCCAAGATTATGGTGGTAGTCCACTTGCCCATCCTCTCTTCTATAGCAAGGTTTCCTAGATGATGGTGGAGCAGTTTGTGTTTCACCTACTACTGTTTTTTCATTAATTTTTTTATATACCTCACTCCCAAAGACATTTAGGTATTTTTTTACGGGGACTCAAAATTTTTAAATTCATGTTTCCCTTGGATGAACTAAAATTCTGCAAGCTTAGCTGCATAACTTTTTTTAGATGTTTGGTAAGTACTTGCTCTGCCACTGTCAATGCTCACTTTTGGGAAAAGCGACCATTTCTGTTAAGAAGTAAGTCGTATTCCTGTCTAAAGGAATTAATGTTGTGGTGTTACTTCCTCAATTCTGAGGAATTGAGAGGTTTACAAAATGTCCCAGTTGGTGTATTTTGAAATAGAGCTTGGCTGGTTAACAAGGAGTACTTGACTATTGCTTTTCTCTGGTGTTCTCAACCTCTTGTCCGCAAGAGTATCTAGCTCTGTTTCTTTTCAATCAGCCTTTCTTTCTTTTATTCATTTATTCGTCCAGTTAATAAATGTGTCAGCATCTGCTGTGTATATCTTAGGTGCTAAGGGTATTAACAAACGCAAGTCAGGTACAGACCCTGGTGTTAAGGAGCTTGCGATCCCATGGTGTTTTGGAAACTCAGAGGGATGAGATTCTCAGCTAGAAGGCCCAAGAAAGACTTGTGGCTTTTTGAGGTGAGGCTCAGAATATGAAAGTTTGAGTCTTTGAAGATGGAGGAAAAGGCAAAAAGAAAAACAACAAAAAACACACTTGGGCAGGGTATGGAGGTTGCCTAGAGCTGTGCTACCCCATAGAATAAAGCATAAGCCACCTGTAATCTTAGGTTTTCTAGTAGCCAAGTTAGAAATTAAGTAAAAAGAAACAGGCAGAGCCCTAGGTGGTTTTGCTCGGTGGGTAGAGCATCAGCCTGCAGTCTGAAGGGTCCTGGGTTCGATTTTGGCCAAGGGCACATACCTCTGTAGCAGGCTCGTTGGAGTGCATGTGGCAGGCAACCAAACACATTGATGTTTCTTCCTCTTTCTCTCTGTCTCTCCCCCACTTCCATTCTCTCTGAAAAGCAATGAAAAAAATATCCTCAGGTGAGGATTTTTAAAAAAAGAAACAGGCAGAATGAATTTTTATTAATTAATTTGTTTATATTTTGATAATACATTTAATTTAGCCCAATATAGCCAAAATACTATAATTTGAACATATAATCATTATTAAAAATTACTGAGATATTTTACTTTTTTTATACCAGGTTTTCAAAATCTATGTTCTTTTCATTTCTGGTACACCCCAATTCGCACTAGCGACATTTTAATTGCTCAATAGCCACAAGTTGCTGGTGGCCATCATGTGGAACAGTTAGGTCTAGAGCTTGAAGAAGGATAGTAAGAAATACCTTTGTAAAGGTAGGAAGTTTGTCCTACTGCTCCCAATTACCAAAATATCCTGAGAGTGCTATCAAGGAATGACTCAAAGCACATTGTTTATAATTCCTTACATTTCATTAGGACTTCAGAGAGGAGAGAGCAGATACTTTTCACCCATGCAGCCCATTTGATCCTTATAACCTGTGATGTAGGCAAGGCAAATATTTTCGCCCCCTCCGACAAGTGGGAAACAGGCTCAGAAAGGTTCAGTGACTCTCAGGGTGGCAGGATCTTAAATGCAAGGTCAAAAATTAATTTTTTTAATTTTTCCAGAGAACAAAAAGTAAACAACTTGGCCCTAAATTCATAAGCTAGTTTTCCTGACATCATTTTTGGACAGGGAGATCTGATGGTCGTAGAATCTTTACTCTTAGAACTCAAGAGAAATGCAAGGTCATATATTCTAGTCTCTGCTTTCTCACCAGCCACTATCTCATCTTACATTGAATTAGTACTTAGAGAGGAGAAAGCAGGTACTTTCATTCATGCTGCCCATTTGATCCTCAAAAGCACCTGCGTTGTAGGCAAGGCAATTTTAGCCCCTCCAACAAGTGGGAAAACTGAGATGTATATGTATGTCCCCTGTCCCCTCATTCCCTAGTGAGGACCTCTGCACCCAGGCAGAGTTGGCTGCCAGTCCCAGGAGACCTGACATGGGAGAGACTGATGGTGGAGCCAGCTGCAGGCTCTCTGAGGAAGCTGCTGTGTGCACTTGTGAGGCTACAGGTCACATCTGTCCAGCAGTGAAGGAAGGAGACTGTTTCTAAGGGATTTTGAGAATTCATTAATTAGTAGAATGAGAAGAAGGTGAGGTGGAGGAAGTGGCAGACCCTAGGTCCCAGGCAGTGTGTGGACTGGTGGTTTGCATCACTGTGTTGTCTGCAATGGAGTGTGTGCCCACATACCTTCTCATTCCAGGAGTCGGTGCCAGACAGAGACTGAGTTTTCTTAACATCCTTTGTTTTACAGATGTGGGATTTGAGGCCCAGAGGGGAAGCAGAAGAGACTCTTACAGGGAAGCTGCCAGATTAGTTTGAAGTGCAGTGAACACACAGCTGAAAGAGGACAGTCTGCAGCCAACCCACACCTGTGAGGAGGTGGGCAGGCTTTTCAGGGGACAGAGTGGTCAAGTGGTCGTGGATTTGAAAACAAGCTTAATCATTTCAAGATGATACCACCCTTTCCTGCTGGATACTAAAAATTCATTCATTACTCTGGTGGTTCCTGTAGGACTTAGGTTCTTAGTTGTGTGTACCTTTTTGGGTGATAGGTGTGCATCAGTTTGGTGTGTCTTTGAGATGTAATGAGATGTGGAATGTCCTCTGGCAAGCATTGTTTCTATCCCGGTCCAGGAATCATGTCCCATCCTATGTCCTAGATGGCACATCTATGAGCTGCTTCCAAGGGTCTTTCAACCAATGGAATTGAGAATCGAGGCTCTCCCATTTCCAGAGTTACCTCAGATCTGTCCTTATTGGTTTCTCTGTGGCACAGGGATGCCCTTTGGAGAAAATGAGTTTTCATCAGATAGAGCCAGGTTTGATCAACCTCTGATTTGCTTCCTCCCCCCTTGTTCTCCAGCATCTAAAAACCTGGATGATGAGAGCTTCGGTGCTGTGGCTTGCTAGCTGCATGTCTTTGGGCAAAACACTTACCTCTTTGAGTCTCAATTTCCCCATGGCATAAAGGGGAATAATAATTCCTACCCCCATAAGTTTATAGTGAGGAAGAAGTGAAGTTTTACACTCGCAGATTTTACCTAATACATGCTCGGAATGTAGTGGGTATTCAGTAAACGTTTGTTCTGGTCTCTCTTCTAGTCCCTTTCCTAAATTTAGAAAAATAAAAGAGAAATATTTACTTCTCCTTTGATTTGAAATCATTAAAAAATTTTAGGAAAGCCTTCGGAGGGAGGTAGCGGTAGTGTATTTGTACTCCTGCTGGAAAGCACGTGTAACGAAGCCAAGAATCCGGGGGGTTTCTGCCAGCGGAGACTGACTCACTCACGGGGCCCCTGTCTGGCTCAGAGGAGGCAGGGCTGAAGCACCACATTAGGGCATGTTCCGGGGAAGTGGATTCTCTGAATAACTTGGATGGTTCCCTGGAGTATTTAGGACAAAAGCCACCTGAAAGATGGAGATGGTCACCCCAACGTAGCCCAAACAGTGCCTAGAAAGTCTTATCACTTGGTAAATGTTTAATAGCAACAATCCCATTTTCCTTAGGACCCTAGGGAGTTGTCTTAACTTTTACCACTCCATACCTGAGAAGGGTAGAGGGCCGTAGTCTGTGCTTTTATTTATTTTATTTATTTTTTGTTAATCTTCGCCTGAGGATATTTTTTCCACTGTTGTTTTGTTTTGTTTTGTTTTGTTTTGTTTGTTTTTTAGAGAGAGTGGAATGGGGGGGGGCATCAATGTGAGAGACACATTGATTGATTGCCTCCGCATGAGCCCCAACCTGGGCTGGGGATTGAATCTGTAATCCAGGTATGTGTCCTTGTCTAGGAATCGAACCCACGACCCTTTGGCATGTGGGCCTTCGCTCTAACCACAGAGCACCCCGGCCAGGGTTGTAGTCTGTGCTTTTAACCGGGCTGACATGAACCATCATTGAGTCAGTCCTTGCAAGAGCCCTTTAACTGTTCAGCACAACATTTTGTTCCCCACTTCTGGATTCATTTCTGTCGGACATCAGCTGTCACCTTTCAGCACTGGGGAATGGACCTGGACCCACCTCACAGCTCCACACTCTGAGGCTCTTTTTAAGGAGTTGGTGAGAGTTGTGTTCTCTCCCTGAGGGAAGCTGATAGAACCTGAGATCCCTGTGATGCATACAATTCACCAGACAAAAGGAAAGGACCCTAGAGATCACTTCTTTCAGCTTCCTGGTCACATAGGTCCAGAGAGGGTTAGCATCTTACTTGTCTCCCATTTACTTGGCTCCCATTTCCTAGTCCTTGGCCTGATTCTTTATCTCTCCTTTTTTTTTCATGCTGAGAGAGAGGGAGAGACATAGATGTAAGAGAGAAACATCGATTGGTTGCCTCCCTTATGCATCCTGACTGAGGATCAAACCAGCAGCCTTTCAGTGCACGGGACTACGATGCTCAACCAACTGAGCCACTCCAGCCGGGCTCTTCATCTCTCTTTACCCCGCACCAAACTGTTGGTTTTGTCCTGGAGGGGGTGAAGTCTTAGACTAGAGTCATCAGCATACTGAAGGCTCTTGCAGTCCCACCGTACTCTGTGAAGCCGTTGCGCATGAAGTGGCAGAACTGTTTGGGGTTGTCATAAAGCTATTTGCTTTCCCAGCACAAATGATCTTGGCGCTTATGCCTTGGAGAACTTCATGACGACTTTCCCAGCAAGGCTCGTACACAGTCCACACTCAGTAAATAGTTGTAGAACTGAATTAAAGCACTCCTTTGTCTAAGTAAGGCCTATAACCTCAAATTCAGCATTGGGACAGGACCACAGTTCTCTTCACTGTCTTTAAGGAGTAAGTTATTGCTTCGAGCGCCCTTCTGGACAGGGTGACTCTGTGATTTTTACTTTCTTTTTCTCCTTGTCCCGTTGTCCCCTCCATGCGGATCCTCCTAAGTTTTTGTTCTTTATTTCCCCAGAGTTAGCTTGAAAAGGAGAATCAAGCTCAAGGCGGAGTCTCCATGGAGGTGTGGAGCCTTGTCACCAACCTCTAACTGCAGAACTGGGATGTGGAGCTGGAAGTGCCTCCTCTTCTGGGCTGTGCTGGTCACAGCCACACTCTGCACTGCCAGGCCGGCCCCGACCTTGCCTGAACAAGGTAAGGCGTGGGCCGAGGGTCAACCCCGACTTCTGGCCCTCGGAAACAGGGTGGGCTGGGACGGAGGCGATATGTTTGGAGGTGACGGGGTCGACTAGGAAGGCTCCACCCCAGGTGGAGCCAAGGGCTCTTTTTCCTGTAGAAGAGACCCCCAAGATGCCTCGGCTGGTTAGGGCCTGATTATAAACATAACCAACTTCCTGAGAGGTTGGGTCATGAAGGCTGGTGACATCTTTTTGCCAGAGGTGACGTGCTCTGGGTGGGTTTATGCTTTTCTCTTCTGAAAAAAGAACTCTTGATTGGGATCCAAGAGCCAGCTCCCTGACCTAGATGAAGTGGTGTTGGGTGATACAATGGGGAGGGAATGACCTATGAATTTGTGTTTAGAACATCAGGCTACAGGGGATATTGAGGGAAGTGGGAGCTTGATAAAGACCTCTGACTTGTAAAATTGTTCCAAAGACACATCTTCTGTGAGGGTTGGCAGTCATGGCCGGCTGCTTGCCATTGTGCCTTCCTTGACCACATCTCAGGCCCTGTTCAGAGGTCTGCTGAGCAGTTTTCCTTCAGTGTGTGCTGCTAGAGAGATTTGGAAGAGATTGAGAACCAGAGAGCATAATGGGGCATGGGAGCCAGGAGAGATCTCTAGCTTGTTAGAAATGCAGAGAGCTTATTATATTAGTAACTGGAAGGACTTTCTCTACCGCTCATGGGATTTGCTGGAGTTGTAAAAATACTTCATGGAGATTATAGGTACAACATACCTGATGGCTTTCGAAGGTGTTTAAGAACTAATACATGGGCTTTTCTGCTGCCAAAGGGTATATGGAGCATGATTCAGTGGCTGGTCACATAAATAGAGAAGGTTGGAAGGCAGTGGGTGAAAGGCTCAGGTGTGCCCATGACATGGTGGCTGCATTTAAAGGGCTGTCAGTCTCAGCTGTCACGACCTATTTGAATGATAAATGATGAGTGAGAATATTTGTCCATGTGTATGGTGATGGGGAAGGAGGAGGGAAGGGTGTGTGAGACTTTCTAGAATGTGCACCGGCTGGAGCAGGCAGATTAATGTTGCATTCAGTTACAGAACTAAAGGCAAGACCTGAGCTAGAACATGCCAGAGACCCACCCAAAGCAAGAGGTACTGTCTCTGCCCACAGGGAGTTCGCCGTCTGGTAGGGGGAGACAAGTACAGAGGTATCTAAATACAAGTAGACCATATTGAAACCACATAGTGGAGTTACAACAAAATGCACTGGGCATGCAGCGGATGGGGGGAGCAGAGAGCATCTGAGATGGGTCCACAGGGATGGTAGGGGTTTGGAAGGGGAAACTGAAGGACATTCCAGGTGGAACAGCATGAATGAAGGCACTGAGGCAGGATGTGTAAGGTGTACAGAGAACGATTTTGTTTGTTTGTTTTGTTAATCCTCACCTGAGGATATTTTTTCCATCGCTTTTCAGAAAGAGTGGAAGGGAGGGAGGAAGGGGGAGAGAGAGAAGCATTGATATGAGAGAGACACATCAACTGGTTGCCTCCCGCACAAGCCTCAATCGGGGCAGAGAGCAAACCCTCAACCCAGATACGTGCCCTTGGCCGGGAATCGAACCTGAGACCCTCCGGTGCACAGGCCGATGCTCTAGCCACCAAGCAACACTGGCCAGGGCCAGAGAACGATTCACATGGTGAGTAGGTAGGTAGTCGTGGGAAGTAACACCCAGAAAAATTGTATTGAGTTATGAGCACATAGAAGGCCTTAATGCCCTGCTAAGGAGTTTCCTTAAATGGGTAGATATTGGGAATCTTTCAAAGTTTTGAGCAGGTAGCAATGGGATTCAGCTTTTAGAAAATTAATCTGGTAGCAGAATTCGGATGCATGGGAGGAAGAAGATGGGCCTATTTGAATTCTGCTCTACCACTTAAGAGCTGCATTACTTGCTTTGACAAATTCCTCAAACACACTAAACCTTAGTTTGCTCATCTTTATTTTTTTTAATTTTATTTATTGATTTTTAGAGAGAGAGAGAAACATCGATTTGTTGTTCCACTTATTTATGCATTCATTGGTTGATTCTTGTACATGCCCTGACTGGGGATCGAGCCCACAATCTAACCAACTGAGCTACTCTTCCAGGACAGTCTGCTCATCTTTAAAATGGGGACAGCAATAAAGGATTAAGTGAACTAATTCAGGCAAAGCACTTATATGTAAAATGTTAGTAGCTGCCACCACTGCTGTCTCCAGAAAGAGAGTTAGATGTTTTTTGTTTTTAATGTCTAGCTAAAATAAGTCAGAGTATAAACTAGGGTGGGGGCCCTGAGGTTGTAAAGAAAGGGAAAAATAGTGGAAACACTATAGAAATAGAATCTACGGGTTGGTTGGTTTAAGTAGGTTGGATGTCAACTTCTGGTGACTGGAGACACAGACAAGATGAGATAAGGGGAGTAAGCTAGGACGGGAGATTTGTGAGGAGTAGAAAAGATTTGGATCAGCCACAGTATAGGTGGTGATAAGAGAGTCCAAAAACAAGGAGGGCTTGGGTGAGGTTTGAGAATATGAATTTATGATGGACCCTAAAGTACTTTAAAACAAACAAACCAAAAAACACCTTTCTCTAACTCTTTTGCAGCCCAAAAATGGAGGATAGAAAAAGTGAATAGTGTGGCTCTCAGAACCTGGGAACTTCTATAAACAGGAAGGGGACGTCTGAGGGTACAAGCATTGGAATTTGGGGGGGTGGTAGAGGTGGTGGAGAGGGTATTGAAGCTGCTAACTGTGGGTCCAAACAGGGAAAAGAATCCAGGGCAGTGATGGAAGGTGGAGCCAGGGTGATGATGGTCCTGCTGAGGACAAAGTACGGGCCCCATCAACAGAAAGGAGGGAATAGTGAAGGTGGAGGGGGCATTAGGAGGCTATGCAGCAGTAAAGACTAAAGACATTTTTTAAAAATCACCTTCATTGAGGTATAACTTTCATTCTTTAAAATAGACCAATTTTAACTATATAGTTTGACATGTTTTAAGAAATGTAGCTACCAGCCCCATTAAGATATGGAACATTTTCATCACCCTCAAAACCTCCCTCAGGCCCCTTTGCAGCACTGACCCCAGGCAACCACTGATCCACTCGCTGTCACTACAGATCACCTTGGCCTATTCTAGAATTTCATATCACGGAATTATATGATGAGTGTGTGTTCATTCACCTGTTGATGGCCTTTTAGGTTGTTAACAGTTTTGGCTATTATTACTAAAATTACTGTGAACATTTGTGTATGAGTCTTTGTGTGGGCATAGGTTTTCTCTGGACTTTATTGGTTTTGATTTTGGCTCTGCGTTTTCCTGACCCTTGGCTCTTGGGAAAGTTCCTCTTTGTGCCTGTATAGCTTATACTGATAGTGAACATGTGTTCCTCACATCATAGTCAATATCAAATGAAACTGTATACAGAGCTCCTAGAACAGTGCCTGGTACATAGTCAGTGAGCAATAAATGGCAGTTGTGGGTACCGTTTCCTGGGAACCGCCCTCCCCCCCCCCCAGGAGACAGCACATGGTAAGGGGCTTGTTTCATGGGTGGACTTGGATTGCCTGAGGACACAGAAGTGGAAATCCACTGGACCTGGAGAACCATCCCCTGTTTGGTTGTGTAGGTCCCTCTCTTGGTGCTGCCCTTTCACATACCTTGTCCCTCCTGAGCTTTGTGATAGCAGAACAGGTGCCCCGTGGTCTTCAGACAACTGCTGTGAAGTCACAAGGGACAATTTATCTCCATCCTTTGTAAGTTATACAGTATCTCACAAATAAATATAAAGTATTGTTATGTAGTCTTGGTCCTGTTGATTGTTAAGTAATAATGCTGCTGTTGTCCTCAGAAAAGAGTATAATCTGTTTAGAAAAAGTTTGTGCAAAAGTTTAAAGCAAACTACCCAAAACCCTGCTCACACTGAAAGCTTTACTCCTTTAAAAAGGCTTTGCTGTGAGTGTGTGTGTGTGTGTGTGTGTGTGTGTGTGTGTGTATTGGGAACCCCTCCCCCAGTCTGCAAATGCTCCTGAGGGAGTGGGGAGGGCCTGGAGTTTCTGGCTGTCTTTGGAAAGTTGATTTAATAAGGGTTCCAGGAAAACCAGACTCCCTCCTTCCCTCTTCTTTCCCTCCTCTGGTTTAGGAACTTAAAGAGGCTCAGCTTGTTTCAGATCAGGCTTTGAGGGAGGGGGCATTGTGTGGCTAGACTGAAGCTGGGTCATGCCCCTTTAAAAAGATAAGCACCAACTTGAAAGACATTTTGAGCTTGAGGAGGGTTGTGTCTGTATATTTTTCTCTTTTTTAGAGTAAGGCTTGGGGAAAAGCAAGTAAACTGTTTGCAAGGCTACTTTTCAAAACTGGGAATGGGGGTCCTGCCCCCTTTCAGCATAAGGTGGTTAAATACCCCAGACTCTGTGGTTGAGGGGACAGTATAAGACATGCAGTCTCAAAATACTTGCCTACATGCTTGGAAATCTGCAACTAATAAGCAATTTAATGGGCAGGGGTTTTACAGCTCCTCCCACCTCTCCAGATTTGAAGGAGTCTGGTGGCCAGTTGAAGGGGGAGAGGTTACACTTAATGGAAAAGCTGCAGTTTCCATTTCTGGCTGCAAGCCCCCTGGATGCCGTGCTACAAAGCAAGGCTTTGTCTTTGTGTTCCACAGAAACCTGCGACCATGGGGGAGAGGCCGCAAGTGGTGCCAGAGACATTGCCCCAGCCTCGAGTTTAGGGCCCTGGCAACCCCCTCTCCAGGGCTGCCACAGCTGCCTTTGGCCCAAAGGGATATGCATTTCAGCCTAGCTGCAGAGGAACCCTCAAATAGGTGCTAGAAGGTATCCCACTACCAGCCTCAGACAGGCTGTGATCCCTCTGGCTGGAGCCCATTACTGTGGCCGAGGACTAGTGTCCAGTGGCTGCCCTGGGACACATGCAGGAACCCTCCTCCGCCCCACCCCACCCCAACATAATTTCCTCTTGTGAAAAGAACCTGTTTACTTCTGATTCACACTGGATGTATGAGAGGAGTTTCTTCACCCTCTGACAAAAGGCAAGTGGAATTACATGGAGCAAAAGGTGATGTTGGCTGACCCACTTGAGAACAAGGATGGTGGATTCAGGACTATAGAAATCTGCAGGGTGCTGAGCCACCAGGTTTCCCCAGAGGATCTGCTCCGTTCCACATCCTTCTCCCCAGAGAGGGGTGAGTAGAGTGCCTTTGAAAGGGTGTTTGCAGATGCTTTGCTGAGCTGAGCCGGGTGGGGGTAGGGAGGCCAGTGCTCAGCATGTGAGAGAATGTGAGGGAGGAGTGCTTGACCAGGCCGGGCAAGTGCAGCAAAGCCACTCCAGAGCTGTGTTCTTGGCTCTGGCTTCTGCATTGCTACACCATTAGCTCCACTGATTTTCCACTCTGGCTTTGCCAGCCAGCTCCCCGAAGTCTGGGAGGAGGCATTTCTCAGGGAAGAACAAATGGCTGTCCAGAGCCCTTGCTGTTGGTGGGGGAGGGGAGGGAGCCCAAACAAAGAATTAGGCCAGGATTCTGTCACCCAGTTTCTGTGACTACCTGGAGTGTGGGGTGGCAGGAACCAGAGAGAGTGTCCTCCTTTTGGTGTGGCCCCAGCATGGAGGTGGGTCAGCAGGGCTCAGCCATGGTGCTTGTTCCTGGTCCTGCGGAAGCAGTGAGTGATGGCTTGTGTCTGGGGTGCTGACGGATGGCCTTGGGAGAAGTGAGTCCTGGGGAGTCATTAACCCGGGAGGGCGAGGTCCAGGGTCAGAGAGCCTGACCAGCAGCTGCGCCCTGTTTTTACAGTGCCTGGTTCCTTTGGGGCCGCTGGGGACTCCCGCTCACCCTGTAGACACCACCTTTGCCTCTTCCTTCCCCAAAGCCTGGAAATGAGACAACTGTTTCCCTGCTGACTGGGGAAAGTCCAGCTGCTCTGGCACTCTTGGTCTCCCCAGTCCAGCTGCCCAGGCCTCCCTATTCATTCTGGAGACTTACTGCAAACATCCTCTTCTCTCTGCCTCCCTCCCTCCCTCCCTCCCACCCACACCAGGCCCCAAGTGATCAAGCTGAAAGTTAACTGCTCTACCTAAGGGCCTGGAGTAAATCCCCAACTGTCCTCTTACAAGAAGTCTTAGGCTGCTCCTGAACTTGCCTAAGGTGGTGCTCTGACATCCAGCTGGTGACAGCCAAGTAGGGGGGCAGTTGCCTGAAGCCCACCAAGGTAGGTTTGTTACCTCAAGACACTGCACTCGTGCCCTCAGAGTCCCCCTCTCCTGTGTCTTGGTTCATACAGACTCTTACCTTTCCACTGGCCAAATGAGGTGCCCACTACTTTCATTTAAAGGGTTTGTGCCCTGCCCTGGCTGGTGTGGCTTGGTTGGAGCATTGTCCCATGTACCAAAAGTTGGCAGGTTCGTTTCCCAGTCAAGGTAAATACCCAGGTTGTGGGTTTGGGGTACATACAGGAGGCAACCGATCGATGTTTCTCTGTCACAAGGATGTTTTCTCTCTCCCCCTTTCCTCTCTCTTTCTAAAATCAATAAAACATATCCTTGGGTGAGGATTTTTTAAAATGATAAAATAAAGGGTCTGTGCCCTGCAAACTGGGGAATGCTGGGGTGTGGAGTCTGTTCAGGAAGATCCAGGCACAGAGAAAGATTGGCTTCGGCAGAGCTTGAAACTCAATGCTCCTTCCTCATCCCACGTGTTGTGTCGTGGCTGAGCCTCCTGGGATGGGTTGTGTAAAAGGAGGTGAATGTTGGGGCAGCAGACCCTGCTATTTGAGTGAATGCCACTGTGTTTCCCAGGCCCTGGATGTGTAGGCGCATTGAGCCTCAAGTGGGTGAGAGGGTCAAGGAGTTCCGCCGAGTGGACTTCAGTGGTTATGAGCCTGGACAAGGAAAGGGGTTAAAAACCAGCAACACTGAAGTTTCAATTCTTAATCAACAAAGGAAGTTGAATTTAGAGCTTAGCCTTTCCTCGGTTTTCTCCAGGATGGAAACCTAGCCCCTGGCTAATGGTCCTTTCACCATTCATTCTCTGATTTTCCTTTCTTCTGTGTTCTCTCCCCGCCTGACCCTACCTCTATATTGGCCAAACCAAACTCCTCTTACCTAACCACTATTGATCCTGGTCCCTTGCCGGAAATGACCATCCCTATCCTTCTGTCTTTTCACTTTTTTTGTTAATTCCCACTCTTACCTTAAGGTTTAACTTGGGTTTAGCTTTAAGGTGTAGCTTAGGGCCATCTCTCCCTTAAAGCCTTCCTTTGTCTCCAAATTAATCATTCCTTTTTTCCCCCTTTCTGTTTAAGTTTTCAATCTAGCACTTTTCTTTACTCTGCCTTACATTATATGTAGTTTTTAACATATAGCTTTTTCCTCCACTGGAGCAAAGTTCTGTGCAACCAGAAGGAATGTTTTTATTGCTCTTTTAAAACTTTTGATATGTAATCCAAGTTCATTGGAGGAAATTTAGAAAATATAGATGTGTAAAGAAAAGCTCATATCCAAAAGTAATCACTGCTATGAATATTCTTTTAGACTATTTTCTTGCATTTATACAAAAGTAACTTTTTAAAAATGGGATTTATATGGTATATACTTGTTTGTAATTTAAGCAAGTCTTTATTTCAGAGAAAAAAATTTCATCATGCTTAATAACCACATAATATTCCATTGTATGGATGTGCAAAGTTTGTTTACTTACCCAGTCCTCTACTGATGGGTATTTAGGTTATTTTCAATATTTGTACTTAGGTGACTTTTTGTCCACACATCCAAGGATACTTAAATTCTGAAACTGTTGATTACATAGGGCCAATTTGTCCTAAAAAGGTTATACCAGTAAAGGCCTTTTACAATAATATTTAATAAATAATATTTATTGATCCTTATACTCTGCATCCTGTACATTTTTATAGCTTTACACAATCCCATGTCCAGGGTTTATACCATAATCAGAAGAGGAAACAAATTCAAGGAGTTACGTTCGTTTAATATAGTTGGTGAGAAGGTGGAACGGGGGTTCAGACTCTGTAGGTCTGATTCCAGTGGGTTTTTTTCCAGTCCATTATACCATATCCGTACATCAGACTGGGTTTTTCCACAAATGTCAGGCAGCGTTTCTATTTAAACATTGCTAGGTCAGCCCCCTTTATCTCACAGGAACCAGGCTTCACCCCCCTTTCTGGGGTGGTACATTCATGTGTGTGATTGCGGAAAGGGCTGCTGGAGGTGCTTTCCTTGTGTCATTTCTTGTGTGATGTTCTGGTCTTTACTTCGAAGTGATGCATCAGTCATAGGTCTGTGAGCTGCCTTAATGGAAAGTGGTTTCCCAACCTAGAATAATCAATAGAAGAAAAACCCCCATTGAGGCTGCCTCTTCCACTGTGGCCAAGACCTCCTACATGGAGAAGGTCTAGCATGAAAGGTCCCCAAAGTGTCAGATGCTACACCTGAGTTTTCTTGGCAGGTCACACTTATTCTAGAATGTAGTGGGGTTGTAGGGGCACATAAACCACCTAGATTGCCCGGCCGGCGTGGCTCAGTGGTTGAGCCGAATCGACCTATGATCCAGGAGATGGAGGTTCTATTCCCAGTCTGCACATGCCTGGGTTGTGGGCTCTATCCCCAGTAGGGGGCATGCAAGAGGTAGCCAGCCAATCAATGACTCTCATCATTTATGTTTCTCTGTCTCTCTCCCCCCTCCCTTCCTCTCTTTGAAATCAATAAAGACATATTTAAAAACAAACAAACAAAAAACCCCACCTAGATTGCTCCTAAAATGGCTGTGGTCCCACAGTGTCTACTGGATGCACCATTAGCACTGTTTTGAGGCTACCACTATATGTTTTTTGAAAACAGGAAGAAATTCAAAACAATGGGGGGAACAGGGGCCTGAAGTGTTTTTCTTAGTATTTACATTTAACAAATTAATGGTTTTAAAATAGAACAGTGTAGTTGGGCTAGTCACAAAATAATTACAGGATTTTAAAAATACATATTAATTGGTGGGTATACTATCTGAAGTGTGTGCCCCAGGAATAAAACACAGACTTATTAAAACACAGACTGAAAGTTGGTTGGTAAATGTCTTCTTCCAGTTCTGTCAGTAACTATCTGTATAAGCTTTTGGGAGAAAAACGTCAAGAATCTTGGAGGCCTCTCTTGAATGGGAACAAACACCACCCATACCTGTAGGTTCACCATGGGTTAGGCCCAGTCCTGGCCAGTGCTACTCTTAGGAGAAATATGCAAATACAATAAGTGACTCATTTAAGAAGTGTCATCCAAAGACTACATCAAATAAGGACATAAATCCAGGGTCTGAGACCATCTGAAAACACAGGAGAGGGCCTCCTCCTTAAGTGAAAGGACAAATTGACCATCATTTCTGGGCTCTGATGGTGTGTGTGGGGAGGGTGTATGTAGGCCGTTAAGGCAGAGATTTTGTTTTTTCTTTTGTTCTCTCCAGCACCTTAGAATAATTTATTGTGTGATACATGTTAATACTACTTTTTGAATAAATGAATTCATGCATGAACACACAGCTAAGTGATAATTCATTTCCTTTTTTAAAAGGTACCTAACCTTTCTAATTTTAAAGAGAATATAGGAATGAAATCCTTTTCAATAGGAAGGTAAGGAAAATAGGCGATAACTAGTTATTGCTACCACATATTGAGCTCTTATATCATCCAGTGCAGTGACTCTCAGCTTTTCACTGCACTGACCTCACCAGCTAGCTTGTTGAAACCCACTGCCATGTTCCCTCCCAGAGCTCTTGATTCTGAAGCAGGACCCTGAGATTGATGGATTTAGCAAGATCCTAGAGGATGCCGTGGTGCCCATCCAGGGACTACACATTGAGAATCTCTGATATCAATTAATTCTCCCCCAAAAAAGTTGATAAGGTAGGTGTTATTTCCATTTAACAGTTTAGGAAACTGACTCCAAGAGAGCACTCAAACAAAAACTTGCCTAGGTTAAACAGCAAATAAGTGGTGGACCTAGAATTCAGACTCGGTCCATTTGGTATCAGTGCCTTCAGTTCTAAACTCCTGTGCTGGGAGGGGTGAGAGGTGAGGAAGGTGGGATATCTGAGAGTCTAGGAAGATGAATACAAAAATAGACTGGGAGGGAGATAGGAAAGGTGGATGAGGCCTGAGTCCGTTTGCCTAGGGGTATTGAGGAGGGAGGAAGGACCAGGAATGGGAAGGTGGTCTACAGCTTTCCTTGGAAGGCAGGAGACCCTCTTCCTGGAGCTTTAAGTCAATTATCACAGCCTTTGGAATGCTGATCAGCTCTCCAGCCCTTTAGAAAGAGTCCGATTGCATTCAGAAATTTCTGCTCATTTATTGTCAAACTTCAGAGTTTACATTTGGAATTAAGGTTTATTTTCCTTAGGTTTTAGGAGTTGGCTTTTGAACCTTAGAAGAGTCAGGTTCCTTGACTAAACTACTGAATGAAGTTCTCTCTTCTGCATTCAAAATTTTTATCAGTGTTATTTGAGCAATCAAGGCTGTATTACTGCCTGAAGGGTACGTTTGGAAGCTGCATTTATTTTATGTCTGCCCTTCACCACCTTCAGACTGCAAATCCATTTTGAAAATTTATTTACCTTGCCAGTTCTCAGTGAAATAAATCCTTCTAGAATAACTAGGCTCCCAGCATTCTGCCAGTCACAGCCTTTGCTACTCCATATCCTCCGTTCTGAGGCTTCTGGTGAGAATGGGCCAGAGAGAAGAGATGAAGAGAAACATTTATTGAAGGTGCTGATGTCTGGAACTCTGACCAAAACAGAATCCCCCTCTTGTCTTCCTTCACACCCGAGGAGCTTTGTGCTAGTTGGGGGCAGGAGGGGCTAGCAGTGAGTTATCAACTCCAAAGGTCCAGTTGAAACTTAGAATATTGGTTAGAACTGGAACTTGTCAAGTCCATCAGCCTTCTCATGTCACAGTTGAGGAAACTGAGGCCTGAGTGGGGAGGGGACTTGCCCAGGGTCACACAGTGAGTGGTAGGGCCAGTCATCTGAGTGATTTCTACTCAGATGCCCTTTCTGCTGCACCCAGCCAATTATAACCACCTGTGGTTAAGCAACATTTGGGACTCTGTGGTTTTTACAGGAATTTCAAACTAGGCTCTCATTCCCATCCCTTAGGACATCTGCAATATTGACAGTGCTCAGAGTAGGAATCTCTCCCCCAAGATCCTTATTATTCAAGATCACCCAGGTTGTCTGAGCAAAGGAATCCCCAGTGGAGATCTTGGCCCTTACCTTCCCCCAAACCTTTGGTCCTGCTCCTTCTACCTGCTCTCTACCAGACAGCCATACCATCTCGGGTAGAAAGATTCCTAAACCACGGTCTTTAAATTTCTTAAAATACCGAGTACTAAATGCTGGACCTTCATGGTGTGTGTACAGGGGCGAGAGAGGGGAGAGAGGGAGAGAGAAGAATGAATGCGGTACCTCGGTGGACCCTCTAGGTGCTGGCTATCCTGTAAATCTGTGGAACAGACCAGTGATCCCAGATTTTTAGATTTCATGGGCCAAATTTCCCCCCAATATTTTAGAAACTACATAGGGTTGACAACTTATTTTTGCCAAGTAAAAACCTGTTTTAAAAAACCAACACTGTCCATCCACCACCATTCCCATTTTTTATTGTGATAAAATATACGTAACATAAAACTGACCGTTTTCCCTCTTTAAGTGCAGTTCTGTGTCGTGGGCACATCACGTTGTGCAGCCATTGCGGTCATCCACCTCCAGAGCTCGTTCGCCTTTCCAACCCAAAACTGTGCACTAATTCCCCCTTCTCCCCTTCCCTAGCCCCTGGCCACCACCATTCCACACCATTTCGTTTTAAAAGGATGTTTAGCACTTTTTTTTTATTCTCATAATGTAAAAAAATAAAGGGCATTGTGCAGAGCCCATTCCTTTCCCCACTGCCGTGGGCAGTGACCCTCCTTACACAGAGCTCTGTGACCGGACCCTCCACCTCCATGGCATCGATGGGATTAGACAGGGAGGGAACATGGCAGGTGCCTTGGGGTGCTGAGAATCCTGGAGAATTAGGCACTCAAGCACCCATTTTGGTTTTGGGGGGGCCAAAAGGCAAATTCTGAAACAGCTGAGGCCTCTACTAATTCATCAGCAAGTTTAGGGAGCAGCAACTTTTTCCTGCCCAGCTGCTAGTGGTGTTTCCTTCCCCAAACTAGCTCTGCTGGGCGTGGGGGAGGGGAGGCCATCCATTGGAGAGGCCCTAGTAGGGGGTGGGGTGGGGGAAGGGCAATACATTCCTTTTCTTTAAGGAACCTGACCGGACTTTAAGGTTAGAGCACAGCAAAGTGCGAGCTGCAGGGTTACCTTTTCGCCATTGATTCATCTCACTCTCCCTCCCCCATGCTTAATGATCTTTCCATTACAGAACCCAGACCAGGAAGTGCATGACAGGTCGCAGCTGCAGACACATGGCTGGGAGGCCTGGGCTCTTGGCCAGTGGTGGGAGGGTCTGGGGAGGGTCTGCGCTCCCCTTCTCTCCAACCGTATACACTACACACACAGGCACGCATGCAGGCACACAACGCACATGCGCACACACGCACACCCCTCAGCTAATAGTTGTCCAGCTTTTCCCTTACAACTTAGTGGAAAGTGTTTTTAGTTCTGTGTTGTAACAGTTGGTGGCCAGTTGTACTTCTGATTTGAGTTTAGGACGTGATTTTTAATAAAGGCAGGAGAAGACCGTCCGACGTAAGCATCTAGATCCCTTAAGTTTCAGCCTATACAAGTGGTCCTTACTGAGTCTGGAGTTCTTTGGGGGGAGTTTTCCACTGTTGTACAGAGGCTCTCTGGCTTCTTTTTCTAAAACAGGACCCACCAGTGTGGTTTTTGAAGCTCACAGGTGTCCAGGGGAGTGGTTGGGCACAGTATTAATGCCTCCAAAATGATCAATTTTCCTTTTCATGATTGTATCTAAATGCCAGGTTCAATACAGGTTTTGAGGAGAGGTCTAGATGCAAGAGCATGGGCTTTGCAAACACGCAGACCTGGATTCAAATCACAGTGAATGAGTAGAGCCACCTTCATTCTTGTTTTGTTTGGGGACGGCTCCTTCCACATACAAGTTTGCTCAGGAAATGTTAATTTACCCTAAACTGAGCCCTAGGGGGGCAGTTGTCACACAGGAGTTTCTGTCTCCACCAGCTGTGTTGGCTTTCTTCCCTGAATCTGCCAAGGCCAGATTCCTCTGGTGCCAAATGTGAAATGGTGACAGAAACTTCTAGGAACTGTGAGCTTGGACCCCCTTCCCGCAGCTGTAGGGCACCCACCTTTACCTCTACGTTTGCTATTCCTGGGCGAGTGCGCCCTATGCCTCCTGCGTGCCTCCAGTGAACTTTCCTCTTCCCAGAGAAACTCTTTCTTCCTGGGAAGGAGGGAAGCAAAATGTACTGAGAATCCTTTTGGGAAATGGATGTAGAAGGTTTTTTTTTTATTTTTCCGGCTCTGTTCATAGTGTGTCTGTAAATAGTTGGGGTGAGAGCATTTGCTGGGGAGAAAGGAAAAAGGGAAATTTCTTTTAAAACAACTCCTGAGCACATTCCTTTGTTAATCACTTAATTACAGTCCTTGTCCCCAGCGTGAGAGTACTCTCCCCAGGGTGGGAAGTAGGGAGAGGTGGGGGACACCATCCCTAGGGAGGGAAACAGTGTGGTATGAAGGAGGCATCAGCTGGGACCCGGCTTAGGGACTTGAACCCCGGGCTCCATTCTGACGCTGTTACTCCTCGCAACATCAGTTTGAAGATTCACACAAAACTCTCTGGGCCCTGGGTACTTTCGGCCTGGGTCTCCTGAGTGGGGCTCTGCGTGCCTGGGCCTCCTCCTGCCCAACTACTGGGGGGCTGTATTTGGGGGGTCGTGGGGTGGGCTCAGGGGCCTGGCTGCAGCTTTGGCCCTCGCAGGTGGCTCTGCACTAAATTACAGTGATGAGGTGGGACACACAAAAGACTGAAATCTTTTTTTAATAAAAACAAAACAAAACTCCGGCCCCAAGCCCCTGGGCTGCTGAATGGCGATGGCTTCCTGTCAGGATTAGCCGGGCTGCCTGGGCTTGTGTGCACTGCCTTTCTCCTCAGGAAATACCTTTAGTAAGCCCCGGTGGGGTCCCCATGGCAACGCGAGAGGGGACCTGCTGACAGAGGCCATTCAGCCCGCCATTGTTCCCCAGCTCCTTTGTCAGGAGCTGTATTGCTGCCCCTCTGGCAAACACAGCAGTTTGCACAGTTTTGTCCGGCTGAATGTGGAGTTTTTACATTTTAATGGGCTCTTCTGGCTGTGGCCTATTTGCATGCAAAATGGTCCTTCTTACTTTTTTCACTTTTTCTATTAAAAAAAAAAACAAAAAACACCCTACACTCCAAATCCCCTGGGTTGGGGACGGGTGAATGCTGCTGGATCAGGGTGTCAGGTCCCGCTAATTGATTTGGTGTTCCTGTCTCCCTCCCACACATGGCTACGCTCCCCGCTCCCCGTGTCCGCAGCTTGCCCTGTGCCTTGGGGACCTTGTGAGTTCAGTGCATCATGTATCTTTAGGGCTTCCTCTCTGTACCCCTAACCTTATAAGATGATAGTTATTCCCCGGGATTTCAGTGAGATCCCCCCTCCGGCCTGGCGTTGTCAGACTAAAGTAAGTTTTCAGTTCCATTTCAAAGCCAAAATAACATAATAAAAAACATTTGCAGAGGGCTCCCAGAGCCCTGCTGGGCTGTTCTGTGTTTCTTTTAAGTTTGCTTTCAAAGCCACCCCCAGTTCCTCCTCCACCCACAATTGCCCCCTCATTTATCTCTGGGGAGTTTGTGCCAAGACAGTAAACATTCCTGGACCACCAGTCCCCCCCATGTTACTGAAGAGGATGGCGTTCTCCCCTAATTTTCTTAACCCGGAAATCCAGAATCAAAAGGATTTCATAGGGATGACAGACATCTCCACCACGAGACACTGTGCCTGGGGTTTGCTGAGGGCTGGTTATTCAAGCTCTGTGCACTCTGGAGTGTAGAATGTAGATGACACCCTCATGACTTAGAGGGTAGATAAGACATACCCTGTCCATGGACCAACCCACAGCCAGGCACCGTGGACAAACGCGAGATAAAGCCATGAGAACTTGTGAGTCACATTAAAAATGAGATGAAGAATGTCGTTGGGGAAGTCTTAGGAAGGTGATGGAGCGATAGGAGGAGGAAGACATTTTAGTAGAAGCAAAGTCCTTTGGGTGGAAGAAAGCAAAATTAAGGGCGGTGAGGGGACGCGATGCAGAGTGCCTGTGTGCAGGGGTCAGGGCTCGAGAGCAGGACAGCCTGAGGATCTCTGATCCGGAGAGCTGGCCCCAGGGGACAGTTGATGAGCCCCTTTGCCTAATGTTCTTAATTTTCTCAGTGGAGTCAGGCAGGGGTCATCAGAGGTCATCAACTCAGCTGTAAACTGTAATCAAGGGTGAGGGGCTTGGGACATGGCAAGGTATCAGGTGACTGATCCAGGATTGAGCCAGAGACACAGGGAGGGAGGGAGAGAGGGCCTGTGCTATCTGTGGCCTAGGCAGAGCTGTAAGTACCTGAATGGGTCACCTCGCTGTCCAGTGTGCTGCATGAGAAGTGAGATGCTGTGGAGGGGCCCAGGACCAGCATCTAAAGCCAATGCTGATCCCTGTTTGTGACTTTGAGAGAAGTCCCTCACCCTCCATTTTCTCATGTTTAAATGGGAATGAACAGGAATCACAAGAACATGAATTAACGTGCCTTGTAGAGTATCGAGCGCCATACCAAAATAGGGCATATTTGTCCTGAGTCTGCCACTATCACACTGCCCTCCCTCTCCCCCCATTTCTTCACCTGCCAGATGTGCACAGTCACATCTGTTCAACTTTAAAGAGTAGGTGAGCATGAGAAGTGAGATGCTGTGGAAAAGTGCATTTATAAGTTAAAAGTACTAAGTTATGGGGTCGTAGTTGTGGGACTGAGGAAATCCAGAGAATGAGAAAGGGAAGATAAGGCCAGAGCAACCAACTTGAGAATCCCATGTGTGAGGGAGGAGACATTGGTGGCATTAGACAGGTTCAGTGGGTTGAACAGAAAGGGTTGCAGTCACTTTTCTGAAGTCAACGATTACAAAGGCACAGTGAAGGTAGATACTGTCTTTCAAAGCAGTGGGCCTGGGGTCTGAATTTGTGTGGATTCTGGAGAGCCAGGCCACCTGGGTTTGAATCTCAGCTTGGCCATGAGCTGGTGGCCAAGCTAGGTGGGCTGTCTTGGATGCATACTGAACATCTTTGTGCCTCAATGACCACTGTGTAAAATGAGGATGATAATAGTGTGTACTCCACAGGGTTGTTGTGAGGATTAAATGAGAACTGTGCTCGGCACTTAGTAAGTGTCCACATCTATAGGGTAGAGATGATCATATTATCACCATCATAGGAGTGCTGTGTGGAGTAAATGATAGTCCGTGTTAAGAGGCATCACAGTACATGGGATATATAGTAGGCCTGCTGTAAATTATTGGCCAATGTTAGTTTTACCATTTTCAGAATGGTTTAAGGATCCCAAGACAATACATGGGAAGGCACATGCTAAATTTCAGAGTGCTAAGCAAATATATTGTTATTCTTCACTAGGTTCATGTTAAGTTGTGAGGTTTTTGGGGATGGATAACTTTCAGACCAAACTGGCTGTTATGGGGCCAGGGCTGGTGAAGTGGTATTTCAAAATACATGTTCAGGTATATTTGTACATGTGGCATGAATGGCCTGCATTTATACTCTCTGCAGAGAAATGTACTCCTGGGACTTCTTTAGTGGGGTTTCTGTCTATTTGTTTGTTTGTTTGTTTGTTTGCTATTTTCTGCCATGAAGCTTCTGTTCCGCACTGGCCATGGAGTCTGACCTCATGTCCCACATCCCAAGTTACTACTCTGCTCATAAGCACCTTACCTTTTCTGCTCCCCTCCAGGTTTTCACTCCCAATCTAAAACCTCATTTACTTCCCCCGTTTCCTTACCATTATGTCTAGCTGGACTCTGCTGTGAACACCGCTGTCTGCTCTGACCACTGATATTTAAGTTCTGTAACCTCAGAGCCTGTACTGGTCCTTACATTCTTCAGTTGTCTCATGTTGCAATCCGAAGTGCTCTATACATATCAAGGTATAATGTAAATCTGATCACCCTGGTTAGGGCCAGACATAGGTCTGCAGTTCCTTTGCTTAATCTGTTTCTTCTCCTTACAAGGGCTCGCAGAGGTACCTAGTTAATGATAGCTATGTTGAAGAGAGCTCCCCATCTTCTTGGATTTAGGGGAGCTGGGGTCTCATCTTCTCATAAGAATAGAAGGTTTATATGGGTTTGAGCCTCCTCAGGGCTTCATCTCCCCACCCCACATGATGTCCATGGCTGGCAAAAGGCACAGAGATTTAGAATCAAGAACTCCAATCTGATCTTATGTGCCCAGGGCAGAACTGCCTGCTCGATGACTGTGATGGTTTCTGGCTAGTCTTGCCATAAGAGAAATACTGCATCCTGATGGCTTGTTGGGAATGACAAAGCTGTGGTATTTGAGGGGAAAGTAGGAAGGGAAAGGAACTTACTGGGGCCCCATTAACATTTATCATGTTCTTAGACTTGAGAACACCATGGGAAACACCATCCCCACCTCTCTGTCTTGCTAGCTGCTTCCTTGAGGATTACTAAAAAGTGTGGGTTCCTGATCTGCTCCTAGATTCCCTTGAGGGGATGGAGAGGCTCCATCAGAGAAGCACATGGGATTGGGGACTGGTGTATGAATCCTTTTCACTCCCACTAAAGGAGTACCCATCCAGCCTGCACAGCCTTCAGTGGGCCACTTGCCATCTGCATTGTCCCAGGAAACTGCCTCAGGGCCAGAGACCTCCTCAGCCTCAGATTCAGGCAGCTAAGCAGGAGTCTTTGTTCTCTCCAGTTTTCTGGAGAGTTATCTGAGGCATCTGTAGCCTTCATCCTGTAAGGATGGTCAAGTCAAGCCCTAGCCTAACCCTAAACTCCCCTCTCCCAGTGGAGATAATAGTGACTCTGTGCTGTGGGCTTCAAAGCACAATGCACCTTTTTTTCACAGTGCACTTTGAACACATGGCACCTAGAGCCTGTAAGAGTGAATGAACACTGTAATTTGACTCACGCCAAACATTTTCAGCCTCCAACTAGGTCACCATGGAATCCAGATACCAAATGTCCTCCAGCTTCCATTTCCCATCTCGTGTCTCAGGAAACAAGACACATAATGCAAGTGCTTTGGTCTGCCACTTCCCTCACAGCATCCCGGTTCCAATTAATCAGTTTCTCTAAGAGTTGGAACGCTGGTTTCAAGTGGCTAAGCAATAAACTGGCTTTCTTTCCTTCATCTTTCATGGTCAGTCCAATAAAGATGTCAGTTAGCTCCTTTCTTGCTAACTAATACATAACAGTATAGGACCATTGGTCTTGACCAGAGAAAGGCCAGCTCAGAGGAGATGGAGCCACAGATGCAAGGGCCTTTCAATGAGGGCATAAATAGGGACACTGGAAAGACCAAAAGAGAATGGAGAGTAGTGACTTGATTGCTGAACACCAGTGACTTGAGAACACCATGGGAAACACCATCCCCACCTCTCTGTCTTGCTAGCTGCTTCCTTGAGGATTACTAAAAAGTGTGGGTTCCTGATCTGCTCCTAGATTCCCTTGAGGGGATGGAGAGGCTCCATCAGAGAAGCACATGGGATTGGGGACTGGTGTATGAATCCTTTTCACTCCCACTAAAGGAGTACCCATCCAGCCTACACAGCCTTCAGTGGGCCACTTGCCATCAAGTCACTGCTGCGGCTGCCAGTGAGCAGTGATGTCTTCCCATTAGCCACCTTACACAGGGACTCCCTAAGGTCAGGACCGCAGTTCAGGGCGGTGACACAGATGGGCAGGGCCTGGTGAACCAGCTAATCGTTGGTTACCTTTCCATTACCTCCTAGAAGAGAATGACATTACCTCTGCTTTGTAAATCGAGACTTTAACATCAGGAGCACTCTTAGCCATGAAAAAATCCACTGTAACCCAACAGCCATAGGCTGATCTTTTGGTTCCTCTAAAAATTAGCTTTTTCACCCTAGCCAGTTTTGCTCAGTGGTTAGAATGCCGGCCCACAGACTGAAGGGTCCCAGATTCAATTCCAGCCAAGGGCACGGCACGTAACTCTGTTGCAGGCTCTATTCCCGTCACCAGTCCGGGGTGCGTGCAGGAGACAGCCAATTCATTCTCTCCCTCTCTCTCTCTCTCTCCCCCCCCCACACACACATACACCCTTCCGCTTTCTCTGAAAAGCAATGGAAAAAATATCCTCAGGTGAGGATAAAAAAAAAATTAGCCTTTGCCAGATGCTAAATTCAGTTCAGAACCCACTGAGTGTGTTTTCTACGTTTCTGACATTCTTAGGCACTGTGGGAAAATTATAATAGTCCATTCTGCTCTGAGTTGCTTGCTATTTCTTAGGAGAGGTGAGACATGGACCCTTTTGACAGGAAACGATGTACCCAACTGTCCATCAATCAATGAATGGATAAATAAAATGTGGTATGTCCATACAATGAAATTTTATTCAGCCATTAAAAGGAATGACGTACTGAGATATGCTGTAGCACAGAAGAACCTTGAAAACATGATAAATGAAAGAAGCCAGTCACAAATGACCATATATTGTATGATTTCATTGATATGAAATATCTAGTATAGGCAAATCTATAGAGACAGAAAGCAGATCAGTAATTAACTAGACTGAGGGAGGGGATGGTGAGTGACTGCTAATGGGTACGGAGTTTCTTTTTGGGGTGGTAAAATGTTCTGAAGTTAATTGTGATGGTTACATAACTGTGAATATGCTGAAAAACATTGCATTATACCGGGAAAGTAGGTTTACAGTTGTGAATACGTGAAACAAAGTTTATTATTTATTAATTATTGTATTATTTTCCAGATGAAACAACTGTAAACCTACTTTTGCCCACCCCTGCATACTCTAAATAGGCGACTTTTATGGTATTTGAATTAATTATATCTCAAGAAAGGTGTTTACAAAAGAAACCATACAAGATGATATGTAATTGAGTGCAATTTTATGTGGTTCAGACAGTAACTGTTTTATAGAAAATTAGAGTCGAGACACTAGCGCCGACAGAAGGCTTCCTAGATGTCTTTGATGGCGCGCTTTGAGGAGAGTGGGGCAGGAGGACTCCAGAGAGATGGCTGACAGGCTTGAGTGAGCTTTGTGGTGGGGGGAGAATGCAGTCGGTGTGGACGACCGCCACACCTGAAGTGAAGGCAGGGAAAAGAAGGTTGCATGGAGAGGTGGGAACAGATTGTGGGGAGCCTTGGATGTCAAGCAGGGCTTAGGTTTTATCCTATACACAGTGTAGGCTCTTTTTTTTTTTTTTTTTTTAATTTGTATTTATTGATTTGAGAGAGAGGGGGATTTGTTGTTCCACTTGTTTATGCTTTCATTGGTTGCTTCTTGTATGTGCCCTGACTGGGAATTGAACCTACAACCTTGGCATTTTGGGGGAATGCTCTAACCAGCTGAGCTACCCGGCCAGGGCCCCACACTGTAGGATCTTGATCGGTAGAATTATGAGTACATAGCACACCAAGGTCTGGAGCATCAGGGCTGAGTTTGAACTCCAGGGGCAGGAAAAAGAAAGCAGGTTTGGAGGCTTTTTATAGATCACGTAGAAGAATTTTATTTGCACATCCTGGCTGGGATGAGTGGGAAGTTAGGAATCCATGCTAGAATCAGCCAGAGCCAGTCTCAGCAGGACCAGTGTCCCTTTGCTGCTTCCTCTGGGGGAAATGCCCATGTTCTCCATGCTACCTTTTTGTCTCTGGGGCCTGTCAAAATAGGCTGTGATGACAGAGGCTAAGAATTTGAGTTTACTGAATTTACTATTTGGCTAACGGTTGGTACAGATCACGAGCTGCAAAATATTTAATCTGTGAAGTCACAGGAGGGAAATGAGATTGGATCAATAGGAGTGTCTGCTGTTTCCTTAAGGGTCAAGTCTGAACTGCTTTTCTTCTGCTTTCTTTTGGCAAAACCACAGGCCATTAAAAATGGAAAGAATCACCTTTTTAGGACCCATAAAAGCTTATTTTTAACCAGTTGTGTGATCTGCACACCTTTGTGGTTTGGTGTTCTCCTTGACCCGATTCACAAAAGTAAATGATTGTCAACCTAGTGGTTTCCAAACCATTTTAAAGCAGCTTCCTCCCTTTTTGATGACTTAGTATTTACCCAATATTTAAGATAGAGCTCTTGGGTTGCAGCCTTGGCTCCAAAGCCTCATTTGAGGCCCCACTGAGGAAAATTACTCCCTGGTGCCACCTGTCTGTCAGGACACCCATTTCTTCATTTGTGAGGTTTCCAGTGGATGTCTGTTTAGCACCAGAATGAGTTCTGTAAAATGAGGGTAGGACCTGGCCAGGTTGGCTCAGTGGTTGAACCTATGAACCAGGTCATGGTTCAGTTCCCCATCAGGGCACATACCCTGGTTTTGGGCTCGATTCCCAGCAGGAAGCAGCCGCTCAGTGATTCTCATCAATGATGTTTCTATCTCTGTCTCCTTCTCCCTTTCTCTCTCAGAAATCAGTAAAAACATACTTTTTTTTTTAAAGGGTGGTGAAGGAGGAAAGGGAATTTAGAAAGGAAGACAACAAAGGGACATTGTGACTGTGCCTTTGTCATCTTTGCATTATCCAGCAAGCACTTATTGGGCAACTCTCATGTGCCAGGCACTATACTAGGTGCTGGGGATTTAAAGGTAAATAGGACATGTCCCTACCCTCTCAACTCAATTGAGAAAGGGGCTTTCCTTCAGTGTGACAAGTGTGGTAGGAGGGCCCCTGATCCTGACTGGGAGTCGGAAAAGGCTTCGAGGCAGAGTTACCAGCTGGGCTGAGACCTGGAGGGTGAGTGGAGAGCCAGGTAGAGACATGAGCCCTGCAGGACTATGGGCTGGGATGTGTATGAGGAGTCCCAGTTGAGCCTCCGATTGTAAACCAGTGGCAAGAAATAAGGCTTCCTTTAATGGAGACTAAATCAGGTGGTAGATTTGAGCTGCAACCAGCACTTTCTTTTGGTGGGAGTGGACACTTGGCAGAAGATGCTGGGAGCACGCCTGAACTGAAATAGAATCTGCCCTTCCCCTTGGTTAGTGAAGCAGGGATGCTCAGGAGATGGGGAACATCCTGGCACCATGGACTCCTAGGTGTGTCCAGCTTTGAGCTGTCTTGTTAGTGTGAGTGTGGAATTGTTGGTCTTGAGAGGGATGGCCATGTGGACAAGGGTCCCATCAGATCTCGTGAGCTGTGAACCACCCGGGTTCTGGGAAGAGGGGTGAGGGAGACTGGACATATGTGTCGGGGAGGGGATGGGGGGAAAGGAAGGTGGGGGGCTTGAGAGGAGAAACCCTGCAGTGGGGTGAGGAGAAAAGAGCTTTGTGTGCACTGGCTTAGGCTGCCAGCACAAGTGTGGGTTTGGTGGCAGCTGCAGGCCTCCGTTCCTAATATAGGCAAAAGCTCCGAGTCCTGTGGCCTGACACCTGTTAGCTAGAGGCTCCCCTGAGCTGACCTCTGCTTGGGCTGTCTCTCCCCCATATGCATCTTATGCATCTGACTCATTGGGGCGCCAGAGCCCCATCCCCCAATCACTTGAACCTAGAGCTGCCTGGTTGACAAATTGCCTTCTCTCAGTTTGGGTGGGGGTTGCTGGATTTTTGAGGGGTGGGGTTTGTTAAGTTATTACTCTGGGAAAGGAGTGAGGCTGACCTAGCCAAAAGAAAATGGGGTGTTCTTCTGGAAAGTGGCCATTCTTGGCAAAGAACTGAGTGTGTGGGGAGGGGCCACTCTGGACACAGAAGTCCTAGGAAGGGCCGGCCGTGTCCCCCTAGGATGGAGTGAAATGAAATGTGAACCGCTTAATGCTGCTGCAGCTGCTTCCTAACTTTGCCTCTTTCTTCCTTTGACCTTTGGAGGAGGGGGGTAGAGAAGAAGAGATGAGGGTTCCCAGGTAGCCAGCCGTTTCCTGACTGACCCATATTCCAGTCCCCACCTCCCCAGCTCTGTGGCCCCTGGGATGTGGCAGCTCAGTGCCTCTAGCGTAATTCCCTTTGTCTCTCCCCTCCTTCCCTCTCCCTCTCTTCCTCTCCGGTCCCTTGGCTCCTCTTCCTGGCCCCTGTGGGTGGCTGCAGCCCAGCCCTGGGGAGCCCCTGTGGAAGTGGAGTCCTTCCTGGTCCACCCCGGTGACCTGCTGCAGCTCCGCTGTCGGCTGCGGGACGATGTCCAGAGCATCAACTGGCTGCGGGACGGGGTACAGCTGGTGGAAAGCAACCGTACCCGCATCACAGGGGAGGAGGTGGAGGTGCGGGATTCTGTGCCCGCTGACTCCGGCCTCTACGCTTGCGTGACCAGCAGCCCCTCGGGCAGCGACACCACCTACTTCTCCGTCAATGTCTCAGGTTGGTAGCAAAGCCCTGCCCTCACCCTCTCCCTGGTTCCCCTCTTCCAACCCTCTCTGCTAGTCTCAGGAGGAGGTGAACCTCCTCCCCTCCCATGACCTGCCCCCATTCTGCTTCAGAAACTGCTGCCCACTAACATTGCTCCCTGCCCGCCGCGTGGCTTAGCTCTCAAAGGGATGACCAGGTGGTGTGGGCCCCAGGCTTCCCCGATCTAGCTCTGAGGTGATTGCAGATACTCTTGGAGCAGTAAAACACTGACTTTTCCACCACAGCCTGCCCAGATCTCCATAGGGCTGCTACATAGGGCTCAACCAGCTTCCACCCTGTCATTCCCTTGCCATTTGGACTTGGTACTTGGTTTAGTGATTGGATCCCCAGAATACGTTGTGAGGTCCCTGCTGTGATGGGGAAGGATCCAGGTGCACCGCCATATCCGCAGGCTTTATGGAAAACATCTGTCCTGCAGCTTCTGGAGCTGCGTTAGGGCAGCCAGAGAACCCTAGAGCTCTGTGACTTTGGGAATCTTCCACTTTTAGAATGCGACTTTCACACAAACAGGAAGAAACGAAGTAGAGCTGAAACATTTTTAAAGCCATTTGTGAATCTCAGGGTGTGTGCTTGGCACCTCTCCCACTCAGGCATCCTTTAGAACCTGCCCCTAACAGGCACTTGCCCCCTCTATTTCCCTCCAGACCACCAAAAGCACTAGGAAGGACTGGAGAAAGATCTGGCATAAGCCCTGATTGGTGACCACATGTGTGTTGACCCTCTTAAGAGGGGTGCATACTTGTTGGGGAGAGGTGTTGGCAGCTGCAGACTGTGTAGTAGCCTCTCTACCTGCTCTGGCTGAAAGGGCAGCTTTCAAACCTTAGCAGGTGCATGCTAGAAAAATTCTGACTGTAAGTTCAGCTCATGGCTTTGGAAATAGATTCTGGCCTCAGTGTGTCTAGATCTATCGGGATTTCCCAATGGTTAGCAGACCAAAGGAGGATTCAGGTTCCAGCGGTGCCAGTTCTGAGACCCAGCACATTCAGGTGGTACCACGAGTGGGGGAGAGCCTCTGAATGTGGGGTGGTATTAAATTAAAGAGGGCCTACTGCCCCTGATAAGGTGTAAAGAGCTGTGGGCAGAGAGGGGCAGTGCATTAGGTTGGGGGAGGAAGGGAACAAGCATAGAGGGTGCAGTTCTTAATGAACCATTTCTGTCCCACTGAGAGACAGTCACTAAGGGAAGAGTGGGCCTGGGAGTTGGCATGGGGAAGGTGTCTGTGTTGATCTGTCACTGGATTGGCCTTTATGTTTGGGACTATTGATATGGATGGAAATTAGAGACTCTCTTCCCTTGGAGGGACCTCAGTGCCCCTTTTCCTTCTCATAGATGCTCTCCCCTCCTCGGAGGACGACGATGACGATGATGACTCCTCTTCAGAGGAGAAAGAGACAGATAACACCAAACCAAACCGTATGCGTGAGACACTGTTTCCTACCTTACTGCCCTTGGGTCTGGGTGGGAAGGGGAAGGTTAGGTGATTGGAAGATGGGAGGAACAGGCACGTGGGGGTTGATGCTTGGCTGTGGGACCCCTAGGGCATCCTGATCAGTGCAGGCATTGTTCACAGGTGTTGGGCAGGCGGGCAGGGTGTCTCCAGGTCCTGTCCTGGCCCCTTGCTGCTGAGCCTGACTAGCCCCCTGCCTGTCTCTCTTCGCTTTTCCTGGGCAGCCGTGGCTCCATACTGGACGTCCCCAGAAAAGATGGAAAAGAAACTGCACGCAGTGCCAGCTGCCAAGACAGTAAAGTTCAAATGCCCTTCCAGTGGGACTCCTAACCCCACACTGCGCTGGTTGAAAAATGGCAAAGAATTCAAACCTGACCACAGGATTGGAGGCTACAAGGTATGTGTGTATATATGAACATTAGAGTAGAGGAACAGGAGAAGCTGGCTTAGGAAATCCTTATTATATGCCTTTACCTGTTTCAAATAATGCTTTCTAACTATAGAAGTGGTACATTTTAGAATAATTTCAAATACAAGCATGTGCAAATAGAGTTGAATTTTTTTATCTTTTTCCTACATATATGGTGTTTAGGTAATTAATTACATCATGTATGTATTTCTTATCTTGTCACATGTTAACATTATAGCATGAGTCTTTTGCCATGTGTTTTAAAGATAACTTTTCATAAATGCGTAGTATTCCACTTTTAAAATGTCCCATAATTGGATGAACTGTTTTGTGCTATTAGTGGTTTTCTAGTTTTTCAATATTATAATTAATATTCCAGTATCTTTGCACTTAAATCTTTGTCAGCATTTTTAAATGTTCTTCATTAGGACGGATTGCTGGAAGTAAAGTTACTAGTTCAGAGTATTAGCTTTTTTTGAAAGCCCTGGATGCATATTACTCAATTACTTTTTTCCTGGTAATTAGGTTATTTTATTCATTCACTTATTCATTTATTATGTGAACATTTCTTGAACACATGTCTTTCCAGAAAGTACACTAGGCAAAAGAGAGTTCAAAGTACAATGGGAAGATATAACATTTTGTGCCATTTGCTCTAATGGAGGATGATGTGGGTAACAAGTTGGGTATAGTTTTTTGTTGTTTTTTTTAAATTTTATTTTATTGTGGTAACAATTACTTTCTTAAAGAGAAAATTTAGTTCACCCTCCCATCGCAGAGCATGAGCCAACAAATTTGATAAGTGAAAATAATGCATTGTTCTCATGCATTATTTTGCTTGTTAACAGACTTGGAATTTTCTTATGTTAATAAACAGTTTCCATTTCCTGTTGTGTAAATTGTTCATGTTCTTTGCCCAACATTGTAGGAAAAACGTCTTCATTGGAATCTCTCTTTTTAGAGTCTCTGATCATCTTTATAGTTCCCGTTTCTCTCCCATCCCACCTAGCTGCTCTTTTCTCATTAATCTTAAGAGCAGAGGAGAGCGGAAAAAATAGGGGAACATTTTAAATTAACTCACCAAACACTTGCTGTATGCGAGGCACGGTGCTATGAGTGGTACAAGACAGCACTCTTGCCCATAAGGAATTTCAGTCTCAGGAGGGCAGATGTCCTTGAGCACGGTCATTAAGAGCAGGCTGCGATCAGTGCTTCATTAGAGGTACAGAGAACAGCTCTGACCACTGATCAGGCTAGAGGAGCTGATTTTTGAAGTGAGACATCGAGGGCAGACAGGGCCAGACTCTTTGCCGGGAGCTGGTCCAGCCCAGGAACAGCTCAGATAGCCCACAGCGTTGGGAAAGTGCCCGGCGTATTTGGGAGAGTGGAGAAGGTATATTTGTCCATGTCACGATGGCCTTGGCTGTTGTGGGTAGACAGCCAGAGTTCCTCACACCCAGTTTGCCTGATACGTTCTTTCAGAGTGTGGGTGGGGTAGGAGTGGGCAAACCGTGCCTTGTCCTGTCTCACAGTGCTGTTTGGGCCATGTGCTTTGTGCTCAGATTGGCGGGTAAATGCCACAGGGCACCAGTGCTGCCACGTGGCTCCTCCTGCATTTTCCTCCAAACCCTCAATGGAGCCCTTTGGCATGTTTCCCCTCAGGTCCGTTATGCCACCTGGAGCATCATAATGGACTCCGTGGTGCCTTCTGATAAGGGCAACTACACCTGCATTGTGGAAAACGAGTATGGCAGCATTAACCACACCTACCAGCTTGACGTTGTGGGTAAGAAAGCCAGTGGCGACAGGAATGGGAACTTAGAGGGAAAAGAGCAGGGTCGTTGAGGAACCAGCCATGGAGTCCAGGTTTAGTTGGGGATAGAGTGAGGATGGTAGAGGCACTTTATAGCTCTGTCACTTTAAGCAGGTTACTTTCCTCTTTTGTGCCTCACTTATCTGTAAATAGAGTTGAGAGGATCAGATAGTGCTGTGACTCACTATAATGTGAAAGGTGCTGCTGATAGTCTCTCCTGCAAGAAGTGACTGGAGTAGTGATGTTAAATTCAGCATAATCGTAGCTGTTGCTCGTGAATGTCAGCAGTATGCTAGGCACTTCAAACACATCAACTGCCAGTCTTATGGCACCCTTGCAAAGCAGGCACTAATATTCCTGCTGTACAGAAGAGCAAACTGGGGCTCAGGGAGGTCAGAACTCCAGGCCCATGCTGACTCCAGGGCATCGAGCGAGACGCAAGGTGCTGTTATTACAGCCTGTTCCTTCTGGACATTCTCAGTATCATTCTAGAGATCTTAAGAATAAAGAGTTTCACAGCCAGCATTCTGTTTTGGTTTTGAGGAGATGGTTTAAAAAGAAGCTTCCAGTCAGGAGGTCTTGGGTAGGGTCTACAATTCGGCATTTCTAACAAGCTCCTAGGTGATGCTGGGCTGCTTCTCTTGGATCGCACCTTTAACAGCAGGAGTCTAAGTGACTCTGTAATTTTAGTTAAGGAAAAGTAGGCTGTGCTGAGGTCTGAGGGTGTGACTAAGTTATAGGGCTCTCCATGAAGGCAAGAGAGACTTCTTATGCCTATAAATATGGAGGCACTGCTTTGAGGAGGAGGCTCCTAATAGCCTAGGGCCTGACAAGTAGGTGGCTCTTCTCCTAGCTCAGGTTCAAGGATCTCAGCAGAACTGCTGGGTAGTGCACTTCCCTTTGTGGTTTTTGGGATGCTCTCTGTCAGCATTCCAGCTAGGAGGGAGCCATGGTAGGACCTGATAAGCCTCTCCTCTCCCTTCCTCCACAGAGCGGTCCCCTCACCGACCCATCCTGCAGGCAGGGTTGCCTGCCAATAAGACCGTGGCCCTGGGCAGCAATGTGGAGTTCATGTGTAAGGTGTACAGTGACCCACAGCCCCACATCCAGTGGTTAAAGCACATCGAGGTGAATGGGAGTAAGATTGGTCCGGACAACCTGCCTTATGTCCAGATCTTGAAGGTAATCTTGACCCCAGTGTCCATGGGCTGGGTGCTGGGAAGGAGACCAGTATTTCCTGGGACTGGAGTAGCTGTGGTCCAGTTCAGTGCCCATGACTGGGACTCATCCTTTACCCTTCAGGAATACATGTTCCATCTCAAATAGGGACTATCCACATTCCCAGGACTAGTGACAGGTCACAGACTGGAGGTGTGATGGGAGGTGGTTGGGCATCGCTGGTTCCTAAGGAGCTTTAAGAGTGACTTTGCTCAGACTTTTGGGTCGGCTACTCAAGGAAGGCATTTGGAGTCCTGCTTTTCCATTGCTCGGGTCCCAAGCCCTTCCAGCAAGCATTTTCCAGTCTCGGTCCTGTTTCCCAAGTCACATTCTTTCTGGCAAGTGGGGTGAATGATAAGGGCACGGCTTAGGTAGAGTTGAAAAGGCAAATGCCACAGGTAAATTCTAAAGCAGTATTAGTAATGGCATTTTCTTCCTTTTTCCTGTCACTCCCAGACATTTGATTGTCCCTGAATGCTCCATTAATCCAGGGAAGGTAATTGCCTAATCCTCCAGTGGATCTTGCAACAGGAAGTAACCAGAAGCTGGGAAAGTGTTTTACCTCCTGGTCCCAGAGTTAGACCTCATCCTCCCACTTGGCTGTCCCAAAGATTTACTGGCCATCCCTTCTCTTCACTATCGGTGCTGAAACTGCAGTGTGGGAAACAGGGCCATGGCCTTGGACCTTGGACACTGTTTCTGGCCATTCACAATCCCTGCCCTAGTCCTGGAAGAGGGGGTTCAATACAAATTGCATTTGATTGGGGGCAGTGCTTTTTTTTTTTTAGTTTATTTTGCAGTCAAATGCTTCGGACTTTTGCAGACAACTTATTTTGTCCGCCTAAAAAGGAAAGATGATAAGTCTCACTTAACGTCTCCGTTGCCTTAGCTCCCTGCCTCCGTGTTACATGGGAGCAAAGTATGGCCACATCTCTGATTGCCCAACTGACTGGCGTGTCGTTGGTTTGTTCCAGCATTCGGGGATTAATAGCTCGGATGCGGAAGTGCTGACCCTGTTCAATGTGACAGAGGCCCAGAGCGGGGAGTATGTGTGTAAGGTTTCCAATTATATTGGTGAAGCTAACCAGTCTGCGTGGCTCACTGTCACCAGACCTGTGGCAAAAGGTAACGGGGAGATGGATGGGGCCCTGTGCTGGGAGTTTGATTTCAGCCCCAGGCTGCTGGGGCAGGTGGGGAAGCCAGCACCTGACTCTCCCTGTTATCCTGCTGTATTTCTAGCCCAGAGCCATGGAAAAATACCCGGCCTGGGAGGCTGGTTTGGTTTGGTACTGTGTTGGTGTCGGCTCCCTCTGTGCCTTGTGTGTGTTCCTCGGCTGTGCGTGCATTCTCAGGGACAGTCTTGCTGCATTATAATAGTGCAGACGAGAGGTTTGAGTGGTGGGTATGAAGGGACCAGGCTTTCCCTTGCGAACCACCATCCTCAGGCTGTTTGTACAGGTGTGTGTGTGTGTGTGTGTGTGTGTGTGTGTGTGTGCATGCGTGCGTGCATGCGTGTGACTGCAGCACCCCTTCCATCCCTCTTGTGTGTGCCCTCTGACTTTCTTTACCTGAAACCAAACAGCCCCCCCACCTGCCGGGCCCCATTTCTCCATGCTGCCCACCGCCCGCATGCTTGGATGGGCCAGGGGCTGCCAGCGTCTGGTGAAGGGTAGTAACCAGCCCTCGTCATCTCAGGTCTGCTGGAGTTCCTCCCTCAGGGCCTCACTCTCTTCCTCTAACAGGTCTCGCTGCCTGGTGGTTTTGTTTGTTCGTTGTTGCGAAGGAGACGCTGGGGAGCATCTCTTCCTCTGGTTATCCACCCCCTCTCTCTTCCTCCCTTTCTGTGTCTCTTAGAGGTCTCATGTCCTGTGCTTGTCCATTTTGCTTCCATTGTCTCTTCTAGACTGCCGGAGTTAATACCACCGACAAAGAGATGGAAGTGCTTCACTTAAGGAATGTCTCCTTTGAGGACGCGGGGGAGTATACGTGCTTGGCGGGTAACTCTATCGGACTCTCCCATCACTCTGCATGGTTGACCGTTCTGGAAGGTATACACTGTACTTCTCCTCTCGATGTCCTGCCCTCGCCACGGGCACGGGGGGACCATGCATTGAGGGCTGGGGGAGACACAGAGCCAGGAGGTCGAGGAATGGGCTCCATGGGCCAGTGGGTGGCTCCAGCAATTTGTCCAACGTTGAGGGTCGATTCCTCAAGGCTCCCACAGGAGCTTTCCTCGTTTGCAGGAACACGGAGGCCTCCCACCTTGTACACCTGCATCTGGCTCTCCCCTGGGCCCATGTAATGCATGCATGAGATCTGGATTTAACCTGTAGCCGGGCTCTCCTCCAGGGCAGGCTCCTTCCATCCTTGGGTCCAGCAGCTGTCCCTGACTTATCTGGTCCTTTTTTGCCAGCCCCCAAAGTCTCAGAAAGGCCCCACTCCTCCTTTAACTGAATGTAGTCACTCTAAAGAGGGGCTTGCTGCTTGCTAGCAATGCTAGGCCACCCTCTTTTACGGCCATCCTCTGATCACAGGAGAGGTTCTACCCAGACAAGTAGACTTGAGCCGAGTAAGGCCAAGCCACAGGGGGCTAGATGGTGCCCATTTATCCTCTTTGGGTACTGATGTATCTTTTCTCTCAAGAGGGGAGGTCTTTGTGTTGGGCCAGGAAGGAAGGAGCCCGCAGCCTGCTCAGGGTGGTGGGCTGGTGACGGCAGGGCTGGAGCTGGTTGTTGCTGCCTCTCTGAGGGCCTGCATGTGGGGCTGGGCGCTGTGCTGTTCTTGTGACTGCTGATACTGTCCCCTCTTCTTCCTCCTCTGCCCTGCTTGCCCAACAGGGTCTGATAACACCCCTGCTCAAGGCAGAGAAGCGTTCTGTTTTTATCACTGTCACTGTCTTTGTCCGTGTGTGCTCCCACTTAGTTGTCTTTGTTTCTCAACACTGGGGAAAGAGAAAAACAGAAACACTTCTTGTTATCAGCTCTGCAGTCTCCTTGTCAGGCCCCGGAAGTTTCTTGAGGCTCAGGCCCTGGAAGTTCTCTTGGACCTCTTGGGGGAGGTCCCCAGGGTGCTTGCCTCTGGGCTGGCTGGGGTTTTTTGAAGGGAAGGGCTGGGAGGAGGGCTGTGGAAGGAAGAGGGATGTTCACACTGGTAGGGATGGAGTGTTCTCTGCAGCCAGCGCTGTGAGTGCTGGACGTTACCCCTCCCATTCTCTCATGCAGAAGGGAACGATGGATTGAATGGATGGGCTTGTATGGGAACAGGGTAAATTCTAAGTGGAAGATGGGACAGCAGAATAGAACATGACCCCCCCCCCCCATTTCCGTCTTCAGTTTTAGGAGTTAGGGGCTCTGAGTAGTATTCTTAAGAACTGCAGAAACATTTACACTTTTCATCTTGAGCAGTCCAGGCATGTTTGGAAATTTAGTCAGTTTTGCCTGTGGTTTGGCTAGGTGTAAATATTTACGTGTCTGACCTGAGACAGACAGCACAGGTGAAAGGTGAAATATGAAGTTGACACAGACACACCCTTTCCTGCCACCTCCATTTGACATTCTTTGAGTGCCACTGTGCACCAGGTGCTGTGGCCTGCAGAAATAAACAGTGCGCCATCCTGCCCTCAGACCACCAGACACGCAAGACAGTCAACCTGTCCCCATGTGATGAGTGTGCACACGCAGTGCTCAGGCACTGCAGAGAAGAGCCACGTGCTTCCATGGGAGGCTGAAAAAGGAACCCAGAAGAAGGGACCTCTCTGCTGTCCCTGCAGGGTTCCTGGTACCTATCTAGCCCAGCAGTCCAGCTGAGCAAGGACTCCTGAATTAATGAGGATGGGCCACGCGTAGCAAGATAGTTCTAGCCTGTCCCTCTTGGAGGGTTCGGGCAGAATCAGCAAGCCTCAAGGATCACAAGATGTCTGATCTGCCCAGTGCCAGAGCCCCAATACTAGCTAGGATTCTTCTCTGCCCTAAAGATCCCCAGAGGAAAGGAGATGGGTGGTATTTTTCTTATGGAGCTAGGGACCCTAGTGGGCTGGGCCCCCTGAGCTTGCTAATACCCTGTTCACACTGACTCAGCCCTGGAAGAGAGACCTGCAGTGATGACCTCGCCCCTGTACCTGGAGATCATCATCTACTGCACGGGGGCCTTCCTCATCTCCTGCATGGTGGGGTCTGTCATCATCTACAAGATGAAGAGTGGCACCAAGAAGAGTGACTTCCACAGCCAGATGGCCGTGCACAAGCTGGCCAAGAGCATCCCTCTGCGCAGACAGGTAACAGAAAGTAGATAGGGGATTTGCACGCCCTGCATCCCTTCTTTCCCTGCACCTCCAGGTGCTTCTCCAGGAACCCCCCAACTCCCTGCCTCTCCACTGTCCCCAACCCACTGCTTCCAGCTTTGCTTTCTGACTGTGGGCCAGGGGCAGTGGCATGTCCTGACCCACGTGTTCCAGCGTCAGGTTCCCAGTCCATGAATTCCATAGGCCCACCATACCTCAGCTGCAAGTCCCCTGCTCGCCTGGCACATGGATTGGGAGAAAGTCTTAGCTGGGGCGAATGTGCATTGGCTATTGTGCATTTGAACTATCCCCAAGGCCCAGTGAGAGGTGCAGAGATATAGAGAGGAGGACCTTAATTGGGTCCCAAGTAACCCTCTCTCCTGTGTGCCCACCCTCCCCTCCTCCAAGGAACTGGAACAGAAGGTGAAGGCTATTAGAGGAGGGAGCGTTCACGTAGAACTATGCTAGTTCTGGGAGGCGCTTTGGGAATTAGGAATCCACAATCCGAGGCAGGATTTTCACAAAGAATCAGAATAAGATAGAGCTGTTGCAATGATAATTTTTGTCAGTTTGTGAGAGGTACGTATGGTCTGTTCATGTGAAAGGTGAGTAAACTGAGGCCCAAGAAGGCTAGTTGGTGGCAAAAAGAAGTCTGTTTTAGAACTTTGGTTTCCTGACCTCTCGTGGTCTTTCTGCCACTCTGTGCTGGGAAGGGCCATCAGGTAACAGATACATACCTCTGCCATTGGTGAAAAGCCCTTACATGGAATTGGAGGAATCTGTGTCACTGCCCCCATCCTCGCTAGAAGGGTGACCTCACGCTTCCCTGTAGGTGTCGGCTGACTCCAGCGCGTCCATGAACTCTGGGGTTCTGCTCGTTCGGCCCTCACGCCTCTCCTCCAGTGGAACCCCCATGCTGGCTGGGGTCTCTGAATACGAGCTTCCCGAAGACCCTCGCTGGGAGCTGCCCCGAGACAGGTAATACTCTGAACTTGTGAGGAAGTCTGTTTGTTATTCTGGTGGTGGGGTTGTGTGTACTGAGACCTTCTAGGAAGTGAAGGTGTACCAGGTGTATCCAGAAATAATAATTTCCACTTTCTACTCGTAGCCGAGTGAAATATGGAGAGGTAGAGGTGGAGTGCCCTTTCAGGGTTTGGACTTCACCAGCCCCATCTTACACCTCCCTTTGTTTCCCCAAAGACTGGTTCTAGGAAAACCCCTGGGAGAGGGCTGCTTTGGGCAGGTGGTGTTGGCGGAGGCCATTGGGCTGGACAAGGACAAGCCCAACCGTGTGACCAAAGTGGCTGTGAAGATGTTGAAGTGTAAGTGATGATTCCATCCTGGTAAAAACAATTCCTTCCTGTGCCAAAGGAACTGTGGCCTTGGGCCCAGTGAAACACCCTCTCTGGTGCTCTTTCCTCGCCCACACCTGCTACACGGCCTGCCTAGGGTTTCCTGGGAGTGGAGGGGACACTCTGCACCCTGAGATTGCCATGACCTGGGGTCAGTCTGGGTTGTGGTCAGGTGTTATTCTAAATTCCATTGCTAGCTGCTTTTTCTTACCATACCCTCTGCCCCAGCTGTCATGGGAGGGAAGGGAAAGGGGAGGAGAGAAGCCACTAGAGGAAAAAAAGGACTCCTTGGGTATGCACCTCACCTTACCCCCTGTCCCTTAGCTTTTCTCCTATTGCCCTCCCTTCCAAAGTAAATGAGTCTTGTCCCTGTCTCTCGATTGTGTGCAAAGCGGATGCAACAGAGAAAGACCTGTCAGACCTGATCTCAGAAATGGAGATGATGAAGATGATTGGGAAGCACAAGAACATCATCAACCTGCTGGGGGCCTGCACGCAGGATGGTAGGCACTAAGCCAGGCTGGCTTTCCCACCCCCTCTGGGATCGGGTCTCAAATGGGAACCTGGGCCTTCTGTTCCCATAACAGTATCTGTCAGGGAGAAGACACTGAGCTGGGGTATCGGTGGCCATGCATCTTTCAGCCACACTAGGGAAGCAGGGTAAGGAGAGAGGCAGGGTAAGGAGAGAGTCAGGGTAAGGAGAGAGGCAGGGTTAGCAGTAGTTGGGATATATCCCTTGGGGTCTGGGCTGATGATCATTGGTACTCATCTGATAATACAGGTGTCCCTAGAATTCATGGACACAGTGTGTGGATAGAAATAGGTGAGTAGTAGTTGTGGTCTAGATTAGGGCTCTTAACCCCAATTTTGCTTGGGAACTTTCTGGACTATGCTAGGAAGAATTATTTCCCTGATTCTCTCTGAGTAGTGGAATGGATTTCCCTGGTTCCCTAAATGGGAGGTTAGGTCAGGGTGTGCCACTGGGCATAGGGTTTTCTTGAGGTAAGGTGAAACCTGCATACTGGCCTGCCTGCCCTGATGGCCTCCCTGTCTACACGCCCCAGGTCCTTTGTATGTCATCGTGGAGTATGCCTCCAAGGGCAACCTAAGGGAGTACCTGCAGGCCCGGAGGCCTCCTGGGCTGGAATACTGTTACAACCCCAGCCACAACCCAGAGGAGCAGCTCTCCTCCAAGGACCTGGTGTCCTGCGCCTATCAGGTGGCCCGAGGCATGGAGTATCTCGCCTCCAAGAAGGTAAGGTACCTGGCAGATCCCTTGGGTGATGTTGGGAAGGGAACAAGGCCCTTCTTGTACTCCAGCTTATGACTTTCTGTCCTTTGGTGGAGTGGTGGACACATTGAGCACTGACTTAGGCTGTAAGGGGACATCAGAGTCAGGAGAGCCAGTGTAACCTATGTGGCCTTGGCACCAGACTGGGTTAGGTTCATATCTGTGCGCTGCCACTTTCTGAGTTGCCCCAGGCAGATACTGAATATATTCTATTTCTATTTCTTCAAATATAAAATAAGAATGGTTGTGGAGTAAAATGAAGTATGAGAATATTAAGAACAGTTTTTGATACTCAGTAAATGCTGGCTTTGGGCCCCAACCCAGTGTGGCTGTGCTGGGCCTGGGGAGACAGGGCTTGTGGCCACACACCTGTACAGACTGGACAGAAGCATAAAGGGTCAGCCTTTCCAAGTGCAAATCCAAAGCTAAGAGTTGGAAGGACCAGGAGAGGAGGCAAATACAGGGGTTTGCTAAAGTGATCGAGAGGCCTAGAGCTGGAAGTGTTTGAATGGCTGGGTTTGAAGTGGAGAAGAGGGACCTTCTAGCAGGGAACTGGAATGTCCAGGGGATGAGTGGTGTGGCAGGAGAAGGCCTGGGAGGTAACTGGGCCTGCCTGCCAGCTGCGAAGTGAGTGCTAGAGTGCAGCATGACTCAGAGAGCTGGCTTCTGATGTGCGTCTACAGCTGTCGACCCATAGAGCCTTATAGCTCATCTGCATCCCACCCTCCTCTCTCCACCTCTTCCTCCCGTTTCCCCTCCTGTTTCCACAGTGCATACACCGAGACCTGGCCGCCAGGAACGTCTTGGTGACGGAGGACAACGTGATGAAGATCGCAGACTTTGGCCTAGCTCGGGACATTCACCACATCGACTACTATAAAAAGACAACCAATGTAAGTGCTAACGAGGCTACTAGGTGCATGTCCTCTGCCCAGGACCCTGCTGTGCTAGGCTTTCTCCCGTGCAGCCTTCTCTGCTATAGCCTGGTGCAGGTTGCTCTGCCTGAGAAACAGGGTGGTGGGATGAGCTGAACATATGCTTTCCTTCCCAAGTCCAGTCCCTCATGTACCTTCCGTATTCCCTCATTGCCCGCCCTGGGCCTCCCCCAACTGCCCCATGCTGATTGCAGGGCCGACTGCCTGTGAAGTGGATGGCACCTGAGGCATTGTTTGACCGGATCTACACCCACCAGAGTGATGTGTGAGTTTCAAAGGCAATTGCCAGGGATATGTAGAATAGCAAATGTCTGGTACAATAGGATCCTGTCCTCCCCTCTGAATTGATGAGAGTCTTGCATCTTGGGGATAAAACAAAACATTGGATGTAGCCATTTACTTTGTTCCTGGGGGTTGAAAGGCCAATCTGTTTTCTGCATTGTCCCCTGGTAGTCCCCTTGGAATTAAGGATTTGTGTTAGGGGGTTGGGGGGGTGGGCTCGGGATGAGTATCTGACATCTGACATGCTTGTGAAGGAGAGATGGAAAGGACTCTAGGTTGGCCAAGCCCTGTGCTCACAACACCCATAGGCTCTGTGCTCATTTACAGGTGGTCTTTTGGGGTGCTCCTGTGGGAAATCTTTACTCTGGGAGGTTCCCCATATCCTGGTGTGCCTGTGGAGGAGCTTTTCAAGCTGCTGAAGGAGGGTCATCGTATGGACAAGCCCAGCAACTGCACCAATGAGCTGTAAGCATGGGAAGATCCCCAAGGTCCTGAGCTAGGCCCTGGAGGCAGAGTGGGTTTGCTGGGAAGAGGAAGAAACGGGGTGTTTAGGGTCATTCCTGCCACAGCCCCTCCCCCACGAGCTTCTTAGCCTCTCTGCTTATGCTTCTCCCCTGACCTTACAATCCTGCGCAGGTACATGATGATGCGGGATTGTTGGCATGCAGTACCGTCTCAAAGACCTACCTTCAAGCAGCTAGTAGAAGACCTGGACCGCATTGTGGCCTTGACCTCCAACCAGGTGAGGCTGCCCAGTCCTAAGCCTTCAGTCATCATCAGTTAGGTGCATCTCTGTGAATTAAGACTGCCGTAGGGAGGGGAGTGTTGGATCTATTGTTCTTTTGTTTCTCCCATCACAGGAGTATCTGGACCTGTCAATGCCCCTGGACCAATACTCTCCCAGTTTTCCCGACACCCGAAGCTCTACCTGCTCCTCAGGGGAGGATTCTGTCTTCTCTCACGAGCCGTTGCCTGAGGAGCCCTGTCTCCCCCGACACCCAGCCCAGCTTGCCAATGGCGGACTCAAACGACGCTGACTAGCTCCCCAGCACTGCCCCTCCCCGAACTCCATCATCAGCTCTGAGTCTCACCCACCACTCCCCGCTGGATTCACTGCCTTCCCCTTGTCCCTTTCCTGCTGGCGGGAGCCAGCTGCCCACCTGAGGCCTTCACCCCACTGATTTCATCTCTCTTCCTCCTCTCAACTTGCTTATGAGAGAGAGGAGCAGAGAGGCAGGTACTTGCTGATGGCCACTCCGTTCCCTCCCAAATGGTGGACCAAGACCCCTCCCCGCCACCTGTCACTGCCTGGAGGGGTAGGGAACAGGAGGTGAGCGTGCTGAGCAGGCATGCAAGTGAGAACTGACTGAGTTTTCTTATGCTGGTTTTGTCTGCTTCACAGTAACCCGTAAACCCTTGTGTTCTGGTAGCAGGTGCCAAGTCCTCAAGGCTACAGTAGTAGGGAGGGGGAGGTCACCACTTTGGGCCTCCGTTGAAGGCGACCTCTGCTCCAGATAGATGGTGCCATTGGCTTATTAATTCTGATACTAATTTGCTTTGCTGACCAAATACCTGGTACCAGAGGACAGGGAGGCAAAGGCTGGGAGCAGTGTCGTGGCCCTGGGGCCCAGCCCCAAACTGGGGGCTTTGTACATAGCTATGAAGAAAACACAAAGTGTATAAATCTGAGTATATATTTACATGTCTTTTTAAAAGGGTCGTTACCAGAGATTTACCCATTGGGTAAGATGCTCCTGGTGGCTGGGAGACATCAGTTGCTATATATTAAAAACAAAGAAAAAAGAAAAAAAAAAAAAGGAAAATGTTTTTAAAAAGGTCATATATTTTTTGCTACTTTTGCTGTTTTATTTTTTTAAATTATGTTCTAAACCTATTTTCAGTTTAGGTCCCTCAAATAAAAATTGCTGCTGCTTCATTTTTATATGGGCTGTGTGACAAGGGAGAGAATGTCAACTGAAAGGGAGCAAGAATAATGGGTCCCTGGTCTGTGTCTGTCCATTCCCTGCAGTTTCCTCCTAACCTCTTCCCTTTAGGTCCTGGACTGAGACCTCCGGACATACCTCCCACCTCTTGGATGCTTTTGGAAAGTTAGGAAACAAAGACATCTGCATAATGGGCAGGAACGTCCTGTCAGTGCACCAGAGTTGCTGGGCCAAAGCCAAGACACCCCCTACTCCACCCCCAGCCCTCAACCACAAATTGTTTCCTCAGGGGAAACTGGTGGGATTGGGTAGGTCAGAGGGTCAGAGGAGGGAGCTGAGGGCCTACCTCGGAATAGCCAAGGGGTAGAGCTAAAGAGGTGGAGGAAAGCTAAGGATTATTCTGACCAGAGCATGCCTGTGCCGCTGTGGAAGGAGAAACTTGTCACCCAGGACTAGGTTTACATTATGGTCCCTTGCTTCATGTTTCCCAGCCTGCTTTGTGTTCATTGTCCTCCCCCACACCAGTCTTCTGTATCCATGTGATCAAACTGCATGTGTTGGGACTATCACAGATCTTGCTTCCTTTAGTTCTTCCTGTACAAATTCCACCCCATCCCTCAGGAAAGGGGAAAAATTCTCTAAATGTTTGTTTTTGGGCTGCTTGGAGATTTACTTCCTCTGCCACCTGCTGGCTATCACTGCACTCACCCAGTGTGTCCTGGCTCAAAGTGTTCAACCTGCTTCTATGCACCTTCTATACCAAAAGCTTGCTTTTTTGCCGGATTACGGCTGAATACAAAAGAAAGTTCAATATGCTTTCATTTCTGTAGGGAAAATGGGATTGCTGCTTTAAGTTTCCTTTCTGAGCTAGCTATTTTTCTGGCAGCTGCAGTGTTGGCTACTATTGTAAATCAGTTCCCTTCTTGTGTCTCTGTAAATATGCAACTGTCAACATATTACAGTTTGTGTTTATGTTTAATGAAGGCATAATTTGGTGAACAGAGCCAGGAAATGAATTTTAGCTCTTAAAAACATTTGCTTTCAGACCATATAGTGGTGTCTTTCCTTGTAAAATAGTGATGATCATTTCTGCCTTGGCCCTTGAACCAATGTTGTGGGAATGGATGGAGGATCTATGCAGGGCTTTATATGCCTTTGGGAGAGGTGCTAGAGAAATATAAAGCACTGTTACAAGTGATGTCCTTGCTGTTACTACTCAAATCACCCATGAATTTCCCCAGAGATTGAGCTGGCTGTCTAATAAAAGATAGTGAAATTGACCTGAGAGAAAATGAAATGACCATTTTACTTAGATGACCAGATTGGGTCTCCTGAGAAAAGGAATCCAGTTTATCTAATGAAGGTGATGTGCTGTCAAGGCACTGAATTTGTCTGGTTTCCTGAGGGTTAAAAGACTAGAGCCTGGGATTACCACAGTATTAATCGATACTGCCTTTTCTAATTGTCATAGACTGGGGATCATCAGTCCCTTGGTACTGCTAATGTAATGTATTGATCTCAGGTAAGTAAGATGGAACCTCATGAAACAGGAAATCTATCTCAGACAGTGAAGTCGCTGTGTTTATCAGCAGCCACTTGGAGGAGCCAGCAGGCCAGAATCTCAGTCAATGTTAGGTTATGTGCCAGTCTGCTTTGAAGTTCCATTAGGCGTATACTGGTGGTGACTGGGAGATCTTTAGCTTAGGTTTTAGCATTACAGAGCATTTACTTGATATCACCAATATGACTTGTAATGATTGAAGTACAGAATTAGCCCAAGTGCAGGGCTATGAATGTCGAGTGGCACCAACACCTCTATTGGAACAGAATTCTCAGTGTCTAAGATACAGGCCAGGTCTGACATCACAAGTCTGGTTGGGTTTCAGAAAGTGCCTACAAGTATACTCAGTGAGATTATTAGCAGCTGATACACTGAGGTATATGTATCTGTGTGGAAAAGTAGGAAACAGAAAGGAGAGCCCTGTAGCAACCTGGCACAGCCTCCCATTCCTTCAGCTGATGAGAGCCAGGGAGAAGGAAAGTCAGCAAGACCCAAATGTTCAGGAAGACTCAGTCTCGGGCAAGTTCTCTCTCGGCTTGGCAAGTAACAGTATTTAGAAGCATTTATACTTCTGGTGCACAAAAGTAGTGCATTTAATGAACATGACAACTAGAGGTTTAATTGTCTCTTGTTACTCCAGTAGGCGCTGGAGTCAGTACTGTGCTGGGACAGGTTCTTGAGCCAATTGTGACATCTTTTCCCAACTTGTTCAGTGACCTGTTGGTGGCTTGAAATCAGCTGTGTGGGAGTATTTACATCGCTGGAATCTGCAAATGCTACAAATGAGCCCCAGCCCCCTCTGCCAGAGTTGGTCGTTAATCATTTACCAGAACACCACTAACTTGGTTTCAGCCTGGGGCTAGAGCTAACAATCGGGAACTTTTCTGAGCTACTAGCATAAGAATGGGAAGAGGTGTATCATGTGTCTTAGATGCCAGTTTATGAAGCAAAAATGGGTGAAGGCCAATGGGGGCCAAAAGTAGCCAGGGGCCCCTTGACCTGTCCATGCCCACTTTGCTCATAGGGAAAGCCAAAAAGATTGTAGCCCAGCAGTATAGATGAATCACTCAGCTTGAACAGGATTCAACAAGTTACGTAGCTAATCCCTTTCCCACAGTCAACATTTGAAATGGGAATCAATTAAAATAAACACCCATCATTTTAAAAGTGGGGAAATTTATGAATCACCTTGCTGGGCCTATGGTGAGATCCATGGAATGCTGCATAGTAGGGAATCATTATTCTCAAGGAACCCGAGTTCATTAGCAGGACAAGGTAGGGCTTGTCCTCTGGTGGAGAGGACGTGTAGGAAGCTTATAAAAAGCACACATCCTTGCTATGAAATGCTGATGACAGTCCTCATGTAGGTGATCCCAGACAAGGATATTTGTATTTTACTTGGTTTGACTGATTCCCATCCAACTGCTTTGAATTTCACAGCAAGTAAAGAAATCTAATTTCGTCACCCACAGGTCGAGGTACCTTTTTCCTCCTAAGCGTTCCCCAAGGGGAAAAGGTGGTTGGTTAGTTGCACAGCAATCTATTATGTTGTTTTTTTCAGTATTGGCAATTCAGAAAACACCAAACAAATATCTGAACATAATATTTGTTACTGGGTAGCGTGGGGATTATATCAGACTTTAACAACCCCTATGACTAACAAATAGTCTTGTTTGTGAAAGACAAAACAGACCAGAAAAACACACACCCAGCACAAACAAATGGTTAAGTCTTAAACCCTTAATTATGCTTCCTAGCAAAATGGTGGCTAATGAAAGCCATATGTGCTAGAATTGTGGCAGCCTCCCAGATTCCTGCAGGCCCAGAGGGGAAGTCTCAGAACAGCCGAGCAGCAGCCAAACCTTTTTGATTGCCAGTCTAACTCCCCATTTTATTCTCCAAGAACTTTTTGCTTTATATCCAGAAAGACCTTACTGGGGAATATCCATTCCATCTCATAAGGTACTTTGTTTCCAGGGCACAATTCCTATTGATGGGTCACTGAAAAAGTTGGTCAGGTGCTCTTAAAATGGTTTTTGGAGTTTCCAGGTTCTTACTCAGGTTACCAAGCCATAAGGAGGCCAAGGTATCTAAGGGCTAAAAGCTGATTCCATTATGCAAAAAATTTCCTCCCTTAAAGGACATGGGCACAAATATGAAGCTGTTAAAAACAACATGGGGCGGGGGGCGGGAGGGGGTGTGTGCTTTACACAAAGTTTAGTGGGATGACATAATGGCACAGAGGAAATGGGCTTTGCAATTATAGTTTTCTAAATGGTCTGAACTTGGTCTCACTGCTGACATCATCTGGAATGTTTACAAGGCCTCGAAGGACTGCCCCTGATCCTCTACTCAGAGCAGACACAGTCTTAGCTGGGAGGTCTTTTATGAATGCCACTGCCGTGGGCAGGAAGCTGGAGAGAGTGAGCGTCATCCTCCAGTAGTCCTTACGCTCCTTTGGAACTAGCCTTGCTGTTCTGGGTTTTCTCTTGTGATTTGGCCTGGAGCGTCTAGGTACAAAACATAAGGATGTTAAGCCCTGGTCACAATTAGATGTGTAAGTTCTTTAGGAGTCGCTTTTTGGTTTTCTTAATCAAAATAATGACAGACCACAAAGTCAAATCTGAGTTTATAATTTACCTTGGTAATAAAAATAAAGACATGCAAACCAGGCCTCTGGGTGCAGTTTACCCCATCTATGTGTTCACCGGTGCTCTTTGGTCCTCAGGAGCCAGTAGAGGCCCTCACTACACAGTTCAACTCTCCCATGACCCCTCTACTGTTTGTGTTATGCTTTTTGCCCTTGCCCCAAATTCCTTTATCCAAATGGGAAAAAAATAGATAAGTAATTTCTTATTTACAAGCATTTCTCCTAAGATTTAAATTGCTTTCCTGCTAGTATTTCCTGACATGAATCCTGTGAAATACACAACATATGGGAACTATTTCCATCTGGCACAAAGGAAAATAAGAATCTGCCTATATTGTAATTAGCTTCTAGGCTTAACATGTTTAGGTCGGATCCCCAATTGCATTGGTTGATTTTTTTTTTTCACTTTTGGATAATTGAGGTTAAAAAAATGTAGTGGTTATGACTAAAATGCAGCCTACAGCTTCCTGTTTGGATGACAGGAAGAACTGTGTAGTGTTTTACCATAGTTACGATTCTAGATTCTCACTGCCCTTAAAACTAGAGGGAAAGGGGTTTTCTTTTTTAAGGTAATACTTACAGCTTCTTTAGCAGAAGTGATGGATTCTTTAGGTAATGAAATAGGTGTTGATGGTGTTACGGGTGATGATGGAACTGGAGGCAGTTGCATAAATTTTTCATCCTTAAACATCAGAACTGAGAGTTGGGTTACTGATTTTAAAACAATGTGTATGAGATCTACAGTCCTATCGCCATGACTACCAGGAACCTGTAACAACTACTATACATCCTGTCACAGGACTCAAGAGGCAAAATCTGGAACCTAATTACAGCCAAATGTTGAACTTAGAAACAGAGCAAATGATACAATACGCATTCCTTATTAAAAAACACCACTGAAGTTCAGTTTCATTAAGGGGGTTAAAAATAGAGAAATTAACATATTAGTTTTTAACCTAATTAACCATATGAAAAGTAATGGCATAACCTTGGTTCCCTTCAGTTGAGGGGCCAAGTTCACCAAATTCTCTTTAGACTCAGGAAAAGTAGGTGATTCCACAGGAATATCCATCTTTGGAGCCTAGGCAGAGAAATATTTTATGTAAGCATAAGCTTTCTGCTTTTCCAGAAATTCAGAAGAGCTACTACAGTAAGTAGTCAGTGCTTTCTAGCACAATTCGCTTTCCACCAAGTCCCTAACTTCCTCCAACTATATACCCTTTATGAGTAACATGAAATAAGTCCCTGAAATAGCAACTTAGTATTATTTACCTTGCAGCTTTGAGCACACTTAGATTCTAGAATTTAAAATCCTCAGTCATTAACAAGCTAGAATTGGTTTGCCAACTCTAGTGGTATTCTAGTCTCCAAAAAAAGTTGCCATTTCTCCAATTATCTATTTCTAATGGCATTGATATAACTTAGTGAAAATTGACATCTTTATCATTGTTAGTTTCTAATAAATGATAAAAGTTATTTAAATGGTAGGTGCTGCTTAATAGAATCTCCGGCAACAAGGAAAATGGAGGGAGAGGGTGGCATTTTAGAATAGCTATCTAACCTGTCTTTAAGAATTATATTAATTAGATTTGAAAAATAAATATATCACTGCTTTTTGGAAATAAGTACTTCCTTTGTGTTCTTTGGGGGAAAAGGGCTACATATATCCAAAATTATAGAATATTCAATTTGATGTCTCTAAATTTTTACAGAACCTAACATGCTTCTTGTTCTCATTTTGTATATATGGAGAATAGACGTTTTAAAATGGATTTTTTTTAAAAAGCAACCAATACAATGCCTAGGAATTTGTCATTTTGTCCTTAATTCCTAGGTCTTTCTCAACCATCCCAGATAAAGAGTTTCTGCCCATCCACAGTAAGTCTGAGAACCCAAATTTAGCTCTGAGATACTGTGCTATTGCAAGATTTCCTTGCTCCTGACAGCAGTCTAAGGATGGCAGGTAACTCTGGTATATTGTGAAGACCAAAGATAGAGTAAGAGCCCAATAGCCTGCCTTTTAGAGCATAGTCTGTCCTCCAAAATTGCTCTTAGCTAGTCTCCCTAGAATCCTTCCTGGGCAAAGCCCAAATCCAGATTAGTCTCTGAACTATGCAGAGGGAAAGCAAGATGGGGTCTCCTGAAGTGCATTTTTCATGCTGGACTTCATATAATTTTCCTCGGCTTGTCCAAGGAGTCAACAGTATAACTAAGATTAAAAATACTCTAGAGTATTTCGTCTAATCTACTAAACCACATGTGCTGCACGCTCTGTAGGTCTTTTCCTTTCGCACCCATGCAGGTTCTGAGTTAGACAGGAAAACGCAAGGTAAAGGGGAGAGGCCATTCCTCATGGACCCGGAGCAAGAGGCTCTGGTGATTGGGCCAATACTGGGCTCGTCAGGAAAATACCAGGAGAAAAAAGGCTGCTGAGTCAAAGGCAACATGAAGGAAAAGTGATTAAGAAAATGAGTTGTATGCCCGGCCGGATGTGGCTCAGCAGTTGAGCATCGACCTAGGATCCAGGAGGTCGGGGTTCGATTCCCCGTCAGAGCACATGCCCGGGGTGCAGGAGGCAGCCGATCAATGACTCTCTCATTATTGATGTTTCTATCTCTCTCCCCCTCCTTTCCTCTCTCTGAAATCAATAAAGATATGTGTTTGTTTTTTTTAAAAAAGAAAAAAAGTGAGTTATAGCCCTGGCTGGTTTGGCTCAATGGTTAGAGCACCAGCTCTCAGACTGAAGGGTCCTGGGTTCGGTTCCAGCCAAAGGCGTGTACCTCAGTTGCAGGCTCGATCCCTGGCCCCAGTCGGGGTGTCTCTTTGAGGCAACCAATCGCTGTGTCTCTCTCATATCGATGTTTCTCTCTCTCTCCACCCCCTTCCACTCTCTGAAAAGCAATGGCAAAAATATCCTGATTTTAAAAAAAGAAAATGAGTTGTAGGAAGACAAAAAGTTTACATGCTAGATTGGCCATTCACTGCTTGAAAATTAATAGGAATCTGGACAAATAAAACATAACAGGAACAATTCAGTCTCAGAGGGGAAAGTGGTGGGAACAGCCTGAAGACTAGATAGTTAAGGAGGAAGAATAAACTGGACTCCTATTGGTAAAACACCTAAATCAAGCCGGGGATTAAAGGCAGTGACAGCCCTATCGCTAGAGGTAGTTGCAGTGATTTTAATATTTTTTTGGAATTTAAAAAAGATTCTAAGGCCAAATTCCAAAAGATATACCAAAAGAAATGCCTACTCTGACTGCAATAGAAAATAAGACATTTGGTGAGAGGCCCGTGAGCCCAGTTACTCACCTCTCCACTTAGTGGGATCTTAACTGGCTTTGGCTTCACATCTATCAGGTAGAAGGTTCGTGACAGGAGCAAAAGAGAAGGGGGGACATTCTCCTTCAGGTGGAGGTCCTGCCACTGGAGAATGGGAGGGAAATAAAACATGATAGAATCACAGAGTGTTAGCACTGGATGTGACCCGTCGTCTACTGCTTCCCAGGCTTGACAGCTTCCCAGGCACCGGCTGATAACTCATGGTTGAATGAGGCTAAGAACGTTCGTCCGGCTTCTGCAGAAAGTGGCTGTACGGCACCTCCCCCTCCAGTGGGAACTCTCAAACCAATTGTGGATCAAAGAAGCTACGTTATCTTCTCTTGGACACAAAGTAGATGTTAAAGAATAAAACAGCCTCATTCAAAACCATAGAAATAAACATTAAAATGAGAATGAGATGTAAGTTTTCAAGTACCAAATTGGCCAAGCTTCAAAACACATGTATTTTTCTACATCAATAATATATGCGCAAGACAAAATTCAAAAGATCGAATGAAATCAAGCAAAATAGGCCTGCCTTCTACCCTTCTTCTCTTGCTACACTGTTTCCCTCCCTAGAAGCAATCACTGGTTCCTTATATAACCAGTTCCTTATATAACCTTCCAGAGATATCCTATGCAAATACAAAAGATTTTTTTTTTTTATCTTTACACAAGGGGTAAGTTAATATACTTTTGTCCTTGCTTTTTTTCACTGAACTATTTCATCCTGCAGATTGATTCATATCAGTAGACATCGAGCTGCCTCCTTTTTAAACATCTTAAAGGATTCCACTGTATGGAAATGCCATGATTTATTTGATTATACTCCTATTAATGCATTTTAGGCAGTTTCTTATCCTTTGCTGTTACAAACAATGCCGCCATGGATCATCTTTTGATACGACATTTTGCACATATGCAAGAACATAGGATAAATTCCTAGAAGTGAAATTGCTAGGTCAAAGTAAATACATTTAAAAATTTTGAAAGATACTGCCAAACCTCCACAGAAATTTTTACCAGCAATGTATAAGTGCCCCCTCCCCACCCACTCACCAACATGGTATATTATCAAACTCTGATCTTTGCCAATATAATAGGCAAATGTGGTATCTCATAGCTTTATCTTATTATGAAGTTAAGATGTTTCATGTTTATGAATTTTATTTTCCTTTCTAGGAAGTGTCTTCCCATATCCTAATTCAGGATTTTTTTGAATAATAGTACATAGTGCTGCATATCACGTGGTTGGATTAGTATCCTCACTCCCTTGTAGTGGGGTTGTAAAATGATACACCCTTGCAAGAAAGAAACTTGACAGCTGAACCCAAGTAATACTCTGTTCCAGAAACAAATTATTTTAGCACTGCTCTACAATATGTCCATCTGCCAATCAGAGCAGGTACAGCATGGAAGAGGAAAGCTACCTGACATGGTTCCAAAGTCACAGCAATGGCTCCTGTCCCAAAATAATTTGTGTACACTTTATAGTACTTTTCACAGTTACAGGAATGAGAATTTTAATAGGAGTTACTTCTTTGTTTTAAAGCACTAAATTTAGGTGCACTCTGCCTCTTGGTAGCACGCCTGTGCCTTCTCCTTCCCCCAGCCGTGTTACCTTTACCTTTGTCTCATCTAAGCTCCAAGGGCCCTTCTTCTGCCTCTGACTTGTTTCCTGAGCCTACACAGCCCAGCTGGCTCACTTCTACTACCTCTGTAACTTTCTAAAAACACTTTCTCTTATAATTTGAAGGGGAAAAAAGCATTAAATTTAGTTAAAATATGTTATCTAAGGGAAAATATTAAACATCGGATACCAAAGCTAACACTTTACATTGGTTTGGGGCACTAATTGGGAAAGCAGTCCAGGTGGGCCACTGGCAAGGCCATACCTGCAGATGGAGACACACGGATGACAGGCCTTGTATTAGAGAGTTTGCCCAAGCCCTTACAATACCTGGATTAGGCAAAATTCTAAGGTGGACTCCAAATTCCCAGTCCCTCATGAACCCACACCTTCTCCCAGTTATTCAATCAAACAATAATCTAGGTGCTGCTATGAAGGGATTCTATAGATATAATTAAAGTCCCAAGTCAGTCAATGTCAAAATGGGAAGATTATCCAGGAAGGTCTCACCTAATCACATGAGACCTTTAAATCTGGAGCTAGGTCTCAAAAACAAGGAAAGTCCCAAGATTTAAAGCATGTGGGAGGTTGGCATGTGAGAAGTTCTTTGCAGATGGAGGCGACCAGAGGTAAGGAATGCTGGTGGCCTCCAGGACTGACTAGCCCAGGGCCGACAGCCAGTAAGGGATCAAGGACCTCAGTCCTGCAGCTGCAAGGAACTAAATTCAGCCAACAAACTGAATGAACTTGGAAGTGGAGTCTCCCTCCACAGCCTCCAGGAAGGAGCACAGCCTGCACCTCTGACCTACAGGACCATGAGCTAATAAATGGGCGTGGTTTTAAGCCACTAAACATGTGATCATCTGTTATGTAGCAATAGAAAACTAATACAATACCTTGTCTCAGTAAAAAAAAATCTAGCTGCTTTGGTATCCCACTGCTCAATAAAATAAAGCAAATTAGGTAAGATAGTTTGCTTGCAAAGTAGAAATTGCAAAATGAGGTCTGCAAATTGTAGGAAAGCTAGTGAAAGGGGCCCAGGAAAGCTGTTACTTGCCTCTGTGAGCTGTTGTCTCAGTTGTTCTTCAGTGAGACCCAGTGATCTCATCCCTCGGGCCCTACAGGCAGCTTGTAGTTCTGACACACTCAAAGCACCCACCCCTTCTTTGGCAATTATCTGAAAGAAATGTAGGAATGGTATTGGCTCTTTCGGTTCCAATTTTACCTAATCCCTAAATTCCAACTAATCAGAGGAAACACAGGATCTGGTGCTTCCAACCCTTTGTCCCCAGCACTGACTGCTGCAAAGGCCAGGCATCTATAAAAGCAAGGTGACTTAGGAAGGTGTGGCAGTTTAGATGAAGGGAATCCTGCCAAGAGGATTTTAAGGTCAGAGATATTTAGATAACTTCTCCTTAATACTCTGTCACCAAAGTAATTATTTTCCCTCTTGATTTGCATTTGCCTGCTTGCGAGGTTCCTGCTCTCCTCTTTCATGGCAGCTTTCTGATTCATTTAAAAAATATTTCACTTGAAAAGCTTTCTCTGTACCACCTGTTGCATGTCCCAGTGGTGCTCTTTTTCCCCTATTCCCCGCCAACACCCCAGGAATGGCTCTCTCTGGTCCACAAACTCTCTCAATAAATAACAGAGTTTTTGCTTGGTGTGACCCAAAACTGTGATGCTCCTGGGACCAGTATTGTTTATTCCAAAGTTCTGAAAACAACAACTGAAATCTAAATGGGGCCGATGGGATCATGCATCTCAGTTCTGAGAATCCTGCTCTCTCAGGCAGAATGTTTTAAAGCATCTGATTCAGATTCAAGAAAGATGTTTTCCATTTTTTAAAGGAGTCTAATTAGTAGGTATAGTCCAAATGGTGCCTTTCTCCCACAGGTGTCTAGGCGCTGCTTTCCCTCCCTGCATTACATTGTGCCACTCCTTCTTACCATGCCAGCTCACCCAGGAGAATATTTGCTTTGGCACCAGCTCTTTGGGACAGGAGCAGAGGTGTTGGGGGTAGAGTCCTGTCCTTGGCAGAAGACTCAGGAATCTACTGAGCTGCTGTTCTTTCCCAGTGAGTCCTAACTGCTTCACATTTATCCCAGCTAAGACATCCAAACTACAGTGGCCTTCTCAAGAAAATGGGTCAGAGTACAATAACTCTTAAAATGAGTAATCAAGGTTCAGGTTGTCATGGTAATGGCTGTTAAAACCACTCATTTTCCTAGAACCGGTCCATGAGCAGACCTAACAGAAGATACTGCATTGTATCACAAAGCCACCCTAAGATATCTCCCAATGCCTTGCTAGTACCCTACAGATACAGTTAAGCTCTCACTTTATCATCTGCTTTTATAGACTTCAGTTTCATCAGGAGCTGAAAGCGAAGCAAATTGTTGGTTCCAAAAGATGGCAGTTCTAGCAGTTTGCAAAGGGCAACCAGCTGAGGTCGACCTAAGTGCTCCAGGGTTAGCTCATCCTCAAATAGTTTGGAAAAGCGAACTATCTCCTTTGTACTAGGCTTGTGGCCTGTCTGGACCTAGGCAATGGAACAAAAGGACCCAATTAAGCAATTAAAATGTGTTTCCTACTCAATTTAACTTTCCTAATAGACTATTTGAAAGACACGTCAAAGCACTTATGGCTTCTACCTTAGGTCTGGAAATGGGGCATCTGGTACAAGGAGGGGTAAAGGAATCTGAAGTCGGCCTAAATCAAATAAAAAAATCAGGAATCATTCAAACAAACGGTTGGCTAATTCTACTGTTCTTCCCAAGAAGTTATCATCGTCTTCAGCACATTGGCTGCTTTAAGACAGACATTTCTGCAAATAAACATTTGCAATATCGTATCTATACAACTTAGATTTGCAAATTCAGAGACTGTAAACAATTTAGACGATCCATGATGACATGCATTTTTCATAAAGCTCCCAGCCCAGAAGTTGCTTGGTGTTATATCCAAGACTGACACCTGTTTGACATAGGACGAGAACTGTTTAGAGGCCTCTTCCAGCGTGGCTTTGTTCCTCTTTGCCATTTCTGTAATTGTTTCTTGAAGAAATTTTGCTAGTTCCAACTTGACAACCATTTTCTTTTTCTGTTTTTCTTCCTTAACAATAGAAAAGGAACAGTTAACCAACCCTTTATGATTATGACTTAGTAGATGAAGATGCAGGAAAAATAACTGTTACCTTATTCTCGCCCATCCCTGTCTCGTGCGTTAATATTATTTTCAGACCTGACTGAGTGGGTTCCATGAGAACCAGAGCAAATAAAAAGTAGCCTCTATTTGCAACCTATCTCCCTAATCTTACCTTTTATTTATCTCTAATACAATGATCATAAATATTGGATAAATCCAAAATATCCCCTCAGTGGTAGGCTTTGTCATTATTTAGAATGAGATACTATTTCCTTTTTTTAAAATTTTTCAATTACAGTTTATATTCAACACTGTTTTGTATTAGTTTCAGGTGTACAGTATAGTGGTTAGATAATCATGTACTTTACACGGTTTCCCTGATATTTCAAGTACCCACCTGGCACCACACATAGTTATGACAATATTATTGACTATGTTCCCTATGCTGTACTTTACATCCCCATGACTATTTTGTAACTACCAATGAGTATTTCTTAATCCCTTCACCCTTTTCACCCAGCCCTCAACCCTTTCCACTCTGGCAACTAGCAATACAAGTGTTCTCTGTACGTTTGAGTCTATTTCTGTTTTGTTTGACCATTTATTTTGTTCTTTAGATTCCACATGTAAGTGAAATCATATGATATTTGTCTTTCTCTGACTGACTTATTTTACTTAGCATAATACCTTTTAGGTCCATCCAAGCTGTCTCAATAGTAAATAAGATTGCATTCTTTTTTATGGCTGAGTAATATTCCATTGTATATATGTACTACAGCTTTTATATCCACTTGTCTATTGATGGGCATTTGGGTTGTCTGAGTTATTTATAAATGAGATAATTTCTTAACCTGGTGCAAACCATCTAGACTGCTAGTTGAACAAACCCTTAGTCTGAGTGGCCCTGGATTTTGCTTGGGCCATGAACAAAGAAAACTAGGTAATTAACTCTATGCTAAAATAGCTTATAGTTTAAGTAATGTAAAACAGACACAATTTATTATAATACAATGAGTTAAGTGCTATAACAGATACGAACAAAGCACTATACAAAGGAGAATTAAGTGTATACTCTTAAGATACTATGTTAACCATTACTTCTAAATCCTTGTTCACCAGCAGAAATGCAGTGTGGTGGCCTTTTCAAAATAACCATGGTCAGGACTCAGGGGTACAGAGAAACAGGAATATGTATGTTATATATACACATGTTTTAAGTTCCCAAGAGATTCTAATGATCACCCCAATCATAGCAATCATTGGTTTTTAGAAAGATCTTAAAAGACTCAACCAAAAAACTCACACAATGGCAATACCATGATTAGTCATTACCATTAGTCAATACAATTTTTAGTCATTTATTTCATCCATCTATATCCATATCCATCCATCCATCCATCCATCCATCCTCTTATTGAGCATCTACCATGTGTTCCAACCATAAAGAATCAGTCAGTGGTCTCTGGTTATGTCATACTCTTTTACACCATTAAGCCATTTTAAGTGCTATTCTTTCTATCCAGAATGCCTTTCAAACACTGGGTTAAAAAATTTTGCCGCTCTTTAAGTCTGGGCTCCCAAAGTTACCTTTTCTGTAAAACATTTCCCAATCTGATCTAAAAGTTGCCCTCTTTGTCCCCTCATACTATTGTGTTCATATCTTCATACCATTGTCTAGGAGAGAGGCAAAGAATAAAGAGAATGAGGGGCTGTCTCGGTATTCTAGCTCGTCACCTTCACAGTGATCATCAAATGGGGACGCCCTCTTCTCAGAGATACTTACTCATAAGCCCTAAAGGGTCTGCTTGACTGAGTGGAGCATGCCTGCTGTTCAAGTAGTCACTGTAATAAGTTGTTATGTTTGCTTTACTTTTCAACAGTTAAAAATAAGTTAAAGTTCAATGGAGGGGGGTAGTTTTTTCAACAAATGGTGCTGGAAAAACTGGATATCCACATGGAAAAAATTACTCTTGCCCTGGCTGGTGTAGCTCACTTGGATGAAACTTTGTCCCATGCACTGAAAGGTGGCAGGTTCGATTCTGGGTCAGGGAACCAATACATACATACATACATACATACATACATACACACACACTCTCGACACTGATGTTACACCTTTCTTTAAAATTCTCTTGCTCTTTCTGTCTCCAGCCAAGAGGAACTGCGGCCCTGTCTACCCACCTGCACTGGCTGGTGGGGCTACTGCTCCAGCTTCCTCCTGATCTAGAGAACAAGCGGACTTACAGCAGCGAACCCAATAATCCGAAGGCCCGCAACTCCTTCCACCATAGCTCAACAGCCAGCTGATTCACCGTAAGACAGTGGGTGTGGAGCCGATGGTGATGGCAAAGGTGTGGCGGTCGTGCTGAAGTGGAGATGCCGCCAGCGGAAGCCGGCAACGTAGGTGCGGGCCGCCGTCAGTACGAAGGCCAGGCCATGGGGCACAGGAGCTGCCAGGACAGGTACTGCCCAGATCTGCACAGGGCTGCGGCCCACCCGGCCAGCGCCACCCTGGCAGCCACGGGGCACAGGAGCTGCCAGGACAGGTACTGCCCAGATCTGCACAGGGCTGCGGCCCACCTGGCCAGCGCCACCCTGGCAGCCAGACGCCCGTGACGGTGAAGGGGACGTGGCTCACCCGACCAAGAGGTTCTGGGCAGACCTCCTCCTCCCCACCACCAAAGCCATGAAAGTGTTCTAGGACTTTCCTAAAAAATAGAACAATAACTCAACATGGACCATAGACTCCAGTGTAAAACTCAAAACTATAAAACACCGAGGAGAAAATTATAGGTGACCTTGGATTTGGCAAGTTTTTAGATACAACACCAAAAGCATGATCCAAGAGAGAAAAAATCAGGTTGTACTTCATTTAAATGTAAAACATTTGTTCAGCAAAAGACACAGTTAAGAGAAGGAAAAGACAAGCCACAGTCTGGAAGAAAAACATTTGCAAAACACATACCTGATAAAGAACTTGCACCCAAAAATATATGAAGTACTCTTAAATCCCAACAATAAGAAAATGAACAACCCCATTAATAAGTGGGCAAAAGATCTGAACAGACACCTCCCCAAAGAAGGTATATAGATGGCAAATAAGCACATGGAAAGATGCTCAATATCAAATGTCATTGAAAAATTATAAATTAAAATAACAATGAGATACCACTGCACACCTATTAGAATGGCTAATACTCAAAGCACTACACCACCGAATGTTGATGAAGATATAGAGCAACAGAAACTCTCATCTTGTTCGTTGCTGGTGGGAACACAAATCATACAGCTACTTTGGAAGACAGTTTATCGATTTCTTACATAACTAAACATAGTCTTACTATATACAATCCAGCAATTGCTCTCCTAGGTATTTACCCAAATGAGTTGAAAGCTTATGTCTACGCAAAAACCTGCACATGGGTATTTTTAGCAGCTTTATTCATAATTGCCAAAAATTGGAAGCTACCAAGATGTCCTTCAATAGGTGAATGAGTAAATTGTGGTACATCCATACAATGAAATATGATGCTGTGATAGAAAGAAATGAGGCATGAAAAGACACTGAGGAAACATATTGCTATGGGAAAGGAGCCAGTATGAAAAAACTACGTATTATATGGTTCCAACTATATGACATTCTAGAAAAGACAAAACTATAGAGACAGTAAAAAGATCAGCAGTTGCCTCAGGTTGAAGGATAGGGGGAAGAGGGACAAACATGTGAACCATGGGATTTTTAGGGCAATAGGACACTGTGATGGTGGATAGATGGCGTGCATTTGTCAAAACCAATAAAACTATACTACACAAAGGGAGAACCCTAATGTAGAGTATAAGCTTTAATTAATAATAATGTATATATATTGGTTCTTCGATTGCAACAAATGTACCATACTAATGTAAGATGTTAATAATGGTGGAAAGGGGGGAGGAGGTACCTGAGGATTCTCTGTACTCACTGTTCAATTTTTCTGAAAACCTAAAAACTTCTCTAAAAATTGAAGTCTATTTGTTTTTTAAAAGTTAAAAACTCCTACATACCATTTTGGAATCACGCTCAAAAGTTGATGGCAACATCTCTGGGAAGAGTTTCAGAAACACTGGCAATAAGAGTTCCATGAAGGGTACAATTATGAACACCACAAATGGAACCAAGCGGAATAAATCAACGCACGTCCTCAATAGCTAAGGGATTGAACAGCACATGCAACATCTATTAGTTTAGGATGCGCCAAACCAACAAACAAATAAGCAACCCCCCCAAACTAAAAAGCTTGTTTGGCTCTTAAAGTGTTGAGAACACAAGACATTTTTTGCAGCTGTTTATAAAAGGGAAAGGTGGAATTTTCCTCTTTATCACAGCTCTGAAGTAATATGTATGGGGTAGCCTCAAGGAAATCTATGACAATCAAAACATATTATCGGTATCTCGTAGCTTTCATCTAACTTAGGGGTCTGTTGAATAACATAGTATCTGTTAAAATTGGTTTTTAATGTGTACACTTAATATATTAACAACACTCTGTACTTCAGATGCACAGATCAAACCTGCAGCTCCTTGGAGAGATTAGAAAACACAATTATAACCATTCCATAGGCAAATATATACAAATTTTAAGAATTTTGCCTAAAGTTGTACAGCAAGTCAGTTGCAGACAAGAAACTCAATAAGAAATTCTCATTCTCACCATCATTTGCTATTTCTACTTTGGGATTTGTTAAAATGAGTTTTAGGTTGAGTTTAAAGCTTGGTTCCTAAATAGTTCATTTTAACTTTACATTTTCTTTCCTAAATATGATTCTTGCCTACCCGTCGTCTCTCTCGTCTGGTCAGCACCTGTCCATGCAACAGCCTCCAACTCATTCTGGCAGCAACTTTGGTGTCAATCCAAAGCAAATGGAATCCACTGTAATAATATTTAAGTTCACCCATAATTCTTTGTCTGTAAGATCGCTTTTCTTCCTTAGTCTTCATACCATTTTCTTTCGTGGGCTGAGGGCTTGTCACCTGTGGCTTTGTGGAGGGTTGCTCCAGCTGAGGTTTACCAGGGACTTCTTGCAGCCAGCAACTTGATGTGTGTACCTTTTGTATTATCCTAGTTCGTAAGTGAAGTACTTTATTGCCTGACTGACTAGGATAGGGGTACTTCTTGCTTCCATAGTTCTTCATATATGTTTTATTTAAATGGGAATCTGGCAAGTGAAGAAATGCAAGTGATGGGAGATAAGAAGAGCAGGTAGGATGGACAAAATGGATAGGGAATCTGGAATAAAGAGCAACGTCCTCTGAGTTGAGTACAAATGATTGCAAACTTAAAAGTTAAAGAAATAGATACTGTATCTGGTTAAAATAAACAATAGTTTTAAAGCCTGTATTTTAAAGTGGATGATGTTCATTAGTAAATGAAATATAACTTTTTATCCCAGTTGAAGAACAGTAAGCTTTATGATTGAATAATACACTCTAAGAAATAGTAATAGGCTTATGCCTAAGAATAATTGCTATATTAGAAGTTAGGAACTCTGCAACTATTCATTTAAAAATCTAACAGCAAATATTTTCTCACCAGGGGTTATGTCTGAAAGTTCTGTCTCTATCTACAACCAGAAAACAGGTGGAAGACTTCTGCCTTCGCCTACTGTACTGACAGTAGGAATATTATTTGAATGAAGCACTTCAAGGTCCCTTTGGGGGTTAACTAATCACATAAGATTGCCTTGTCTATGTAGTGCCCATGGATTCCCTCAAGTGAGAGGCACTTACAGCCGAAATGCCCTTCACCTAAGATTCCTAAAGAACCTTAGGAGTAAGAACTAGAACTAGGCACCCCAGCCAGTGATCTTCTACATTCTACTTTTGCAACTGCTCACAATCTTCAGTTAAACTAGCACATCAGATTGTTTGAAAATAAAAATAAGATTATCTAGGCAAAGAAAGTTCCTGGCAAAGAGACTTCTTTTGGCAAAGAGATGGCTTTTTCCATTCTTTGTTTTTGAAGCATGCCAAGATAAAACACTTTTTGAATGGCTAAAAGGGAAGATGTACAATGTATCCTGCACATAGTTAAGTTCTTGGTAAATATTCTTTGTAATAAATAAATGATAACAGACCTTGCTGGGAAGGTATAGGCCCTAGGACTGGCTTGTTTGCCAGCCACTTGACTCCTTTTTATATGTAAGGGCTTCATGTAACATTCATCAATGACATTCTAAAACCTTCACATCATCTATCTTACCTGTACTACACATCTACAAAATTACTCAGCCTGAGTTCCAAAGCATATTGAAAATTTGGGATAAGCTTAAATACATTAAGATTTCAGCTTCCTAAAACTTTGGTGTCAATCCAAAGGTTTAAACAGTTAAAACCAACAAAGCTTTAATTGTGTACTAAGCCTATCTTTTTACACTTATCTTTTCCATCTAGAAGAATAAAGTTCACATAAATATTGGGGGCAGGAGAAAAATTCCAAGGCTTACCTTGTTCGGGCAATAACTAAGACTTTATTATAACAGTAGAAGGCCATATTTATATTTGTCTCAACTAGTCAACATAGGTACCTAGGCAGAAGGAGTAAGTAAACAATTCAGTATTTGAAAAACACATCAATTATAAAGGTATCTGGACTTAAGTGTTTTTAACTATTACAAGGGTAGAATATTTGCATATTCTATTCAAGGTGTAAAATCTCTTTCAGGGTCGAGTCCAACAATCATGAATAGTACTCTTAGCCCTGGATTTGAGAATGGTAATTTGAGATCCCAACAAACAGAAATGACCTTTAATATGATGATGCTCTGGATGGTGATACGGTCTTCAAAGACATTTTCATCTCTGGTCAATAGTACCTAGTAATCTACTTAAATTGTTGCCAAGTATTCAAGAAGCTAAGCAAGGAACACTTATTTTTAGCCTAAAAATATAGATAGAAAGTAAATATCCTGAATTTGTATTCAATTTACTTGGCCAAGCTGCCCCGAACTTGAAAAGATTGAAAGTGCTGCCCTGGCCAGTGTGGCTCAGTAGGTGCATCGATCCTCGTACGCCCTGAAAGGTCACGGGTGGATTCCCCGGCAGGGCCTTGGTGGGTGCATAGAGGAGGCAGCCCCGCATCATTCTCCCTCCCCCTCTCTCTCCTTTTTCTCTAAAAATCAATAAAAGTATTTAAAAAAAATTATACAACGAATCATTAAAAAAGATTGAAAGTACTCCTTTAAGCAGCAGCGAAGATACACAGGGTACCGCCTAAGCGTCCAAGTGGAAGCGCACGGGGGTCCGGCGCAGGGACCCCGCAGCGCTGTGCACCTCTGCGTGAGCCGAGCAGAGCCTTCCCCGCCCTGCGCGCTTCCCAGCCGCGGCGGGAGGAGCCGGGTCCGGGCGGCGTCAGCCCTGCGCTCCCGCCGCTGGGAGCGAGGTACCGGGGCCTCTCCCGGCGGAACCTCAGCCGGAGCTGAGATCTGGAGCAAGGGCTCAAGTCATCCTTTGGAACGTCTGCGCCCAGACTGAGCCGGGCGTCCTCCCGCCTGAGGGAGACCGACCCCACCCGGCCGCCAATCCGCTCTCGGGGCTGGGAGCAACCACTTCCCCGGGGGCGGGGCGGGGCGGGCGGCGAGCCCCGCCTGCGCCCCCGCACCGCCCCCGCCCGCACGCCCCGCCGCCTGCGGCGGCCGGATGCACTTGCTTCCGGCTCCCTCTCGGAGACTTGGGCCAAAGGCGCCCTCGCCCTCCTCAGCCCCGGGCTTTGGTGCGCGTGGCGGTGCGGGGCCGTGTTTACTGTGATGGGGTCTGGGCTCGTCTCTGTAGGTGGGTGCGGGAGAGGCGCGGGCACCGAGACGACGAGCCCCGCCGGCGACCCGGGTGTGCGGAAGGTAGACTAGAAGCGGGGCGCGGGCGACGGAGAGAAAGGAAGGGAAGCACGAAGGAGGGGGAATGGAGGCCGAACTCCGGAGCTGTTGGGCGGGCAGGGGGACGAGGGCCGGGGCCCAGGAGAACGTGCTGGGCAGCTGGGAGCTGTCGGGGAAACTGGGCGCTGGTGGGAGAAACCGGGACGCCGAGGGAGCGGCTCCGCGGGAAGGCAGGCGCTCGGTCCCCTGGGTCGCTGCCCGAGGACTCGGGCCGCCCGCCCCACCTCCTACCTCCCGCGAACGGCTGACTCAGTCCTCCAGGCCCTTCCCGATGCCCCCTTCCCCAGCTCCCCAAGCTAGAAGGGCCCGAGGCCGTCTCTATGGCTCCACCTCTTTCCTCGAGGGTGACGCCACTCTGAGTGACGACATCACCCACCAATGGGCTCTCAAATTACGGGGAGCGAGGGCGTCCTTCGCGGTGGCATCCCTGGAGGCAGCGAGGTCCAGTTCCCACCCGTAAAATGACTTTCTTCCCTGGCGGCTTTAGTTTAAAGAGACTGTGCTCGGGCGTGGGGGGAGGGAGGCAAGACTGACGTTTTTCTACCTGTCCACCGTCTCTAGGTTGTGGACCAGTCGTCCTCGACACCCTTCGTTGAAGGCCGGGGTAAAGAAGCTCTTACTCCCCGGATAGCCCAACATGCCTGATAGTCGCCATGGTAACCATCTTGGAGTCGTGAATTACATCACTTTCCTGTCTTTCCTTCCCCACCCCCTCCAACTGCGCAACTGCGGCGGAGGGAGCACTGGAAAGAGGGAGTGGCAGAAAGGGCGGGAATGGTAAAGAAAACATCTTTAGCATCCCTCTGGCCCAAAACTGGAAAGCTGTGTAATCTGAATTTGCATTATAAATGTTCTCTTAACAGGCATTGTTTATGATCAGTACTTTCTGTAAAAATCTCAAGTAATATTTAAAATATATATTATAGTAGCTGTGCGGGTTTTGAGGGGCACTTCAGTGCCTAGGATGGGCAACTGAGCCATCTTGGGAATGTGAAAGATCTAGAAATGTTCTCACTCCCTAGTTATCTCTACTCATCCATTTTATCTACCTCTAGAAAGAAGAAAAAAAATTTAGTGGCTCTTCTGTGACTAAAGCCAGACAGCAAGGAATACCTTTCTCACAGAGAGCACTTCTCTTAACATGTTAGCTGACCACAGACTTTACTCATCTGGGCTGCACATTTGTAAGAATGAAAGATGGCGGGTATTAAATTTCAGAGTTTTTTTGGGGAGGGGGGGTTGTTCTTAAATACATACTGCTTTTAATCCGCAAAGCATTTTCAGCTAGTAGCTAAATGGATCAACTATGTTAACTAGGCAAAACTTTTCAGTTTGGCCACTAGAGGGCCCTTTGTGCATGTGTGATGCCCAACTTTCCACGTAAAGGTTTCACTTCACATTCTATGTTTACTAGATTTAACAAATTCTATAAAGCTTTGGTCTTTTTACGTTTTTGTTTTTGTTTTGTTTTCTCCTGAAAATTCCCGATGGTAAATTTTGAGCTCTAAAAGTCTAGGCTATAATTTTCACATTAATTTCATAAATTAATCACTGCACAACCATGTACCCGTACTTTTCTGGAAAAGATAAAGGATGCAAATATATTCCCCTGAGTTCGCTGGGAGACATTTTATACCGGGAAATATTCTTATTCATGCATTCTATTCACTTACAACCAGGCACAGTGAAAAGCATTAAGTATTCATAAACCAGATGCATGATTCCAAGATCACTATTTGAAAGATGAGCTTGATTTTCTACCATGGCCATATGTCAGCAATCCTATTCTGCAAAGGGAAGGGTTAAGAATCTTTCTTACTGAAATTCATTTCTTCAAAGCAATGTCTGCCTTCTCCTGTTTTTAGGACTGGCGACTTTTTGACATTCAGGATAAGTGATCTATGATGTAAGGAGTTTTAGTTATAATCTTTTAAAAAGAAACAAAAAATGTTTTTCTCCCTAACTCTGGTCCTGATTGTTAGATTGCTGTCTTAATGACCTGTTTGCCCATTTTCTTTGAAGAAGAGAAGGCATATTCTCTTCAGATGTTAGATGCTAAAAATATAGTTATTTTAAATGGCCATTTCCCTACATATGGTTCCAAATCAAATGTTATTAACAATGTATTTTATAATGTTTTGCAGAAAGAGACTATGCATCTACTTCACATACCCTTAATTTTAAAGTTAGCATAGTTTTAGAAGAAAATCAAAATAAAATCCCCAGGGACAACCAGATTCTCCTCAAGGGGAAAATCCAGGTGTCTGGTCAAGGCAACAGTTTATCAACAAAACAAGGTAAACATGGGAAGGTGGAAAAGAAGGGTGGAGGTAGAAAGGATCATAGGAAAAAAAGAAAAAAGACCAATTTAACCTTTCTTCCCAGGAGACTGAATCAAACTCTTTGGAGGTCTGTGTTCCAAAAAGGCATCTAGGAATTTAAAACAAAAAATGTGATTTTATTGATTCCTTTAACTTCGGTTGCTACACATGGCATAGATACTACATAAGCATAGTTTTAGAAATATTTAATGATTAATTGTAATGGGAATGCTTAATTCTGAATATCATCCTTAGTATTATCAACAGGGTCATGTTTTAAAAACTAATACATAATTAGTAATCATTAAAATAATTGATCTGGCTCTAGCCGGTTTTGCTCAGTGGTTATAGCCTCCGCCCTCAGACTGTCCAGGTTCCATCCGGCCAAGGGCATGTACCTTGGTTGCAGGCTCCTGCAGGCTCCCTGGGGATGCATGTGGGAGGCAACCAATCCATGTGTCTCTCTCACAACGATGTTTCTCTCTCCCCCCACCCCTCTCTGAAAAACAATGAAAAAAATATCCTCCAGAGAGGATTAAAATAATTGATCTGTAGGAATGTTTTAACTTCTTATTTAAGTGGTATTTAAAGATATCAGGAAATTTCTCGTAACTGTACCAAATAGATCCAGCACTATAACATCCATGGAGAGTATAGCATCTAGTAGTGATATGGCTTTATTAATCTCAAAACCGAGAGCAGAGTTTTGGTTTCCTCATCTGATTGCTGCCTGTGTTTCCTTGGTACATTCTCTGTGCTGCAACGTTCTAGTCATTATCAAACAGGCCCCAGGAAATATCACCAAATCTGCACGCCCCAGCAAGAACAGTTTACGGTGTCACACCCCCAGGTCCTTCCATTGTTTAACATAAATTTCCTAGGATGGGGAGGGCTAGAGGGTTACAGGGAATTTGTACTCCCTTTCCCTCCTCTCGTGCTCGAGTGAATTCTGAGACAAATGCCCTCCCATCCCTGTAGAGGGAGATCTGGCGGCCAGCCGCAGAAGGCCCAGGCACGGGAAGCGGGCACGGAGCCCCCTGGAGCCCCCGGGTCCCTCGGGCCCCGGGGTCAGGAGGCGCTGACTTCTTTCTAGTTACCCACAAGCCTCCGGGCCCGCAGCGCGAGCAGGAAGAAGGCGCGCGGGGCCCGGTGCCTGCTAGGGCGGTCGGCGCTTCCGTAGCAGGGGCTGAGATGCCTCCAAGGCCTCCAATGCGTGCAGTGGGGAGCGTGCGGCTGAAGCCTGCCCCCCGAGAGACGGGCTGCCCCCGAGGGTCAAGTAGGAAGTTGCGGCCACGGTGTCCACACGCAGACCCATGTGGAACAGGCGGCGCTGACAGCTGTCGGACGGAGGACAGCCCAGGAGGCGCATCGGTTGTTGTACTCTGTCCCCGTCGTCTTAACCGGGCGCCCGTCCCTAGGTTATTTCTAACATCCAGGGGTTGGAGAGCAGTACCACCCGGAGGTGTACCATACGGTGTTCAGTATACGTGCTGTTATTAAGTACGTAACACACACGAGCACGATTTCACCGCGCACGCCCAACCTTGAACCTGCCTTCCCTGTCTTCTAGTTTGGTTTTGGGGTGGCTCCCCTCCGCACCGTTCCTTCCCGTCTCTGAGCCTGGATCGCCCGCGGTCTCACTTCTCGTCTAGGCTCCCTCGGGCTGCTCTCATTTCGGTTCTCGCTCCGGCCCCTCCTTCCCGCCCCGCTGACTAGCCTCTTCCTCCTTTTTGCCCCCCGCGCCCCAAACTCAGGACTGCATTTCCCGGTAGGCGCCGGGGCAGCCAATGAGCGGCTGAAGATTTGGCGGCGGCGGCGGCGGCGCTCTGAGAGTCGGGGTGGGGGGGCTTTGTGCGCGGCGTCGGTGGCGGCAGCGGCGGGAGCGGCGGCAGCGGCAGCGAAGGCCACAAGCTAGGCGAGGCCGGGGCCACTGTCCACTGGTCGCCGCGGACAGGCGAGCGAAGGCCCACTCGAGCCCGGAGGACCCTCGCTGCCCCAGTCGGCCGCCAGCCACAGGCTCCTCTCCGGTAGCAGCGGCTGCGCGGAGACCCCCCCATCCGTCCACCCCCTCTGCCTACCCCACCTCCCGCAGCCGTCCTCCTCTCCGCTCCGGCCGGCCTGGCCAGCCTGGCCGTGGCCCTCCTCCGTGCCCGCCGCCATGGCAGAGGCATCCTGCGCGAGAAAAATCTAGCCCGGGGATTTCATGCGGCCTAGCTTGGTTCCGTCTCCTCCCCCCGCTGCCCCGGCGGCTGCCCGCACCCCAGTCCCGCTCCGGGCCTCCGTGTCTCTCCTGTGATCCTACTGACACGGCCGGGGGTTAGAATGGAACAAACTGAAGGTAAAGTGAATGCGTGCGTGTTTGTGTGTGTGTCTGCTGGAAGGGCCGAGGAGGGGCCGACTTAGGGATGGGACCGTGGTCGGGAGAGAGACCTTAGCCCGAGTGGGAGGACGAGCGAGTGGCCCGCAAGGGTTCAGGGGAACCTAGAAGGAGGAGCAGATGGCAAGGTGGGGGGGGTGAAGGGTGTGGGGAGGTGGGGCAGGGGAGGTGGGATTGGGGTAAGAGCTGGAGTGGCGCTGGGCTGGGAATTGGGAGTAGAGGTGGGATGGGGGCGGGGATAAAGATGGACGGGGGAGGGGCGGGGAAGAGGAGCGGAGTTAGACCTGGGCAGGCGGAGGAATAGGGAGGCTTGGGGGTGTCGGGTAGGAACTGGGAGGGTCTGGGGGAAGGAGATGGAATTTGATGGAGACATGGGCATCAAGGGAGAAACGAGGGAATGGAAGTGGAGGAAGAGGTGGATTAGGAAAAGGGAGGAGAAATGATTGAAACTGGATGCAAAAGGAAGGTAGGAAATAGACTGAGGAAACTGGAAGACCTAGTATTGGGATAGAGAAGGAAATTAACTGAATATGGAAAATGATGGGAACTAGCGACCAAACATCACAGAGTGGGAGGAAAAGAAGGGGAAGGGGGTTATTAAAGTGTTAGGGAGGGAAAGTCTTTTGTTCCTATATTTGTGTGTATTCTGTGCCTTTTCTTTCAAGGCTGGAAAATAGAGAAGCAAGTGGTTATGCTGTTATGGTTGTTGTGAAATGCGGAGGTGTGGGTTTTACCCTGTTGAGGGAGGAGAAGTGTTAGTGTTACGATAGCAAGACAGGGAGAGACATGGCCATAATTTGATGGTCTTGGTGAAGGAGTGAAGACTCTTTAGATTTAAAGGGGGCAGGGGCAGCCATGTTTGCTGCCAGGCACTGCAGTGTAAATAAATTCCTTCTCTCCGACATCAGTTTGAATCTGGAAGGGGCCATTTCAGACGGTTAACCCCCTTTCTTTCTATTCATGAACTCTTCCCTTCCATCTTGAGGTCATTTAAAATTATTCATAACCACCAAAGGAGGTAGTGATGTTTTCCATCTCGTGTGTTTTGCTGGCCCCCCACCTTCTGGTTGCAAAGAAGACATGCTAATGAACTGCAGTGTAAATTTTAACCCTTTTTATAAAGTTAAGACTGTATTTTTATTAGCTGAAGGGATCATTAGTACTCTCTTATTTGAGACATGACCATGAAAGGTCTTTTAAATATTCATTTGTTTCAGAGGCCTCAGAAGCAGTCAACATGTTTTCTGCAATTCTTTAAGTAAACAAGGAAATTGCATCGGTTATTTTACTTGGGCTTGTGTTCTTGGCAAAGCATTGTGTGGGGGTGAGAAGGGATTGATTGGAAGATCTGCTTGTCATAGATAATCTGCTTGCTGTATTTTGAGTATTAGAAAATTAGAAATGCACGTAGTATTTTAAAATGGTGTTTCTGATAGCTCTTGCTTATAGGTTAAGAAGCATTTCCATTTTTTATCAACTCTGTTCCCTTCACTTTCACGTTGCTAGCTCAATATGTTCTTCAAATGCCAGTGCAGCATACTGCAATAATCTATGAAGTAGGCATACAGTTCTCAGAGCCTCATTGAGGAGCCAGTATTTTTGGTGGGAACTTCAGGTCACTCTCAGGAAAGCTATAGTAACTCTTCAGTGTATTCACATGTAACTATATTTGTGTGATATGAAATTCAGTTTAAATCCTTACAAATTTAAAGGTAGAAAAATTAGGTGGAAACTCTTTTGTTTTCATATTGAAGAAGATTAAATGTGTGTGTGACCTCTTGTTTTATAATTGTAATTGAGGTAATCTAAACTTTAATTCATCATGTCCATATTTCAACTGTTCTCTGATACCAGGAAGGCTTGTTAAAATTGTGATATGATGGACTCAAACCAGTTGTACTACATATTGATTTAATATACCTTAATGCAATATTTTTTCACTTGTTACATAGAAGTTTAGGAGGTGTTCTTGATCTTTTGGAAAAATTTTGTGAGGAAAAATTCCACTAAAAAACCATTCAGTAAGCCTTTTTGGAATTTATTTTTATGCAGACTGCATTTTTATATCTCCATTCATTTGACATATTATTTGTAATTAAATCATAATTTGTGTGCATGAACTATTAGTGCCATAAATTTTTAGGAAAATGAGAAATTGCTTTATATTAAAATTAACTCACATTGGCAGCTTGAATTACTAAAAAAAAAAGTGTATTCCTATGTATTCAACATTTTGTAAAGACCACAACAAAATCAGGGTCCCTTGCCCAGTTGTCATGAGTATTCTGGCTCCTTTTTAGATATCCATATAATGAAGAAGGCTGTTCTAGTTAGATGACAATTAAAACCCAAACTTTACTCTGATTACCATATCCATCAGCTCACCTGCTACCTAAGAGCTTTTTTTAAAATATATCTTCACCAGAGGATATTTTTTCCATTGATTTTTAGAGAGAGTGGAAGGAGGAAGGGGGGAGGGAGAGAGAGAAACAAACAGACTGACATGTCGATGTGAGAGAGACACATTGATTGGTTGCCTCTTGCAGGAGCTCCAACCAGGGCCAGGGATTGAACCTGCAATCTAGGTATGTACATGCCCTTGACCAAGAATCGAACTCTCGACCTTTCAGTGTGAAGGCTGACGCTCTAACCACTGAGCCACACTGGCTAGGGCTGTAAGAACCCTTTTTTTCATTTAACTTTAAGTTATTAAATATGCTCTTATGTGGACCCGATTGAGTGAGTTTTGGGTAAAAGAAGTTGATTGTATTTGAGATTGGTCATCCTTGAGTGAATTGTCAAATCTGATTCTAGATACTCTTTGTGGAGTTTATAATAACATTCATAATAATCATAATTATAGCTGATAATAGTTGTTCTCTTTCAATGTGCTATGCTGAGTATCTTACATGCATGATTTTCTTTTACCCTCCAGACAGTTGTGTGAGGTTCGTACTATTAACTCCTTTTTACGGACGGGAAAATTGAGGTTTAAGTAGCTTAACATCACACATGGTAAATAGCAAAGCCAGTATTTGAACACAGGTCTTTTCTAATTATACAACCTGAATCAGCAGACCTTTACTTTTAGGTTTTTAAAAAGATTCATTAAGATAATACATGTTCATTATTTAAAAAAATTTTTTTTGAAATATTATAAAAAGACTAAGAGGTTTAAAAAAGTTAACACCCTATTTCCCACTGGTGACCATTTGAAGTTTCTTGTGTGTCTTAGAACATTTCTGTACATATACGTATATCTGTCTTAAAAATGCATGTGAATTTGGCCACACTATCTGCATTTTGCATTTTTGTTTTAACAGGCTATCTGGACCCTGGCCGGATTAGCTCAGTTGATTAGAGCATTGTCTGGATATGCCAAGGTTGCGATTTGATCCCCAGGTTCAATCTGGTCAGTTAATGAATGAGTCGAACAACGAATGATGGATGTTTCTCTCAAATCAATAAATAAAATTTAAAAAAACAGCAACAAAAAACAGCCTATCTGGGACATCCTTCTGAATGAGCACTTATGGATCTATAGCTTTTTTTTAAGGGTAACATAGTATTTCATTGCTTGGAATGTTGTTTAAGTTGTTAACAGGTTTTTGCTATTATAAGTCATAGAGCAGGTCCTGAATTAAGTCCCTAACAGCCTATTTAAATAAAAAGAGATCCAGTACAACTACTTTATTTTACATGAGTGAAAACAGGCTTTGGTGACAACCTGTTACCTGGCTATTTACACCACATCACATTACTTCATTATTATGAAAGTACTTGAGCTTTTTGTGACAGCTCAAGGTGAGAGGGAATTCTCAAGGTTAGGCACGTTTAGTATAATGAATTCAAGAGGATTAAGTTGCAGTGAGGCAAAGGATCATGCTTCTATTTTTCATTTGTTCACTATGTTTTACATATAGCATATGCACAGAATATTTTTGCATGCATAAATGAATCATGTCCAAGTATCTTGAAATTTGTGTTTTGCGTAATGAAGTGGTTTGGGGCAGAATTTTTCCTACTTTAATAAAATTATCAATGAAATAAGACAGCAATGAAACGAAAAAATAAGAGGACCTTTATGGTCCTGGAAAACAATTTGGAAAGAAAAATGCGACATTGGTAAATTTTTTTAAATGAACTATACCTCATTGAAAACAAATTTTAGCCCTGCTGGGCATGGCTCAGCGGTTGAGCATCGACCTAGGATCCAGGCGATCAGGGTTCGATTCCCAGTCAGGGCACATGCCTGGGTTAAGGGCTCAATCCCCAGTGGGGGGCGTGCAGGAGGCAGCCGATCAATGACTCTCTCATCACTGATGTTTCTCTCTCTCTCCTTCCCTCCCTTCCTCTCTCTGAAATCAATAAAGATGTATTAAAAAAGTAAAAAAAGAAAAAAAATTTTTAAAAATCATAGCAGACACTGTTGATAACTTTATTTTTTATTATTTTTGTCTATCAGGACGAAAATAAGTTACCATGGGTACTTATTTATTGGGTTCTTTTAAAACAAAAAGGTAGTCTGTTTTAGATATTTAAAAAATTAAAATCATTAAAGCTTTAAAAAGGTTTAGAATTTGGTATCTATTCATAAAATCTTGATGCAGTGCTCTTTTTAGTTTTACTGTAAGAAAAGTAGAGTCTATTACATTTGAAAGAGCAACAAAGAGGATTTATCCCTTTGTTAATAAACATGTCCAGCATTTGAGTTTTCAATGAATGATGAACTTTATTTCTGCAAGCTAATCTTTTTATAAATATTAATAATGGTAAGTGTAAGAAATTGATTATACTATGGCTACCTAACACATTTTTAAAAAGCTTACAGAGTTTTGTTTTTGGTTTTTACTGTTGACTTTACTAAGTAGTTAATAAATACTTGTAAACACTTCTGTTTCATGTTGGGCCTCTATAATGTGGCATGAAAAGAAGGTTAAAGGCATATTTTAAGTTTTGTGAATTTAGAGAATGGTCAGTTTTTTACTGGATGGATGTGTTGTTACTCCTAAAGTACATCTGTTTATTGACAAGATTTTGAATTTGAAAAGCTCTTTAAAAATGGGTTCTTGGCTTATTTTTAAATATAAATGTGGATCTGTGTCATTGTTGACTTATCTACAATGATAACTTTTTTTCTTACTCAGTTCCCTTTTTCATCTAGATTTAGGGCTGTATTGAGGAGAAAGTGAAAAGGAAAAGGAAAAATTTTTATATTTATAATTTCCATTTATAACCATAGGAATATATCATTATCTAAGAATAATACCTTGCATTTATATTATACCTTCTGAAATGTTGGATAGAATTCCCACACAATAACTCAGCTTTTTTCCTTTTTAATATGAAGTAGGAAAGCACAAGAATTCTTTAACCTAAGAGACTTCAGGAACTCCTTAGGCTGAATAGACTACCATGTTAAATAGAATAAGATTTTCAGATTTCAGTTTGAGTACTTTTTAGAAGGTTTGAAATATATATATATGGGTATGTGTTTCTTGACTTTTTCTTTATAGCCTGCTTTCTCCTTACCTTGATAGACAATTAAACATTACTTTTTAGTGTAAGAATATTTTTCTGCCATAGAACATGCTTTTTCTTATTTTGGTGTAACTTGTATTCAGGGTTCCTGAAATAGATAAGTAGATATTTTAAATTTAAGAACTCTGTGACCTCCTGGGATTTTCTGGGTAAAGCAAAAGTTAGCTTATCAAATTGATTTGTGATGAAGAAGAAAATTAAAAAGTGTCATATGGAGACTTTTGGCCATAGCCAAGACAGTATTGCATCTGTTGAGTCTTGTTTCTAACATCTGTAAGAAAGCTGTACATTAAAAAACAAAACAAAACAAAACACCCCGAAACTTTAATCATTTAAAAAACTTTTAAGTTGTGTAACATGACATAAAGACCATAAAACCTAAGTGTACAGCACAGATAAATAATTAGAAAGTGAACATCATGTAGTCACCACCTAGGTAATAAAACCCTTTAAGAAAAGCTGCAGAGATAACTTTCCTGTAGCTGGTACTGCCTTCCTGATATTTGGACTTTAGGGATAAAAGTATGTTGAAAAATAACCTAAAAATTAATAGCCCTGAGGTGTCAGCAGATGTAAAAACTGAATGACCAGTTTTTACATGTTATTATCAGAAGGATTATCTATGCAATTAAAAAAGAACAGCTTTCTAACTTTTAGTATAGTCATTTAGTGATTTGAAAATCTTGGGCTTTATTAACTAATGTGAAACAAAAATAATATTGAATCCTGCCCTCACTGGTGGGACTCAGCAGTTAGAGCACTGGGCCCTCATACAGAAGGGTCACGGGTTCCATTCCCTGTCAAGGGCACATACCAGAGTTGCAGGATCGATCCCTGGCCCCACTTGGGGCACACACGGGGGCCAGGAAATTGATGTGTCTCTGTCACATTGATATCTCTCTCCCTCTCTCTCCTCTCCTTCTCTTTTCCTCTCTATACCCCCCTCTCCCTCCTTTCCACTCTTTCTTAAAAATCAATGGAAAAAATATCCTCGGGTGAGGATTAACAACAACAAAAAATACTGAATTCTACAAGAATTATGTCATTTTATGCAAAGTGTTTTTTATTCAGAGTTCGTCTCTTTTGCCCTTTTTGATAGGATTTAATGACTTGGCTTTAGATTCATGTGCAAACTCTAATCTTTCAGACTTTTGCTTAGTACGTGTCAAATTTGCCTATAGTAATAATAATCTTCTAACTTAAGTATATTATTTTACAAAAACTAGTTTGACTGTTGCTTCACATTAATGTAAACCATTCAAAAACTATTAACCTGAGACGTAATCAGTAGTGACCATCTATGCTTGACTCTTCATCCTCTGCTGGATTCTTCTTACCTTTTCTGTGTTTTGCCTAGGTGAACCAAATTTCTTTTGAAACTAAAGAAACTTACTTTACTTGATTGTGCCTCCTGGGCTTTCTAGACTATTTTATATGTTTGCAAAGGTTAAATGTTGACTTTCAAGGATTTTAATAGAAAAAGTTGACTGTCCATCCGCCCCACACACACCTGCTGGGAATACAGTCTATTTCTGTAAAACTGTCTTCGTGTTTATGATTTCTGCAGGATCCCTGATATATTAGTATGTAGTATTTCATGTTTGATTGTGGTGAGAAACTTCTTGCTGTGCTTTACTATATCCTCGAGTTTCTTTCTGTAATGCAATAGAATGGTGTTCATTTTTTATTCTGACTGAAGGTTAAAGATATCCCTTGCTAATTTCCCCCCGGAAAGGATGTTTTTTCCTAAATGTGGAAGCAAACATGACTTGATGTAATTATTTTAAAAACCTAAATTAGGTAGTTTGGCTTTGTGTATGAAGTATAGTGAATATGCTTTTGGTCATCTCAGGGTTTCTGTATTATCACCTGCACAGTTATTCACTGGTCATTAGAATATATTTTATTGCCTTGCACTGAGCCTCGTCCCACATACCGAGGTTGCTGGTTTGATTCTGGTCAGGGCATATGCCCACGTTGCAGGCTCAGTCCCCAGTAGGGGATGTGCAGAAGGTAGCCAATTGATGTTCCTCTCTCATCGATGTTTTTCTCTCTTTCTCCTTCTCCCTTCCTCTCTCTGAAATCAATAAAAACATTTAAAAAAAAAAAATTTATTTGGTGACTGAGGTATTGAGGTTAAGGTATTGCAAACATGTAACATACATGCACATACATACCTACCCCTAAGAAATGCTGATGACCCTGTTAGTTTTTATCTTTTAATGGAAAATTTGTACTTTCTAAAGTGGCTACTAGTTTAAAAATAACATTTATTATATTTAAGTTATGAAAGGAGGGAAATTGAAAACCAGTAGGGTATAAAGAAGTTTAAAATCACCTGAAATCTTACCAACTGGAAGTAACTATTATTAACACTTTATTCAATAGCCTTCCAGTGTTTTTTCTTATGTATACAGTATATGTATTTTTTTTTTTTTTACAAATTGGAATTGTACATTTATATTATTTTGTAACGTGCTTTACTGAAAAATAAATTCTTTTTTGAGAATGTGATTTTTTAAATTGTCATAAATTTCATTGTAAAGAATGTTTACCATTCTTCTGTTGAGGGTATTTTAGGCATTTTGCAATTTGGGAATATTATAATTTGATGGCATCCTTACACATTTTAAAAAAACCACTGTATGATTATTTTATTACAGTCAGTTCTTGGAAAAAGAATTACTTAAAAAATATGAACATTTCAGAAGCTTTTGACATATTTTCAATTTATTCTCCAGAAAGGTTTTTTTAAAATAACAGTTTTATTGAGAAATAATTCGCATACTATACAATTCACCCATTTAAAGAGTATAATGCAATGGTGCACATTGCAATGGAGAGTGTTGTATGTGCTTTAAAATATATTTCTTTTCATTCAGATTTTATTTAGAAATACCTTGTTTTAGAAAATGTTTATATAAATTATACTATGCCTGTATAATTAATTGTTGCAAACTTGTCACCATTTGGAAAGTATGGTTTTCTTTTTTAAGAGAGGTTTGCTTTGCTCTAACTGACCTTCACCCTGATAGTTGTACAGTTTGCCGTAAGCCATATAACAAAACATCTTTTTTTTTCTTCTTTTTTTTTTAAACTCAGTGGTCAGTGGAGTGTAGGGCAAGAATCAAGGAGATCTGAGTTCCTGTTCCCACTGTACCTCTTACCTCTGAGGCTCAGTGTTATCTCTAAGTAGAGATGAAAATGACTACTTTATAGAATTACAGGGATCCAAATCAGAAGTGCTAGAGTGTGCCTAGAGCTTTGCGCAGCATCAGTGTCATAACAGTGGGGTTTATCCCAGGCATGATTATTGCTAACAGAGAGTGCCTAGAACTGTACCAGGCATATGTAGCTGGTAGTAAATGACTTTTTTTAATATAAGAAAAATAACACTTGCAAAACAAACTAATCTTTAGTTGCATGCTTAATGGATGAAGAAATAAACTCAGCTGGCCCAAACTCACTTTCATAGAAGTTAAAAGTTGAAAGTTAACTAATGCTTGGTCAGAATGTTTGCATGGGTTATGTGGGTGTTTCTCAGTTGGTAAGAGAGAATTCATGCTGGTACAAGTATGAACATGAAGTTAACTTTCCAGTCCAAGTTATTTACACTGTTGTTATAACAACAGCATGGTGGCTATAGCTTCACCAACACTTAGAGTTCTGATTAAGCAAATAGGTAATCATGTAAATTTTGAATTTATGGTATGAAGTTACTTACGTTCTTTTATTGATAACTTATTTTGAAAACACAATGTTGAATACAGTTGAACCTAAAATACTAAAGTACTCAACCTGATGAAACAAAAAACCCTGGTCTTTATAGGAAAAATAAACTTAGTATATATTATTTTAGATATTATGATAAGTTGCTTAGTACTTTAAGAACTACATATCATTTCTGTAATGCATTCTCTTTATGTCTTGCTATGGGGAATGAAGAATACAAGGGAAAAGAAAGTAAAATTCGAACATTTGCAAAATTTTAAGAACCAATCTGAGAAACCATTTTATTATCATTTAAGTTTGTTGGGGAAAGAGGTAGGAAAATATATGGATGAACTTGTTTGTTTACTAGATTCCATAGTGAATGGAACGGGATGACTGGTGTAAGTTACTTAGTCTGTAGTAACTTTCATTGTGAGCCAGTACCCTTGATGTAAGGGATTGGAAAATAATGTAAATTTTCTTCAAGTGGTAACACCATGTCTGTTGTTGATGGATTTGGTCAAGAATAAAGTGAAGACTGTTGAGGTTAAACCAAATGGATACGAAAAATAGGGTGTTTTACTATTAAGTTTTGTGTTGCTACAAGGCAGTTTAATAGTAATGTAGTTTAGTCAGGAAAAAATAAGATTGACAGTGCAACCTAAAACATGTAATTTAGTGGAATCATAGTCAAGTGAAAATTGTGTGATTGTATTTAGTGACAGGGTTTCTGGTTAAATGAAATAAGATATAGATTTTTGGATTTCCTAATCATGTTTCATTTCATGTAGGTCACTTCCTAATACAGGATATTTTAATGTCCTTCACCATTATCCTTCTTGGCACATTTTTAGTAGAAAAATTTTAAGCGAAAGTTTCAGAAAATATTTGGGATGACAGCACTAGAGTTAAGCAGATTCTGGAGTTGTACTATTATGCTTTTAAAAAGAGTGCTGCTCTGGCCCTGGCCTTTATGGCTCAGTTGGTTGGGCATTGTCCCATGCACTGAGAGGTTGCTGGTTCCATACCCTGGAAGGGCACATGCCTAGGTTTTGGGTTCAGTCCCCAGAGTGATCAATGTTTCTCTCTCTCTCTCTCTTCCTCTCTCTCTAAAATCAACAAAAACATATTTAAAGTTTAAGCTTTTTATATTACATGGATTACTTGACTAAACTATTATTTAGATATTTTTACTATAGCCATACCTCAGAAGCCTCTGAAACAAAGAGAACTCGGTAGAAAATTAAAGATATGCCTGGTCATTATGTTTTCACTTCTTTTCCTCCAGTCTTTCTATATGATTAATTCCTAGTTTTGATTCCATTAATCCTTTTTATAACAATCTAGCCCCCCCAGTCACTGTATCATATTACCCTGTTTTATTAGCTTAACATTGTCTGAAATTTCCTTGTTCATAAGACCAGAATCTCTTTCCTTTGATTTCCTAGGACCTAGAACAGGGTCTGGTACATAGTTGGTCTTCAGTAATTAACTCTGTCACAAACAAAACAAAACAAAAAAGGACTCTGTAAGGAATAAGATACATATCTGGAGTAACATGCCACTTGGAGTCTGGGAATAGGCAAGGTGAGACTCAGCTTTTGATTATTTACTTAGAGAATTATTTACTTGGTGGTGTTGGTATGGTTAATTTAGGGTGACTAGTTGTGATTTCATATAGAAATGTTTCTCTGGGAACTCTTATTTTAAAAACAAACTTTTGTCCAGATGTACACACATGCTCTAAATCCTATCTACCTAAAATGCAATAGAGTTAACAAAATGGACAAAAATATGAGAAAATACATCCATGGTCAGTTTTTTAGTATTTAGCTTTATTTCCTAATCTCTTTAGAGATCAAGGAATTTATTGAAAGTCATTTGTATGCCATTGGTTGAAATGAAAAGGAGAACTTCCAAGTCCTTATTTTCCAGTGTATTTTTTTGATTTATGATTTATGAATGAACATCACTGTGTAGCGGATATAGTCACTTTAACTGATATAAGCAATATTTGGCTTGTTTGAGTTATCTGAGAGTAGTTGGAGATCAAATATTTCTTATAGTAAATTAGTGATTTAATTCTGATCTTGAAATGCCAACATGGTAAGTGTAGAAAGGGCTTTATTTTTACTTATCTATTGCTTTACATATTTTAAAGCAGTTAAACAATGTTTTAAGATGCGAATGAAAGCCTTTTTATTTAGGGAATTTATACATTATTTATCTTTATAAAATAAATTTCCACTTAGAGCTTATTCATTAGAAAAAATATTGGCTTAATATAGTTCTTTTGGATGGCTGTAAGGGCTTTTCTTTTTTAACTGTGGCTATTATGTTTAAATGAACAGATTTTGAAAAATGGTTCTTATTATAGTTCTGTCTTTACCACTGGAAGTTTTCTCTCTCCCTGCATATTTTTGTGAAAATCACCCACAAATCTATGTGACCCAGAGATTTTGGTGGTTAGAAATTGAAAATCTTAAATACACTAAATATTTTAGTAATAAAAGGACCCATAACCTTTTTTTTTTTTTAGCGTGGCCAATAAGTTTATTATTGTCTGTATATGAAAAATCATCATAGAAAATTGTGGTTGGTTTATTAGCTCTCAGCAGCTCATTCCTGAGCTCTGAGGAAGTTTGCCTTCTTTCTTCTGAGCTACCCAGTCTTTCTTCTGCTGCTAGTTTGGTTTTGTGTTAGACATAAAAATAATCAAAGTGCAGATATTTTCTAGCTTTATTTATGACCTTTTTTAAGAAGGAAAAGGCAAATCTGTACAGTGAGTTCTAAATGCATGGTGTTAACAAACAGCCCGTGGGATTTCAACAATACTAATTACTTAATGGTTATTAGTTCATATTAAAATATTTCAGTTGTTAATTCAATCCTAGGGCCCCTTAAATGTAGTACTCGCTTCTGTTTTCAACTGATTTGTTTATTGATAATGTGCCAGGCATTGTAGTTGGCCTGGGGATTCAGAGATGAAGTAGTCCCATGTCCTCAAAATAAACTTCCAGTCTTTCCATATTCTCTGGCATCTAAGTTGTTTTTATTTCCCGGAATTAGGTAATGTGCTTTTATTAAATACTTGTAATTTGGTTTTGTAACATATCAAGAAAGGCCTTTCTAATAATCTAGATCATTTGGAAGCTGTGATATTAAGAAGCCAAGAAAGTTTTTAACAGAACTGAAAATCCTTTTAGTTAAATGTGGGGAAGGTGCTCCTCTCCCCACAGGTTAGGACTTTTTGTTTCCTAAGCCTAGAAATGTCTGAGGTCCCCTGCATCCTCTCTCTGTTCTCACATCCCCTAGCTTCTCAACCCGAATGTTTTCCTTTGTCATCCAGGGCTCTTGTCCCTTTCTGTCAAAAGGGCCTCTGTCTTGCTTATCTTTTATCTCTAGTCCTTAGGACTAAACATAATACAGGCACTCAATATGAAATGAATAAATGAATCTTACCAGGAGCAATTTCTGAGCCTCATCTCCTGCACTTTTCCTTTATTGCTTTTCTGTCTCCAGTAATAATGTAACTGTATGATTGTAGGAGTCATGCCTAAATTTTCATCCCTATCATTTTTGTGCTTAGCCCAGTGTCTGGTAAATAGTAGATGTTCAATAAATATTTATTAGAGAAGCCTGTGTAGGTTGGGGTGGGGACAGCCTGGCTGTAACTTTTGGTCTCCTTCCCATTGTAGCAGCAGTAGAATGGGAAGGAAGGAGGAGCTAGCATGAACCTTGGCCCAACATTGTCTCAGCCTACAGCGGGCAATTAACAGACAGCAGCTGGTATCCAGAATTGATGTAATAAAGTATTTTGCTATTATTTCTTACACAGGTGTTTTAGAATCATGTTCACTAACACTCACACCCTTCCTTTAGGTCAAGACAGCCCTCTACCATGTATTTAGTGCTATGGTAGAGTGTAGGTAGAATGCTATCCCGCAGAAGAGGGTACTTGACCTGGCTTCAGAGGGTGTATGATGTATGAGGGGACAGTCTGGAAAAGTTTCTTGAAGTATCTTAACACATCCGAATAGAATCTTCAAGGATGAGTGGTTGACCAGAGAGGAAATGCTAGACTAGTGGAGGGCAAGGTGGGAAAGCTGAAGCAGCAGGAGAGGAGGCTGAACAAGTATACAGGGGCCAAATCAAGAAAGATCTGCTTTTGGGTTTTTGTCCTAAGGCATGGAGAGCCATGGGAGGTTATTAAATTTGTGGGGGGTTTTCTGTTTTTAAATATTATCAATGCTCTGGAGCAGGGGTGGGGAACATCCAGCCCGCAGGCCATATATGGCCGTCGAAATCATTTGGTCTGGCCCTGCCAAGGCAACTGCAGGCGGGACTTGGAAAATCTAGGAGCTGTTTTCATAGCTAATTTTATTTTATTATTATTTATTTATTTTTATTTTATTTTTTAAAAATATTGTTGAAAGTATTACAGATGTCCCCCCTTTCCCCCCCATTGATCCCCTTCACCCCTAATTGTTTTAAAAATATATATTTCCATTGATTTCAGAGAGAGGAAGGGAGAGATAGAAACAGCAATGATGAGAGTCACCGATTCACCGCCTCCTGCATGCCCGCTACTGGGGATCGAGCCTGCAGCCCTGGCATGTGCCCGTCCCGGGAATCAAACCCTGACCTCCCGGTTCATAGGTTGACACTCAACCACTGAGCCATGCCAACCAGGCATAGCTAATTTTAAATTGATAATTTTGTATGGCCCAAGAATGATGTTATAAATATCCAAATGGCCCTTGGCAGAAAAAAGTTTCTCTACCCCTGCTGTAGAGAGCAGATTGGAGGTGGACAATTTTGGAAAACGGGCAGAAAGGTTTGGAAACTGTTGCTGTTATCCAGATGAGAAATGATAAGGCAGAACCAATGAACATAGTGCAAACTGGGAACATTTGCAAGAGAGTTGGGGGTAGAACTCGGTTTTGTTTTATGCATTGTATTTATCTTCTCCCAGTCTGGGGCCTTGTCTTTTCACTTGTGTTGTCTTTTGGTATATGGTTTTTAAAGTTAATACTGTTGAGTTTATAAATATTTCCTTTGTGTTGTACTCTTTGTACTCTTTATGTATTGTTTAAGAAATCCTTCCCCACCTTGAGTTCATAGAGATGTACTCTTGTTTTATGATTTTGTTTTTTCTTAAAAGTTTTTAAATTTTACTTTTCATATTTAGTTTTTAAGCCACCTGGAGTTTGGTATATTATATGGTGAAGATCTAATTTTTGTTCTATATTGATAAGCCATTTTCCTAGTGTCATTCTTTGAATCTTCTGTCCTTTCCGCGCTAATCTGTAGTCCTTCTGTTATATGCCAAATTCCTGTATAGGCTTGGTCCTGTGTTGAGGATCTTATTCTGTTTCACTGCCTGCCCCTTTACCAATACCTCATATTTTATTTGTGCATGTGTGTGTTTTTAATATTTATGTATTTATTTTGACTGGTGGGTTTTTTGTTTGTTTTTAGTGTTACAGACTTTATTCTCCCCCCATTATTCAACTGTTGGCTTTATTTTATTTTTTAATTAAATTTATTGTGGGTGACATTGGTTAATAGGCTCATACAGGTTTCATGTATAGATTTCTGTGATACAAGATTTGTATATTGCACTGTGTGCCCACCACCCAAAGTTAAATCATGTTCCATCACCATATATTAGGCCCAGTACCTCATATTTTAATTACTGTAGCTTTATAAGTATAAAGTTTTTTATTTTACACCTTGCTGAGCAGTCACAAGTATACACGTGTTTCCGTGTCCCAATGTTGCTGACCGGTCATGAGATAACTCGTGTCTGCACTTATATTAATTGAAGTAATTTTAAACACCTTGCTGACCGGTTACAACAGAAAAGTAGTCAGCCACACAGGCAAGTTCTGGCTTGAAATAGCTGGTCAGCAAGGTGTTAAGCACATTTAATGTGTGTGTTCACACCAGTAATTTTTTGAATGGATATTGTACACTTTATTGTTGAGGAACATATGTAAAGGCTTTCTTGATTTCTTTTGGAGCATTTTTTAAAAGCTATAATTCACATACCATAGAATTCATTCCTTTATAGTGTACATTTCTGTGGTTTCATCACTACAAAAAGAGATTCTATATCCATTAACAGTCACCCTCCACTTCTCCCTCCTCCAGCCCCTTGCAGCCTCTAATCTTCTGTCTCTACAGATTTTCCTATCCTGGACATTTCATATAAATGGAAATATACAATATGTAGCCTTTTGTGAGAGCATTCTTATTTAAATTGAGTAAAATTGATAGATTAGCAGGGCATTCTGTAGGGATATATTACAGTGTCTTTTAGAAAATATGACAAAAATTCTGTGCTTTAATAGCGGGGAGAAAAAGAGCAAATACCACCAATATTTATTTCTGCTTTGTTTTTATTGTTTAAGCATCAAATCCACATTTTATTTCTCTTTCACTTACTGAAGAGAGTGACCACTTTTATGCTTTTGCTTTAGTTCCTTAATGAGCAAATGTTTTGTAGCAAATCCTGTTATAGAAAAGTATCTTATGTTCACACCTCTTGAGTTTATTATATATAGACAGAGTGAGAACACTTTGATTTGGATGCATGTTGTTGTCAGTAATTGTATAAAAGTGACATGATTTGCTTTATGTCTTATGGATAAGTGAGTACAATCATGTGAAAATATAAAGGGAATATATTCTCTCCTGAATTATTATTTTTTAAATATATTTTTATTGATTTCAGAGAGAGGAAAGGAGAGGGAGGGAGAGAGAGAGAGAAACATCAATGATGAGAGAGTCATTGATCGGCTGCCTCCTGCATGCTCCCCGTTGGGGATCGAGCCTGCAACCCGGGAATGTGCCCTGACCAGGAATTGAACCGTGATCTCCTGGATCATAGGTAGATGCTCAAGCACTGAGCCACTCTGGCTGGGCCTGAATTATTTTTAAAGCTAACAGATTTTCCACTTTAACACAGAAATTAGTCAGCAGCTTAGAGTTCTTTTTAAAAGGGTACCTTGGAAAGTACCTTTAATTCAAGATACCCAGATAAGGTTTACTAATATAGAACATTTATTTAACATACTAAAATACTATAAGCCCTTTGTGTCATTTGGAGACTTGATATTTTATTAGAATAATTGCTGAAAAATTAAATATGTTTTCCCTAAATCATAGCATTAACCTTTCTAAGAGTTAGCCTCAACCAGAATGTAGTAAACCCCTTTAAATGATTCAAAAGTTTGACCAGCAGCCTTTTCAAACCTTGTAATTTTGACATCCTCAAATTTTCATTTAAAAATAAGGAAACTAAAAATTTGTTTAGTACCTCTAGAGTTAATATCATTGTATAATGGCCTCAAAGTCTCAGAAGTCCAAGCATTTGCATTACTATGGAAATTTAACAAATTTGGGGGAAGAAAATGCTCAAATTTTAGTCAGAAATAATTAGCTTCTATACCACTGTGGTTAAAACTTTTATGGATAGCTGTAACTACCAACAGTATAACACTTGGATGCTGTTAAAAGTACTTTCTTTTGTTTGTGGGTAAAATAGTAAATCTTGCAATCTGATACGGTTTTTGTTCTCTCAAAGGATAAAATCACCTGAAGACAAATGGAACAACTACTTGCATTTGTAATTTTGTTTGTATTTCCTTGACAAAAATTTCCAAGCAGGATCCATTTTGTTTGAAAGATTGACATAGAGTTGTGTAGTCACTGTACCAAATTCAGTTCTTGCTCTTTGTCTGTAGTAGAGCTGGATTAGATGCTATCAATGCTAGCTGCTTTTAGTGAATAAAAGGTAAACGTTGCTCATTTCCTTTTTGGTACTCTAGAGACGTGGTCATGTTCTTAGAACCAAGTGGTTCATTTTTTTCCCCATAGTCCCCACTCTCACCCACGGTTTTTTTTATTGTTGTTAAAATGTAGAAAAGCTTGCTCTCTTTTTAGTGAAATTTGCATCCTGTTCATACTTAATAGCAGTTAGTGTTTGCTGATTTTTAAATGTGTTTAGGCTCTTTAAAAATATTCATCTCGCCTGGCTGGTGTAGCTTAGTGGTTGAGTGTCAACCCATGAACTAAAAGGTCACAGTTTGATTCCCGGTCAGGGCACATGCCTGGGTTGCAGGCTCTATCCCCAGTGGGGGGCTTGCAGGAGGCAGCCGATCAATGACACTTTCTCATCGTTGATGTTTCTCTCTTTCTCCCTCTCTCTGAAATCAGTAAAAAAACACATTAAAATATATATATATATTCATCGTGTGTGTGTGTGTGTGTGTGTGTGTGTGAGAGAGAGAGAGAGAGAGAGAGAGAGAGAGAGAGAGAGAGAGAGAGAGTGAGAGTCAGCTCCAACTCCGGGTTACCCTATGAATGAGTGATGTCCCCAGTGTACTGACCTGAATAGCCCTGCTCAGCTCCGGCAGACTCACTCCTGTGGCTTCTTTTATGGAGTCAATCCATCTCAAATTTGGTCTTCCTCTTTTCCTGCTGCCTTCTATTTTCCCAAGCAGTATTGTCTTTTCCAAAGAACCATGCCTTCTCATGGTGTGCCCAAAGTAGGACAGCTTCAGTTTTGTCATTTTTGCCCCCAGTGATATTTAGGCTTAATTTCCTCTAGGACCCACTTGGTCATCTTTCTGAGGGTCCGGGGAATCCATAGAGCTCTCCTCAACACCATATTTCACATAATTCCTATCAGCCTTCTTCACTGTTCATCTTTCACATTCATACATAATAATTTGGAATACAAGGGTATGGGTGGCCTTGGCCTTAGTCTGTAATGACACATCATTGCTCTTGGTAATCTTTCCCAATTCTTCCATTGCTGCCAGCCCTTCCATGTCTCAGCCTTTTCTTGACTTCTTGGGTCCTTACTTTCATAAAGAATGAATGACTTACCATTTTAAATAGGTATAATAAAATAGAATAACATACCTCTCTTTTTAAAAAATAATTAAAAAAATTTTTTTAATTGATTTTTAGATAGAAAGAGGTAGAGAAACATCAATTTGTTGTCCCACTTATTTATGCGTTCATTGGTTGATTCTTGTATGTGCCCTGACTGGGAATTGAACCCACAACCTTGGTATATCAGGAGGATGCTCTAACCAACTGAGCTACCTGTCCAGGGCTCTATTCTTTTTATAACAATATGCTGGTGTTATTACATTACTAACGATTAAATAATTTTTAAATTGTGAAGGCCAAATGGGCAATACAGATTACTGTGATCATATAATTAGATTAAAATCTGAATAGATCACAGTACCACAAAGAAAGGAGTCTCTTTTAAAACTCTGGCATTAGAGGATTTTAGCATTGTTCCTAAGCATTGTTTCCAAGTTTTTACTTTATAGAGGTTCTGGTTTCATTCTTGATAACCTGTGTACTGAAAATAATGGACCAATTTTTTTTTAATTTAAATCATCCCTGACCAGTGTGGCTCAGTTGGTTGGATGTTGTCCCATGCACCAAAAAGGTTGCTGTTCAATTCCTGGTCAGGGCACATGCCGGGGTTTGGGGCTCAATCCGTGGTGGGGAGTGTGCAGGAGGCAGCCCATCGGTGTTTTGCTGTTCCATTGATGTTTCTCTTTCCTTCTTCCTGCCTCTCTAAGGAAAAAAGTTAACTCCCCCCCCCCCACTTTTTGTGTGTGTAGATTTTGGGGGGAAAATAATAAAATGAAAATCTTCCTTGATGCTGTCATCAAGAAATCTTCATATTCAGCCCTGGCCAGTGTGGCTCAGTTAAGCGTTGTCCCATGTACCCAAAGGCTGCCTGTTAGATTCCTAGTCAGGACACATATACAGGTTGTGGGTTTGATCCCCTGTTGGGGTTTGCGCAAGAGCCAACTGGTCAATGTTTTTCTCTCTCTCTCTCTAAAAAAAAAAATCAAACATTTTTTAAAAGAAGTCTTCATATTCAGTCATTAAATATGAGTCACAGTTTAAGTTTTTTGGGGGTGTATGTATTAAATTGATTTTAACATAGGATCTGATTTTCAAACAGTAAGTGATCATTCAGTTAGAAATCAGTATGTTAATATATTTGATAGCTTTATCTTGTCATACCTCAAAGAATATATACTTAAGCTTTCCTTTATTTATTAAATTTAGATGTTTTTGCTTTAAAACAAAGTGACCCTCTAATTTTTCAGTAGTGTGTCTTAAAATTTTCTTTATAAATGTTTCATCACAGAAATCTTCAAACAGTAAAAACACCAGGTTTTCAAGAAGCAGCATAGCTGGTTCATTACTGTAGATTGTGTGCATGCATTTTATTCTTGTTACTATAGAAACACAGACTGTGGATTTATCATAAACCATGAGAAATGTTCCTTGCAACAGTTCACAAAAAGAAATATCTGAATCCCTTGTTTATCCCGGGGTAAAGGAAGACCACCCTTTTCCTCTATATTGTGGAAATCACATTATATTCTATTATTTTTCTTTAGCTGTAAAAATTCTAATGTTGATATAGTAAGTATGCTTGTGTGTGTGTGTGTGTGTGTGTGTATGTATTTTAGTATGAATATAATGAAGAGGTTTGGAAAATAAAGATTGATGTTCTTGCCCTGGCCATTGTGGCTCAGGGCACATACCCAGGTTGCAGGTTCAGTCCTCAGGGAGCATGTGAGAGGCAACTGATCGATGTTGACTCTCACATCAATGTGCCTCTCTCTCTCCTTTCCTCTCTCTTCTCTCTCTAAAATCAGTAAAAGCATGTCCTTTGTGTGAGGATTTTTTTAAAAAATTACAAAGATTGATGTTCATGTCAATTCAGTGACTGAAAATTTTATGTTGAGATCTTTCACATTCTGAATTTCAGATTTACAGTATTAATCACACTAGGATTGTAAATAGATATGCTTATGTGCAGTTTTTTAATATCTTCGGGGTTTTTTTGTTCGGTTTATAGACTCTCCCTGGAAGTTTGACTTCATGCCATTCTTTTCGTGCTTTAAACCTTGAGGGGAAGGTTAGCCCAGAACTAAGGAGAATCTCAGTCGTTAGTGGTGAGGTAAGCAGTTATCAGTCAGATTTTGCCAAGGATAGTACCTGAGGAGACTAGAACTGCATTTATAGTCTCTTGCATTCTCCATGGAAAGATCCTCAACAACTCTTTAAAGTATTTCATTTATATGTAATAACTCCCTTAAGTTTACATAGTTCAGTTTAAAAGATTCATTAAACCTCTTCTCTGAGCGTTGACTGGGTTCTTGGAGCACATGGATGAAAAAAATTACATCCTGCTCTTAAGAAAACCACATAAACAGGTTGTTTCATGATTAATTCTAAGAGGCCTGTGTAGTGTATCTTAGTAACACAGAGGAAAGTTACTCAGACTAGCCTCCAGTTTAAGTTACTGCTTCTTGGAGATGACTTTTTGAGCTCAAAAGGTGGTTAAAGGTTAAACCCAAAAAAATGTGTAAAAGGGCATATTAAGCATCGGATATAACATTAGTGGAAGCACAGTGGTACAAAATTATAGTGTGTACAGTAATGCCCAGTAATTTAACATTACTAGTGTACAGAACTGACTTTTGAGGTTAGAGATATAGATAGAGACCTTTCTTGGAGGGCCTTATACTTTGACTTTCTCTAGGAATCATTGAAAAATTTTAATAAGGAAAGTGTTGTGGTTAGATTTATGAATTAAGTAACCTAGGAATGTATTTAAAGGGTAGACGGGTCTGAAAACAGAAATAGGCAATTTGTATGACATCTTAGAATGATTTCTGATTTCAAGAAGCTTGAATAATGATATCAACATGAGGAATTTTGATGTATAATAAAATATAAAGTTTTATTGAGAAGAGACTGGTGTTAAACATAGAAAAATAAGTATATACAGTATAGCATGTAATTCTTTAAAATAGGATCCAGCAGTATGTATGGTCTACCAAAGAGAGTTGTTCATTTTGAGAATTTATTGAACTGACTTAAACTATACATTTAACATATCGTGAATACTTAATTGATATTTATAGCTTTAAGCTGTTCATCTGAACCACCTGACATGCTGCTGCTTTTTTTTTTTTTTTTTTTTAATATTCTGTTTCTAAAATGTCACTTAAGGATTCCATAAACTTTTCTGTTATCACTCCCCTCATGAGTAAGTTGGTAAATAAACAAAGAGCCTTAAATTTTTAGTTGATAATTATCAACTGTTTTCCTTTAAAACTATTTATAGACAGCTTCAACAAAATTAAGAAAAAAAGTATTTATTGATTTATTTGTCTTTAAAAAAAAACTAGAGACTGGTCTGAGAAAGAATTTGTCATAAATTGTTTGCCTGTGGTGGGTTCATTTACTTGGAAGTACATGTTAGAATGGATAGAAGACTAGTATCATTATGTGGTCTCTCCCACCAAATTGTTAACTCTGAGGAGTGGGATTGAGCAAGTGGGAAGTAGGAAGTGCGAATGTTTTTGTTTGTGTTGCTATTTACATACTTAGGGATTGTAGGAAATAAGCTTACCTAACAAGCCAGTGCTGTGGAACAGGGTGGCTGTGTTTGAGCCCTCCACTTGCAAGATGTCTGCCTGTGGGCAAGTTACTTAATCATGCTGGCCTTCACTTTTCATTTGTAAAATGGGGGTAGCAATAGGATTTCCTCAAAGGGATGGTCTGAGGAGTAAAGTAATATAACCGATGTGAAGCATTTAGGATAGTATTGACACATAGTAAGTCCTCAAATGTTATCCATTATTATTATTATTACTTTAGTAATACGAAAAAAATAAAACTTACCTTCTTTATCAGGGATTTATTGAGGACAAAGGTGTGAGAATATTTGGAGGCCTGTACTGAGTGGCTTTTAAATCAGTGGGTTAAAAACACCTAACTTCTACACCCTACCTGTCTTTCATGATCTGAATGCTTCCCTTTCCTAGTAAACATTGTTCTTCTCAAATGTCTTTTATAATTATAATGGTAACACATTAGTTTAATTCTTAGTCATCTTTTTTTCTCACTATTATTTTATGAGTCTTGCTGATAAAATCTTATCTAGTTTGTTATACTATTGTAAATGCCTTTAGGTCAGAGTTCAAGTTTTTCACAAGTTCTGGTGCTCAACATTGCACTCTACAATAGCCAACAGGTATTGAGCTCTAACTATACCAGGCACTGTTGCAGTATTGCTCATGGATTAACTCTTAATTCTTAAAACAACACAAGGTAAACAGAAAATTATAAGTATCTACAGTTTCTTGATAAGGAAACTGAGATTTAGGGAGATTAAGTTGCCTAAAGTTGTATAGCTGACAAGCCTTGGATCTGGGTTTTGAATCTGTCAGTTTGATTCTGAGCCTATGCTCACTAGAGAGCCCCTTAATTCTGTGAGGTCTTAACTACGATGTCAATCAGTATGTCTACTCTTTGGAGGCTGGCTGCCAAACTCCAGTAATTATAAAAATCACTGTAAAGGAATTTCATTATAGTCCTAAAATAGCTTTTTAAAAAAAAATGATCAAAACTACTTTCTTGATTGCGTGATTATTTGGAAGGATAATATGAAAACCTGTGGCTATATTCATGCTTAGACTTCCTTGAAAATATAACAGTATGGAGCATTTGGCTTAGCTGGTCAGAATATGGTGTCAAGATTTCATGCAGGCTTTACCACTTTACCTTAGTCAGATTATTTGTTTTCCCAACTTTTTACTTTTCACATTTTCAAAACTTTAAGAAAGGTAAAAGAATATTAGAGTCCACACTTGGATTAGCCAGTTTTAACATTATGCCTTCTTTGTTTTACTCTAGGTATATGTACTTTTAAATCCTAAACCATTTGAAAGTTGTGAATCCCATGACACTTTAAATATTTCAGCATGGCTCTCCTAAGAATAAGGACATGCTCTTATATAAACAGAACACTATTATCATACCCTTGAAAATTAATAGCTGTATTTAATAGCCAGTTCATATTTAAAATTCTCAGTTTCCTCCAAAATACATATTTTTAACCTATGGGTGTGTGTTTAAATCCAGGATTTAATCACAGTTTGTGCGTTGAATTTGGTAGTCTCAATCTTGTTTTTAAAAATTCAGAATAGTCTTTCCACCTTTGGTTTTTGAAGAGCTCAGGCCAGTTGTCTGAGAGAATGTTTTATATTTTGGATTTGTCTGATTGTTTTCTTGTTTTGAGATTCTGTTTACCTCTGTATAATTTGGGAGGCTAATCTGGAAGCTGATCTTGTATCTGGCAGGAATGAGAACCAAAAACATAGGTCGCATCTTGTTAAATGTCAATATTTAACTTGCCTTCAAGTTGGAAGTTGGAAGAACTTTTGCATTCCACCTGTATAATTTGCCCCATGTGTATTTACAGAATTTTAGAGCATACCCTTCTTGCGTCTGTGAGCTATATACATCTTTGCCAAGGGTCAAAATAGGGTAATGTTTCAATTCTTAAACTATATATGAAGAAATAATTTCTAATGCAGCATTATCAATATTGTATGCTGGTTAGGATCACAGACTCTGAAACCAGACTGCCTTGATTGAAGCCCAGCTCTATCATTTAAGGACTAGTCTTGCTCGTTTAAGCAAGTCCTTTAACCTCTCTGTTCTCTATTGCCCCATCTATAATGGGAACTAATATTAATATCTACTAGAAGGTTGTTGGGAAGATTAAATGTAGTATTGTATGTAAAGCATTTAGAATGGTTCCTGGAATATACTAAGCATGATTTTTAAAAAAATGTTTTAGCCCTGCTGGGCATGGCTCAGCGCTTGAGCGTCGACCTAGGATCCAGGCGATCGGGGTTCGATTCCTGGTCAGGGCACATGCCCGAGTTGCAGGCTCAATCCTCAGTCAGGGGCGTGCAGGAGGCGGCCTGTCAATGACTCTCATTACTGATGTTTCTATCTCTCTCTGCCTCTCCTTTTCTATCTATGAAATCAGTAAAGATATATTTAAAAAAAAAAAAATTTTTTTTTAATGTTTTTATTGATTTCAGAGTGAGGAAGGGAGAGGGACAGAGAGATAGAAACATCAGTGATGAGAGTCATTGATCGGCTGCCTCCTGCACGCCCCCTAATAGGGTTTGAGCCTGAAACCCAGGCATGTGCCCTGACTGGGAATCAAACTGTGACCTCCTGGTTCTTAGGTCCACACTCAACCACTGAGCCCTCTCCCCAGGCTAAGCATGACATAAGTGTTGTTGATGGTTATTATAGAATAGTTGTTATTTTGGCAGTGACCAAAGAATAAAGTACATGAACAAAAGCAATGAATCCTCTCAGAACTCCTAGCTGAGTGCCGTGGCTGGTGTGGCTCAGTTGGTTGAGCATCATCCTGTGAATAGAAAGGTAGCCATTTGATCCCTGGTCGGGGTGGGTGTGGAAGGCAATCAGTCGATGTTTTTCTCACATTGATGTTTCTCTCACATTGATATTTCTCTCTCTCTGACTCTCTCTCCCTTCCTCTCTCTCTAAAAAATAAAAATCAATTAAAAAACGTACTTTTTAAAAACCTATAGCTGAGGGAAGTGGAAGTGGTATAGCGGTAAAAATAATGGACCGTAGAGTCATATATGCTTAGATTCAAATCCTGATTCTGCCCCCTTTGCTTTGTGGTTTAAGCAAGCTACCTAATCCCTCTGAAACTCAGTTTCGTTTACCTGTGTACCAGGAGTTACAATACCTATCTTACAGAGTTGTTATAAGAATTAAATGAGAAATGTATAAAGTGCTTGGTCCGAGTAGGTGCTAAAAAAATGAGCTTGCTCTCTGACACCTCCACCCCCTTATCCACTGTAGAGCAGTATGGGCAGTTTGATTTTTTGTATGCTTTCACATGCATTTGTTTGAAATTTTAGAACTTCTAAAATTGTTTCCATTTGCTCACAGGAGAATAAACAGCAGTTGTTTAATTGTATATACCTTTAAAAGTGTATTATTGGCTTTCCCCCCCTTTTCCTTTTTCTGTTTTGGGTTACTTACCTAACTATGTTAAATCCTACTAGAATCAAGGTGGTAGACATTACTATTATGATTTTTTAATTTTATTGATTTTTAGAGAGAAAGAGAGAGAGGGAGAGAGAGAAACATTGATCGATTGCCTCCTGCATGCGCTCTGACTGGTGATCCAACCCCCAACCTTGGTATTTGCACTGACCAGGAATCGAACCGGCAGCCACCTTTTGGTATACTGGACATTGCTCCAACCAACTGAGCCACACCGGCCAGGGTGAGATGGTAGACATTATTAGTCAGCCACAGAATTGAACTGAGCTGTAGCCTTAGAATCCTTCTTCATAGTATCCCACGTAGCTATAATCAGTTTATAAGACTTTATACAGTAGTGAAATCCTCTCTTCCTTAGAGCTTTCTAGAAGAAATGTTTATGGAATTATCAAAATACCATCCGGACTGTCCATTAATCCTCTGTCTCAAGATGTAGGCTCTTCAAACCATATGAAAAAGCAGAGTGGCCTTAGAGCATTTCCTAACAGATGCTTCTCTGTATTATAACATTCTTACGTAACATGGTCATCTTTAGACATCATCTAGATGGGGTGTAACAATTCTAAGAGTATAATGCAATGACTCAAAAAAGAGTGTACATCAGAATCAACTGGAATGTGGTCTTAAAATACTCATGCTTTAGCCCTGGCCAGTCTGGCTCAGTTGGTTGGGCTTCATCCTGTGCACTGAAAGGTCAGGAGTTCAATTCTCAGTCAGGGCACATACCCAGGTTGCAGGTTTGATCCTCGGTTGGGGTGCTTATGGGAGGCAACTGATCTATGTTTCTCTCTCACATTGATGTTTCTCTCCATCTCTCTCTAAGAAAAAAATCAGTAAAAATATATTTTTAAAAATACTCATGTCTAGGTCTCACCTCAGATTTATTAAATTAGATTTATCAGCACATAGACTTTGACATATGCAATTTGTAAAAGTATCCCAGATGATCTGATATATACACTACTGATTAAAAACAAATACTGGCAAGAACATAGAGAATCAGACATCTTTATACACTATTGGTATGAATGTAAATTGCTATAGTACAAACTATAGAACAGTTTTGCAGTATCTCAGAATTTCAAATCTTTCCCGTATATGCACAAAAATACAGTTTTAAGTTTCCTGTAGACCTGTTTATAATATCAAACAATTGTGAACAACTAAATGATTGTCAGTACACAATTGGTTAAATACATTATGGTAGATACCACGGTTGTTTACTATGCAAGCATTTAAAGAATGAAGTATTGTGAAAATTACACATGCTGATGTAGAAAGATATATAGGCTATATTAAGTTGAATAAGCAAGTCACAGAATAAACCCTATTTGTAAAATTTTATATGTAAGTATATGAAGGAAAGATTTGGAAGAATACCCAGGAAGGTGTTTACAGTAGTTATTCATAACAGAAGAATAGGGATGATGGAGAGGTGAGCAATAGGCATTAAAGGGTGAGCAATACTTCCAATAAGATTTTATTATTTTGTAATAACAAAAGAACCACTGGACAGAACATGAATGATTTAAAGGAAGCTTTGTGGAACCTAATTTATATGTATCTGGACTGCTTATATTGCAAATACCAGGTTTAACATAAGAAATAAAACCTCTAACTTAGGAAACAGAAAACTATTTTGCATGTTTGCAAAGAGGATAAAAATTGTTACTAAAGTTATTGTGAAGGTAATGGAGAGTTTTCAGCATATAAGAATTTAAAATAAAGTGTATGTCCCATGTCACAATTATATTGGCTACCTGTTTTAAAAATATTTAGTGTCTCTTCATATCTGGATACGAAAATTGGATTCAGAATCATTTAGTTTAATCCTTTTTCAATTGATTAGCTTTTAGCTTGTGAAGATACTAACACCTTTTAATCTCCTCTTTTAAAATTCAGGCCCGATGAGAGAAAGGGAAAGTTAAGGATGCTGGAGCAGAACAATGGATTTCTCTTTCTCTTTCATGCAAGGGATCATGGGAAACACAATTCAGCAACCACCTCAACTCATTGACTCCGTCAACATCCGTCAGGAGGATGCCTTTGATAACAACAGTGACATTGTTGAAGATGGTGGCCATACACCATACGAAGCTACCTTGCAGCAAGGCTTTCAGTACCCACCTACAACAGAAGATCTTCCTTCACTCACAAATGGCTATCCACCATCAATCAGCATGTATGAAACTCAAACCAAATACCCGTCTTATAATCAGTATCCCAATGGGTCAGCCAATGGCTTCGGTGCAGTTAGAAACTTTAGCCCCACTGACTATTACCATTCAGAAATTCCAAACACAAGACCACATGAAATTCTGGAAAAACCTTCTCCTCCACAGCTACCACCTCCTCCTTCGGTACCACAAACTGTGATTCCAAAGAAGACTGGCTCACCTGAAATTAAACTAAAAATAACCAAAACTATCCAAAATGGCAGGGAATTATTTGAGTCTTCCCTCTGTGGAGACCTTTTAAATGAAGTACAGGCAAGTGAGCACACAAAGTCAAAGCATGAAAGTAGAAAAGAAAAAAGGAAAAAAAGCAACAAGCATGACTCATCTAGATCTGAAGAGCGCAAGTCACACAAAATCCCCAAATTAGAACCAGAGGAACAAAGTGTAAGTTGAAACATCTTTTTGAAAACTTTTGTATTATTTCACATTTCCTGGAAGTCCTAGAGATATTTTTCAGTTTTTAGTCTCTTTAAGTGTAAATATTTCTGATAACTTCTTCTAATTCCTAGCAAGGAGCTTAGGATATTATAATAGGTGCTGAGAAAATATTTATTGAATAAATGAATGGACATCATTAGAGTGAAGCAATATTTTAACACATGTGGCACTAAAACTTGCTTTTTATGTTTCTTTGTGTAATGCCTCACTTTACTTTTATTTGCTTCTAATAAACTTGTTTCTGAAGACGAAGAGTAAAGGCAAAGAGAAGATGGTTAATTATATCTTTTATTTTTTTAGACCAACTTTTGCCAGTAGATCCTAGATTTAGCACTACTAATGTGTTTGCTACAAAATAACCTGAAGTAATAGAGGAACTCTTTTGATTAAAGTCAGAGTTTGTTTTCATATATATTGATTAAAACTTCAGGTGCAGTTTTTATCAAAGGCATCCTTCTTAGGTAACTTAAGATGTATGCTGTTGAAATTTTTTTAAATCTTGCTTTTTAGTTAAGTAACTTAAAGCAGGGTTTAGACAACGCCCACATGTTGCATCTGGTAGATATGTTTCCTAGGACTTCTTAAATCTACAGGTTCCTCTCACCACTCTTTTTCTTACAATGTATTTATTAAAGAAACTGGATATTTCTCCTTCAGAGGGTCCCATATTCTGGATTTTGTTGATTGCGTCCTAATGGCATCATTTAACAAGTTCAGTCCCCTGTATTTCCTGTAAACTGGTAGTTAGGTCTAGACATTTGCTCTCATTTAAGTTTTTGGTTCATATTTATTCACACTCTTTGTTTTAGTAATCAGTGTCACACACCAGTGGAAAGAACCATGGTAACACCTAATCTTGTGATCCCTCATGTGGCTTGGGCACCTTCAGGCATGATTTTTTTTTTCTACATTTACTTATTTTTTTTACCCCCCTCCATCCTTTCCCCTTTGGCAACCCATCAGCTTGTTCCCTGTATTTACTGGTCTATTTCTGCTTTGTTTTGTTTATACATTTTTGTGTGTTTTTTTAATAGTCTACATATATGTGAGGTCACATGGTATGTCTTTCTCTGTCCGACTTCTTTCACTGAGCATAATACCCTGTTGTCACAAATGGCAAGCTTTCATTCTTTTCTGTTACCGAATAATATTCGCGCGTGTGTGTGTGTGTGTGTGTGTGTGTGTGTACACACACACACACACACACTACATCTTCAGTCATCTTTGATGGACATCAAGATCGCTTTCATACCTTGGCTATTACTAGTAATGCTGTAGTAAACATGGGAGTGCATATATCTTTTTGAATTAGTGTTTTTGTTTTCTTCAGTTAAATGCCCAGAAGTGGAATTGCGAGATTGTATGGCAGCACCATTTTTAATTTTTTGTGTAATCTCCATACTGTTTCCTATAATGGCTACACTAATTACAGTCCTACCAAAGGGCTTGTGCCCGGGCTCCCTTTCCTCCTCCTTCTCTCCAGCACTTGTTCATTGGTTTGTTGATTCATTGATGACAGCCATTCTGATAGGTATGAGGGGATATTGTGGTTTTAATTTGCATTTCCCTGATGACTAGTAATGTTGAGCATCTTTTCATATGTCTGTTCGCCATCTGTATGTCCTCTTTAGAAAAATATCTATTCAGATCATCTGCCCATTTTTTAATTGAATTATTTGGTTTTGTTTGTTTTTTTGGGGGGGGTATTAAGTTATATGAGTTCTTTATATACTTTGGATGTTAACCCCTTATCGGATGTATCAATTTCAAATATCGTCTCCCATTCAGTAAGTTGTCTTTTCATTTTGATGATGGTTTCCTTCACTGTGCAGAAACATTTTAGTTTGATATAGTCCCATTTGTTTATTTTTTTCTTTTGTTTCCTTTGCTCAAGGATTTATATTTCAAAATATATTGGTAAGAATAATGTCTAAGAGTTAACTGCCTATGTTTTCCTCTAGGAGTTTTTAATATCTGAGGTTTCAGTATGAATTTCTTAATAATAATAATAGGCGTGTAATAAATCAATTACAGCTTGAATGAAGAGTTTTTAGTTAGTATTCTAATACATGATATGAATTGAAGATGCTTTCTAGATATTGATTTGGGAAGAAACGAATATCTATTTATTTTTTGACAGTTGTCTGCTTTTACATCTGGTATGCCTAAGTTAATTTTATTTTCTGTTCAAATAAATGTTTACTTCTTACCAGCTCACTTTTTCCTTGATAGCTGGATTCCAGTACTTCATACAACTCAAATGTGATCTTTTTCTGGAGTAAAGATCACAGTGATTCTACACTTTAACAAGTTCGAATGTGGTATTTCAATATGTGGGGTTTTTTCCTATAGTTTTCTTATTTACTCATTTAACAGATCAATTGTGTGCCAGACACTTAGAATTAAAAGTAGGGCAATGAATGAAGAGTAAAGATGCCTGCTTTTTGTGTGCTTCTATTCTAGTATGTACATTTCTAAGTTCAGATAGTGTTAAGTACTGTGAAGAAAATGAAACCAGGTAATAAGATAAAGAGTAATCAGGGACACTTTAGCTATTATGGTGCCTTAGTTTTGTAAGAACTGTAAAATGAAGGCTTTGGAACTAAGTGGTTTCTGAAATGCCTTTTAATTTCTTATGTCGTTTATTAAATGTCCCCCACAGAAATTACCTCACATAGTATCTTATACTGACTGTGTATTAAGTAAATGAATAAATAGGAGAGAAGTTAACTTTTTGTACTCCAGATACATTCACTGTAGCATTTCTTTCCTAAATCTGAAATGAAAAGGTATGTGATGCACTATGACCCTTGGGAATCACAAAATGCACAAAACCAAATTTGGTTTTAGCTCAGTTCCTGAGAACTGTCCTGCTGGCCCATCTTGCTTTTGCTGTAGAGAATCTGGCAAGTAGGAGATTATCTAATTTTATTTAATAGGTTAGACTTTTTGACTTTATTGATAAAATTAGTTAAAAATATATCTCAAAATAGAAATAGTGCTGGAAGCAATTAAAGGCAGGATAGCCAGGCTATTTTTCATATCTACTTTTTGCTTTATTGGAATCTAGGAAAAATTCAGTGCAAGGATTTCTAGTAATCACTCTGCAGTGAGATTTTAAAGCCATCTCTGTCTTTGTTGGATATCTGCTATGCTTTATAGCACTTAAACTCTCAGTCATCTATTATATCCAGGCATTAGAATGGTTAGATATAATTTAAGAGTTGTGGTTCATTTTCTTTTTTAGTAAATCATGTGAGGCATAAGTTAATATTTCATTATTTAGGATCCTACAATATCTTGAGGTTCAGGAATGTCAATTTGTAGGAATAAATGTAGAAAGTGGCATTGATTGCACTAAATATTACCAGAACTATAGCCTGAAAGTTGAGTTTTTTGGGAAAATTCAGGTTTTTTTCTTGTTTTTCTCCCTCTCCTCCCACACTCCTCTCCTCCCTGTGCTCCCGCTCCCTCCCCCTTCCTTTTTTCCCTCCCCCCCATCGTTCTCTCCCTTTTTCTTTTTCTCCCTTCCCTCCTCCCTTTTCTTTCAAAGAAGTGAAGAGCTAAGTTCTTATAAGTTGAATTTTGATTAATCAAAATTTTGTCACACATGGAAGACAGTGAGAAACTTAAGAAATGGGTGCCATAAAAGTTGTACTTTATTCTGACAACAGAACTTTAAAGCTAGAGCTCTCAAGGCTCTTGCTTGTTGTTAGTGTCCTGCTTTATCATGCTTTTACTAAGCTATACAGATGACTAGTGATGTGCACAAATTAATGTTTTGTAACCTTATATGTTTTTTAATTACATTTCCTTAACTAGAATATCTGTTTTGCTTCCTTCAGGACAGTGTTTTAAAATGTTTTAATTTTTGACACCTTTGTGCTTCCTGGTTGTCACTAGGGGCCCAAACCATTGGTATTTAGCATTATAAAGGGCCTAGGAGTGAAAGTGAAGTCCAAGTAAGGGAGCTGACACCACTGGATAGTTCCGTTCTCCCAGTACCTTAGGGAAGCATAATGAGAACTGTGTGCCTGGAGGAAAAGTTTGGCATGTTTTTCCTCAAGCTCATAGGTTTTTTTTTGAACAAAATCTCACTTTAAGATTTCACTCCCCCCCCCTCAGTATTTGATCTACAAATATTTCCTCCCAATTCTGAGCTGTTTGGCCTTCTGAAGAGTGGCTGTTATTTGGAACAACCTACATATATCTTCTCAACAATGAAAAAGTGTCCAAACATCTAGGCAGCAGGAGACCTGAGATCACTACTGAAACTGTATATTTTTTAAAGCTGCTTTAACAGTTTTTCCTCCCACCAAATTAGAAACATGTGGAAGTGTTTCTGCATTTCTTCCTCCTTGGCAGGTGTAATGCCTCAGGCATGTGAGTGAAGGCCCTGTTCAAACTTTGGTCTTCCACCAGCACCTCTGGGCTTTTCCACTAATGCTAGTCTCATTAACTCTTAGCTTGCCATTTCACTTATAAAAAGCCAAATAGCTGATTCAGCCCCATTAGCACTAATTTAGAGGTTATATTTGGTTCCCTAGCCTTAGAGTATTAGGTCTTAAAAGTCTTAGAACCTGTTCACGTGCAAAATGTTCTTCTTGTACAGATTTTTTAGTCTTTAAAACTATGGACTTAAGCAGTTATTCAGAAAGTTAAAAAAAAATGAACAATTTATTTTGCCTTTAAAATTTTCTTTTCACCTTAAATGTTGACATCAATTTTTTGCTCTTTTAGAAAATATGATTTTGCTTAATGTTTTGAAAATTATTAAGCAAAAAAGTTACCAAAAAAGGTATTTTCTGCCCTTACTTGATTTTAATCTCTTTTAAGCTTATCTATCCTTTGAACAACTAAAGGAAAATGGATTTCATACCCAAAATTACTGAACCTGTTGGCATTTTCTGACTCCTTATTTTTCTTGAGTTCTAAACATTTGATTTCTGTTGACCATTTTGTCTTAAAAACTTCTCTCAATTTTTGTTTGTGTTACTATGCTATCTCTTGGTTTATCCTCTTACCTTTCTTTTGAGCTCGTCAGAGATTTCTAAATGCCTCCTAGATAATTCCATTTTGCTTATGCATTAGTACGTTTTTCAATGTATATATTTCCTTTCTGTCATTGCAGCATCCTTATTTAACCTTTTTTTCCTCCTTTTAGTTATATAGTCTTGAAAGCTAGAATAAATCTTCTTCGGTCTCTTTCTCTACTTTGCCATTTGTTTTCTTTTAAAATGTAAAAAATTCTTTTAAATAATTTAAAAAATCTTTTAAAGTGTAAAAAAATTTAGTTCTAGGAAAGTGATTTTAATAGTGTTTCAATCCGGCCTGAAGGGAACACGAATGATTTGGAACAAAACAAAAAATCAAATAAAGATAAGACATTTGAGTAATTTAAAAGTTTTGAAGGCAATCCTGTCTTTAATCTAGAAAGGGAAAAAAGTTAATGGGGTTCAGACAGGTTCTTACAATAGTAGGATTCTGTTGTTTGGCAAAGATTAGTTATTCCTTATCTATCTGCCCTCAAAAAGAGTTATAGAGATTCCTTACACCCAGACATCAGGAAGATTCAACGTGAGGAGGATGACTCCCTTTCTTGGCTCCATACTGCTTCCTCAAGGGGCCCTGCCTTTCTGCTATAGCTTGAGAGTGAGAAGCTGAGGGGAAGGTGTAAGCTATATCTATAGACTGAAATGAAACTACCTAATGGGCCTATGCAAGCATGAACAGTATTTCTAAACTGCTTTGTTATTACACTAGTGATCAGGAAAAAACCTTTTTTCTTTTGAACATAGATATTTTTTTCCGTGCTCAATGAGTGTGTCCTATTAGATTAGATACTTATGGTACCACCACAGATGCATCTAACAAAGCTAATTTTGTTCCCATCAACAAGTTGTTAGTACCTTCTTTCACCTGGGCCATTTCCATTATTTTTATTAACCTCCTATTAAACATTCTGCTTCCCCTCTTGCTCCCTTCCAAAATGTTCTCCACATAACTGCTAATATGGTCTTTTAAAAACAAATTGGCATGTTACTTCCCTACCTCATCCTCTTCGGTGGTTTTTCACTGCACTGAAGATAAAACACTTGAACATGGCTCTCAAGGCCCTCGTAATGTAGCCTGCTTCTCCACTTTCATCTTGCACCCTCTCTCCTCCTTGGGGCAGTTGAGTCCGTTGTAATGGCCTTCTTGAAATTTCTACCTTTTTTTTAACCTCAGGGATCTCACACGTGCCACTTCTTTTTGGACTGTTCTTTCTCCCGCTTTCTACTAGACTAATTCCCCTCCCTTTGATTTTTAGATTTACTTTCTCAGAGAGGCCTTTCCTGAGCTTTGTATCTAAAAATATACACACCCACACTCAATCCCTTACACCCCCCACACACCCACACACCATAATTTTTCCTCATACATTTACATTGTATTAGTATGTGTTTGTGGTTTTGTTTGTTTAGTGTCTATCCTACCCAACTGTAAAGTTTTTTGAGGTCAGGGATTCCATCTGTTTGTTTCACCATTGTATACCCAGCTTCTAGAACAGTGCCTGGGAAGTTGTAGGCACTATTGAATGAATGATTAATACTTGGGGGTTGGGATATAATATTAGTGTAGCTTAACATTTCCTAACAGTTAAAAACCTTCTTACAATTCATTTATTTAATAAATTTTTGTTTTTACAACAGTATTTTAAATGTCTTAATTGAATGAGAATTTTGAGTAGCTTCTAAAATTAGCCATGTTTTTTGCCCTGGCCAGGTGGCTCAGTTGCTTGGAGCATTGTCCCTTACACCAAAAGGTTGTGGGCTTGATTCCCAGTCAGGGCACTTAGGGGAGGCAACCAATCGATGTTTCTCTCTTCCTCTCTCTAAGAATTAATAAACATATTCTCGGGTGAGGATAAAAAAATAAAATTAGACATTTTTTTAATTGAGTTCAGACCGTATTTGATGGATATATTCCTCTTTCTAAGCCATCTAAATTAAATTCTGTTCTTTGACAAGTGAGAAACTTAAAAAAAATTTTTAATTACAAAAGTAATTTGCTTTTTACAGAAAATGCAAATAATACAAAAGTATAGCTCTTCCCTCATGTTTCCCTAATCTTGTTTCCCAAAGATAGCTGCTCTTATTAATTTGGTGTATAATGTATCAGATAAAAAGTAGGAAGATGTTGGTAGACAGACATGTAGATTATTGACATGCTATGTCTGTAGTTACCATCCCTCTGCTTAGATTTTCTCATTTTGTATATTTCTGTAGAATAGGTTCCTAAAATATAAGTACTAGATTGAAGAGTATACGTATTTTGAATTTTGATAGATACTTCCAAATTGCCTCCTCAAGGGATTGTAGAAATTCATTTTTAAATAACAGATTTGTGGGTTTTATGATTAGAAAAGTAACGGAGTGTTTATTATAGACAATTTGACAAATACAGAAAAGCACGCCAAAAAAAATCACTTATTCCATCACATAGTGGTATCTTTCTAGTCTTTTCTTCTGTGCACATAAAAAAATTATTTTTCCAAGGCTGGAAACACTATATAAACTGCTTTGCAATTTGCTGTTTTTAAGTAACATTATATTGTTATTTTCCCATGTCATATTAAAATTTATTTATATTATTCTACTATCTAGTTATACCATACTTAACAAATTCTACATTTTGAACATCTAGACTGTTTCTAATACTCGCTCATACAAATAGCACTGGTTTGCTATCTTCATATATATACATACACACACACACTCACACATATAAATGCTTTTTCAATATATATTTTTAGAAGTGGATTTGCTTTTCATACATTTTGCCAAATTGCTCTCCAGAAAACCCTCCAAGTTACATTTTAGCAATCTCAGAGTGCCCATTTTTCTGCTCTCTGATAGGTTTAAAAGGACCCCAAAACCAGCAAATTAAGAAATTCTGTTTTAAAAGTAATAAAATAAGAAATGGAAGGTGTGGCTGTGGTGTAGAATAGAAAATGACTATTAGGACATAGCATTAAGTACTGCATGAGTTGTATTCTTACTCCTTACATTATCCAGTTAATAAGTGTCCTTTATTCTCTTTACTAATTAGTTTACTTTGATTCTTTCTGTGTATGTTACTCTTCTTTGGTTTGCCATTTTATTCTTTTTACCTATGCGTTTTCACCTAGAGACCAAATGAGAGAGTTGAGCCTGCTTTGGAAAAACCAAGAGAAGATCCAGTGCTAAAAGAGGAAACCTCGGTGAGCTGCTTTATTGAATACTGTCGAACCAAGTACGGCATAAGAAGGTGAAACCAGGATGATTAGATTACAACACGTTTCACTTTGCAGCCCCATACTTCTTTATTTCAGAGGTTATACTGAAATAAATCTTAGAGCTGGTTTAACAGGAAGATATTTTTAGGAAATATTTAAGAGGAAATTATTTTCCTTTTCAAAACTATAACCACTTTTTAATAGATTATGTGAATTTTCAAGATACCTTATCAATAATGTGGCAAAAGAAATTGAATCCTAATTTTAATATTTGGAATTGGGCTTATTATTTTCCTCTTCTCTTCTCCCCTTTTGCCAGTTATGGATAGCAGGTATCAGAGAAAAATATAATTGAAGATAAAGTTTACATGGATTGTTATTGTTAAATGTACTTCGTACATAGTTTCTTCTTTAAAATTTCTCTGCTGATGAAGTTTTATGACCTTTTCCTATAGGTTCAGCCGATACTATCTTCTGTTCCAACAACAGAAGTCTCCGCTGGTGTTAAGTTCCAGGTCGGCGATCTTGTTTGGTCTAAGGTTGGAACCTATCCTTGGTGGCCTTGTATGGTTTCAAGCGATCCCCAGCTCGAGGTTCATACCAAAATTAATACAAGAGGTAAGAAAAGGTATAAACAGATACTAAATAACAGATTAAGTAAAAGGTAGGAAAGAAAAAAGTGAATCTTAAATGTTGTATTTGAATATAAGAATACACACATGACATATAATCTAACATCAGTATGCATGTCCACATCAGTTTTTAATAACCAGTGAAATGCTTATGGACATCTTAACTGGCAAAGAGCCTTTGTAAGTGATATAGTCCTTGTTTTCCCTTTAACACCCTTTTATTTGTTTTATTTTATAATTTCTTTCTCATATGAATTCTGAAAGAAAGCAGATGGATAAGTAATAAGATGTCTTATATGAGTTTTAATAGGCATTTGGGCCAAGAAATTTTGATCATTTTAATTTCATCCACTGACTCCTGTGGGTAGTAATTTTTTAGCCAGACAAGGTCTTTTTATCCTGATAAATTTTACAGGACATTTTTTCTTCCTCTACTCCATTTTTGAATCTACATTTACTGGGATAGCCTTATAAATTCAATATGACATAGAAATATAGCTTGAATTTATCTATATAGCATGGAATCTTACCTTAGAAATGTTGAATATTAAGAAAAAGTGTGTTCTAACTTTTCTCCACTCCTTTTCCTGGATTTAACCAAAGCATGTATATTAGATTCCTGATGCCATTTGGAATGGACTTGCTTAGTAGCCAGAGGAAGGTTTGAGTTTGGAATTTATTTCTGGATCTTTGTTTTGCAAACTCATTCTTGTTACATGTTTGAGTTCCTTATTGTTTTTGACAACTTTTTTTTCTCTCTCACTCTAAACTTTGTGTCTTGATCCCTGTTCACTGTTCTGAGGAGAAAAAGTGCCTGCATAAGTCTGGCAAGCCAGATTCGTGATAGAATCAGGCATATCTGTAGCTCTTGTGCTGAACAGCCAGAAATGTGCCCTGTTAAAGAAGACAATCATCTCGTCATTGTGACCTGCCCATTAAAGGTTGGGGTAATTGAAAGCATCAGTGGGGCAGGATTTTTTTAAAAGATTGTTGAAAGTCTACTTCTATGCATATGAAATTTTAATCTCGTTTCAAAATTCCTTACATAATCTCCTGTTTAATTCCTAATAAAGTTAAAAATTTTCAAATCTAAGATATAATTGACTTCGGATAAAATAGTTCAATTTAAGCATAATACCCACATTTTTCTAGTCAGGATCTGCTTGTTGTCTTTCTCTCCTTATGTGAATTATCTTGGATTCCCCAAAAAGACCAGTTTCTATATTTCTCGACTGACCTGAGACTTTTTCTCTAGAACAGTGTTTTTCAAACTATATTTGGTAAAAGACTTTCTTTTTTATTTAATTTCCAGTCCACCATAGACCAATATTTCTGTCAAATACCATAAAATTAACTATTAGAGAAACAAAAGGCCTCCCCCTCCAAAAAACACAGAGTGTAAGATCCCTGCTTATGTGTCTAGATGCCACAGCAGTGTCAAATTATCATAGATGCTCACTCTTAACTTCTGTTCTTATTTTGTCACAGACTGGCTTATTCTGGGAACTATACTTTCAGAGTAGCACTACTCTAGAGCAACTGTTCTCACATGTTTTGGTCCCAGAGCCTTTTTTACTCTTAAAATTTGAGGACTCTAAAAAGCTTGTGTTTACATTGGGTTATATCTATTACTATTTATTTTAATTTAGAAATTAAAGCTGAGAAAAATTTTAAGTATTTTCTAATTTATTTTAGAAGAACCCACTATATGTTATCATTGTGTTTTGATGAAAAGTAACTGTTTTCTCAAACAAAAAAATTAATGAAAAAAATGGGATTGTTTTACTTTTTCATCCTCACTCAAGGATATGTTTACTGATTTTAGAGAGAAAAATTGGGGGGTGGGGAGAGAAAGAGAAACATCCATGTGAGAGAGAGATATCAATCGGTTGCCTCCTGTAAGGTGCCCGGACCGAAAATCAAACCTGCAATCTTTTGGTGTGTACCAGACGAAACTCCAGTCAGCTGAGCCACATGGCCCGGGCATTTTACATTTTTATAAATCTCTTTAATGTCTGACTTAAGTGAAGACACTAGATTTTCGTATCTGCTTCTTTATTCAGTCTGTCATGACTTGTTTTGATTGAAGTATGTAAAGTTAACCTGGCGTCACACAGATATGTAGATGTAAACGGTAAGAGTACATTTGTAGCCTTTTTAGATAATTGTGGATATATTTCTTTGTTTTTACACCAAAACTCAACAGGTGGTGGGTTAATTGCATTGTGGAAATTGAAATCATATTGATAAACTTTTTGTACTTTGTTAAATTAAAATCCATTGGTTCTGTCTTGCACTTTGAATGGCTGTTTAACCTTTCATGACTTTCTAACATCATATATAGATTGGCCATTTAAAAAATACTGGCTTACTAAGTCATACATACCTTCCAAATGTTGACACATTTCTTTATAGATATTTTTAAAAATCACATTAGTTAACATCACCACTTATTTCATTTGAAAATTATTTGATTATTGGGAAGTTGGAAGACTAGTAGGGGCAGATACCAGTTTTTCAAAATTCTACTTTTTATTTGAAAGACCAAATTTTATTATCGGCAACAAATGTTGTCAGTTGTTTTCCTTCAAGTGACAAACTATTTATTTTTGAGCAAGTATCTGCGGGATGCTCAAGTTCAAACAACCATAGTTTTTCTGTCATTCTTTCAAGTAAAAAGTGTATTCCATGAAAAAGTGGCCAGTTCACCTTGCAGCAACTCAATCACACAAGTACTTTTCCTCAAGATAACCATCATACTTCCATATGCAAAAATGCTTTATGCATATTCCCCATTTCATCACACATAATATTGAAAAGATAGGTATTCAAGGGTTGAGATTTAGTAAAGTTAATCATTTTTACTGCTTCATGAAGGACATGAAGCATAACTGGCTTTTTTTTAACTGCCAGTGTATGGCCGTGAAGAATGTGACACTAGTTTGGTGTCACTCATTGCCTCTCTGTGCTAAGATGCCAGCACTCTTATCTGCCATTGCTCTTGCAATATTAGGTACAAATGTCAACAGAGTAAAAAAGACAAATAACATCTCAATATTATTATGAAGATAGTTTGACCTCACAGGATCCCTGAAAGAGTCTCAGTGGCCTTTCCTATTTTTAAATTCAGGTCTTTATACCATACTTCTATACAGCTAGAAAAGCAATTTGACCAGCACTTGTTATACATTTTTTTTATGGAAAATTTATATATTCAGATTTGTTTGTAAAAAGTTTGGAGGCAAGTAAAAATAAATTGTGCAACCAACATAACAAATCTGATAATTAGCAGAATTTATAATTTTCTCTTCAAACTTGCTGTACTAATTTTAATCATTTGGGGTGAGTTTTTTAAATAACTATTAATTATATAATTGGTAGATAGTTTCTACAAAACTACAACTTTTGACGGGAATAATACTAGGGAACAGCTTAGGTTCATGTTTTTTGCGAAGTATATGTGCATACTTACGTTCTGAAATGGTTAATAAGGATTTTTACTTTCAGGTGCCCGGGAATATCATGTCCAGTTTTTTAGCAACCAACCAGAGAGGGCATGGGTTCATGAAAAACGGGTACGAGAGTATAAAGGTCATAAACAGTATGAAGAATTACTGGCTGAGGCAACCAAACAAGCCAGCAATCACTCTGAGAAACAAAAGGTAACTGACATGTTAACATTATCAATCTAATAGAGTTTTTAAAAGGACTTCATAATTTAGTAGAACTTTTAATACTTGAATTCAGACTATTGTTAGAATGGCATTTTAATTTCTTTTATTTTGATTTTAATAACTTATTCTGTCAATAGTTTTATACGTCATATGAACAGTGTTATAGTACTATTAAAAACTTTACCTGTCTGCTCTAATACAACATTGGAGTCTATTTTGAATTAATATAGGTAAGTCTAGTAGATACTAGTGAAACATGGATTTTGCCAAGGATTTTTATTCTTTTTTCTATTTCAGCATCTTTCCATAATTTTCCTTCATTCTTATTTAGCAAAATATTTTATGAACGTAAAGCTTTAAAAATATTTAGTGAGCACCTACTGTGAGAGAGGCACTGTTTTAAGCATTTTATATATATATATATTAATTCATTTAATCTTCATAACCACTCAGATGTGGTAGATACTATTATTGTTTCTACAAATGAAGAAATTGAGGCACAGAAAGCTTTAGTAACTGGTTCAAGTCAGGTCACACAGGTGATGGAACCAAGAAACATGTTTGATGTGGCAGTAGATATTTTAGGATTTTTATATGAACTCGTGATACTCTGTCTGGTTGAGATTTTTAAACTCAACTAATTTTAGTGTGGGTCTCTTGTGATTCAGAAATTTGTCATGTTTTTACACTTTCAAAGCTAATTTGATCACAGAGGATTTTGATTAATTTTATCATACTTAACATTTTATGGATTTATATACATCGGTCTTTGACATATACTATACCATTTTATAGTTTCATTAGCTAATTTCTGGCTATCTCAGTCTAACCCCCTGGATAATTCCTAAATCCTTTGTTCATCTCACGTAGCTCTATTAAAATTTCCTTACATGTCTTGCCAACCCAAAGTCTTCTTATCAACCCTGGGCATAGATACCTGTGGAAACTCTGATTCAGGTTTACTTTTTCTTTCATGCATTTCTGCTTTGCTGTGTCTTAACAGCTTACATTTGTTCCTTAGGGCTCTGTCCTTTCTCTTCATTCTGCCCCATCTGCATTATGGTACAAACTAGCAGCACAGCTTCAAATGCTGGCTCTTCAAATGCCAGCTAGCTTTGTCATGATCTCTGTAGCACCCTGGAGCTTTAGGGTATCATTCTTAATGTTAGTGTTTTATTGGCCACTGAAATTAATCATTTCTGTAATTCCTCTTCTCTTTGTTGTCATTAGTGCTAACTTTTTATGAAGATGATGTTAGAAGGACAACTCCCTCTTTGAGGGACTTGTCCAGCAGGTTGGTCAACAAAGGAGGAAATATAAATGAGTGAAGACCTGCATGTCATCTGATAATAATACCAATTTATCCAAGTTATAGAGTAAGAACATTTTACTGATTTGACTGAAGAACCTGAAGATATTTATGTATACCTAGAAATGGCAGGCTCACTGGGAAATACCTTGTGGTTTAAATGTACTCATTAGTTTAAAATGTGTCTGATAATGCCTATATCTCTTTTTAAAGATTCGGAAACCTCGCCCACAGAGAGAACGTGCTCAATGGGATATTGGCATTGCCCATGCAGAGAAAGCATTGAAAATGACCCGAGAGGAAAGAATAGAACAGTATACTTTTATCTATATTGATAAACAGCCTGAGGAGGCTTTATCTCAAGCAAAAAAGAATGTTGCCTCCAAAGCTGAAGTTAAAAAACCCCGGAGACCAAGATCAGTGCTGAATACTCAGCCAGAACAGACCAATGCAGGTGAGGTGGCCTCCTCACTATCAAGTACTGAGATTCGGAGACATAGCCAGAGGCGGCACACGAGTGTGGAAGAGGAAGAGCCACCTCCTGTTAAAATAGCCTGGAAAACTGCAGCAGCCAGGAAATCTTTACCAGCTTCTATTACAATGCACAAAGGGAGCTTGGATTTGCAGAAGTGCAACATGTCTCCAGTTGTGAAAATTGAACAAGTGTTTGCTCTTCAGAATGCTACAGGAGATGGGAAATTTATCGATCAGTTTGTTTATTCAACGAAGGTACCTCCTTTTTTCACCTTGGTTTTTGTTTTATTTTTCCCCAGGAAGCGGTATTTAATAACTAGTTAACCTTGGTATTTAAAAAAACAACACCAGGTCATAATTTAACTACCCTTTTTATCCACTTCATTGAAATGTACAGCCAGTTTATTAGTCTGTTTCAGATGGGGCAAAAAAGACATAGGCAAAGAGGCTGTTTTTCTTCTTCTTCCCCCATCCCCTCTTTTATAATATCCCCATCTGTACTTGATTAATCTTTAGCTGTGCAGCCAAAATTTGGACTAGCTCCCTAAAGTTGTGGAAAAAACTGGTCACTTTGCCTGTTTCTAGTTTGTATAGTTAGTTTTTCTTAGTTGAAAAGTGTGCTTCTCATTAAATCATTTTGTCAGTTATCTGAATTAACCTTTGTAATAATTGTACCTACTGATCGATCTGTTTGGTTGCACCAGCAGTTTTTTTAAGCTCATGTTGGCTTGGGATCCTAATTTTTTTGGAGAAATAACCAGAACTTACATTAGTTCTTTAACAATTAACTATGGCGATAGCTTGGGTATGTGGTGAAAATAGCTTCTTCAAACTGAATATCTCCATCATCCAGCCCCAGGCCCCCATATAGGGAACTTATATTTTAGTTTTAATACTTTAAAACTCTTTCATAAGATTTATAATTCTTATTCTGTAGACCTCTTTACTACCCCCCACCAATACCACAATCGTGGGCTTGTGAATTCGAGTTAGTAGCACCTCATGGATGAGTACTTTTTAAAGAGTTCTGTATTTCCTAACATTGTCACATGCACACTAAAGTAATTAAATGTAGGTATGCTTTATTATTGATATATTTCCCTAGAGAGAAGTGTAAGGCTCCTCTATTTACCTATTTCTTCCTATAGGTTCTACTGATTTCATTAAGGCTAAACTACTTGGAAAAACTTAAGTTACAGTTCCCACTTGGTTCTGCTGATAGCGTTGAATGGCAAATGAGTACTCTGCATCTTTTTTGAACATAGATTGGCTCCATTCTTGCAGCTAGTTTTTAATCTGCTTTTAGATGCACAAATCAGACTTTTGTAACCTCCTCCAAAGAGTGCTATGTAAATGAAATTTGAGATAAAACTGACCTTTTATAAATGAAGGCTTAAAAATACATATATATTTATAAATCACTCCTTTATTTCACTGCATTAAAAATACTTAAAGCTCTCTGTTTCAAATTGCTTATTGAGTACACATTTTGGTTACCATGAGTGACATATTTCTGTATCTATGGATGTTCTTGTCTTTCAACATGTGTTGACACTTTCAACAACATGTGTAGTAGGTAGGGTACATTACCAAATGAAGATGCCTAGAGTTCTCTTACTGTGACGTGAGTAAAAGGAGAGACTGTTCAGATCAGAAAATACTTTGTTTTTGTATAGAAAATTATGTGAAACACATTTTTTAGTGATATTCGTCATCTGGACTTAGACATATAGATCTCCCACCCCACACACACACGTAATTTCATTGTACATTTTGGAACACATCCAAATGACTTTTAATAAAATTGTTCTGATAATGACTAAGATAATTAGCTGTGATCAAGGCCATATAAAATTCAAGCAAATTATAATCTTAAGCTATTTTTTTATAAGCCATTGATACCTATTTTTTATTTGCCTTATTTTGAAGGGAATTGGTAACAAAACGGAAATAAGTGTCAGGGGACAAGACAGACTTATAATTTCTACACCAAACCAGAGAAATGAAAAGGCAACTCAGAATGTATCATCTCCTGAAGCAACATCTTGTTCTGCAGGTTGGTATGAATGAAGAGTACATTGATCTATTTTGAGGTTATAGTTCTGCTCTGCTATAACATGGTAGCTATGTTCCTAAGAAACTTTTAGTTATCAAAATCTAATTATATTTTTAAAAAAACAATAAAAGCAATTATTTCAATAAGAAAGTGGTTTAGGGGCTAGAGAGTTTATAGTAACAGTTATTTTTCCTATAGGAATTTAAAAATAGTGTTACCGACGAGAGGACTATACCTCAGTTCTTGTCTTCTTGAAGGAAAGATTTCAGTCAAGAGACAAAGCTTAGAAAAGCAAGCAAGAATTTATTGACCACAGCGAAAATATACTTAGGACAGTGAAACAAGGAAGGGCATAGAAGAAGCAACAAGAGGGCCTAGGCTGGGCTGCTTTGGCTCATTGGGAAAGCAGAGAAAAGGGGGCCTTGGAGACAGGTTCAGGTGGGGCCATCACTCGGTCTTAGACCCTTGGGGTCAGACTCGACCTGGGTTTAGCAACATCAGGACTTGAGTTCTGGCTAGGAAAGAATTCAGAGCCAAGACTCAAACTATAAGAGAACATTTATTTATAAAATCACAAAGGTAGAAGAAGTAATTTGTAGAAGAAATGGACTGAAGAAACAAGTTATAGAGGCAAAGGAAGGGCCCTTGGAGCTTGGGAGTGAGGAAGGTGATGGTAAGGTACCTGGGAGGGAGAGGAGAAGGGGAAATGGAAGGGGGAAGAGAATGGGAAAGGCTAAGGCATAGGCTCTGGCAAGCTCCCAGGAGGGAGAGTACACGGGGTCCTCTGTCTCAAGGACTTCACGAGTGGATTAGGGGAGGTCCCAGGGGAAGATCTTAATAGAATAGTCAACAGTTTTCCAGGTGTGTCCTTTCTGGGTTTCGGTCTCCACTGATTGGTTGGCTGGCACAAGGGCCGGAGGTCATTATTCAGTGCAGCTGGTCCTGAGGTCAGCTGTGGCTGGTTTTTTTGCTTATCTGGGCCTGGAGCTGAAATACAATGGAGGCCTCTCGATGTTATCTCTAGGAAGGAAAGGTCAGAGGGGTCCAAACCTCGTGACCAGGCGATATGCTAGGGGAGGAAAGGTCACCCTGAGAGCAAGGTCCCACCCTACAGTTGTCCTTTGCTAGGCACCTGGGGCTTTCCACCCTGGTATCCTGTACCTGGCCAGTCGTCATTGCTCTGCTTATGTCTGTCTAGCTGCCTACCACAATACCATGAATTGAAAATCAAGCTATATTATTTTTGCTTATAGGGCAAATGCCTATATTCAGTAAAATTGTGACTGTTGGAATAGCCAAAGTAATTTTTATTGAGGGACTGACTTACTAAGGATCTTATAGTTTAACTGAGTGTCCGGTATGTTAGGTTTATATAACAGTATTACTGCTTCATATAGCCATCAAGTAAAGAGTTAGATATCAAACCAAGTTGGCCATTTGGAATCTTAGTTTAGGAGAAAGAAGTTTGTTTCACTTTGTTCTTTAAAAACTTTTTTGGAATCTAAGAAGTGACCAAATAATTTTCGAGAAGGATTAAAGTCTTAAGACCTGAGGTAGTAATCTCGAATCATTACTAACTCAGGCAAACCTGTGATTTAGTGGCACTAAGGGGTAAATATTTTTTGTAAGGGAATTTTGAGGAAGGTTTTTTGTTTTTTTTGTTTTTTTTTAATATGTCTTTATTTCTTCAGAGAGAAGAAGGGAGAGGGAGAGAAAGAGAGAGAAACATCAATGATGAGTCATTGATCAGTTGCCTCCAGCAAGCCCCCTACTGGGGATCGAGCCCGAAACCCAGGCATGTGCCCTGACCAGGAACCGAACCACAATCTCCTGGATCCTTGGTCGATGCTCAACCACTGAGCCACACTGGGCCAGGCTTGAGTAAGATTCTTATTACTATAAAACCTGAGTAAAAACAATCATTGTTTAGGAAAGAACTTGGGCTAGTTTTCTTTAAAACAAAAAAATAGGTTGGGGGCTGCAGGACAGGGAGAGGTGGTGTCAGAAGAGATGGGCATATGTTGGACCAGGCATATTAAACAATATGCCTTTATCCAAAATTGAGTTGGAAAAGGAAGCCATATGAAAGTAAGGAGGGAATAGCAAAGTCTAGAACCAGATTTGCAGCTTGTATCTGTTAGTGACAAAACAGAATCAGAATGTTACCAGACCTTGGTTTAGCAGCCTCGTAGTTAAGTTTGGCAAAGAAAGAATTCAGAGCCAAGGAACTCAAATTATAAGAGAAAGTTTATTTAGAAAGTCACAGAGGTAGAAAAGATGAGCCAGCTGGGCTGCGAGGGTTCAGAAAATGAGTTACAGAGGCAAGAGAAGGGCCCTTGGAACTTAGGAAAAAGGTGGAGAGCATGTGCTTGAGGGAAGGAGAGGGTGGGAAAAGGTGCTCGCAGGTGATGGGTGCTAGCAGGGTTTTTATCTGCTCTCAAAAGGTGGGGATCTTAGGAGAGGTCCCAAGGGAGTAGCTCAATAGAATATTCATCAGCTTTCTAGGTGTGTGCTTTCAGTGTAGTGGTATCCACTGATTTTCAGCACAATATCAGGGGGTCATTAGTTATTGCATCTGTTCCTGATGTCAGACATGGCATAGTTTCATCTGGGTTTGCTGCTTTTCTGGGCCTGGAGCTGAAACAACTGAGGCCTAAATGTCATCTCAAGTTTGACCAAAACTCTGACTCTCGTCAGCAGACCCGAGGCTCTGCCTATGAGGTCATTTGATGCAAGTCAGAACCTCATTGTTCTGAGAGCTTAATGCTTAAGGGAGTGGTCGTGCAAGGGCTTGTATGGGAGTCAGGTGAGGCTATTCTCTTGTCACCTGTAATCCTTCTCTATGGGAATCTACTGAATGAGTAGCAACATGCCAGGGGAGGAAAGGTTGTGGAGGAGTGGGGTCTGAACCGCATGACAAGTGGTATGAAAGATCAGAGGGTCTAAACCTCAAGACCAGTGATATGCTGGGAGAGAAGAGGTCACTCTGGGGGTGAGGGTCCCACCATACACAATACTTGTTTTTCTCACTTTTGCCCATTGCTAGGTACCTGGGACTTTTCCCCCTTGGTGACCTTCGGTACCGGGCCTCTGGTCCTTGCTCTGTTTATGCCTGTCTGTCTACTACCTATCACATCAAAACACTGTTAAAAAAATAATGAAATTATTATGTTGAAGGAATGAATAAATGGACTTAGATTTTGCATTAATTAGCCATAATTGAAAATGTTTGTTTCCTTCTTTGAATATTAAAAGAATCTTTTGGCCTCCGCTCTCCATAATCAGTTTTGTTATCTTCCTTTACACTAAACTGTTGGTAATTTATCTGAATTTAAATGTGATACTTAGACTAGGAGGATCTTTATTTAAACATCTATTTTCTCCTAACTAGGGAGAAAGTAAATTCTTCATATAATATTAGACTGATCTTAAGTATTATACTTTTATTTTTAATGGAGCTGGTTTCTTTCCTTCTCAGCCACTGAACATTTTATTTTCATGTAGTCTTTTCATTGTAAGATTTAAGTTCTGCTATGGACTTTTTCTCTCTTCTTAACTTTTTTTAAATGAAAGGTAAAGTGGAATTTTATAATTCCTTATATCTGGAAAAAGCCCAGTTTCTTCCCAGGCAAGCACATATAATTAGGTTGTAAATTAATATTGGGACCTTAATATAGAGATGAATATACCAAAGCTTTCACCTTGGTTTAAATTTGCTTACCAACTGTGATTGATAAGTGTATGTCATTTTATTTTTTAAAATATTTTTATTGATTTTTTAAAAATGTTTTTTGTTTGTTTTGTGTGGGTTTTTTAATTGATTTCAGAGAGAGGAAGGGAGAGGGAGAGAGAGAGATAGAAACATCAATGATGAGAGAGTCATGGATCAGCTGCCTCCTGCACTCCCCCTACTGGGGATCGAGCCTGCAACCCGAGCATGTGCTCTAACCTGGAATCGAACTGTGACCTCCTGGTTCATAGGTTGACGCTCAACCACTGAGTTACACTGGCCGGGCTGTATTTTGTTGTTTTAAATGACCATTTTGCTTCTTGTGAAAATAGCTTCAGTACAGGCATACCTCGTTTTATTGCGCTCTACTTTACTGCGCTTCACATATGTTGTGTTTCTTCCAAATTGAAGTCAATACCCTCCACCAGCCAAAAAATTAGAACTTGCTTTGTGGCAGTGGTCTGGAACAACCCACAATGTCTCTGAGGTGTGCCTGTAATTGAAAGTCAGAAAAGAGACTTGATCTTCCTTCAGAAACTTGTTACATCATCATTATCTCAACTGATGTTAACTACATAGGGAGAATTCTTGAGAATTCCTAGTAAATTTGGGGGATGCATAGAGTGTGTGGCATTGCTGCATTTCTGTGGTTGCAGAATTGTATTTGCATTTATACTAGGTTTCTAAGCTACGTTCCACAGCCAAAGATGCTTACCTTCTCTGTCTTAACGTAAACATCATACTTTTTAGTGACTTTAAATGTAGTGAAATTTATGTGCTATATGAGTAGCTTTTAGAATTTTAAGACATCATGTTGCCTTATCTTCTATAAGACAGTACCTCAGGTATCTACTTGATGGAACATTTATGTTGTCATCCTCAAAACAAGTAAAGATATTTGTTTGTTTTAAGCAGTTCTATTTTCATTTTCTTCTTCCCTCGTAGGTACTTGATATTGATGATTACACTAAAGTATGGATTTTTGGATACTCATGTGTCTGTGAGGGTAGAATATCTGTTGTTTTGGTGAACATTTTCATCAGTGTTAAGGAGAAAAATGAGAGTAAAGGAAGGAGCTAGTACCTTCATTTGTGACTTCTCTGCTAGAAATGATTAACCACAGCTCAGAAACTATATATTGTTATCAAACTACCTACTCCCTCCCCAAAACAAAAGTAGTGGAATCTTCTTTGTTTTGGCCTTGAACTAAAGTGAGGGAATCTACTTACAAATAAACAAGAACAATGAAAACAAATAATATACAGGTGATCTGAAGGCTTTACTGAAGTAGCTTATGCCTGATTTTATAGGAAGTCTTAGAAGCTTTCTCCTATGGTAAGTGAAAGATGGTTATTACCTAGGAAGGACCATTTAGATGGAGCTCCAAAAAGATGGAGAACAGCTGCACTGAAGGTATTGCTCCTTCTCAGGGCCACAGACGGTCATTCCCGACGTAGTATTCTTTCAAGTTGTGATCTTCAGTCTGAGTTTTACCCTTTCCAAAATGGGGTCCATGTGAGTCCTCTGTTTACCTTCAAAGAATTTTGCTGTTTAGAAATCTTAATAGTTTCTTGTTTTACCATTGAACATGAAAGCCTTGATAATTTGTTTCAACTAGTTTTCCATAATTAATATTTCTAAATTATAACAAACCCCTTGATAGTCACATTAATGATTTGGTTTTGGTCAGCATTGTTGTGCATTTCCTGCTTTTCCCCCTTTTGTTGTTAATAATTTAACAGTAGCAAAACTTGTATAAATGCACCAAGCACTGTTAAGCATTTTACACATATCATTAATTTAACCCATTTCTTAAAATGCAAAATGTGTAGTACTGATTGAATTTTGAACCAGTAATTCCTAAGGTCAACTGAGAATAAAGTCACTTTCATCCATCCCCTCAATCCCTTCATCTCGTCAATTATAGTTACATAAATGTGTTTATCTGCTTTTAAGAAGAATAAACTATGTGACTTTATAATTTTAAAAAGTCCAGTCCATCTTCGTTTGTAAAATTTAGGGTCCTTTATTAATCCTAGTCTCAAGCTATCAGCCTTTACAATTTGATCTTATAAAAATTTTTATGTGCTCCCAAATATTTAATAGCTTTTTAGTAATTTAAATTAAAAGACCAAAAGTAATAGATCAGAAAAACAGGGAATTTGGTCAAATCTTAATTACACAAATGTCAAGCCATCCTTAAATGAGTTTTTATTTATTTGTTTGTTTAAATTACCTCTTAGGCTCAGAAAAGAAGCAACAAAGAAGATCAATTAGAACTCGTTCTGAATCAGAGAAATCCACCGAGGTTGTGCCAAAGAAGAAGATCAAAAAGGAGCAGGTTGGCTTCCTACATGTAGAGAGTTAAAGCATTGTATTTGTAAATCTTGCGGCTTATGTTGGTATCTTAAAAAAAGAAAAACTTTCTCTACCTTGGGTTTCCTTTCTGGACTATCTAATGCTTCTGTCCTGGTAAATTCCACTGCCCTATTCTAACCCAGCCATCCCTGTGATTCTGCTTCAAGCATTTTCACAGAACACAGTCAGGCTTCAGGAGATGGGAAGCCAGTGGTGCAAGACTTAAGGAATTCCTCACATTTATTTTCAGATTTCTGTTACAAGCAAAATGATTTCATGATTTTTATTGGAACCATCGATGAGTTTCCTTTAAAAAAAATTATTTTTTTTTAAATTTAAGCTGCTGGTATGTATTTTTTTTATTTTTTAAACATATCAAATTAATTTAACTACAAGAATTATATTTAAGAAACAGATGATCATAGATGATTTCTGTTGGTATCACAGATTTTTTGGAATGTTATTTTCACAATGGAATTGCACTCACCTGCTGTCGGGTTATCAGATAAACACTTTTCAAGTGGGGGGAAAAAAGGAAGAGGAGCATTTTGAAGGGTTTTACACCAGTGTAATCAATTTAGTGATATTCATATTAAATTACCTTTTCAAAGACATTTTTAGAAACCATACTCCCTTTAGTTAAACTCGCAATCAGAATTTTTCTTAATGTTTTATACTGAAAGAAGATCCATTTTTACAGCCCAGACAGCTGCTAAACAAAAAGACTTCTGAATGGTATTAGTTCCAATAAGCTTTATATTTTTAAAACCACTTAATATGGAAGAGTGTGAACTTTCCTATTTATTTCCTTATAAACTTCCAAACTTAAAAGGTGACTTTGTGGGCGCTCTATGGTATCATCAAGCATGTAAAATAATTTTCCCGGAAATATTTAAAATTTCAGTAATATACTAATTTGTCATTCATTTATCATAATTAACTTTCATACTTAGGAAATTATATTCCAAAAAATCTTTCTAAGCTCTTGCAAACCTACAATATTCATTACCAAAATGAAGTTGTGATTTTGCCAGCTGGTTTCCAGATTCAGTCTGTGACCAGTCAGTTTAAAACTAATAAGCAGAATGAGTACCGAATGGGACAAATTGTTAATGCCACTGTGTTATAGTTAGTAGTAGAACAGTACCAGTGATTGTTTAGAAGATTTTATATTTGTATTACTAATTGTATCTTATAAAAGCGCTTCTGTTGTATGTTTTTTTACCTGTTGTAAAAAAAATAAAAAATATTTTTAAAAGCTTAGAACAATCCTTAAATATTTACAAAATGTGTTTCAACATGCATATTTCACTACATCTTTAAGAAACATAAAATTCAGTTTATAGCTTAAACAGGAACTCCTCCAGACAGCATCCTTTCTTTAATTCCAATGGTTCAATCCTAAAATTACCACGTGTTTTACATACATTGGCAGAATAACTTCTGATCTCGCTCTCCTAATGTAGGATCAAGACACTGTTCATAAGACACTCAAGAAAGTGCTTTTGCAATATCACAAACTTATTTTCTTAAGTTTGTACTAGCAGCAAAAGTATTGAGCTTCCAGCTGTATGGAGCCCTGTAGCACTCTCTACAGAGAGGGTCCTGATTCCCAGCAACTTAGCTGTGAGTGCAGGCGCGGAAGGGTCTTAAAGTGGCGTGAGTTACATTAACCTGAGTATCATAGTAAGTAAAAATTTATCCTAACGTCTTTGGGGCGGGAGGGGTTTATAGCAACATCGGGCTAGTTGCAGAAACAACCCCTCTCCTGCCTCCCAGACACTGAGGAAAGCATTCTTGTTCTCTTCATCTACCAAGGGAATGGTGGGAGTCTTTGCTAGAGAGCATGTGGCTGTGTACTCAGCACAGGCAGCTAGGATTTAAACCCTCCCTGACCTTGAGACAGAGAACTTTACCCAGCAGATGGGACCAAGTTCAGATTTCAGATACATTAATCACTCATCATTACTTAGATTGATGGAAGTATTCGTGTTTCCTCTGTTAATTAAAAGTGAAAATAATTCCTCGTTAATGCCATATTTTTCTGTCCAAACAGGTTGAAACAGTTCCTCAGGCTACAGTGAAGACTGGATTACAGAAAGGTGAGTTGTTATAATGTTGCTTTGCATTTCCTTGATTAAAAACAATTTTAAAGAATTATTTGTACTTCATGTATTTTTGTTTGTCTCTGTAAATCATTGTTGCTTTTCAGTCAATAATTTGTGTGAAATTGAAGTATTCCTTAGTGTGTGTGTGTGTGTGTGTGTTTGTGTGTGTGTGTGTGACTTTTAGAATTGATATTATTCTGTACCTCCATGTGAAAAGTCTTATTTGTTTTATGTAAATTGGAGAGCACCACGTAGACTTGATACTGTTTCCAACTTTTCTCCATAAGTTTCTGGGATTTCACTGGTTTATAAACTAGGGATGTGACGAATCCACTTTTTTTGGTATTCGACTGAATACCGAATAGTAGCTATTAATGTTTGTCAAACATGGACTATGACAAATCAGACAAGACAACCTGATTGAAAAAATCTTGCCACGTTTATTTTTACAGTGCTGTAAAATCTTTTTGTAAATTAAAATGATTCATAGCGTATTTATGGCCATTATTAGATGACCTTATGCAAATCTATTTGAGATATGCACAAAGTTTAAGAAACCTTAAACTTATATCTGTATTTTCTGTGTGCAATTTGACTACAGTACAAACTCCATAGCATGATTCGTGCGTTTTTGGTGAGATCATTCAGACTGTATTTAATACCTGTAGTTTACTCTGGGCAAATTGCATTATTAAAAAAAATAAAAAACACCAGCCTCTCTGCATTCTCGGGGAGAAGTCTGCAGCGATGGTCTCCGTGGAGATCCTCAGCAGAACTGAACAGCCTCTCGGAGGGAACACTGCTTGGCGGAGCTCCAAGAAAAGACATCGCGATCGCTGCGAGATTAGGAGGCCTGATTGCGTTGTGTTTCCACCATTCCACAGGGTCGGCGGACCGGGGAGTGCAGGGCTCTGTCAGATTCAGTGACAGCTCCGTCTCCGCAGCGATTGAGGAAACTGTGGACTGAGATTCCTGTACAATTTCATCCCAGAAACTCCAGACTTGTAGTCTCCATGCAAGATTTCTTTGTCGGCGGCTCGATAAACAGTTTCTTTGTTTCCAATTTTGATTTTGCCAATCATCATTATTGGCATTTTCCTGACTGGTTTCTTCTTCAAGACTCTGAACAATTGCTTTAACATTCAAATGATTTTTTTTTTTTTTTTTTGGTCTGTGCTGGATAGGTACAGCTTAAATCATGGGTCCAGCCTAAAAACCACCGTTTAACTTACACTGATCAATTTCAACATGGACTGCTTTTGTTTTTAAATAAAGCATCATTAATGCACATCTGCAGGGTTTTGCCAAACAGCCCAAACTGTGTACATTACAATCATTAAAAGCTCTTTTTTTTTTTTTTTTAATGTTAGTGCCGTTATCATGGAGAACAGCATGGCAGCTGTCTTTGGCAGTCTGTCGTTTTTCTAGCATTTTCAGAAACTCATCGGAAATGGCGGTACCTGTGTTTCCCTTCGAAAGCCTCTCAGTACAGCACTCCTGTTCCTCTGTTAAAACTCCTTGTTAATCCAGTGATCTTTTAGGCCAAGGAAATATTTTGTGGTGGTGGTCTGGGTCCATACACCAGCAATGAAGGAGATAGATTTGTGTACTTGTGTTTTTTAATCAGCGTTAACATGGGCAGGCACCCTCATTTATAGATGTAAGGAAACATTCAGTGAAAACTTGTAGACTGGGATGTGATAACGAGGTTCCAGTAATCTGAGCAGTCTAAAGAGACCCACATCCTCCACCACAGAACATGGCTATGTACCAAGTGCTCCTCTCACTCAGCCTGTTGCGGATCTTCATGGCCTCAGGAGACTTGTTTCTCCATGGTCTCTTCTGGACTGCACACTTCCACCATAGCTTGCTGGGCTGATCTAGATGTCTGTTTGTTGTATGGAAAATTTGGGGGAAAAAATTCAAAACACAAACTGTGGGTTGGAATATGAACCATCTCCTTGGTTCCTTGGTACTCACCGTGCCTGATCTGCACATTTCATCGTGGCTGTTTCTGTATAGCCTATACTGCATTAGCCCAAGAGATTGTTGCTTTGTAACTTTTTGCACTATTGTTTTGGCTGGATTTGTATTACACACAGTTTTAAAAAAAAAAAATTCCACACTATTCTCTGCCTTTTTTTTTTTCATATTTATTTCTTCCCGCACAAATTCCACATAGAGGCCTCTCATCCAGCTCTTCGTGATTTGGCTGCACTTGAACATTGATTGTCTGTTTACAACCCTCAGCAATGTGCCTCCTAAATGGCATGACATATGTAGATGTGCTGCAGCACTTGTTAATGGTCACAATAAATGACACTTCACCAAGGAAGTCTCAGATGAACAATTATGAACATCCAAAATTTATTTGGGGGGGCAATACTCAACTAAATTGCAAAATTTGGGGGAAAATGGCACTATCCGTGTACGAATCGAATACAAATCAAAGATTTGTCACATCCCTAATAAAAACAACTTGGAGATGTCTCTGCGACCATATTTGTAAGCTACACAGTGTGTTGGGTTTTATGTCTTCCCCCTCCAAATTGAATGGTTCTTTGGATTGCTCCAAACAAATCAGCTATCCTGCAGTATTGATAGAATTGGTTTTTAGGTTGGAACTTGGGCTCTGTTGACTGAAAATAGCTTTAGAGCAGGAGCACTGAATTTGATGTTTTAATAGAGCGGTTAAATTAAATCACTACGAGGAAAGTCACATGCTTATGAAGTTTTGACTCGTGACTTCACTGTTAAAAAGAGAGCTGTGCTTTTTTCACACTACAAATGAGTTTGGGGAAAGAAAATATTCTCCCACAAAAAAATTAAAAGAGCAAACTTTAAGCACTATTTTAGGATTAATTTCGGTGTATTATATTAAGGTGCCAGCGAGATTTCAGATTCCTGTAAACCTCTAAAGAAAAGGAGTCGCGCCTCAACTGATGTAGAAATGACTAGCTCAGCATACAGAGACACATCTGACTCTGATTCTAGAGGCCTGAGTGACCTGCAGGTAAATATGTTCAAGGGTCTGAGCACAGTGCTCTTTTTTGCTTTGCAAAACCAAGTAACATACATACTGCTTTATCCAACTTATTTGGGAAGTATTGGGGATTTTTTAAATACAGCAAAGAAGTCATTTTGGTTATTTTGTAATGAGTGTCTTAATTTTGCTAATCTCTTACATAACAGAAGCATAGCTAGTTATTTTATTTTAATGAGAGTTTCTCTCAAAACACCAGACATGGTATCCAGGTGTTTTAAAAAGAAAGGTCATATTAAGGTTTATTTGAGTAACTCTTACTAGGATTTTCATAGCACCTGACTTTGAGGAAATTTTTATTTTGTTTTTCTTAAAAATGTGCTATGTTTTCCATGTAGGTAGGCTTTGGAAAGCAAGTAGATAGCCCTTCGGCTACTGCAGATGCAGACATTTCTGATGTGCAGTCCGTGGACTCAAGTTTATCAAGAAGAGGCTTTGGAATGAGTAAGAAGGACACTGTGTGTCAGGTAGGCAAGTGGCCTATCCTGTAGCTTGAAAGAATTGCTGTCATATTCTGCCAGTAGTACACTTACCTCCTGTTGGTGAGGGTGGTATCTTTCTAAATTGTGATACTCCTTTAAAGCAAGATCTAAAAGCCATTTTGAGCTCTTCCTTTTCTGAGTTGGGATATTTACTATCCACATGCAGATGTCAGTCTTTATTGTGAGACTATGTTATGAAATGGAAGCAAATGGCAGATGACTGATTTCAAAAACATTTTCTTAAAATTAAGTTGTTACTAAGTTTTTCATGTATATTTGCCCTTTTTGAAAAGTACTGCTTTGCCCTTTGAAGAAAAGTTAAAAGTATCCAGATTCCAGAGAAGGAATCATAAAAGATCCTTTTAAATTATACCATATTGGGCCTGGAAATAGTTATCTAGTTCAGTGGTTCTCACAGTGAGGGCCAAGGACCAACCAGCAGCATCAGCATTGTGAGGATACTTGTTGTGAATACAAATTATTTCCCCCCACCCCCAAACCGACTGAATCAGAAACTGTAGGAAAGGGGCCCTGTGATCTGTGTCTTAACAGACCCTCCAGGTGATTCTGATGCCCGCTGAAGTTTGAGACCCTCTGCTTTTTGCTATATTGCAGGTCTGTGAAAGCTCTGGTGACTCTCTGATTCCTTGTGAGGGAGAGTGCTACAAACACTTTCACCTGGAGTGCCTGGGGTTGACATCACTCCCCGATGGGAAGTTCATCTGCATGGAATGTAAATCCGGTAAGCTTACTTACTCTGATAGATACGAAAAGATGAATAGGGAGGAATGTGCTATGCTAGCATCTCCCATGATATCTCATTTTCTTACCCTGTTATGTAGCTCTTATCTTCCTCTCCCATAGGTATTTCAACAAATTAAGACCATTCAGTGTTTAGGCTTCTTAAAATCAAAAGAGTAGTTGGCAATATTATTCTCAGATTTCCTCCTACCAGTGCCTTAATCATAAAATCTATCAAATCATCCAGATGTATTTGTAGTTTATCTAAAGAGCTATACAAAGTATATAGAAAGAGTTATTTTTCAAATGGGTTTGAGTTTTTATGCTCATTAAATTGGTTTAAAATCCCTTGAATTTAATAGACTGAAATAAATGTCAATTGCAAACTGTAACCGTGGTGATAGTGCTTTTAGTGGAAAGATGGAGCTACTGGAAGTTGTTTTTAAAACGTGGGGTTTGGATTCACCATTTATTTTTTATCACCCTTCCCCCTCAAATACAGACTACTACCTATCAAAATAATTTATAAAGAAAGAAATATACAAGTTTATATTTCTTCCCTGTGTAGCCATGATTCTAGTTAAAGTCACGGAAAGAAGGAAGTAGAGTTGTTTAATCTGTAACAAGGCAAGTGAAGTCAGCTGAAGATGGCATGGTAGTGTTTCCAGGAACTATGTTTGCATGGTCTTTTCTAGTTTTTTTTGTTTTTGTTTTCTTACTCCTCACACAAGGATATTTTTTCCATTGCTTTTCAGAGAGAGTAGAAGGAAGAGAGAGGGAGAGAAACATCCATGTGATAGAGACACGTTGATTGGTTGCCTCCCGCACAGGCCCCAACTGGGGCGGGGGATCGAGACTGCAGCCGAGTCACGTGCCCTTGGCCGCACTTGAACCCAGGACCCTTCAGTCCGCAGGCCTTTGCTCTAACCATTCAGCCAAACCAGCCAGGGCTTTTGTTTTGTTTTTTGCTATGAGGAACTATGAGCCAGCTGGATATCAAGTACTTACAATATGCTCATCTTACCTGCGACACTTTTTCCTACTCCTTTTCCCTTTTTATTTGGATTCTCACAGGTTATTTATTGTACCCTTTTTTATTTGATTCTTTGCCTCCTAAAATTGTTTATATATGCTAAATTCCATTAGGATGGTAATTTTTTTCTGAACACTTCCTATAGGCCAGGTGCTGTTAGTACTAAGCATTTTATCCTATTATCTCATTTTACTTTCATAACATAATGAGATAGATACTGTTATTTTCACTTTACAGAGAGTCAAACTGAGGATTGGAGAGTTTAGTACCTTTCCCAAAGTCACAGAAACAGCCTATGATGAAACTGGCATTTAAACCCAGGATGCAGCTTCACCCCCAGAATCCTTGCTGTTTACCATTGCCTTGTACTACCTTGATTAAGTAGGATGGAGACCATGTATCATATATTTTAACACACACATGCTCTCTCTCTCTCTCTCTCTCTCACTCTCTCTCTCTCTTACAAACATACACATGCAAAAATTAAGCTATAAAAGGTGTTTTGAATATATAACATTTTTTCCTATATAAGATAATCATTTTCATCACATGTAGACTCTGCAGTAAAACTTTTGAGTAATTTGCCAACTGGCAGCCTCAGGGTCAGATTTTTTGCACGTTGGTTTTTTTTGGCCTTCAAAATGTGTTTTGAATGAGTGAACATGGATCAGGCACGTACTCCTGGTTCGTCACATTCTCTATCATTCCCTTTTTCTAAAACCCTGTCACTCCAGTCATTTATGTAACCTGTCCAGCCCCTTTAAACACTCAAGTTTGCGATCTCTGATTCAAACTACTGATAGGAAGGACTGTGTAGCTCAGTTTTAAAACTCTCTTTTGAGGCTTCTCTCCTAACTCTAGAATCCAGCTGAATTCTGCCAACAAGGTTAGATATAAACTAAATTGGTACACATCTATTAAGAAATTTAAGAAGGAAATTTGTTTTAAAAACAATTAAATAGAACAAATTTGGAGGATTCACACTTACTTATTTTAAAATTTACTAAAACCTACAGTAATTAAAACAGCATGGTACTGGCATAAAGACAGACCTATACCCCAATGCAGTAGAATTGGGAGTCTAGAAATAAACGTTCATATATGTAGGAATGATTTTTTTACAAGGTCCAAAGACCATTCAATGAGGAAAGGACAGACTTTTCAGTAAATGGTGCTGGGGAAACTGGATATCCACATGCAGAAGAATGAAATTGGACCCTTAACTAACCATATATAAAAAAATAATTCAAAATATATCAGAAAGCAAACATAAGAGCTAAAACTATAAAACTCTTAGAAGAAAATATAAAGGAAAAGCTTTGTGACATTGGATTAGGCAGTGATTTCCTGATACGACATCAAAGGCACAGGCAACAACAACAAAATAAACAAATTGGACTTTATCAAAATTAAAAATTGTGAATACAGTTGGTTGAGCTGGTCATCCTGTGCTCCAGAAGGTCACTGGCCTATCAGTTTTTCCCTCTCACATCAATGTTTTTCTCTCTCTCTCTCTGAAAATAAAAAAATAAAAAATAAAAATCAATAAAATAACATCTCCATTTTGAAAAAACATGCACTATTTACACCAAATGGCACTCAACTGAGTGAAAAAGCAACCTGCAGAATGGGAAGAAACATTTACAAAGACGTACCTGACAAGGAATTAATATCCAAAACACATAAAGAACTCCTACAACTCAACAAAAAGCACACAACCCAATTCAAAATTAGGCAAAGAACCTGAATAGACATTTCTCCAAAGAAGATATACAGATGGCCAGTAAGCACATGCCACCCGGGCATTCTTTTGGTATTTTTATTCACTTGTGAATACTCTGTTCATGCGTCTTGACTATTTATGTATTGCAGTGTTAAAGTTATTTGTTAGTATTTAAAACTTATATCTAATTACACAAGTAGTACATAAATATAATGTTATGAAAATATTATCATTGTAGCTCAAGCTGAAGTCCTCCTAGATCATCACTCTTAATTTTAGGACCCTACTTAATTCTAGCCCTCACCAGAGGTATCCATTATCAGTTTCGTGTGTAGCCCTGTAAACCTTTTTCTGTGTGTGTGCATGCATATATATGTGTGTAACATTTTTGTGTGTGTTGTAATAAAACATGTATTATACCATTGTTCTGCAGATTTTTTTTACTAAATTTGTCTTTGAGCTCTTTTTAAAAAAAAATAAATGTTTTTATTGATTTCAGAGAGAGGAAGGGAGAGGGAGAGAGAGAGAAATAGAAACATCAATGAGAGAGAATCGTCGATCAGCTGCCTTTACAAGTTGGGGATCAAGCCAATAACACGGGCATGTGCCCTGACCGGGAATCGAACTGTGACCTCCTGGTTCATGGATCGATGGTCAACCACTGAGCCACACCAGCCAGGCTCTTTGAGCTCTTTTTTTTGTCAATACAAATATGTTTAATTGCCACATAGTGTTCTATAGTATGCATATATCATAGTTTATCCCCCTATTGGAGGACGTTTGAGTTGCTTTCAGTTGTTTGCAATAACAAACAGTGCTTTAGTCAGCATCCTTTTACATATACAAGTTTATCCTAATGTAGAGAGCAAGAAGAATTTCTAGGCCACAGAAAATCATTGCACTTTTTTGAAAAAATGGATACTGCCTTGTTTCCTTCTAAGGTAGTTTCTTCCAACTGAAACTCCTACCAGCAGTATGTAAGAGAACCTTTTCCCTACACCCTGATCAACAATTGGTGGTATCAGACTTTTCAAGTTTTTTTCTATTGATGAATTTTTTAAATGTTACTTGTGGTTTTAATTAGCATTTATCTGATTAACATGAGCATTTTTCATGTTTATTGGCTGTCTTTCTGTTTTCTGTAAATTTGTTCATTCCTTTTGCCCACTTTTATTAGGCTGTTTTGTTTCTATTTTGATTGATAGTTCTTTATAAGTATGTTTAGCTTTCTTAGCTTATATATGTTACATATTTTTTCACTCTGTATAACAAAACAATATTTTATCATTGTTGCGTACATTTTTCCACATCTGTTTGTCTTTTACTTGTTCCTTTTTTTCTATTCTAATTGGCGTTATTTCTTCCTTTAAATATTTGGCAGATTGACCAGTGGGCCATCTGGGCTTAAAGTTTGTTTTTTTGTTGGAAGGTTTTTAATTATAGTTTCAGTTTCTTTAATAGTTTCTATAACTAATCATATTTTCTATTTGTATTTATGCCAGTGTTGGTAAGTTCTGTTTTTCTAGGAATCTGTTTATTCATCTAAAATTTTTAATTTATTGGCAAAAATGTAGTGGTGTTCATTTATTATATTTTTAACTTTGTAGGATTTGTAGTGTCATATCATTTTCTTTTTCTGATATTGTTAATATGTATTGTTGCTTTTTCTTGCTTTTTTAATTAGTCACTCTTGCCAGAAATATCAGTTTTATTAATCTTTTTTAAAGAGCCAGCTTTTTTTTTAATCCTTCCCAGTGTATATTCATTTCACTTCATTTTTGAAGAATGTTTTCACTGGGTATAGAATTCTGGCTTGATAACAATTTTCTTTCAGCCCTTTGAAGATAGTATCCCATTATTTTCTGCTTTCCATTTTTCTTTCAGTCAGCTCTTAGTGTTACTGTTGCTCCTTTGAAGGTAATTGTCTTTTGTGGGGATAATTTTGATATTTTCTCTTTGTCCTTGATTTTGTACAGCTTGAATAAGATGTCTGGCTGTAATTTTGCGTGTGTTTTGGGAGGGAGGGGATTATGAGTTTTCATCTTATCCCTGTTTAACATATGGAAATTTTAAGTGATTATCTAATGGAACCTGTGTTTTCTTTGGTAGTTTCTTTTATTTGTTCTGTGTTGGAAAGACTTTGACACTCACTTCTCGGGTGTTGAAAAATTCTGTTCTGGGTTTTCTATGGAAATAATTTTAGTGTAGAGTGAAAAGTGAAGATCTAAATTATTTTTAATGCTATATCTCCAAATCAATTATCATAGCAAATCAATCATTCTAACAAAATTTATTAAATGATATTTTAATTTAACCACTTATTTTCAATTTTCATGTCAGTAGCTGCTTCTATTTAAAAGGAATATGCTTTAATCAGCTTTTATTAAATCTGTGTTCCTCACCAACTTTCCAGGACAGCACCCCTGTTTTTCATGTAAGGTGTCTGGTACAGATGTGAAGCGCTGCTCTGTTGGTGCTTGTGGGAAGTTTTATCATGAAGCCTGTGTCCGCAAATTCCCCACTGCCATCTTTGAATCAAAAGGATTCCGCTGTCCCCAGCACTGCTGCTCTGCCTGCTCGATGGAGAAAGATATCTACAAAGCAAGTAAAGGTAAAACAGAGCTAAGGAAGGGGACAAGGTTTTTCCTTTTATGTTCAGTAGCAAATAATAAGCATATTATTATAAAGAACATCAGGCATTCTCCCTCTGTTTTTCTTTAGACATATAAGCTCAGCCACTATAGATAGCATAATAAGTAGATCCGATTCTCATTCAGACCCTGAGAAGAAAATTCTGTATGTTCAAAATTACCCTTGAAAATTCTTTAAACAGGTGCCATATTGGAGGCCACCATCTCTCCAGCATTGGAGCAGACAAATTTTTCTTTGCTCTCTAGATGGGTGCTCCATTTAGGGGCCGTATAGCATAGGAGTGACAGGGCCAAACTAGTGGAGAAAATATATTTATCTTAATATAATGAGCATCCGTATAGCATAGGAGTGACAGGGCCAAACTAGTGGAGAAAATATATTTATCTTAATATAATGAGCATCACATGGGAACTAAAAAGAACCCAACTCCAAAAATTTCATTTTATATATTCAGCTGATGCCTTATTACCTAGATTCATTTTTGACTTGTCCTTAAACAGGTCGCATGATGAGGTGTTTGAGATGTCCGATAGCCTATCACTCTGGAGATGCTTGCGTCGCTGCTGGAAGCATATTTGTGTCCTCCTACATTCTCATCTGTAGTAATCATTCCAAACGGAGCAGTAATTCGTCCTCTGCTGTAAATGTAGGCTTTTGTTTCGTTTGTGCAAGAGGTGAGTCTCAGTCCTCTCTCTTTTGTTCTTTCTGAGTTCATTGGCATTAAAATATAGAGTTTCAATAATATTTCCAAGAGAGATTAACACTTCCAGTAACCAGTAACTAGTCCCTTTTATATCATTAGACATTGAAACTGTTAGAATATTAATTCTTCCATAAATTAAGCTAACGTCTGCATTTTTAATAACTTAGAATTACACATAAGTTCTTAGCATTTCTATTTGGAGCATCAAAAAATTAATCTATTTCCTTCTGCAAACAATTGTTCCATTCGAAGTACACACTTCGTGTGTCATACTCGTTAATCCAGAGCTTGCAACTGATTGAGATTTCACTTAGAAGGCAAAATGAGCACATTTACTTTTTAGTCATTTATGTCATATTTTATCATGTTTTGGTCTGGCATTGAGGAAGGCTGGATGGTTTACAGCCAAGGCAACATATGTGGTGGTGGTAGTTAAGAGCCAGAAGTGCAGGCTGTTGATATTTAGGTATGCCAAGAGATTGATCAACTAAAAACAATATTGTGTCCCTCGGGGTCAGTGAGCTTGAGTTCGTGATAAATATAAAATAGAACTTCTTTAGTCGAATATGATACAGAGTATTCATCTTTTTGCTTTAGGAGACAGTTAATTTGGTGAAAGTATGATATTTTTTTTAATAGAATTTGGGTAGTATGATAGATCTTCAGTTGTTTTACTTTTGTATCTCTCATTTTTAAAATAATAAGAGGAAGTAGGCAGTAAAAGTTTAATAAATGGTAGTCCTTTTTGTAACAACCAGCTGGGTCCATTGTATATACTGCTTTCAGTATGTCAGAGTTTTGTAAGCACTTGGGACTGTCTGCCATTAGAGGGGAAGCATTGTGTCTTTCTTCACTAGAACAATTATATATTTGTATCCTGCTCTGAAACCTGGCTGGTACATGGAGAAGTAGGTCTGAAATGTTTCATGCCACATTGTAACAGGTGACTGAAATAAATCAAACACTCAAAAGAAATAAAGTTGCCTCAAATGTCTTTTCCATCTCCCCATCCCTAAGAAAGTAATGATAGGATGGAAATACTGACTTAACCAATTGAGTGGCTAGCTTTAGAGGCCTTTTGACAGATGAGTGTTGATGAGAACATAAAGTTTCTATCACTTTGTTAATATTTTATTCTACCATTCTAGGCACTTTTACTGGGGGGGGGGTGTGCATTTGTGTTTCTCTTTGCATGTGTGCATGTATAACTGAGCCAACATTTAAAATATTAAGTTACTAACACTCAAGTTGACTGACTTTGGAATACATTCTGAATCAGTCAAGTACCATCAATATATTAACCAATATTTTCTTTGGCTCTATTTCATTCAATAATTGAGAACAGGTATTTTCAATTTAAAATAGGTAGAAAATGGCCCGTTGTCAAGGAACCTAATTTTGTAGAAAATCTAGCCATGTTGTTAAGTTTAACTTACATGCTTTGATTAAGGGCTTGAGATAATGGAAACAGGGAAAAACCCATGTTTTAACACTAGGATCTATATTTGCATCTTATCAATTTAGCAATTATTCTAAAGATTTACTACATTTAAATGCCTATTTAAGCAAGATTATTTAATTTCCAAGTATTTTAAATGAAGCTTTGTCCAGTAAACAGAAACTTTCATTTTTATTTCCAGAATTTTATAGAAACTTATTCAAAATAGATCAGATGTTGGGATTTGAGAAGGCTTAAAAGTTTTTCAGAAATAAATAATATGTAATATGTGTTCTTTTTTTAAAAAAATATATCTTTGTTGATTTCAGGGAGAGGAGGAGAGAGAGAGAGAAACATCAGTGATGAGAGAGTCATTGATCGACTGCCCCCTGCATGCCTCTCACTGGAGATCGAGCCCGAAACTCGGGCATGTGCCCTGACCAGGAATCGAACCGTGATCTCCTGGATTCTAGGCCGATGCTCAACCACTGAGCCAAGCTGGCCGGGCAATAATATGTATTCTTTATTCATTATTTGTAGTAGAGGTCTCTGTTTTTTAAAAGAGGCCTAATTGTAATAAATTCACATATTAAAAGGAGTACTTTAATAATTATTTATGTTTTGCTCTTAGAAAACTTAGCTTGTTTTGTTTCTTGCCTCATACAGTTTTTCCCTCCTCTGAGAGGATTTTTCTTAGTTCTTGGTTATTGCTTGTTTACAATCAGTAAGCTAATTTTTAAGGACACAGCTATCTAGAAATATTTTTAGAAATGTTTCAAGGTTTAGAGGAACATTGTTCCTCCCTTACCCTCCTCATGGTGCATAGGAAGTGTTCGGTCATATTTCAGTGTAGCGTACAGGGGTGGGCAAAAGTAGGTTTACATAATACAGTAGTTAATAAATAATAATACAAGAATAAACTCTGTTTCTCACACTCACAACTGTAAACCTACTTTGCCCACCCCTGTGTATTACTCAGCCTCTTTCATCTGGAGGGTGGTGTAAAATAATAGTTAGCTAACATCTGTGCCTTTCTTTGTAATCGTAATTTTAAATGGAGAAGTTAGATTAGGGTTTTCTTTTAATTTTAATAATAATAGAAATTTATTTTGCATCTATAAATCAAACTCCACTAGATACTATCTGAATGAATTGCCACAGTTGCCCCAAGAAGTTATTTCCGTATTTTATGTGCATGAGAATGCAGAAGCCCAGATGAAGTAATTTACCTGGAGGTAACACAAGTTGTTAAATAGAGGGACCAGCATGTGTACCTGATCTTTCTTACTTCAAAACCCATGTTTTTTATACTACACTAGTTTTCTCTATTAAATGTATGAAATTCACTTGACATTATATGACTTTTATTACCAATTAGCAATTTCAAGTTCTATTCTGTTATCTGAATCAAGGTATTTCTCAAATATCTCAGTGTAGGCTAGCACCAAATGAAGATAAGATCCACAGAAAAAGTAAATGGTATCCACTTTAAAAACAAAACTCTTTCCTTTTCTCAAAATGATCTCTATGAAACTGCTGTCATGGTTTGTATTATAAAGTCCTAGATCATTATAAACTGACCAGTAACCAAATAGAGAAATTTCCCCTGGTCTCACAGTTCCCTAGGTTTAGGAGTGGCCTTTCACTATGTTATGAACTTAACTAGGGGAAAGGGAATGGGAGGGAGAGAAGAAGTGGATGTCATAGGTGGGTTAGAGCAGATCTTATGTTTTCCTACAAATAGGATAGCTGTATTGGTAGATCAAAAAGACTGTGTGTGTGTTTTAAACCCTTAAGTTGGTACTCACTTTATATCACAGCAGAGAAAAAAATTAAATGGGTTGTATTACCTAGTAAAGTTCAACAAAGTATGCCCCCTTTAAAATCATATATTGTGCTGATAGAGAAAAGCTTTCTTCTGTGGCAGAGAAAGCTGGCATCTGCTTGAGTATCTCAAGACATGAATAGAGACAAGGAGAAACTCACTTCTTCCTTTAAGTGCTACTTGGTACATTAAAGGTAGATCAGGGCTTACTATGTTATGTAATAATTCTTATTTCTAGCAGTTAAGTGGTACTGTATTTTGTTCTCTGGGTTGTCATCATGGTACTTCTAAGTATTAAGGAATGCGGTTTTATTTTCCATAGAGAGCTTTCCATATGGTGTCAAATGCAGTTTACATCTTCAGATTAATTTGGAGTTTTCTTCTGGGTATATAGGTTTCTGTATAGGGACAAGGCATTGAGTGTCTTAAACTCCCTTTAATAACTATAGAAAGCTTTTCCTGTCAGATCTTTCTTTTTCTTCATACTTTCTTTTTTCCTCCCAACTTTAAGCGCAGCTACTCAATAGGTGCTGGTTTATTTTTTCTCCTCATGGAATCATGGGTAGTTTCATTGCAGCTCATCTCTTTCTGTTTGTTTCGTATAGGGCTGATAGTTCAGGACCATTCAGACCCCATGTTCAGTTCATATGCCTATAAGTCCCACTATCTACTGAATGAATCAAATCGTGCAGAGTTGATGAAATTACCTATGATTCCTTCTTCGTCAGCTTCCAAAAAGAAATATGAGAAAGGTAATAATCAAAATAGTTTATCTCTTGCTTTTATTTTTGCATTTCCTTTTTTTTCTTTCTTTTTAAATGAAGGGGGGAAATGTATGCCTGTCAAGCACCATCTGTTGCTTTTGATAAATTCTACCTTGGTGGTTGTGACTGTCTTCATATGGCTGCAAAAATTATTAAAAAGGGCTTAAAATAATTCCATTTATTAAAAATTTTTACCTACTCTTCTCCTTGAATAAATTCTCACACACTCCATATATCTATGGGTTATTAAAATTGAAAGACTTGGATTTTGCTTAACAGAGAGAAATATTCTAAGGGCTCTCTCTCCTTTGCCTGATGTAGAACTAACTTTCATGTTAGAGTAGAATAGACACAATATAATTTGTTACTAACTTTCAACTAAATAGTTGTTAAATAGAGGGAAACCAGGATACTGATACTTAAAGATTTGAGTTTAGAATACATTCTGTCCTTTTGTTTCTTAAATGTTTTTGTTCAGTTGCTATGAAAACTAGTTGCCCTTCTCTTAGGATACATTGGTGGGCAGCTGAGACGGATTCCCTAAATACTGGATATTGAAAGGCAGCCCAGCTGAGCTGAAGAATTGCTTATGGATAATTTATCCACAGAGAATCAGGAGCTAAATGTTTATTTATATTCTCCCAGTTAATTTAGTCTGTGGGGAAAAAAATCTTGTGTTTAGCTTTGCATAGTTTACCTGTAATAAAGGTAAAAAGTGGTTTAACTATAATGTATTATTTGGGAAGTTACTATCTCAGCGGGTAAAATAAATAATCTGGAAGATGAAAGCCTTTCCTGAATGCATTCCCATTATGATCTGGGGCTAGGTTCGGATTCTTTAAAGAAAAATTAATTCATACTTAACATATTGCATACACATTGGAAATGTGCCTCTTTTTTTTTTCTTTGTGTTGCCTGCTTGATATATCTTTGTTCTTTGTCAGAATTCTTAAGTGGCAACCCTTGCCTAAAAGAAAGTATAACTAAGCAAGCTGATTAGAACCTGGAGAAGTAGGTTGGAGAGGTATTAGGTTTTTTTGTTTGTTTTCCATTGAAGTCCACAGTATGTCACCTTACTGGTGACACCACCTACTTCCAAAACAAAGATAGGCATAGGCCTGACTAACCATTAATGCAATAAAATTAGACTACCCGAAGCATTTTAGGAAATGCCTTATTTTCCTGTTGGTGCCATTAAAATTAGATTAATTCAATTGTTGCTTACTTTGTTTTCAGTACTCAGTTTTGACCTTGACATAAATTGAAATTATTTTGAGCCCTCTGTTTGCTTAGCTTGAACCACATCTTTTCTTGCATCCTAAAGCAGTTTTCTTGCATAGCACCAAGGTGGATCATTCATATTTTTATTTTTCTATTTCCCTTGTGTTTTGGGGGGGTTTTTTGGTCAAAAAATCATGGTGATTTTCACTGATGATTCTCAGTCTGTATTTCCTCTGAAATAAGACTTAAAATTCAGGACTACCCCATAATGTTAAAAATGGCCAGCCTTACTTTTCCTCATCAGCTCTAATAATCACATGCCCTCTAAAAGCTATATGCAAAGGCTGCTCTCCCTGTTGGTCATTTCTTTCTGTTGGAAAAAATGGATTTTCTCATTTTAGTTTAAACTTACAGAAGAATTTCTTACCTAGGCTAAGAACACTCAGACAGCTAATCTCTGGGTTGGGGAATTGGAACCATTAATCCATATTGAGGTTTGCAGACAAAGGAAAAAATCCCAATGATTGAAGAAAAGCTTTTAAGCAGAGGAAATATAGTAATTTAATTCATCACTGATTCTATATGGATTTTCTTTTTGTTTTTATGTTAATCAGTTAGAAGTTTGAAAGTCTGCAGTAAGATAAGATTTTCTGGAAAATTAAAAGCAAACCCTCAAAAGGTTGGAGCATGTGATTTGATAAAGTTGTATAGAGGGCTCCTAACCTTTAGCTAATGAGACTTTAATAAAATCTTAGTGTACTGTGGGTTATAGACCTGATTTTCCAATGGGAAGATGAATTTTTTTTGTAGTAAATGTCTTTATCATATTTCATCTTCAGTGGTTGACATCCTTCTCTGTTACTTGTTGAAATACCTATTAGAAATACTGACTCTCCTCTCCCCGCCCCCAAATCTTTCTCATTTCTTTGCATTTAGTAATATTATTTTGTTTTGTTTGCCGCACCTGTTTTGGTCTTAATCCAGAGATCATTCTGTGTAATTATAAGAAGAGGATTTTGCTTAGGGGAGTTGGAGGGATCTCCTCACTTGTGGTACTTCATTCTACACTGATATTTACTTAATTTTATGCTATAAAGCAGTGGTTCTCAATGTGAAGTCAGAAAAAACTTATGTAAACAGAACTTTTGAACTGTGCTTAATATTAAACAATTCAGTATGATGATGCTAGTTTTGTTATTGGATTCAGAAGTTCTGATTGGCAGTTACATATTTCTTTGGTTAATAAAAACAGGAAAAATGTTACGTTTAAAATGTAAGGGGTTTGTTTTTGGCTGATCATGTGGGTTCATGAAGGGAAGGGAAGGAGATCCTTGGTGATGAAAACATTGTAAACCACTGCTCTATAGCCTGTTTGACTTTGTTTATTTTCACTGAAAAGGTAATGATGATGTCTGTAATCACTAACTTGAGCAAGTGCGATCCTTTTGCTTTTTTGTATCCTTTTATGGGAAGACAAAAGTACTGATCAACCTATTGCCTATTTTCATTCTTGCTAATTTTATTATAAAGGGATTTGGTCGACTATGGCACTGGATTAAAATACAAAGGTGACCATTATTTGCTTTCTTACCTCTCAAGGAGAAAAGAAAGTAAGTTGCTACATATTTCTTCGAAAATCTGCTCTCAAATTTACTCGATTAAAAAGTTGATTCCCCTATTTTGTCCTATATTAAGAGTTTTAGCCGCCTGCTAAACTGATAGCTCAACAGCCCGCATTTTACAGGGGTGAAGAGTACAGTCCTGTTTCTCTTACTGTTCAAAAGCCAAGTTTCTGGCCACTGAAGCCCTGAAAAGAGAAGACGCTAAATCTGTTCATTTGCTTTCTATTTTAATCCATCACCATAGATATGACTCCATCCTTTGTTATTTCCCCCTGTTTGAATCTGATTTAATGCACTTAAAAGATAACTTTCTCCTTTTTCTTTCTTTCTCTCTTCCCTCTTTTCTAGTTATTAAGACTGTTTATTTGTTTCAAGGTGGAAGATTGCTCTGCTGCGAGTCGTGCCCAGCTTCCTTCCACCCAGAATGCCTGAGCATAGAAATGCCAGACGGCTGCTGGAACTGTAATGACTGTAAAGCTGGCAAGAAACTACATTACAAGCAGATTGTTTGGGTCAAATTGGGAAATTACAGGCAAGTTTTTCCAAGGACAAAGAGGAAGTGTTCAGTCATTGTTCAGACCTAGGTTCATAATCTGTGTACAAACTGGCTAGCAGACAGGTAGAAGAGCAGAGCTCCCTCCTTTAAAAAGAGAGAGAAGAAACATTTTGAGTCTGGATTTTTAGAGGATGGAAAGGTTAGTTGTGGATTTATTTTTATTTTCTGATTGGTTGGTTGACATTTGCTTTTAAGTTCCAAACGTTGTTTTATACTAATGAACTATGTACTCCTAGATTTTGGAATAAGAATTCTTATGTATGTAATGGGGAAGATGTTGTCTTTGCACTCTAATTAGCCTTATATTGACTTGTGATTTCTAATAAAATCAAGAGTTTTTTCCTGGCCAAAATAGCTCTCTTTGCCCCTTAACCTGGTCCATCTTAGTTCTAGCTAAAAGCTCTAACCTGTATGCAAAGAGAGAGCTTTTTAGGATTTAAAGAGAGAAGTTGTTTCATTAAGAGCCTTTAGCTCTTAAGAGAGTAAGAAGTATGTGTGTTACCATTATTTTAATAAAACTCTCCTTTAACAAGCCTTCATCGAACAGGAATAGTGATATATTTTTAAAACTCTACATTCTGCATTTTGAGGCATATTTTTATTGTTTTACTAAGAAAATAGATACTATTCAAGAGAACACAATAGAATTCTGCTTTTCTATTAGAATCCTAAGTAAAATATATTTCTAGAGAATTTCAAACATACTGAAATTTATTTTAGCAAGGGCTATTTTGTTTTCTGTTTTAAATATGCTGCTTGCTTACCTGTTTAATTTTTAAAACCTTGTTTTTTAGCTGAGATAAGTGGCATTAAGGTTGAGATACCCCCCCACACACACATTAGTTTTTTTTAAGATATGACAGGAAATCTCCAAGTCCTAAAAAAATTGACAGTTTGAATACATAAAAAATTTTCTACTGTATGGAAAACAATATTGTAAAGTTTTTAAAAGCAAATGTCAAGCCAGGGGAAAGTGTTTACTTTTCTACTTTCAATAAGAAAAGACAAATACCTAGGAAAAAAGGAATAAAGTGAAAGAGCTAGCTTGCAAAAGAATAGCAAATGGAAAATAAACATGTAAACAATGCCCAGCTTCACTAAAAAATAAATGTTCATTAAATACAAAGAGAACCCCCCACCCCAGAACAGACTGGCAAAATTTAAGAGAGTAATAACTTTATGGCTAGGGAGGGCATGGGGAAACGGGTGCTCCCCATGAGGCGGTCTGGCATCACGTTTTAAAATTTTAACTGTGTATACTCCTTGACCTAGCACTGCCCTTTCAAGAAATTTATCTAATGAAAAAATATTGGACAAGCAGGCAAAAATGTATGTATTAAGGTGTTTGTTGCAGAATTATTTGAAATAACCCAAATGCTCAGTCCACAAGGGATTTGCCAAATAAATTGTAGTCTATCCATATTGTAGAATACCTTGAAGCCAATAAAAGAATAATGCGAGTCTGTGTAGTGACGTGGGAAGATATCCATGATACATAGTTGAATTTAGAAAACATGTTAAACAGTATATACATTATCTTTCCATGTATTTATACAATTTTTTAAAACTGTAGATCTAGATACAATATGTTTCTAATACCTGGAAAGAAATACGTCTAATATTAATGGTCTGAGGCATGAGATTATAAGGAGAGGCATTTTCAGTTTTTCTGTTATACACTTGTGCATTGTTTTATTTTTAAAAGAAACACACTGCTTTTATAATTAAAAATATATATCTTTTGGGGTGAGGAGGGTCATGGGTTTGACAATTAATAGATAGACATCCTGGATAAGAAATATCTAAAACAGTATAAGAAACTTTAGCTCTTCAAATAAATTTCAGAATATTTTCTTTTTATTTAATCTTGGGGGGCTCTTTTTTGAGCCATAGTTGACATGTTAGTTTCAGCTGTACAACATATTGATTCAGTATTTGTATATAGTATTGCAAAATGATCACAAAAAGTCTAGTCAACATTTATCATCAGGCATAGTTACAATTTTCTTCTCTTGTGATGAGAGCTTTCTAAATCTACTCTCTTAGCAACTTTCAGATACATAATACGGTACTATTAACTATAGTCACCATGCTGTACATTACATACATCCTTTTTAAAGATGTTGTAAATGTGAAATATCTTTGCCTTAACTTAAATGCTTAAGTTTTAATCATATTGCATTTAAAGAAGCCCAAAGCAGTGCTCCAGTTCACATCCCAGGGAGGTTTTATATGCAGGTCAGGTTCTTCCTGTATGTTCTGCAAAGACTTCCATCCATGAACTAAATCTTAATGTATTTTTTCCAGTCAGGCCCAGCTGGGCCACATGAAGCTGTTTCTTTTCAATGACTAGTTGCTCCAGTGTGGAGCTTCCTGGGGGAAATATGAGGACCTGGAACAGCTCCTGGCAGAAAGTGTGCCTCTTCCTGACCCCATGAATACAGTTATCGTGTACATACTTACTGCCTTAAAATGGTTTAGAAATAGCCATTTCCTAGCCCACTTTGAGGGAAACCAAACACTGATTACACAAAATGGTGGTTGGTTTTGTTTGAACAATTTGAGCACAGGTTCTTACCCACGTTTTTCATTAATTTTTAGATGGACAGCAGATACCTTTTAGATGAAGCATATTCAAATTCTGCACTATAACCCTGAGAGTGTGGCCATGCTGTCATTTATCTTCTAAATAATACAATTACTCATTAAGTCAGTGGTATTATTAGGCACCTATAAAATAAGTGACTGAAAAAGTTTAAGTTTTTGTATGTTTACTGTTCACATTGATGGTTTTACACACTACAAAAGCTTCACCTTTCAGTTTCTGACTTGCCCAGATGCTGGAAGTTGTCACATGCGCTTTACAGATGGTTTCATTTAGTGATTGCTGTGGTTTCAGTCATTATGGCATGAAACAGTTCTGTTTCATTCTGACCCAAAGTCCATGTTTATTATGATCCAAGATGAACTAGATTCTGAAATACACACTGATAGAAACCTAGTACATTTGACCAAAAAGTATTTACCCTGGGTGATTAGAAGGTCAGAAAATGCTAATTCAAATGGGAGTGGCTATTCTTTAGTATCAGTTTATTTTCAAGCGAGCCCCTTGACTACTAGTAATAAGCTTTTATGCCTAGGACAATGTTGGTTTTAAGAATACCAAGTTTGGAAAAAATATGCCTTTTCTAGGATAGAAATTTGATATTGGTAAACTGTGATACTGGTGAATTCTAATTCTTAAAATTATTTCATTATGCTTTATAGTTTATATTTCATGATACATATTCTGTTATAAATATTAATATTTTATATTTATAGAAAATTTTATATTTAAAGAAGGAAACTAGATTGGGTGTTTAGGGCCTAGTTTGTTTAGTCTATGTTCAGTATTTCATTAATAAATTCATTAATCAATATGATTTTAAATGCTGTGTGGTTTGAGCAGGATTAAAGATAAACAAGGTATTTTGTGTCTCTAGAGTCTGAATTAAAGCTGCAAAGTACAAAACCTTTTTTCAGTCCTGCCAGCTATGTAAAGAATAGTGTGATTTTCATCCCCTTGGTCTAAAATTGTTTTTGTTTTCAGATGGTGGCCAGCAGAGATCTGCAATCCCAGGTCTGTGCCACTGAACATCCAGGGCCTTAAGCATGACTTGGGGGACTTCCCTGTGTTCTTCTTTGGTTCTCATGACTACTATTGGGTGCACCAGGGCAGAGTGTTCCCTTATGTTGAAGGAGACAAAAGCTTTGCTGAGGGGCAGACTAGTATTAACAAGACCTTCAAAAAAGGTAAGTTGGATGATGTTTATAGTGGCCCGAAACTAAGGCTCCAGTGTTGATTTCTCAACATCTTCCCACTTGCATATGACATGTTCCTGGAACTCTAGAGAATTTTCACCAGGCTTTATGATCCAACATCCATGCGTTTCTAATCCCATTGGAATCATATCAGAACCTAATCAATTAGAAAAATACATTTTCAGTATAGTAGGCTCTCTGCTGTGTATGTGAAAGGAGTTTCTTCAGTGATCTTTCTAGATAAAGAGGTTTTTCTGGGAATAGTGTTCTTAGTCAAGTGATGTTCCTTTACCACAGAAGAGTAGTAGAACTCCCCATGAGGAGCCTTACAATTGTTTTTGCAACAAGTTACCAGAAAGTTTGGCTTTCTGGGTGAGAATAAAGTGAATTTAAGTCTAGTACAAGGTACAGAGCTTCCCGTGGGTTCACGTGGAAGCCTCTGATCATTGAAGTAGAACCTCATCTTTGAGGCAGCAGCTCGCACAGAGCAATGTTCAGCCAAAAGTGAGTCATATCCTATTTCAGTGTTACCCTACCCTGGTGGTAAGTGGTTATTTCCAGAAATGATTTTAAAAAGAAAAAATTGGCCTGATTCAGTGCATTGGGGAGGCAGAGTAAAACTACTCTCCTAACGGTTTTTGTTTGTTTGTTTTTTGGCATTTATATACTTTGTTTGTTCTTATTGGCAGCTCTGGAAGAAGCCGCAAAACGTTTCCAGGAATTGAAAGCACAAAGAGAAAGTAAAGAAGCACTAGAGATTGAAAAAAACTCAAGAAAACCTCCTCCTTACAAACACATCAAAGTGAGTTTTTACCGGTAAAAGATTGGTATTTGACGGGCAAGATGAAGTGCAGTGCTCTCTCAGTAGTTAGAAGGCCCGTTTTGACTTGTGAAAACTTTTGCTAATTTCCGCCCAGTCTTCTATAAAACACAGAGCTTTTGTTGGCAGTGTCAAAGTCAGATGGGAGTGAGGGAGCTGGGGGCAGGAGCTGTGGGATGAGGTCTTTGATAAACCCTCTGGCACCTAGGAGCGCCACATTTGATGGGAAATCCTGTTCGCACTCTGCCCGGTTATCCTGCTACCAAATAAGAATGGAGATATTTGCCCCTTTTATCTAGACAACCCACAGTTGTTTTCAGTAGTGAAATTGCCGTCAATAGTAGAATGAGCCCGGCCGGGCGTGGCTCAGTGGTTGAGCGTCGACCTAGGATCCAGGCGATCGGGGTTCGATTCCCGGTCAGGGCACATGCCCAGGTTGCGGGCTCGATCCCCAGTCAAGGTTTGCAGGAGGCAGGTGATCAATGACTCTCTCATCATTGATGTTTCTCTCTCTCTCTCTCTCCCTCTCCTCTCTCTGAAATCAATAAAGATATAATTTAAAAAAAAAAATAGTAGAATGAGAAATACACAGGACAGATAAGTGAGAATTCACATCAGTTTTTGATATTTTTGTCAATAAGGAGAGGCAGTTCCTATTCTTAGCTTATTTGTGGGGAAATTACAATTACAATAAGGAGCCTTTCTCAGAGTCACGCTGCAGAGCAGTAACTGAGCCAAGAACAGCATGGATGTTTCTGATGTTCTGTTTAAATTCCTCTCTCTCATTTGTGATTTTGTTTTCTAGGCTAACAAAGTCATAGGAAAGGTACAGATCCAGGTTGCGGATCTGTCAGAGATTCCCCGCTGTAACTGCAAGCCAGCTGATGAAAACCCCTGTGGCTTGGAATCAGAGTGTCTGAACAGAATGCTGCAGTATGAGTGTCACCCACAGGTGTGCCCAGCTGGAGATCGTTGCCAGAACCAGTGCTTCACAAAGAGGCTCTATCCGGATGCAGAAATCATTAAAACGGAGCGGAGAGGCTGGGGCCTCATGACCAAAAGGAGCATTAAGAAGGTAATGTGAGACAGGGGCACTGGTGGCATGGATCCTAGACCAGGCCTGTGCCTCTCAGATGTTTCAGCGGGGATAGAATGCTTGGGGATTCATGGCAGACTCTTGAAAGTTCCCAAGTTGACAATTTGGCACTTCTTAAGCAATGAAATAGCTGTAGGAAGTGGTAGTAATAAAATGCACATAAACTTTGTCTTATGATCAGTCATAAAAAGGAGAAGGGACATTGGTCATTTTCTGTTTGAATTATGTTTTACTTGTTAAGTAAAATAGATTTAAAAGACCTAGTAAAGGCAAAATAGTAAAATTAAAAATTTACTGGGATAGGCATGCAGGAAGCAGCCAATCAATGACGACTCTCTCACCATTGATGTTTCTATCTCTCTCTCTCTCTCTCCCTCCCTCTCTCTGAAATCAATAAAGATATATTTTTTTTAAAAAATTACTGGGATAGAAACTAGCAAACCCAGGGCTTTGCTCCAACATCATAATTCATTAGCCTTAAAACCATGACCAAGTTAGTCAAGCTCCATGAGCCTCAGTTTCCTCATCTCTAAAATAGACATAGTAATCCCTGCCCTACACGTCAGCGTTGTTGCTAGTCTCAAATTAGATTGTATATACAAAAGCAACTGGAAAACCTTAAGTACTTTGAGGGAGTTTTGCAAAGCAGTCCCTTTGTTTAACACAGAAATGCCTGTCTGTTGCAGAAAATTTTCTAAATACAATTAATTCAAAGAAAAAAAATGAAAATCACCAGTATATCCTACTATTCAAACAGAGGCTCTCAAACTTGAGAGATTCTGAGAATCTCCTGGGTCCTTATTAGAAACAGTAATGCCTGAAATATCTGGGACAGTATATTCTGCATTTTATAACAAGTCCTCGCCCTGCCCCCACTTCCACCTCTCCCCTGCTTGCCTAATGCCAGTATATAGAACTTGGAGATGTAGTCACGGAGAGAGGTGGACCTAGGTAGAATTTTTCATTACTCTTTACATATTTCTACCTTTTAAAAAAATCACCTTTGTGCCTGGCAAGGTGTGGCCCAGCAGTTGAGCATCGACCTATGATCCAGGAGATCACAGTTTGATTCCCAGTCAGGGCACATGCCCGGGTTGCTGGCTCGACCCCCAGCAGGGGGCATGCAGGAGGCAGCTGATCAATGACTCTCTCATCATTGATGTTTCTGTCTCTCTCTCCCTCTCCCTTCCTCTCTCTGAAATCAATAAAGATATTTTTTTTTAAAAGAGAAAAAAATCACTTTTGTGATTAAAAAGTACCATGTAATATAATAAAGAAAATCAATACAAAAAATACAATAGAGTGAAATTCCTCCTTCATCCCTTCAATTCTTGGTCTCACCAGGAATGGCCATTGTTAATAGGTTTGTATGTAGACTTTTAGAACTTTTTCTGTGCAATTATAAGCATTAATGCATATACAAATATATATTCATATATTCTTATTTGTAGGGTTTTTAATAAATGTGATCATACATACTTTTCCTACTTAATATATCATAAATATATCTGTATAACAGTACATAGAGATTTCATCTCATTCTTCTTAACAGTCTCATTGTATTCCATAGTAAAGTAAATGTACCAAATTATGTACCATAATTTATATAACCTATTTTCCAATAAATTTATATATATATATATTTTTTTAAACAACGCCTTTTATTTTTTAAAAGACTTTTTATTGATTTTTAGAGAGATAGCAAGGGGGAGGGAGGGAGGGAGGGAGAGAAAGAGAAAGAGAGAGAGAGAGAGAGAGAGAGAGAGAGAGGGAAACATCTATCAGTGAGCCTGCAACCCTGGCATGTACCCTGATCAGTAATCAAACCGGCAACCTTTTGGTGCACAGGACATCACCCAACCAACTGAGCCACACCAGCCAGGGCTGTATTTTTAATTCTGTAGGGAACATTCTTGGTCATCTGTCTTCATGCACCTGTTTCTATAGGTTAGATTGCTTGAGATGAACCTCATTCATTCAGCACCTATTTGTGAAGCTTCTTCTATGTGCCAGGTACTGTTCTAGGTACTTGGAAAAACAGTAGTGAACAAGACAGATGATGAACAGATACCTGATGCTGAGCACCACTAAATGCTGCAAAGAAAGTTAAGCTGTCAGAGGGGATAGCTGGCTGCTTTAAATTTAATGGTTATAGAAGGCCTGGGGAGGTAACATTTGACCTGAGTGTGAGAGGGAGAGAGTCACAGAGATACATATTGAGAAGAGCATTTCAGACTGGGAACAACAAGGACAAAGGCCTTAGCGTGCTCTGGAACAGTAAGAAAGCTAGTGCATGGGGAGGGGAGGGGAGGGGAGGGGAGGGGAGGGGAGGGGAGGGGAGGGGAGGGGAGGCTTCGTCTGGGGCTAGATCATGTGGGCCTAGGAAATTTCTGGAGCGTTGTAGCAGGGCGTGACTGGATCTGAGACCTGATGTATGCATTTTCTCTTGCTGCCTAACAGTATTCCACACACTTGGCAACTTAAAGCAGCACACATTTTATTATCTCAGTTTCTGTGGGTGAGGGGTCCAGGCAGTGCTTAGCTGGGCCCTCTCACAAGTTGCAGTCAGGGTGATGACCAGAGCTGAATTCTCACTCGTGTGCCTCAACTAGGAAAGGATCCACTTCCCTGCCTGCATGGCCGTTGGCAGAATTCTGTTCTTTGCACCTGTAGGTCTGAGAGCTTCAGGTGTTTTTTTGTTTGTTTCATTTGTTGTTATTGTTTTATTGTCCTTAGCTTCTAAAGGCTGCCTGCAATTCCTTGCCAAATGGGGTTCCCCAGCATGGCTCTGCTTCCATACAGCCAACAAGGAAGAAAGATACTCCAGCAAGATGTGTGCTAAAGTCATAATGTAACAAACTCATGTTATCACATATATCCGTCACCTTTGTCATGCTCTGTTGCAAGTCACAGGTCCTGCTCACTCAAGGGGAGAGGATCACACAACCATGTGAACACCGGGAGGCAGGGATCATGGGGGCCACCCTCAGAGTCTGTCTGCCACACTTGGGTTTCAAAAGAATAACTTTGGCTCTAGTATGGAGAATTTATGGTAATGGAGAAAGTGATAAGAAGGAGACCATTATAATCCAAGAGAGATGATGGTGGCATACACTTCTAGGGTTGTAGTTGAGCAGGAGAGAGGAGGTTGGCTTTCTGACAGATTGAAGGTGAAGCCAATAGGATTTGCTATGCACTGGATATGTGGGTTGGGCTGCTCCGTCAAAGGCCATCTGCATGTAAAATATTAATGATTCAAAATTTTTAATACTTTAATGCCATGAATATCACATATACACATTTTTGCCTATGATTTCAGGGGAATGTTTAGAGGATCCTGAAAACTGTCGAGTTTAATTTCATTTTAACACCTGTTTTTTTTAATCCTCACCAAAGGATATTTTTTCCGTTGCTTTTCAGAAAGAGGGGAAGGGTGAGAGAGAGAAACATCAATGTGTGACACATCGATTGGTTGCCTCTTGCACGTGCCCCAACCAGGGCCAGGGATCAAACCTGCCGATGAGGTACACACCCCTGGCCACACTTGAACCCAGGACCCTTCAGTTCATGGGCTGGTGCTCCAACCACTGAGCCAAACTGGCTAGGGCTCTTTTTAATACCTTTCAATAGTAGCACTTATTCTGAAACATCTTCTAATTTATTAAATTAGTGGTATACAGTTGACCCTTCAACACCTAGAGGTTAGGAACACTAACCCCACACAGTCAAAAATTCACATATAACTTTTTTGACTCCCCAAAACTTAAGTTGTGCCATGGGAGATTGGTTCTAGGACCCCTTGTGGACACCAGAGTATGAGGATATTCAAGTCCCCTGTACAAAGTGGTATACATTGCCCAGCTAGTGTGGCTCAGCAGTTGAGCATCGACCTATGATCCAGGAGATCAAGGTTTGATTCCCAATCAGGGCACATGCCCAGGTTTGGGGCTAGATCCCCAGTAGGGGGCGTGCAGGAGGCAGCCAATTGATGAATCTCATCATTGATGTTTCTATCTCCCTCTCCCTTCCTCGCTCTGAAATCAATAAAAACATTAAAAAAATAAAATGGTGTACATCAGTACATACAGTCAGCCCTCCATCTGTGGACTCCCAGCCTCAGAGGGAAAGTAGTACAAGTATTTATTGAAAAAATGCATGTATAAGTGGACAGGTGCAGTTCAAACCTGTGTTGTTCAAGGGTCAACTGTAATTAAAAGAAAAGAAAATACAATCAGGGTTATTCTGCCCTTTAGCACTTGAGGAATTGCTAATGTAAGACCATTGATCTTTTACAAAATAGCTAGAAATACACGGTCACTGAAAAGCATTATCATAAAGACTTTGTAGGAACATGGAAAAGATTTTTGGTACGTTTAGGGGACAGAAGCCAAATATGAAACTGAAAGTACACAGGCAGTCCCCTTCTTTTCACACTTAAATCCTGACAGTGTGTGCCAGAGTCAAGCAGGGCACTTCCTGCTATCAAGTGGTTTCTTAGAAATTGAAAAATATGTATAAATGCTAAATTACACCCTGTCTTTTTGCCAGTCTTTAAGGGGAGATTTTTAGCATGTTTTGAGGTCTTTATTTTATTTTTATTCACAGATAATGGTTTGAAGTACAATAAGTGACTCTTTGAGGTTAACGGTTTGCCACTTTGGACATCTAAAGTATTTCTTTTACAAAATAGCTAGAAATATTTATTCACAATGGTATAGCAAGTTTATGAGACATGAACTCCTCATATTTGATATCAGCACTTTAATTTTTTATATTCATTTGTTTTCATAGAATAATAAATATAAACCATAATAAATGGTTCTCAAGTTTTTAAAGCCACAGAACCATTTCTTCAGATGAAATCTTACCTTGAATCCACTATGTGGAAAAGGTGAAGTATAGCTGATTTGGTTGAAATTCTGTTCCATAAGTTTTCATTAAAGCAAGTTTGCCATAAAGTAAGTAGTTAAGTACAGTAGTCACCCCTTTTCTGCAGTTTCAGTTACCCATAGTAAACCACAGTCCAAAATATTAAATGGAAACTCTAGAAATAAACAACTTAAGTTTTAAATTGCATGCTGTTCTGAGTAATGTGATGAAATCTCCCACCATCCTGCTCAGTCCCACCAGGGATGTGACTCATCCCCTTGTCCGGGGTCTCCAAACTGCTCCCTGCCTATTAGTCACATAGTAGCCACCTCAGTTATCAGACCCACTGTCACCATATCATAGTGCTTGTGGGTAATTCACCCTTATTTTACTTAAGAATGGCCCCAAAGCACAAGATGCTGGCAATTCAGATATGCCAAAGAGAAGCCGGAAAGTGCATCCTTGAAGTGAAAAGGGGAAATTTCTCAACTTAATTAGGCATTTTATCATTTCACATCATCATAAGAAGGGTGAGTACAGTACAGTAAGATGTTTTGAGAGACCACATTCATATAACTTTTATTACAGTATGTTATAATTATTCTATTTTATCAGTAATTATTGTTAATCTCTTACTGTTCCTAATTTATAAATTCAGCTTTATCATAGGTGTGTATGTATAGGGGAAAAATAGTATAAAAAAGGTTCAATACTATCCTCAGTTTCAGGCATCCACTGGGGGGTCTTGAAACATATACACTAGGTGGCAATGCAACCAAGATGGAAATGAAATCTTCTACCATATAATAGTGCAAACTGCATTCATCAGCTGTTGTCAAAGCTGAAACTGGATGTAGGAAAAGCCATTTAAGGCTGACAATGCACAGTACATTGTCCTTTGTGAGAAAGAACTGGAAGGAAAAAGTGGAGGAAAAAACTGTTCTGTTATAGTGTTGCAGTTATAGATGAAATGTGTTTCTTTGTCATAGCTTGTACAATCAATAAAATGGGAGAAAAAGCCAGAGGTCAGCTTTTGTGGTGACCACTCCCCAGTGAAAACAAGTATGTAGCTCCTTGAAGCAGACTGGTGTTCCTCAGTGACCTCACTAACAGCTAACTACCAGAGAAAAACTGATGCATGGGACATTAGGTTGATGCCTTCCAATGTCACTCAATAACTTCTTTTATTACAGAAGTTGTAATCTTTTGTTTTTATCAATAGAAAAAAATTATTTTAAAGACCAATAGCTCATGTTCTTAATGATTTACCAAAATCAAAAAAGATAATATAGTACTTCTCTTTAGATGACTGATATTTACTATCAGTTCTGATAGTAAGAACTATGAGAAGGGCTACTGAATATTTGTGTGGGGAGGAGAGCAAAAAATAGAAGTCTGATAAAACAGTAAGCAAATATATTTTTATTTTTCCTAAGATATTTCTTTTCCTCAAAAATGTATTAGTAAGACTAATAAGCCTATAGATAATGCTGTTGTCCTAGATCAGATCATCCACACTTTTAAGGTGAAGGGTTATTGATTATGCATTTATAAACAAAACATTGAATGTACAGTATTTACCCTTATTTAAAAAGGAATTTATCACTACACACTGGTTAGAACACCAAAATGAAAAATAGTGACAATACCATATGCTGGCAAGGATATAGAGAAATGAATCTCATGCATTGGGAATGTGTAGTGGGAATGTGAAATGATACAAACACTCTGGAAAATAGTTTGCCAGTTTCTTTTAAAATTAAATACACACTCACCATATGACCCAACAAATTGCACTTGTGGCCACTTATCCCAGAGAAATAAAGACCTATGTCTACACAAAAACTTTTACTAGAATGTTCATAGCAGCTTTATTTGTAATAGCCAAAATCTGGAAATTGTTCAGATGTTCTTTAATAGGTGAATAGTTAAACAAAATCGGTACATCCATGCTGTGGAATACTATTCAGCAGTAAAAGAACAACTATTGATACACACAACTTGGATAGATCTCAAGGGAATTAGGCTGAGTTGTTTTTGTTTTTTTAACAAGTCAATCTCAAAAGATTACATATTATTCCATTTACAGAATATTCTCAAAATGGCAGAATTATAGAGATGGAGAACTGATAAGGGATGGGATGGGGTGGGAGAGGGGAGAGGAGGATGGTGTGATGATAAAGGAGTAGTTTAGGGCTCTCTGTGGAAATGGGACAGTTCTGTATCTTGATTGTGGTAGTGGCTACGTGACTCTACACCTGATAAAATTCCATAGAACTACATACACGCATGCAAATGAGTGCATGTAAAATTGGTAAATTCTGAATAAGGTTTGTAGATTGCACCAATGTCATTTTTCTGGTTTTAAGTAGTTACATAAGGTGTTATCATTGGAGAAAACTGAGTGAAGGGTACACAGATCATCTCTGCACTATTTTTGCTAGTTCCTGTGAATATCTAATTAGTTCAAAATAAAAAGTTAACCAAAATAAAAAAACTCACTTATTCAGAGTCAGATCTTTGCAAGTCTTACCCCTAAAGCTACAAACTAATCAAGTCTGTTATAGTACAGCTTCAAAGGCTCGAGGTAGCCTTATCCTCAGATCCCATATAGAAATAATATTGTCAGCAAAAAAAGACAAGCAGATTATTACCGTTTGAGGCACTGACACAAGAAAAATAGTGCCACCTGAATGTGCATGAATAACAGCAACTATTTGTTTCTACTGTTGAAGTTATATTTCTGTGATTCTTTTTGGGTAATTCTCTTGGATCATACATTTTGTGTTAAGGAATGCTTCCTAATATAATACACTGATTTCACATTTATACATTGCATGCTTCTCTGCAGGGTGAATTTGTAAATGAATATGTTGGAGAATTAATTGATGAAGAAGAATGCAGATTGCGAATCAAACGAGCCCATGAGAACAGTGTAACCAATTTTTATATGTTAACTGTTACCAAGGTAAAGTTGCTTTTTTTGGTTTGTTTTGTTTTCATGGTCTTAGGTTGAACTCAGTTTCCTGTAATTTGGTGTTTTTCAGGCCAAATATAATGATTAGCAACAGCCAGTGTGCTCCCCACTATAATGTGCTAATAACACCAGAGTACAAAACGAATGCTGACTGCAGCCTTGCACATACCATGTGAGACAGCACTGTGAGGGTTAATATCTGGATTCTAGCAGGAAGAGGGTTAACATCTGGATTCTAGCCCCAGCTCATCTTAGTCACTGAAAGACTTGGCTCTCAGTTTCTTTATCACTGAGGAGAAAGTGAGCTCTATAATTCTAAGTTATAAGCCACCATTAAAGTTCAGATTTAGCAAAAATTCTTACTCTGAAAATTGTTCTGCATATTTAAACTTTTTTAAATGAGTTAGGAGAAATGGATGCTGTCATAAGAGAAATGACAGAACTGCTGGTTTAATACATGCAGTTATAAGTTCTATTTGATGCACATTATGTCCATTATCTCATTTAATTTCTTCAGTAGTCCTCTGATTTAGAGGACAAGAAACTGAGGTCCAGGCATTATAAGTGGTTTGTTGAACACCTTGTTATAGTTTAATGAATAGCCAAGTTTAATACTCATGTTTCCTGTGTCCCAGGCCACCTCTAAAACCAAGTCAGAATATCACAAAAGGAAGAACTAGAGATCATGTAAAAGAAGTATTATTTTAACTGATATGTCATTGTTTGAAAGTTTCACAACTGTCATGAATATATATTCCATAAACATTAAATGCCATTTATTTATGATTGTCAATTGGCTCCTTAAATCCTATCCTCACTGCCAGTGACCCCTCCAGCCAACTTTACGACACTTGGAGAGGACCCATTTTCTAGAGCTTACCCAGATGAGCAGAGTTTAAATTTAGGGGCCAAATGCTGAGATTTGTACAGTATTTAGGACTTTACTATAAGTAAAAATAGAACAAATAGAAAACTACTAGCTTTGCACAGTGACAGTGTCACACCCCATGGGGTTTATCCGAGGAGCAATTATTGCTAATTGAAAAGGAAAGAAAACCACTAGAGTGTACATTTCTTCTATCAATCAAATCTCCAAATCTTCATTCACAAGAGAGGTTTCTCATTTTTCCTACTTGCTCTTTATGGCCTCTCAGCCACCTGGCCCTATTCTAGTTGCGCTTCTTGCTCAGAGCAGGAATGGGGGGCCCACAGTTAAACATCATAGTTCCCATCGTAAGTAGCCATCTAAACTCAGAGCTCTCTAATAAGAAATAATTTTCCTAAACCGATGGCCAGCTAATTTAAGTAGCATTATTCTCTGGTCTGTTTGTTTCTAAAAACAAGCTTAAAAAGACAATAAATTCCACTTTGATTGTTTTGACTTGAAGGTCATTAGAGGAAGTAGAGAACTTAATAAACTGTTCAGAGAGCACCACATTTTCAGGTCTGCAGTTGTCAGACATCAGCTGGTAGCAGACTGCTGCTGCCTCGTGACTCTTGACTGAGTTGGATGCTTCTAAGACAGGCTTATATTCAGTTTCACGTCAAAGGTACCTTTCCTTCCTTTCTTTCTGAAGGACCGTATAATTGATGCTGGCCCCAAAGGAAATTACTCTCGCTTTATGAACCACAGTTGTAATCCAAATTGTGAAACACAGAAGTGGACAGTGAATGGAGATGTTCGAGTCGGACTTTTTGCCCTTTGTGACATTCCTGCAGGTAAAAAGTAACTTGCCCCTCCCTAGGGCACAAGTGTGTCCTTTGAGAGCCGGACATTCTTCAAGGTCTGATGCTCAAATATTTATTCAAATTAGATAGAGTTATATTTAGAATTGTTATCTGCCAATAAGAAGTAAAATCTGTATCCTGCAACAGGGAGCTTAGCAAGAACCTGTCTGTAAGAGAGGATGTTACAGAATTCTGAGTATCCATGATCCTACTGAGTTAATTCTCCACATCATTGCTGTCTATATAATGTAACCAGATGGTTAAGCTTTTTCCTCTTTTTTTTTTTTTAATATATCTTTATTAATTTCAGAGAGAGGAAATGAGTGGGAGAGAGAGAGAGAGAGAAATATCAATGATGAGAGAGTCATTGATCGGCTGCTGTCTGCACGCCCCCGACTGGGGATCGAGCCCGCAACCCGGGCATGTGCCCTGACCCGGAATCGAACCCCGATCGCCTGGATCCTAGGTCAATGCTCAACCGCTGAGCCATGCCCGGCTGGGCTTTTTCCTCTTTTTAAAGCATTAAAAGCCTGTGTTAACATCAACTGGTTTCTTGGTTTGTTTGGGGGGAGGTTGTTGTTTTAGTTTAAAAATCCGTCTGTTTCAAATTAGACATAAAAAGCTTCAGAAGCCAGTTACTGCTTTCATTTTCCCTTACCCATCCAGCATCTTAACAACAAAACTTAGTCTCTCCTTTGTTAAGTGTAGAAACATGGGTGAGAAGAGAAATGCTGTAGCTAAGAGATTTTAGTTGTATTTCTAGACTCGTGGTGGATTGTTCAAGCCCAGCTACAAAAAGCTGGCGCCTCCTGGTTTGAATCACTGGATCTTTGGTGTATATAGAAAACCTGCACTTTGATCTCTTCTGATCATGATAGGAGGCATTAATTACTGGAAACAGTATGGTCGCTATAATGCCACATCATATTGTTCATTTAGAAACTAGTATAAATTAGCTTTAGAAAAGAGAGCTAAACTAGAACTCATTTTTCTTAAGCAGAGACTTCAGAATCTCAGTCTCTGTGGCATTGTTTCTGACCGCTTCAATGGAAAGGATGTGATGACTCTTGTAGAATATTTTTGCTGTAATCATGGGTGGATGGGGACGTTTTCCTCTGGTTATTTTTTTCCTATTTTATTTTTTCCATCACTGTCTTCAGTGTAGAACATGGGGGAGGGGAAATTGATGTCAGAATTATGTCTTTTTTTCATTGTGAGAGTGTGTCTATGACAGCATTTCTCTTCCCCATGACTTGAGTATGAGTAATTATTTCTCTTCTGTTTTAGGGATGGAGTTAACTTTTAATTATAACCTGGATTGTCTGGGCAATGGCAGAACAGTGTGCCACTGTGGGGCAGAGAACTGCAGTGGTTTCCTTGGAGTGCGGCCAAAGGTCAGTTGTGAGGGGAGTGCCCCAAGGCAGCAGGAATAAGGAGTGGGCTCTGGAAGAAGTTTGTTTATGACCATCTTGAGAAAATACTGGCAAATGGGCACCTGGTTTAGTTTGCAGGTCTTCGGTTGTGTTTACCCAGAGTTTAGACTGACTTTTTAATGAAGTGTATCTTAGAAAGATCCTTTAGGTTCTGAAAATTTATTTGTATTTCTGATAGAATTTGAAGTTAGCAAAATCCTTTTTGAAAACTTTTTAAAAAATTCACAATATACTAAAAAGTCACTGAATTTTATACTTTAAAATCGTGACTTTTGCCCAGGTAGCTCAGTTGGTTAGAATGTCATCATGATAGGCCAAGGTTGTGGGTTCAATCCCCCGTCAGGGCACACACAAGAATCAACCAGTGAATGCATAAATAAGTGGAACAACAAATTAATATTTCTCTCTCCCTTCTTCTGTCTCTCTCTCAAATCAAATTTTTTTTTAAAAGGTATTTATTTTTTAAAATGGTGACTTTTATGGTATGTGAATTACATCTCAGTGTCCTTGCAATTTTTTTTTTAAAAGCACCTATTCAAAAATGTATAAAAATGAATCCTTTTTTTAAAAAATTGATTTTAGAGAGAGGAAGGGAAAAGGGGGGGGGAGAGAGATATGAGAGAAACATCAATTGGCTGCCTCCTGCATGCTCTGCACTGGGGATCAAGCCCATAACCTGGGCATGTGCCCCTGACTGGGAATCGAACTGGCAACTTTTCAGTGCATTAGATGACGCTCAAGCAGCTGAGCCACACCAGCCAGGCGGAATCCTTATTTTTATTATAGTACTGTTATGGGATAAGTCCTCCTGGTGTTTTTGAATTTAAATAAATGTGCTGTAGGATTTAAATAAATGTGCTGTAGGATTTCTCCTCTGTAAAGCTTCGTACATTATGATCATTAAAACTGTGATCCTTTTTTCCTGCCAGTCGGCATATGTGCCAACAACTGAAGAAAGGGCAAAAAACCCCAAGTTAAAGCAGAAGAAGCGGAAAATCAAAACAGAACCAAAGCAGATGCATGAAGATTGCTGTTTTCAGTGTGGAGATGGTGGAGAGTTGGTCATGTGTGACAAAAAAGACTGTCCCAAAGCTTACCACCTCCTATGCCTTAACCTGACTCAGCCACCATATGGTAAGCTAGACCGTTAGCAGCCCTTCTCCAACTCGCATTTTTGCCAACTCTGTAACTCAGAATATATTCTGCTGTCCTTAGTGGAGCCGTGGAATAGGAATCACTGAGTAGGACAAACAACCATAGCAAGTATCACGCTGGTGGAAATCTGTGTCTTTGCAAATGCGGGATACCTGTGGGCAGCAAGGCTTGGTTTCTTTATTATTACCGTAGGCGAGTACTTCACACACTCACATGGAAACCTGACGGTGCGCCCGCCAGACTGACGTGCGACTGACAGTCGGGTTGTGTTGGCTCGAGATCAGTCTCCAGTCAGAGAAGGGGGAACGTGGGCTTCTCCTGGTGATTAGCACAGTGCTGACTTGGGCTCCTTCCTCCTTCCCGCCCCTTAGGAAAGTGGGAGTGCCCGTGGCATCAGTGCGACGCGTGCAGCGGTGCGGCCGTTTCCTTCTGCGAGTTCTGCCCGCGCTCCTTTTGTAAAGACCACGGCAAGGGCGCTCTGGTTCCCTCTGCGCTGGAAGGCCTGCCCTGCTGCTCCAAGCACGACCCTGTGTCTCCTGTGCCACCGGGATACTGGAGCAAGATCAAGTGTAAATTGGAATCACAAGATCATGGAGAAGAGGCGAAAGAATAATGGGTGGTGGTTTCCCTTTTTTCTTTCTCTTTAAATGAACAGAAGGGAAAGGCGGAAAGCAAGCAGGTGGTGGTCAGGGAGCGGAGAGACCGCGGGCACCGCCCTGCCTCTGCTGCCCAAGGAGACGAGCCTGTCCTGGCAGCAGCGTGGTGGGGCCTGGTCTTCCTGCTCTGTTTTGTTGGTTCGGGATTCTTCTGTGGAGGGCTCGGTTCCCTTGGTCCTTCTTTGCCTTTTATTGTGCTTCAATGCCTTTGCAGCGGAAAAAGAGATGTCTTTGTTTATACAAGAACAAAAGAGAGAAAAGAAGGTTTTGTTAATGAAATAAGTGTAAAGTCTAGGATGTGTTCCTTGGGTGTAAAAAGCAAAAGTCACCATCATTCCTTTATTTATTTTCATTTTTTAAAATCTTGAGAAGTGTAGCTCGGATAGTCTGATCAGTGTTTGTGTGTGTTACGTAGGAACGGGAGAAAGCCCCCTAGCAAAGGATTTGATGATCTTTACATACCTCTTTTCTGTGCCGTGGGTGGGCTAACTTCTTTCCCTTCAGAGTGTCTTTCGCAGACTTGGAGAAGGGTCTGTGGAAGCATAGGATCTGGCCTCTTGAAAACAAAAGGCTTCAGTGGGTTTTGCCTCTGTGGTCTTAAACTAGGTGGGCTTTGTGATATGATCACTTTACCTAGAAAGGTATATAATGTGGTTTTGGTTTTGTTTTGGGGAAAAAAAGAAATGAATGTACTGAGTTTGAGATGTTTTCCATTGATAGTGGGTGTTTTTGATGAAGTGTGTTTATGTGGGTATGAATGCATAGTATTAGAATGGTCATTCCTATTTCTTGACACACTGATAAAGGCAGCTAAAGGGCGATGAAAGGCACAGACTAAAAAGATTGGATCATATAAGCACCTTTTCCTTCACACCCTGCATGACTTGGAAAGAATTAAGGGCATTTTATTTTCTGTCTCTGTTTCCCCTCTCTTAATCAAACATTCCCTGTGTCAGTTGACCTCTCAGTTTCCTGGTGAAACCATACAGGTGAATTTGAACTGTATTTGAATAGCCCTTTTTGGTCTAGTTCCTATTTGGGGGGCATCCCAAAGTTATATTCTAAACAATTTCTATTTAGTATTATCCGGTACGTAACATTGCTCCCAGGGAAGAAGGGAGGGGAAGCACTTCTACAGGGTGTTTGATAGCCGCACAAACACACTTCATCATCTTAGGAACCACATAGGGAAAGCTCCCAAGGAACCAGTTTTAGCAAAAATGATTGGCTGTGGTGCTTGGATCTCATAGATGCAAGTGTACCCAGATGTCTGCCCACAAAACTCACTTGCTTTTAATGCTTAGGAATATGTATATTCCAGTATTCCTTGTATGAAATAATTAGTAATGTCAGACATTGTTTTAACACTGTACTAAGTAGAAGTACCAGTTAGCTTGAATGAACGTTAACTTTCTCTGTGAATTTTGACTGCTTACAATTGCTGGTACCTGGTAGCATTTATTTTCCCTCAAAAAGTAACTAGTAACCTTACAAAGGTAGGGAGAGTAGATGTTCTACCACATTCTTTCAGTCGTGTTATGTGTGTTTCTTTTTCTTATGAATTTAGAGCTTTTCTCTGGAAAAAAGAAAAGCTGTTTTGTGCCTTTTTTTTTTTTTGTATGTAAATGTGCAATTATACTGGATTTTGTCTTGTGAAAAAACAAAACAAAAAACACTACATTTCCTTTACTTAAGCTCCTAAACTGCCATTTGCCTGATTCTGGCAATTAATTCTGAGGTAACTTATTGGGCCTCCAGTAATTCTATTGATTAGATATGGTCCCAAAAGAAAGAGCAAAATAGAAAATGCTATACATGTTACCACATATAATTGCTACAAGTAACATGAATTACATCTCACCAAAACACTAAACTTTGCTCTTAAACAATTACATAGTTTGATGTCCTTTTAAAAAATAACTTAAGAAAATATAGGTTTTATCATACTAAAACTTTATTTTATATATGTATATGATAAGTGTTTGCTTTTCTAAACTTACTAACATGAAGGATTTCCTTTAATATTCAAAATGTAACTCTTGTTGAAACAGTATCCAACATGAAATCTTATCTCCTTAGTGCTATTTGATATCTGAAGACTTTTCTATGGTAAGCCAGGGTCTAGCCTATAAACTGCAAATACCTTAGGTTTGAGTATTTTTATGCAGCTCTTCATTGTGTCACATTGTGTTTGTGTATCTGTAACAGCTCTGCAGAGACTTCTTGAGGGGGGGGTGGCTAATAGGATTGTTCTGCCATTTCAGAAATCAGGGTAGGTAACAAAATAGCTAACCCTAGCTTTGGGGTCTTTGTGCATGCGTGTTCTTCAGTGGTCTAAACAGTGGTTTTAGTCATGCCAGTGCCAAGGAGCTCTTCTTTCACCTCCATAGTGTCACTGTTCACCTGTTTAATATATTGTGAACTTGCAGGTCTGGAAGCAGAAAAGGAGTAAGTTGTGCTTTAAGTGTGCATAGTATACACGCGCTGTGCTTGCTGTGCTTCACCATGAAATATTCCACAACACGTTGCTCACTCAGTCTGAGATTGGTATTTGTTAACTTTTAAATCTGTATGTGGTCAGAGCATATACATGGTTGGTATTTATTATTGTCCAAAAATGAAATAACTTAAAGCAGCATGGAATAATGGTGGTATTTTTTTAAACTCGTGTTAATTCTTTGGAGGAAGAAGTGAATATAAAATTTTTGATAATCAGCATAAAGCATCAGAAATTGGATCAGTAACAACTAAAGATGAAATCCTGGTAAAAAGTTCCGGGCACTGTACAGTGGAGAGAGGGGCTGGACCATGGCTGGTATGAGAAATCAGGAGAGCTGCCTGTAGCCGGCTAAGGGGGGTGCAGGGGGGTGGCCCTTCCTGCCTGGAAGGCTGACGCAGCTGGAGGACGGGAGTCACTTCTTTAGTATTTAATCAGGGCTAGAATTAGGGGTGAGGTGGGGCTTATTTTTATTTTTGTTTTAACAAGTTCCCACTCTACCTTAATTCTCAAAAATAATCTGGCCTAAATTATAAAATAGGCTTTCAGAATCATTGAAACTTGGAGATTTCTGTGTGTTCAAATAAGGAATGTACTCAAAACAAAACAAAAAAATAACGGGAGTAGGTGATGCTGCTCCCAGTTCCCTTCTGCCATTTCCAAATATTTGGAAACATGCCTGTAAATAATGTTGTGAAATTCTGAGATAATCATGTGAAGGACTCTCAGACAGGTCAGGCTGTTGGACAGCTTTCTTTCCTGGTTCATGGAGTTCCTTTTTGAGTAGTTTGTTGCATGGTATGTGTCATGTGTTCCAATCAGGGTCAAACCCAGAACTGCAGTTTGGAAACAGATAGGCCAGCAATTCAGAATGTAATCTCTGGACTACCCAGCACTCGATGCTTGTCTTTTGTTTCATTTTTAAATACAGAGCTCTTCCTTTAATGTTCACCTTAAAGTCAAGGTGCTGCCACTTGCTATGTCCCAACAGGATAAGAAAACAAGTCACAGCTTGGGAGGCTGTGTTTGATGCGCTTGCTCGTGAGGTACGAGGATACTGGGAAGTTGCTTATGGGCCGTGGGAACCCTTCTTGTGTTACCGCCTGCAGGGCTGCTGCGGGGAGCCCCCGCCGTCCTGGCTGCTGCAGGCGGGAAGTGGTCGTTTGGAATAACTCCCTTTGGCCTAGGGCCACACAGAACTGGTCTCTGGTTATTTGTAAAGAGGAGAACTAGCTTCCCTTTTCAGATAAGCTAGGGAATCGGTATAATTAGACAGCTTTGTCATGTATTAACAAATACTGAGAAGTTGGAAACTTGTATATACTGAAATCTACCAACTTTTATCTGGGGTGGGGCACATGTATCGTGGGGTGAGGGAGGGGACGATGTTTACCACAGGTACGAAATAGTCACTTTAACATTGAGACCTCTGCCTCATGGAATTCAGGTTTTTTAAGTACTTGAAATTCTTCAGATTCTCCTTATTTTAACAGTTGTTTTAAAATTTATGAAGTAGAAAGCATTGTTCTATATACTGTTTGAAAACAGCCTAGTCTCTTACCCTCTTTCGCTTGGATTAAAGGTGAAGTTCTGCAAATGGGAGACTGTGCTCACAGTAGGCATCTCAGATCTGATGTACACCTGGGGGGAGACTCCTGCTTGGGATGCCAGCAGCGTTTTTATGAGTATTTCCTATGTATGTTCTTTATCATTTCGTCAACCCAAGCACCTCTTCTTTCCTTTTAATATATACCTGCCCGAGGGGGGGTAGTAATTTGCACTTATGTTACACTCCTGAAATGCTGGGTGTAATCTGTGTGTTTCAAAAACCATTTCCTTTTTTTCCATTGCTTAAGTGACCAGTTCAGGTGCTTATGGCACGTATGTGTGAAGGGGGAGGAGGAAGAGAAGTTCCTGTCCTTTGGTAGGCTCTGAAAGTCATTAACGTGTAAGTAAAAGGGAAAGGATGAGTAGTTGCCAAAGTCATTTATTCAGATCTTAGTTTTATTACGTGACGTGACTGCATCTGCATATGGGCAAGAAGCACCCTCAGGTTCCAGTACTCCCCTACCCGCCACAGGTTTCTCATATGTTCATCAGATTACCTGGATTAGGTATTGATAAGGTATTCTGGTCAGTTTGGAAGTGGACTGGATAAAAGTTACTTTTACTTTGTTGTCATTTATATCTCTATTTCATTTGTGCTGTCACATACCCTATGTTAGAAAAAAACACACATTATTGCCGCCGACAACCAAGATGCTAAATGATTATTACAACTGGCTAATAATAAATTCTTTTTATATACAAGGGTATGTGCATAATTGGAATTGATATGAGAAATTCATTTGTAACCACTTGTGATATTGCACAACAAACACACATACCTACAGATTCTGTTTTCATTTCCTTGTGATCTTTATCTATAACAACCTTTGTAGATTGGTTATTTCTGTACTTTGTTTACCTGTAATAAACTTTGTAGATCCTGTGAAATGTTATTTTGCCTAAATCACTTGAGACTTGAGTCTTTAATAACAAAGCACCAATATTCACGAAAGTCAATCTCCTAAGTTTCTGTGACTTGGCTAGAAGCTCGACACTAAGGGATTAGTGTTCATTTTCCCTGGGGGTGTTCCACTAGGGCATTACTGTATATTGACTTGATGTTGCCACACAGACTTCAAGATATATATTTTGGGGATTTTGTTGATTGGCCTATGTTTTATTGCATAGTGTGAAGTGTGCAAAGCTTGGTTAACCTGTATATAGATAGCTTACTGCTGACTCGTTACTGTGTATTTAGGATTGCCTGTAATATTTAAGCGCTTACTGCTGTCTGTGCTGGTAGGAACATATAATTTTGTATATTATATTTACTGAGATGTTGCCTTTTTTTATTTTACAAACACTTTGAAATTCAAATGTGGTTTGCTTTTTTTGCTTCCATGAGGATTAATTTGGAAAGATTTTTAATGACATTCCACTGATTTCAGATTTTGCTTGAGATTGACTTCAATAAATTGTCCTGTATGTTCCAAATTAAATATGTGGACTTGTTCATTGCCTGTAGTTTCTTGCTGTAATTCACTGGGCCAGAGGCCTTTGTGGGAGGGAGGGGACCTAGCTTCGGGGCTGCATGACCCACTGTATGTGTCCACCCTCAGTGAGGCGCAGTACAGCAAGTCCTGCAGGAAAGTAAGTGCATCTTTCTTCAAAACGCTGTGCTGCTCATGAACTGGGATCTGAAAATGCAGGGGTTTTTTGTGTTCGCGGAGGAAAGGCCCTTGGGTAGTGTCGTGCTTGCTCTGGCGTCCTCCGAGAGCGCCCGGCACTGGCTCGTTGGTGAAGGGCATGACCGGGACGTGGTCGTCCCTTTCATGCCGCTGGTTTTGGCTTGTCGGACGGAAGGCAGCCTGCCCCTCGGCTGGCCACCGGGAGCTAGCTCCTCGCCGAGTGTGCTGGAGAGCAGCGCTGCTTCCTCTTCATCCCGCCGGGCGGCCTGAGCGCCGGGAGGGGCCTCCCACTCGCTCCGCACCGCCCGCCCGGCTGCGGTCAGGGGGCTGAGCGCCGGCAGTTCCCCGAGTGCCCGCCAGCGGGCGCTGACAGCGCGGAGACCCGGCCTCCCGGGCGGCCCTCGTGGCCCCGCCGCAGCGGCAGCCACGTCAGCGGGATGGGTCGCGTGAGGAAGGCGGCGGCGGCCTTCGGGGCCGAGCTGGGCGTGCGGATCGCACTCTTCGCGGCCTTCCTGTAAGCGGTTTAAGGATCGGGCCCCGGCCCCACACCCTCTTGCAAGGACCGGGTAGGCGGGTCCCCGCGGCCCCTGCCGAGGTCGGGGCTCTTCCGCGGGAAGCCGGGAGGAAGGAAACCGACGCGTCTGCACTTTTGTGTTTCGCTTCAGGGTAACAGAGCTGCTCCCTCCCTTCCAGAGGCTTATCCAGCCAGAGGAGATGTGGCTTTACCGGAATCCGTATGTGGAAGCGGAGTATTTCCCCACCAAGTCGATGTTTGTGCGTGGAGAGCCAGCCCTTCCTTCTGCCCCTGAGCGCTTCTTACTGAGCTTTAATGCTGGGAAGCGAAAGTGGTCATTCTGGCTCCAAAATGGTCTTTGTAGGGAACTTATTACTCCCTTTGTTGATGTTGCTAAGATGTTGGTTCCAGATGTGCTCTTTAGCTTTTTGCTTCCTAATGTTTAAAATCCAGATTTAGAGAGCAGACGTTCGTCTGTTTTGGCTCAAGAGCCATGTTCTGTGAGCTCAGTTCCTGAGGATGCCCCGCTGCGTACACTGCAGGAACTGCCCGAGCCCAGTTAACCCAACACTGAGATGCTAATTACATCTTTCCTGGGAAACAGCTGGGTCTCATACATGAGTTCTGCCATTTCCATCCCTCTTCTCTGTAGGAGCACCTTTAACAACTAGTTTTGTGGTTTCATTTTGGTTGTTAACCTTTGACATGTTCTGGTTCAGGTCATTGCATTTCTCACTCCACTGTCTCTGATCCTCCTGGCGAAATGGCTCAAGAAGGCAGACACAGCAGACAGCAGGCAAGCCTGCCTGGGTAAGAGCTAATCCTTTCTAGCTGGTCTTGTCTTAGTGCTGGAATGAGAAGGCAGGGGTTGTGGCCTCAGTGTTTGGAGGCCACTGAGTTCTGAGTTCCTGAAGTAACTGTATCTGCCCCACACCCCACTTGTTACGGGGGGAGAAACAGAAAAATAGCACTGTAAGAACTTGGTTAACCTCACAAGGTATGACTAAATGCCCTGGGTTATCTGTTCCTCAGAAGTGTCTTCAGCCTAGTACAGAAGTTCTCCCTGTGCTACAATACAGCAGTCAGTTGTTGAGGGCCAGAATTATTTTGTGCTCCGCTCTGGTTGGAGCCCAACCATTCATTCCTCTATCTCAGAACGGCTATGACTGCTGTCAATGGGACAGTGACCATGCGATTCCTCCTAGGCAGATGCCACTAACAGTAAGTTTCTTTGCTTTCAGCTGCCAGCCTTGCCCTGGTTCTGAATGGTGTCTTCACCAACACAGTAAAACTGATAGTAGGGAGGTAAGTGACGAGTTAGCCTCCAGTGTCTGCCTCAGCCCTTACCTCGGCGGGAGATGCTTAATGGCACTCCGGCATACATCTCTCCTCTTCTTTAGTCTCAGCCTGTTCTTGCTGCCTTCCCTACACCTCAGTCCTGCGGGTGACACTTCTACTATTTCTTGCCCCAAACAGCATTTCCTGTTGACAACCACAGTAGTGTCAGTGTCCAAGTACCCCTTGAAGCTGCACCATGACTTGCTTGCTCTTTGCCCTAAAAAGTAACCACGTGTTGGAGTGACTTTTTTCCTCCCTTAAATTAAATATCAAGCCTGGAAATAAGGCTTTTCTCTAGTGGTGACTATCCTAATCTAATCTCATCATGTTCCCTGGGACACTATTTGACCAACAGTTAACAGGATTATTGATGTCTGATACACCAAAATATAATTTCTGGACTTGTAAATGACCTCTGTTCAGACCACGCTCGTTTCTTCCAGGCCACGCCCAGACTTCTTCTACCGCTGCTTCCCGGATGGGCAGGCCCGTTCCGACTTCATGTGCACGGGAGAGGACGCCGTGGTGAATGAGGGCCGCAAGAGCTTCCCTAGCGGACATTCTTCCTGTATGCCTACCTGTGGACTCTACTTCTGTGCTTTTGGGGGATCACTGAATTTAGCACAGGAATCTTGTGAGGATGAAAACATCCCACTACCCTTGTTCTTATATCTAGAAGTTGGAGCAGCTCTACCCTCTTTCTTTAAGAACCCCAAGATTTCACAAGTCTCAAATGTTAGGGTACATATTCAAGAATAGGGGAAGTAGTTTACCTTCGTGAGATCTGAACATTTTATTATTATTGTACTATTTGCTAGATCCTACAGTCTGGTACTAGTCATAGAAATATTAACTAACCTTGACACTCTGTGGCAGGTATTTTGGAAAGCATTTTAGATTCTCACCTCATTTACTATGTAGGTACTATTATTTTTATGATTCCCATTTATACATGAGAAAACTGAGGTATCAAGAAGTTACCTGCCCAAAGTCATACAGCTAGTATTCCAAAAACTATTCTTAGGATAAATATTATTAACTTTGGAACACAAAATACAGTGTTCCATTTTTCCTTTTGTTTCCCTCTCCCTCATGACCAGTGTTCTACTCCAGAAGTGTACAAAAAAAGGGGGATAAAACATGCAGATTAGTGAGGTGGTTTCCTCTGAAAGACGTACGCTTACAGGTTTTCCTCTTCTAGTTGCATTTGCTGGGCTGGCCTTTGCTTCCTTCTACCTGGCAGGGAAGTTACATTGCTTCACACCACAAGGCCGTGGGAAATCTTGGAGGTTCTGTGCCTTTCTGTCACCTCTGTTTTTTGCAACTGTGATTGCACTGTCCCGCACCTGTGACTACAAGCATCACTGGCAAGGTAAGCTAGGTATTCATGCTGTGGAAGCGTCCATGTTTCCTTATCATTTTACCTCTAGCACTTGGCACAGAGGAGCAGCTCACTATGCATCTGCTGAATGAATAAACCAATGAGTATGGGACGGTCTGGGTTCTGAACTGAGAGTATGCATTTCTAACTACATGAAAGATGAGAAAGTACACAGTTACCTTTTAAAGAGATTACCAAGGAGAGGAATGTCCTAATTTTTCCATTATTTTGAAGCATCATAAATTTAGAATAAATGTTTTACAGCAAACCTCAAAGCTCAAATTTATGGTCTTAAAATAAAAATCAAGTTCACTGTCATGAGATTTTGTTCAAAAATGAAACTAAAATTCAAGGAAACATAAAGTTGAATGATATAATAAAACATCCAAATTACAAAATATCTTCACAGAAAATCCACAATTCAAAAAACAAAAAAACTGAGTTTTGACCAGAGGTCCTTAAGAGACCTATTTTAAGAATAAACTAATTGTACAAAGAGAGGCAACTCCTGAAAAATGTATCCGTTCCTCTAGAACTCTTTAAATGGTGAAAAACAATGAAAATTAATAGCATGAAGTGGAACTTTGTTGTTGTTCTGAATTTTTAAAAAAAATCAATCTAGTGTACTTGGAAAAATACTTCCTATGCTTACTTAACTAAAGACATGTTTTGCTTTGGTGCTTACAGAACAATCTGATAAAAGATAATCCTGTAAACTATATGATGAAACTGAGAAAGCCCTGAACCTGGGTCTTTGCACCCCAAACAATTAGAATAACCTGCAGGGCCCGGCCGGGCGTGGCTCAGCGGTTGAGCATCAGCCTAGGATCCAGGAGATCAGGGTTCGATTCCCAGTCAGGGCACATGCCCGGGTTGCGGGCTCAATCCCCAGTTGGGGGCGTGCAGGAGGCAGCCAGTCAATGACTCATCATTGATGTTTCTATCTCTCTCACTCCCTCTCCTTTCCTCTCTGAAATCAATAAAGATACATTTAAAAAATAAATAAAGAATAACCTGTAGGACCAAGTTCTCTATACTCTGTGCTGTCTGACATGATTGAAGAGCCTAATATGATTACACTTTATCTCTTCTCTCTTCAGATGTACTGGTTGGATCCATGATTGGCCTGACATTTGCCTATGTCTGCTATAGGCAGTATTACCCTCCTCTGACTGATGCAGAATGCCATAAACCATTTCACAGCAGACTTGTACTTCCCCCTGCACAAAAGAATTCTATGGGCCCTTATCATTTTGATATTTAGAAACTGGAGCTACCTCAATGGAGAATAATAGGTGAATCAGCCACTCCTTTCTGGACCATGAAAAGATAAGAATTTCCTACCTTTTGACCTCTTAAGAAGAACACGTGAGGACATCAGCATCTGCTTCCATATAATTATGCAGTTTTGCCCCTGCTCACATGAATTTATCATGAGGAGTCAGGGTTCTTTTCCACTACTGTATGCCACACATTCTGATAAGAGATCTTTCAATTGTCCTCCAACAGCTTACGAATCTGGTCCATTAGATTGGTATCCCAAGATCTACAGTGTTTCTACACTTAATATAAATGCCTTAGAAGAATCTTGTCACAAAGAAGCCTTTACATAGCCCTACTTTATCCTAAAAGCTAGAATTAATTCTCAAAACTTCATTTCCTATACCTCGAAATCTTAAAATTTAGGGCATGACCAACTAAATTATTTTGGTTCTGTTTACTTTTTCTGGTGACAATCCCATCAAGCCTTAACTAGGAAAATGTCCGTTTCTGGCTGGTTTACCATTGCTATGCATATCTTACCCAAGTCCAGCTAAATAATACTGTCTATTTTTAATACTGTGAACATAAATGATTTGTCAAATTACTAAGCAAACACAATAAAAAAGAAAATGGTTAGGAGTGTGGTTTCAGTGCTAACAACTGATGACCATTTCTACCTCATTTGTCTTAACTCTGCTCATGAGCTTCTTTTTCCCTTCATGACTGAAGATCTGCCCAAATGCATTACCTTTGCCAACTGGCTAAGGCAGGAAAGAAAAATTACAGCCATCGTTATCTGGAGAACCAGTCTTTTTCTGTCCCATCTTCACAATGAGCTATAAGGAACAATTATGGGATATCATCAGAACTGATGCTATAGTACCTACAACTACCTTTCTCTTTATTGAGATTATATGTTAGACATGACCTTGTCTTACATACTTCTTTCTATAACATATTCTCAATGTATCTTTTCCTTCAGTAAGTGTGATACTCAAATAAAATGGTAAATGTGTCTGTGTTGTTGTTTTTTTGTACTTAAGTGTACCATTCAAGAGCTGGAACATTTTCAGAGTAAAACATTGGTTTCCCCATCTGACATAAGTGATTCAACTACAATAATGGCTGATGATTATAAATGGCAAAGGACAGTCTCAGTATTTGCCTTAAAATTGCCGTGGCTTTAAACTCTACCTTTTGACCTCTTAAGAACACGTGAGGACATCAGCATCTGCCTCCATATGATTATGCAGTTTCGCCCCTGCTCACATGAATTTATCATAGGCAGATGAACTGCATCTGCCTATGACAGTGAAAACACCACACAAGGGAAAAGTACTTAAATTTATCAGTTCCTTGCTCAAAACTTTTGTTTTTTGAAATTTGTTTAGTAATACATAGAGGAAGAGAAAGTGGTTATTGTACCGATTTTCTTTATGATGGATGAACCAGGTAACAGTAGGCAACAGGTCAATGTGGTTTTATTTCAGTATTTACTAGAGTTTTAAATATAATCACGTAGAAAAACAGACATTTCAAAAAGTGCAAAATATTACAAAGCTAATCAGTGCTATTAATCTTTCCATGCAAACAATCTCTTTTGCTAAGATATGCAATACCAATTCTGGAGTTGGGACTATGTATAAAATGACACTCTACTAGAGTTTAAAATAAGTTTGGTCAAGAGATTGCACATGATACAACTGAAATAGTGCAAATAACAGATAACTAAAATCCCTCCCACTGATGTGCCAACAGCAACCAAAGCTCAACTACAACAGGAGGATGTACACAGACCACACCGGGGATGCACCTGGACTACCCACCTTGGGTGATGGGTTGAACACTACAGGACACTCACTACATTAGGCCACTCTACAAAGCCTGGGAGATGTAGCAGCTCTACCTAATACATAGAAACAAACACAGGGAAGCTAAAATGAGAAGACAAACATCCCAAATGAAAGAACAGGACAAAACTCCAGAAAAAGAACTACACAAAATGAAGACAAGGAATCTAGATGCAGAGTTCAAGACAATGATTCTAAGGATGCTCAACGAACTTAGAACCTCAACAGCATGAAAAAGGACATGGAAAAAATGAAGGCTACACGAACTAAAATGAGGAATAATTTACAGGGAATCAACAGTAGATGAAGCTGAGACTCAAGTCGGCAATTTGGAATATAAGGAAGCAAAAAACACCCAATTGGGACAGCAAAAAAAAATGAGGACAGTGTAAGGAACCTCTGGGACAACTTCACCTGTACCAACACATCATAGGGGATACCAGAAGAAGAGAGCGAGCAAGAAATTGAAAACCTATTTGAAAATATAATGACAGAAAACTTCTCTAACCTAGTGAAAGAAATAGACATACAAGTCCAGGAAGTGCAGAGAGTTTCAAACAAGATGGACCCAAAAAGGCCCATACCAAGACACATCATAATTAAAATGCAAAAGCTTAAAGACAAAGAATCTTAAAAGCAGCAAGAGAAAAGCAGTTACCTACAAGGGAGCTCCCATAAGACTGTCAGTTGGTTTCTCAACAGACACTGTGCAGGCCAGAAGGGATTGGCAAGAAATATTCAAAGTGATGACCATATAAAGAGCTTCCCAAGCAAGAAAAAGCTAAAGGAGTTCACCACCGAACCAGTATTACATGAAATGTTAAAGGGTCTCCTAGGAAAAAAAAAAGATCAAAATATCAACAATAAAATGGCAATAATACATTATCTACCAACAGTTGAATCTAAAAAACAATAAACAAGCAGAATAGATACAAACTCATAAACACAGAGAACATTGTGATGGTTGCTACCTGACAGGGGGGTTGGAAGGAGGGGTGAAAAAGGTGAAGGGATTAACAAGTGCAAATTGGTTGTTACAGAATAGTCATGGGGATATAAAGTACAGCATAGGGAATATAGTCATTAATATTCTAAAAACTGGTGTTAGATGGGTACAAGATTTATCAGGATGGTCACTTAGTAAATTATGTAATGTCTAATCACTGGGTTGTGCACCTGAAACTAACATAATATTGTATGTCAATTGTAATTAAAAAATAAAAAGTGATTAAAGAAAATATATACAACTAAACAAAGGATTTAAATCAGGCTTATTGGAGCTTCCAGGTTGAGGAATCAGAATCCTTTCATATGCCAGCATGCCAGGGCCCTAGAACTCCAAGACAACAGAAGCTCTTTGTTTAAGACATCACCCTGTGAAATCTCTTCATCTGGCTATTAATTGGACAAAAAAGAAATAAGCAAATCTGATCTTTCTGGAGATTTGGGGAAGTTGCAAAATATACAAAAAAGAAAAATGGTCATGTTATTTAGACCTGAGACTTTGTTTCTAAGACTGTTTGATGCTGACCAGAACCTAATTGTCCTGAGGGCTTAATGATTAAGGGAGTGGACATGCAAGGAAGGAGAGCGGGAGGTTTGGATGTTCTGACATCAACAGCTGAATACAGGAACAACCAGATGGAAGAGATGCACAGGGCAAGGCATGGGAAAGGGGTGTGGAGCTTTCATGCCCTCTCCTGGCACACCACTCTCCCAGCACCTCCACGTGTTCACCAACCCAGGAGCTCTCCAAATCAAGTGAAACTTGCTATGTTAGGTGTTACTTAAGAGTATATTTGAAATACATTTGGTCATCATTTTTAAATGTTTCATTGTTATTTCCAGCCAGAAAGGCATCCATTGCCTTATTACACTGCTTCATGATTAGAATGCTTATTTGTATTTTCTTCTAGATGTTTCTTAACTTTTAGAATAGAGAGCTGCTTTTTTAGTGAAATGTGTTCCCTAAGATGCTAGTGAATTAAGTGTAAATATGATTATTTCTTTGTATAATTACAACCAGGACAGAGAAGACTAGTACTGAGATGACTCATTTCATATGTAGTCCTGGGAAAACCTTTACTGACTGAACATTACTTTGTGTATAAGGCTACCCACTGATTTAGCTACTAAGGACAGACAGGGAAACTAAGAGAATTCTGCTACCTCACCTTACTCAGCAGATTTTGAAATTGGTAGATCCTAAGATACTTAAGAATTTCTAGCTCTAAGTCATTTTCCTTCATTACTTTTCTTTATAAAGCTATACAATTACATGAATAAATATTTCAGATTCCAGAGAAAAAAAATCAAGCTTATTACCCTGTGTAATATGCAGTCATGATAATACCACAGGTGGATAGACAAGATATAAAGCTCTTTTACAGCTACCTGCCCTCGCCACCAGGAAAGAAACATTTCTTATAAAAAGTGGTGGTTTATCTAGCTATCGAGAGTTATGCTGTTCATCTTTGGTTATAAGAACTCATTCTTGCTTGTCCTTTGGTTTACTCATAAATAGTACCAATTCTGCTAATATGAAAAGCAGAAACTTTCCCTGTAATATATATTGAATGCTACTTAATTCTCAACCCTTATTTCAAACTCAGAATTTACATACAAAGAAAATAAAGTATTCAATTTATCCGAAACTGCTTAGTGGTTTAGTCAGCATTAGTTTAGAAGCAGATGAACAAAGAAAGGCCAGGCTCTGACCTATACCCCAATCTTACCTGTACCATCTCTAGGGTGACAGTAATTAACCTTCCCCTTCCTTTTTCTCTCCAGAAAGGGATAAAGAGCACTGCTGTCAAAGGAATGGCTTAAGTGAATGTTAAATGCCAGTGCTTTCAATACCATGATAACATTTATTTTAAAAAACAAAACACACACAGCTTGCCTGTCTATGCCACTCAGTGGCTTATGGAAATCTGAGAGGAGTGTATCACAAAGAATATTGCAAAAACATTGACAAATTCTGACCAATGAGAGAGAAAATACCTACAGCACAGTGGTGAGCATGTGCCTTAGAAAAAATTAGTCTACATTCACCCGTTTTCTTCAAGGTACATCTTGCTTTGCATGTTCTGACACTGACTCTACAGTAGCTGTTCCTTGGCTACTGCATAGGTTTTCTTTCAGACTAAGAAACATTTTCCCCCTAGCCAAACCAACCTCTCAACCAACACTGCCTGTGCCATGAGCCTTTTAAATAAGCATTCTGGTTTATGGTAGGTACCTAAGAAGGCAATGATGTTACAAAGTGTTTTTAAAGAGTACACCCAATACTACCTTCACTCAAGTCAATATGGCAGGTGACTTACAAAAATTGTATTTTACCATAAATACAATCAACTAAGAGATTTTATTTATTCAAGGCTATATAATTTTAGCCTTTATAGCTTTACTCTCAACTTAAGAACAGAAGCTACTATCAAATAATTGTCAGACTTAATCTAGATATATAACATCTTTGCTTTATAAAGGTGCACCTAATGTGAACTAAATTGTCCACTTTAGACTCTCAAAGGAGCCCAAACAGCTGGAAAAACAATGAACACCATAGCATCATTGATTCCTAGCAATAAAACTGTCAGTCAGCTGTAGAGAGTTAACAATAATTTAAGCTACATTTTAGTCTTTCTTCATAACACAATTTGTAGAAAAGACAAGACAGATCAACAGAATTTGACTACCCAACAACCTTTTCCATATACACTTAGACTTAGCCTTCAATTGCAGAGAACCCTAATGAGAGACGAATGTACCCCAATTGCCTGCTGAATCTCAACAGTCTGCTTCCAAACTAGAACATTTCCTAGAAAAATTTCTACCAACCCAAAACAAATCAAACCCAAAGCAGACTTACTACCATCTCATGTAATAAGCAATGAAGTGTGGTACCTAAATACTATCATCAAAGAATTAAGGACGCAAGCCATCTCCAGCTGAAGAAAGAATGACAAGTATTTATATGAAGCCAGTGGTAAAAAGTAATAAGGTATGTTCCCTTTGCTTTTCCACTCCCAAACTGGAAGATTATCTTCCAAAGCCCCCAATGGTGAGTAAGTGGCAGGCAACATGCAAGAAATGATGCAGCTGAGGAGAGAAAAACTGCAGCAACAAACAGGTGGATTTCTGGGGAAGGACCCCTCAATGTCCATCTAGGGGAGAGAGGGGAAAAGAGGTCACCACGCTGTCACAACTTGAAGGTACCCACAGAGAATGCCAGAGTCTAATACACATTAGATAAAATATGTATCTAAAAAGGCTGAGTAATTTAAATCTCAGGATGGGCTGTTTGTAATTAAAACTGTAACTGCTGCCATGGTAACTCTTTGATGACCAGAACTATTAAGATTCTGAGTTTGGATCCTAAAATGACATATGTTACTGGACAAAATCACTAGCAAAGCGCATGCACAAACACACACACACACATCACAGCACTATAGCACCTTTTCCCCATGAATTTTAATCAGAGTCCCTCTAAAAATGAATAATAACCTAGAATTTAGTGACAGGCAACAGAAAAGTATATTTATAAAGAGCCCGACTCCCATAGTTCTTTATAACATGTTAATATGTAGGAACTATACTATATACATGACATTTAAAAACTTACATTAGGCAGCCATAGAAGATTCATTTTTACTGTAAAGGCTGATCAAGGAAGATACCCTGGGTTTGGTAGATTTCTTTGAGGACCAGCAATACTGTATCTTCAGACTCCCTGTAGAGAAAAAAATATGTTGTAAAAAGAAGAAACTAACATTTGTACTAGATGCTTTACATATATTAACTCATTTAATCTATATGACCTCCTTGCAAATTCATCTTTTTACTACTGCAAAAAGTCAGACTCCAAGGTGATGTAATTTGCAGTGGTTTGGAAGTCTAGCATTATATCCAGTAATATTAAAAAGCTAGCAGTAAATGACCAAGGACTGTTCCCTTTCCATTCTTGGAACAATATAGAAGAACTATCTAATTGCTCACCTTAATTTTTTAAATGTTACTTTCTTAAAAAGATAATACAATCACATGGTTCAAAATTCAAGATATACAAGGGCATAATAATGAGGTCTCCCCCACCTGTTACTTAACCATTAGTTCCCATCTTCTGACAAGCAATGTTATCAATTTCTCATGCATCTTCTAGATACTCTGTGTATGTACAAGCAATTACTTATATCTACCTCATAAAGAAATTGGATTAAAAAAATAACATTCATGAAGGACTGCTTTCAGGATATGTGGCTTTAACATTTCTCTAGAGCAGTGATTTCCAACTGGTGTGCCACAAGAATTTTTAAAACATGCAATACCTGACTTTAGTCAGAGACACTGACCTCTTTTCCCTTAGATTTTCTAATTTAAAAAAATGACAACAGCCAACACAACAATAGCCATCTGGTGTGAATACCCTATCTTAAACCATAAATATATAGGTCATATAATAGAGATGCATCTTATTGGTCACATCACATAATAAGGTTATGTCTGATTGGTTAATTCTTGGTACCAAAAATCCTTATATACAAATATAGGCACCTGATTCTGATTTTTTAAAAGGTCACTTTGGAGCAAAAAGAGTAGGTAATTTTTTCTTATTTTTTTTGTAAATCGAAATTATACCTTTTTTAGTTTGTATGTGCCATGAGATGAAAAAGGTTGAAAATCACTGCTCTAGATTTGTGATTCAACTTTTTTTGAGTCATGAATCTTTGTGAGAATTCAATGACACCTATGGATTTCTCCCCAGAAAAGATCACATTTACATATATACCCAAAATTATAAACAGATTCCACTGGATTCAAGACTTTCTCTATCCCCCCCAAACTCCATATACATACCTCAGGTTAAGAAACTCATATGCCAACAAGGAGGGGACTTTATTTATTTATTTATTTTAGGAGGAAGGGAAGAAGAAAGAGAGAAAGAAACATCAATGTGAGAGAGAAACATCGATCAGTTGCCTGCTATACCCGATCACGGATCAAACTCGCGACCTAGGTATGTGCCCCAACGGGGAATCGAACCAGCAACCTTTTGGTGTATGGGACGATGCTCCAACCAACTGAGCCACACTGGCCAGGGCAAGGGGGGATTTTAAATGGTGTGATATTAAAATGGTATGATCCTGATGCATAAAAAAATGTATCAATAGAAAAGAATAGGAAGTTCAGAGATAGTCCTAAACACATATAGGAATTTAATATAATACATATAGGAATTTAATAAAGTTAGAAAAATCTCAAATCTATTAACTGTTGCAACAACTAGATAGCCATCTGAAAATGACATGAATCAATCCAAACCTTATTAGGATAAATTTGAAGTGAATCAAAAATTTAAATGTAAAAATGAAACCATAAAATATCAGAATGAACTGTGGTAAGAAATTCTTTGGAAAGAAAGAAAGATTTAAGTATAACACAAATTATAGAAGCCAAAAAGGAAAAAAAATTTTGACTACATAAAAATGAAAATTTTCTACTAAGCAAAAACCAGTGTATGCAATGTCAAAGACAAACTGGGGAAAAGGTATTTGCAACTCACTGCAGACTAATCAATAAACACACACATACCCCCCCCCCCCAACATTTCAATATAGGAGAGAATAAAGGGCAAATATAATTCCCAGAAAAGGATAGAAAGGTCCTTAAGTATATGCTAAGGTGCTTCGACCTTATTCATAATAGGAGGAATGCAATTTTAAGATGTATTCAATCTGAAGAGAAAAAGGAGCATAGGAGAAATGCAATTTAAAGCTACAGTGTACACGATACATACATTGAGAACTACAAAACACTGCTGAGAGAAAGTAAAGACCAAAGTACACAGAGACACCATGTCTGTGGATCAGAAGACTCCCTATTAAGATGTCAATTTTCCCCAAATTGATCTACAGATAAAATGCAATCGCAATCAAAGTCCCAGGAAGATTTTTGGTTGAAATTAACAAGCTCTTTTTTTTTTTTTTTAAATTTTAGAGAGAGGAAAAAAGGGAGAGAGAGAGAAACACTGATGGGTTGCCTCCCACATGCACCCTGATGGAGGATCAAACCCACAGCCAGTTATGTGCCCTGACCTGGAATTGAACCCGCAACCTTTTGGTGTATGGGATGTTGATCCAACCAACTGAGCCACACCAGCCAGGGCTCAAGTTCATTCTAAAACATACCTCTGTGGAAATAACTTCAAATAATAAAGTTGAAGGACCCACCACCTAATTTAAAGATTTACAAACCTATAGTAATCAAGAATGTTTTACTGGCATAACAACAAACAAAAAGATCAATGGAACAAAATATAGCCAAGGCAATTCAGTGGTTTCTCCACCTCAATAAACTTATCAACAAATGCAATTGGATAATCATGCAAAACAACAACCCTTAATCTTTATCTCACACCGTATTAAAAATAAACTCAAACCAAAATAGATCATAGACACAACTATAAAAGCTAAAACAATGTAACTTCTAGAACACAGGCGAAATCTTAATGACTAGATTTGGCAAAGATTTCTTAAATGTCAAAAAAGCGCAAATGTCAATAAATTGGATTTCATTAAAATCAAAAACTTTTGCTCTTCAAAACAAAATGAAAAACAAACCACATCCTGAGGAAAAACAAACCTGAAAAGGACTTGTAACTAGAACATAGAAAAAATTCCTGCAATTTTTTTAATGGGGAAAAGATCTGAATAGATCATACACCAAAGAAGATGTATGGACAGTAAACACATGAAAATATGCTCAATATCATTATGCATTAGGGATATGCAAATTAAAACCATAATGAGGTGCCATTACAACCCATTTACAAAGGTTAAGAGACAAATCATAAGACTAATCATACCAAGTGTTGAGGATATAGAGCAACTGAAACTCTCAAACACTGCTGCTGAGAATGGAAAATGCTGGCAGAAAAAAGTTTGGCAGTTTCTTTTAAAAAATCATTTTACCTGTCATTCTACTCCTAGATATTTACCCAAGAGAAATTAAAGACTATGTTCATAAAAAGTCTTGAACATAGCAGTTAGGTAATAGCCCTAAATTGGAAACAACCCAAATGGTCATCAACAGGTGAATGGCTAAACAAATTGTGATATATTCATACAATGGAATACTACTCAGCAATAAAAAGGAGAGAACTACTGATACAACATGGATGAATGAGAGAAGCCGTACACACAAAATAAGAGTATAATAGTTTGATTCCATTTATATAAAAGTCATGTGCAAACTAATCTATAGTGACAGAAGCAGATCAGTGGTTCCCTGGAGACTGCGAAACAATTAGACCAAGAAAACAAAACAATTGAGGGGAAAACACACGCACCTCAACACTTACCAGTAGCATAGATGGCTTTGTAAAGCAAATAAATACTCATTGAAACTCTCAATGGGCTTCTCCTGCAGCACGTAGTCAATGCGTTGGCCTCCATTCAGCATTCCCACATTGATGGGGGGGACTTCTTCTTTAACTGCCTCAGAGGTCTCTTCTGTGTTAACATCTATATATGGAAGAATCATAATAAGAATCTAAAAGCTTCCAGTCCTCCAAGGTTGTCCTTACTTCCCCTCAGACTCCAAGTTACTGAAAGGGATGAGCTACTCTGTTAAAAAAGCTCTCTCCCATCTTCCTGCTCTCATTCCTTTACAGGTTCTTAAGTCACACTGATTCTGTCTAATTCCTTTTTTTTTCTTTCTTTCCTGCACCTCTGATAGCTAATTCATTTCCCTCTGGTTTATCAACTAAATGCAAGCAGGGATAAAACTCTAATTTAGACAGCTGAAAACTAAATCAAAAGAATGCAATGTTAGCTGAAATTAAGAGAAGAGTATCCTAGCTCGTTCTCAGCCAGGAAAATAAACTGATCCATGAATACACAGACATTCCCCTGTAAAAGCAACCTGTTTCAGAGAGTAGGCTCTTACATCACTCCCATAGTTCCCAAGTTGGGGATGTTTTAAAGCCTCATTAGATGCTTGGCTTCTCTTCACATTCTTCCTCACAAAAAATGTTCTTCCATAATTTGACTATTAGATGATTAGAAAAGGCTAGCAGAGAAGACAGCATAATAGGTCTCATAGCATCGGTCCTATACAACAAAAAGGGCCAAGTAAGAAGTCCCTCTGAGAACAAGAACTATACACAACGAATTCCCTTGTCTCTGAGAACAAGAACTATACACAACGAATTCCCTTGTCTCAGGCCTGATGTAGGAAATCAATGTGTACAGTGTCACTGACCATTAGGCTTCTCTGAGCTTGATACAGGTTCTGCTTCAGTTTCTTCTGCAGTTTCAGAAGCTTGTAAGGCAGGGTATGGAGCTCTGGTGAAAGACTTCCAGGCCATCCGCAGTGAACCTAGCAAGTTGTTCTTAAGGTCCATACTCATCCTGGTCAAGCCCTCCCTCAGTTCTGAAATACATATGAATAAAGAACATTACACAGTTTACAATGAGTTTAGGGTCCAACACAGCTAAACAAAGTGAATGAGGTCCATCCAGTCACACTGGAATGATCAAGTTCTGTACTCAGTCTTACCTAAGTGCATCCGCTTCCTGCCTTTATGATGTGGAATCAGCATTGGCTCAAATTCCACTCCGGGGACCACCATTGGTTCAATCCTATAGGCCACAGGATCAAACTACATAGGAAAAACAATAGCTACATACACCTCTGCTGAAGAAAAATAGTCTGAGGAACTGCTAATGTGTATCAGGCAAGAATGATTATAAGCTAATTTTTTTTAAATGTAGTTGTTCTGTCACACCACTTCCAAAATAATACTATTTGTAAGTTATCTCATTACTAGAGAATAATACATAAAAAGTAAATCAACACAACAGAAAATCATATGCTCTTTACCAATAAGCCCTAATATTCAGGTAAACCACAAGAGCTGTCCAATGCTTACAGGGTGATAAATATTGAAGAAACCTTTGCATGTTGGAAATCTGTAGTTGGGATCAATTCTTTTTAGTCCTCGGACGGTAAGGAACATTCCAATGGGAGATCCAAAGGCAAAGAATATTTCTGGTTTATAGATGAGTCGGGGGTATTTTACAGATACCTGGAAGGAGAAAATAAAAGCATCTCTCAATAACAAAAGTTACACCTGTTACCATATGAATTGCAGGCAATAAAATGAACAATGAGAAGTAGTATCGTTACCTGCCCAATGCCAACATCCATATAGTCATGTCCAGTACCATCAGCACTTATACAGAACTCCGATTCTTTGGGGATATTAGACATATTCACCCCTGAAGCTGATTGCAGAGTTGGTCTATTAATACCCTAAAGAATAAAAAATAGTTTGTGGAGCTGCTATGTAATAAAGATATCCAAAGGATTATAGAGTTTTCTACTGGTTTGAAAAAATGCATGGGAAAGTTCTGAAATGACAGCCAATAATTCCAGGAAAAGTCTCTCAGAAAACAAGATAAAGCTGATGAAAACAAAATAAAAGTGATAAAAACAAAAGTTTGCTTAAATTACGAACTGACATCCCTACATGCTCTAAAATGATGAAAGCTGTACACAGCCATCTGGGCAGCAGTAGAAACTTTAGGCAACCACATGAGAGGAAACAATAGCAGAGAACTGTGGAAAAGAACGTTAAGGACTGCTAAGGAGTTCAGTGAAGTACTGTGCCTTTCTAATTAAAGTGTAAGTAGAATATCTGTGGGAATAGAAAATGATGCAAATACTGGGCCTTAAATAAGAACTGAGCAACCTGCTAAGAGTTAAAAAATAGTTAACCTGGCTGAGGTAGATCAGTTGTTAGAGTGTCGGTCCACATACTAAAGGGTCTCAAGTTCCACTCCTGGTCAAGGGCATGTACCTGGGTTGCAGGTGCAATCCCGGACCCCGACCAGGGCGAGTGTGAGAGGCAACCAATCAATGTGTCTCTCTCACATCGATGTTTCTCTCCTATTCCTCTCTCTCCCCCCTCCCTTCCAGTCTCTCTAAAAAACAATGGAAAAAATACCCTTTGGTGAGGATTAACACACACAAAAAAATAATAATAATTAACTACTAAAATATGGAAAGGAATTCAGTGGCCAAACAAACTGAATGTAACAGTAGTGTTACAACATGGATAAACCTTGAGTATATTATGCTAAGCGAAAGAAGCCAGTTATAATAGGGCACATATTGTATGATTCCACTTATATGAAATGCCAGAATAAGAAATCCATAAAGACAGAAAATAGATCAGTGATTCATAGGAGGGAGGAATGGGGAGTGACTGCTAAAGGGTATGAGGTTCTTGGGGGGTAATGGAATTAGACAGTGGTAATGGTTACACAACTCTGAATATATTAAAAACCACTGAATTGTATACTTTTTACTTATTTTTTTATTTATTAGAAGAAGGCAGAGAGAAGCGTCGATTTGTTGTTCCACTTATTTATGCATGCATTCATTGGTTGATTCTTGTGCATGCTCTGACTGGGGATTGAACCAAAAACCTTGGCATATCGGGATGATGCTCTAACCATCTAACCTACCCAGCCAGGGCTGAACTGTATACTCTTAAAGGGAGAATTTTATGGTATGTGATAGAAACTATATTTCAATAAAGTGGTTATAAGACAAAAAAAGAAAAATGGAATTGTAGCAAGAGTTGGGGAGATAAGACTTCTGAAGTTAATAATATCTTTAAGGTATTAATAAATGTGTTTCATTTCTAAAAACAGAGCCAAAAATCAATTAACAAAATTACTTAGCTCCCTAAACACTTCACAAAGCAAAAGGATACAACGATGTCAAAAACTGTTTACCACCCTGGCTAGTTTTGCTCAGTGATTAGAGCATCGGCTCACGAACTGAAGGGTCCCGGGTTCGATGCCAGCCAAGGGCACATACCTCAGTCGCAGGCTCGATCCCCACCCCAGTCGAGGCAGGTGGAAGGCAACCAATCGATGTGTCTCTCTCACATCAATGTTTCTCTCTCTCTGAAAAGCAATGGAAAAAAATCCTTGGGTGAGAATTAAAAGAAAAAAATTGTTTACTGCGATAAGCTACATTAAGTCCATACCATTGAATTTTCTCTGGTCCTAAAGTAATTTAATATCTTCTTTCTTGGTCCTAAGGGAATTCCCATTTCCTGAAGATCTTTGTCTGTACATAAAGCCTAGGAATAGAAAATCAAATATCTTTCTTATTTCTAGGCAAAATAAAATCAATTAAATGTCCTGTTCTTTGAGAAGAGTGAGACCTAAGTACTGTGCTTTTCTTTGCTTTATATTACTAGGGCTCCCTAGTGGTACATCATTAATAACTCAGAAAAGGAAATAGTATTTCATTCATAAAAGAGCCTAAAAAAGAATAAGTATCAATATCAATACTATAGTATCAATGCTATAGTAATACAGAAAACATTATATTATTGAAAAAATAAACAGAAGTAGGATCTAACTCATGACAGAAAAACCCTCCGTGATGTCCATGCTCACTTGGATGTCACATTACTGAGAGTTTATATTCCTACTCATGGACACAAGCCGTAAGAACATAGAACAAACAGAGCACGAAACAACTAACAATCAAGATCTCAGCTGAAGTGCTACTCACCTGACTAGGGTAGTCTTCCTTCACCCTCTCAAACTATGTTAGTTCATCCTACTACACATTCTTATAACACTGTGTACTTTTCCTACTTACAACTTACCACAAGTGTAATTTAATTATGTTTTTGATAACTTAATATGTGTCTTTCGCACTAAACTATAAACTCCATGAGGTTAGGGACCATATCTGTCTTGTCACCACCCTCCCTATCTTCAGTACTTGGTATAGTGTGCCTGATCACAGTGAGCATTTACTAAATACCTGCTGAATGCATGTATCGCAAACCAGAGTAAAAACGCAACATAAGCAGCAAAAAACCAAAAACAAACAGGCAAATATCAACAGTAGAGCTCTTATAACAGAAAATAAGAGTTGGAATAGTTTCTGGTCATTTATTCTTGCTCTCATGTTTTCTGTTTTAATCTTTGCCCTATTGCTATACGTATATCAACATGACTCCTCTGAACTTTAAACTCCAACAAAGCAAAGATCATTTGATATGACTTTAAAACACATAAGTAATGCTAAAGAACATTACTAATGATAACAAAGTATTTATGACTAAAGTGCTTCGAAAGGGCAGGATCTTACTAAGCAGTATGAAGAAGATAAGAAACAAAAATACTGAAAATGGTACGGCATAAAGTTTTAAAAGACTATTTTACCAGAGCTTCCTTATCTACTTTCTCCTTCTCAAAGATACTAAAGAATTCAGTGAGCTGAAGTTTCTTCAGATCTTCCTCTAGTGTCCGTGTGTCTCCTTGATCCATGTTTTGCAAATCCTAAAAGTTAAATTGTAAAGTTCCTTATTCTGTACAGTTGCTGAGATGTTCCTTTATTAATACTGTTTTACAATAAAGACATGTACTACATAAGACTTCCACAGAGATGGATCTTTACTTTAAACTGTGATTTGTACAAAACAAATTAAGAGGTGATCTTTAAGTGTCTGCAACTTCATTTAAAACTGCATGAGTTTTAAAATAAATAAACGAGTGAATATTTATCAAAGCATTGTTCACTATCATTAGCAAAACATTTACTGAGCTCTTATTAGGGATACAGTGTCTAAGACGTAAAACAATTTAAGGCAAAGCCCCTGCCCTGGAAGAACTCACAGGATATTTGCATTAAAAAGAGAAAACATACATGACAGTGTATGCCAAGTACTAACTCAGCAGTACAGATGAGTGTTCACAGGACTTTGTTTTACTAAAAGATGTTTAAACATTAAGTCCTCCCACTGCTTTCAAACAATTACTATAAATTATATCAATTTGCATCTAATTCACTCTTCATTTTATCATATGCAAATTCCATATCAAATCAACAATTTTATAATTCTAATAATAGATCAGTAGTGCATATTTATAATGGGAAATACGATACATATAGTTATTTTAGGATGTGGTAAATATTTGTAGAAGCATATTACTGTCTTGCTTCTATCATCCAAGAATGACAGAGATAATTACAAGTCTGTTAAAATAAATGTAAATTTAAAGTTATGGTATGAGACTAAACTAAATGAAAAACAAAAAATAAGTCTAAAATCTAAAAATCCTTACTAAGAAAAGAGAACCTATCTGAACATCTAAATTACCTTTTTACTGTCAATATCCCCCAAAGAATCTTTCTGATTTGTTAGGATATCAAACAATATAAGCGAACCTATAAATAAAATAGAAGAAAGAAGGGACAATTTCTAAATAGCTGTCTTTTATACAAAAAAATAATAAGCCAATTACCCATGTAGCAAAATCTATGAAGGAGGAGTCTTCTTTCCACTCCACCACCACCCTTCCAACCCTTTCCAAATTCTTCATCACAAACAAGTTCTAGACCTCTGAATCTGATACTGATAAAAGACATTGTTTTTCAAAAACAGATGTCCTAAAAATGTGATTGTCCTCTCTGGTTACAGAGAATTCATTTGTTACCTAAACTATGACCAGCAATGGATACACCCCCTTTGAAATCAGGATTCCTCTGCAGAAAAAGTTTATATATTCGGTTCATTTCAGAAGCAACTGTGTCCACAATAGTTTGACAGTAGGTGGGGCTATTGTAGAAGAAGACATCCAGAATTGTGTCATTGGTAAAGTGCCTGAGGCGGTTAATGCTGGGCAGGGTTATTCGCTGTAGATCTCTGGAAAAAAGGAAAGATATTTTTAGCAGAAAACCAAACTTCCTATAACTTCTAGGAAGTTCTATAACTTCCTCTAAGTTATCTAGCTTAGCCTCCAAACTTAGACTTAGATATTTAAAGATGCAAGAGACAACTATCAATTTACAGAAAATATACAGGACAGAGAGAAATGCTTAATGAATCCAAAGGGATAACAAAATTCAGAGTGTGAGCTCTACAAGACAAACAACTGTTTCTTCAATACATAAACTGCAAGAAAATAACAGACAGAAAAGTAATCAAGAGATTAGGAGAGACTTAAAAGGCATACTTGAATTCCAGTTTAAACTATGTATATATGTGTGCATTTGTATTTGCATATATGTGTGTGTGTGTATATATATAAATATATATGTGTATAAATGAGATTAGAAAATTGGAAAACAACACTGTATTTGCTGGTACTAAGAATCTTTTCAGGTGTGATAATGGTATTACAGTTATATTTTATTAAAAGTACTTTCTTTTAAAAAAGTATTTATTTATTTTTAATATATCTTTATTGATTTCAGAGAGAGGAAGGGAGAGGGAGAGAGAGAAACATCAATGATGAGAGAGGTCACTGATCTGCTGCCTCCCGCACACTCCCTGCTGGGGATCAAACCCAGGCACATGCCCTGACCAGAATTGAACAGCGATCTCCTGGATCATAGGTCGATGCTCAACTGCTGAGCCACGCTGGCCGGGCAGGAGAGTCCATAGCTGAATATCCTTAATATAAAGAAACCTTCCCTGACGTTACCATAAAATTTACAAACAAAACTATTGGGCTTGGAACTTAAGAAAGCCATCATGTAAAACTAGTGGTACTGCCCAGGCGGTATGGAGCAGTGGTTGAGATCGACCTATGATCCAAGAGACCACGATTCGATACCCTGTTAGGGCATATGCCTGGGTTGAGGGCTCAATCCCCTGTAGAGGGTACACAGGAGGCAGCTGATCAATGACTCTATCATCACTGATGTTTCTCTCTCTCCCACTCCCTTCCTCTCTTTGAGATCAATAAAGACATTAAAAAATAAAAAAAATAAAAAATAGTTGTACCAATTATACCTCAATTATAAATGCTAATAACTCAATGTTTGGGAATTTCCTTTTTTCCCAAATTTGGACAAATATTATCTAAATATGATCATAATAACAGAAACAACAAAATACTATATACATCTTGAGGGAGGCTGGTTTTTGACATCTGAAGACAGAAATGCTTATACTCTATAGGAAGAAAGCAATGTTTGACTTTAATGCTAAAGAAATAAAAAAGCTGTAATAGTAAATACTAATGAGCCAGTAAAACATACTAGAAGAAAATGCACTCAGCTCTTTATTCCTAACTTGGACTAGTTAAACTAAGGGGTTAGTTAGCATTTAATAATATATCTCTTAAAAAAAAAAAAGACATAGGAGTACAAAAAACTTTTTGTTAAAACAAAATTTTAAATATACAGTCACTTACAGCACAAATGTCCCTAAGCATATCAATGATCGGAGAACATATTACAATCATGGTTGGTATTACTCACACATCCACACCAGTAGAATGCAGGGGACTGTGCCAGTTGACTGGAAGAAATTCTACCCTCCCAATCTGCTGATTTTCTTGGGCTTTCTTAAAATGTGTTTGCAGCAGGTTCAAGGAAACACTGCGAAAATCATTAACTGGAAGAGAAAATTAACTTACGCATCAACACTGAAGCAATGAATTTGCAGAATTAAGATGCAACAGATCACATAATTATACTCTCTATCTACATTTGCTTAGAACATACATTTACTTGAGTCAAAAATAGCAAAGTGGTATTCAGAAAAATTATGAATGCATATTAAGAAAAGCTGTTCCTTTAATACTTGCTTTTACCACACAATACATTTCCTCAAAGAAAAAGCTGACTTCAAAATTTCTAATGTGTCATGGGCATTGTTTCAATTTTAAAAAGGAAAGAAAAATATCACATGACTTGCAGTCAGATTCTTATTCTAACTTTCTGGTTCTTACAAACAACCACTACCCAATATTTCAGATTTTTGAAAAATACACAGCTGTTTGAAATTCATATTATGTCAATCTTAACCTTCTAAGGTTTATGCTTAGAAGCATTAGCTAGTAGGATAAGACTCTCAAATTGGGACAATTAGACTTTGAATACCATCAAGTTTTAGAGGATACTACCTTTCAAAATCAAGTTATGCTAATGACCAAAATATTCCACTTAGAATATCAAGAGGGTTATCACAGTATGAATTACAAAAATGACTGAAGCTTCCGTTATTCATTTAAACTGTATCATACTTACAGTCCCTTAAATTTGGAATGGTTAGTCATAGGACCATCACATCATAAAAGGATTTTATAAAGATTAAGTGCTTGTTCACTCAAGAATTATTAGTTAAGAATATAAACTATTAGCCTAAGGAATTTACTAGTACTTTAGGTCTAAGCTGGGAAGCTTTACTACCTTGTGACCTGTCTTTAGCTCTCCAAATCTTATTATGCAGCCGAGACAACAGACTAAAGACAACACTTTAACTCACAGGAGCAATGACTAATACTCCCCTTAAGTGACCTAACCTTAAATGCTTTGCAAACCTACCACACTGTACAATGCTTCGAAAGCGGAGGTCACAAGCTGGTCCAATTCCATGGACTACAAAAACCAAGTGGTCTATTTGTAAAGGTTCCCCTATAAACAAAATTAAAAAGAAAAATTATTCTATATAACTAGTCACATATTCTAAAATCAAACATTCACAATGAATAGGTTATAAAAACAGGCAAGATAAAATATAAGCAGATAATTTAAAGGACAAAAATAATCCTATACATAACTACTAAACATACAGTGATTTTACTTTTTCTTTTTTATCTTTATTGTGAAAGTATTACAGATGTCCCCCTTTTTCCCCCATTGACCCCTTCTAGCCCGCAACCATCCCCCACCCCAGGCCTTCACCACACTATTATTGTCTGTGTCCATGGGTTATGCATATATGCACATAAATTCTTTGGTTAATTTCTCCCCACCCACTCTACATTGTTTCTAATTTATCTTAAAGTAAATCTGTGAAAAAATTTTCAGGTTTTTAACACTTTTTTCCTTTGAAATAACTGCAATCTTACAGAAAACTTGAAGAGTACTACAGAAACTCACATGTACTTTGTACACAGACTCAACACTTTAACATTTACCACATTTGCTTTATTATTCTGTGTGTATTTGTGTGTGTGTATACACTTATTTGCTGAACCAGCTGGAAGCAGGCTGCATACATCAGATTGCACATATCACACCTGTCTCTGTAACCCTTTAATATTTTAATGTGTATATCCTAAGATTATTCTCTTATATAACCACAGTGCAGTTATTGAATTCAGGCAATTTTTAACATTAACAAAATAATTTTATCTAATATTCCATTTTTATCAATTGTACCAATAATGTCTGGCACGTATTTGAAGCCTGAAACTTTAAACCCATCTTTTTAATTATAGTAAGTCTAAGACTTTGTCCAAGAGACAAGCTATCTCCTCTGCAAGATAAAAGGAATTTTATAATCCAGTTAAATACATTATAAAACCAACCATAAATGACCCTAGATAGCAATGAGTAACCACCAAGGTCATCCTAAAAAATAGTTTTCCTTAGTTGAAAATCTTCAACAACAGGAGTTACCAATACTAAACTTCTAATCAAATAGGTGGAGTCGCTTTTCATAGAATTAGGACTAAATCAGTGCATCTGTACTTAAGGAATCCCTAATCAGTACTGCCAAATTTTACCCATCCTACCAGATGTACTTAACAACTTTAAAAGAGATTTCTGTATTTATTAAGATTCTTAGTAGATGAAGTGATACTAATATTAATTCCAAATAAGCTTGTACAATTAAAGATTATTTTTAAACCTTGAGGTAATCCAAATCCATAGAAAAAAGGTCACAATTTAAGCCATAAGTAAATAAGTATATCAGAAGATTAAAAAAAAATTAACAATTGACATTACCACAATGAATGTCGACAGAGATGTTCTCCGCCCCTCTCTTCACTGTTCTTGGTCGACCCTGCTCTGTGGGTGCTGAACCCCATTCATCAGACCCTGCAACTGGCTGGTAATGCACCATAAGCTTAAATAGAAAAAAATGTCAAAAACTTTAATCCTATAAGCTATTTTAAGCACATACCACTGAATTTTTCTGGTTCTAAAGTAGCTTAATAAATAAAATTAAATGAAACATTCACAATGACTAGATATAAAGATTCTGTACATTCAAGACATTTATACATCCTAAAGGGCAGGAACATCTTTCAAAACATAATACATAGTCAAATTTCAACTGGACTTTTGATATGCAACTCCTACAGCTATGGAAATGAGAACCCTGAAAATTTTTTAGCTAATGCTATACAATTTAAATATCTTATGCCCTGCCAGGTGGCTCAATTGATTGAGTGTCATCCTGTACACCAAAAGGTTGTGGGTTCCATACCCAGTCAGGACACATACCTAGGTTGTGGGTTCGATCCCCAGTCAGGGTGTGTACAGGAGGTATGGATGGATGCTCCTCTCCCACCTCCATGATTCTCTCTCTCTCAAATCAATAAAAATATCCTCAGGCGAGGATTAAAAAAAATAAATATCTTATAATTTTGTCAACTTTACCTCAATAAAGCTAAAAAAAGAAAAACACACATCAAGCTAAAAGACTTTTTTTTTTTTTAAATACCTTTGTTGATTTCAAAGAGAGGAAGGGAGAGGGAGAGAGAGAGATAGAAACATCAATGATGAGAGAGTTGTCTTTGATCAGCTGCCTCCTACACAACCCCCTACTGGTGACTGAGCCCCAAACCCGGGCATATGCCCTGACCAGGAATAGAACCTCGATCTCCTGGATCCTAGGTAGATGCTCAACTTCTGAGCCACGCTGGGCCAGGCAGGCTAAAAGACTTTCCTACACACGGAAAACATGCTACATAATGTATCAGTAATAATCTACAGAGGCATAATTTTCCCTAAGAAAATTATATTGTATAAACTGAACAAGGTAAATAATGGTGGTGGCTTCAAGTTTTAAGTTTCATAATTGTTACTGTAATATAAAATTCCCGAAGGTTAAGTAGAATCCCTAAGAAAAAGAAACCAATGAAGTTCTCCTTAGTAATACAATTAACATTTAATCCCAACATTAGAGAAAGGCTTTTAATTTGCTTTACCTTTGGATTGTGTAATACAATAATTTCTCTGTTGGGAGACTCCAGTTTCTTTTTCCATTCATCCTGAGTTACAGCAAGCATGTAAGTTTCCTTAAAAGAAAACATTTCATTAGATTTCTCTCATTGCTTTCCTATTAAAACTAAACGTTTTCAAGAGGATACTGCTAAATAAACAATTACAATAATATCCTATTCCAATTAACTGAATTTATTTTAAAATTACAACAAATAGTATGGGACAAAGAAAAAAAATCACTCCTACTTCTATCATCTAGACTGGAGATAAGTATTTTTCACATCATGATATATTTCTTTCAATAATATTAATGCATGTATATTTTCCATAAAATTATATAGTTTTTTCTCTTGATTTATCAAATTTATTTTTAAATTCTTTTAAAATACAACATTAATAGTATAGGACAAAGAAAAAATATCAACCCTAATTCCATCATCTAGACTAAAGATAATCATTGTTCACATTTTTATACATTTATTTCAATAATATTAATGTTCTACTCCAATTTAAGCAAATTTCAGACTGTTTTCAGAGCAGGAAAAATAAAAGACAAAAAGACAATCCTGTGGTCATAGTTTAAATATTGACAATAATCACCATTAGGGAAAATACTTTTTCGTTTAAAAGCATAACAATTTCCATAGTATATTTTAAAATCTGGAACTAAAACTATTTTATCCTGAAACTAACTTGCAAAAAGAAAGGCTACAAACTGTGTGCAGTTAGAACCAAACTCTTCCTGAAAATATCAAAAAAATATAAGTCACAGAGGAAGAAAATATTATTAAATAAGGAAAAATATTAAGAAAATGAGTTTAAAAGGGTCAAAGGAATACCTCTAATACTTTGCTGAAGCTCTCCGAGTAGGGAATATACTTATTATCTTTGTCTCCCTTGTAAAACCAGGTACATCGTCTCACTTCTGATGCTTGCTCATCCCAGTATACAGCGTACCGCATCCTCTCCCCCAAATGAACATCATACCGGCCCCCATCAGTGGGGACAACTTTCTCATTACAATCTTTTCCTATCAAGAATTGAGAAGAGGAAAAGAAGTACATATATCAAAATAAATCTCCCAAAATACAGTTCTGAGTTATACTCTAAATAATGTTATAAAACACATGAATTAACATTTTCTACTTGGATAAACATTAAACAAAATGGAATTCAATTGCTTTTTTTTTTTTCCCCAGTAATTTTTTACAAACCATCAAAACCATTCTTGGTTTTTGTTTGTTTTGTTTTTCAATCCTCACCCGAGGATATATTTTTTTCCATTGCTTCTCAGAGAGAGTGGAAGGGAGAGAGAAAGAGAGAAACAATGTCAGAGAGACACATCAGTTGGTTGCCTCCCACATGCACCCTGACCCACCCGGGTGAGGATGGAGCCTACAACAAAGGTATGTGCCCTTGGCTGGAATCGAACCCAGGACGCTTCAGTCCCCGGGAAGATGCTCTAACCAGGGAGCCAAACCGGCTAGGGCTCTTGGTCATCATTTTTCTCCTACCAGAGCCATATGCCTCTTCCAGCTGCTGTGAGTCCTCAGAGTTGAAAGGAATCCATGTCTCTTTAGAATCTATTATCTTACAATAAAACCAATGAGGAGAAACTGGTTCATACAAACTGCCAGCATCCATGTCTATTAGCTCAAAGGAACTACAAGAGTTTGGTGATGGGGATGGATCTGATGAGTCAACTGTTCCTGGCGTGATTCCACTGTTGACATGTCTCTCTCTAAAACACAAGATAAAAGAAAACTATCAGAAAAATTATTTTCCTTCTATTAACAGTGTAATTGTTCACAGACACAACTGGTCATTTTAAGGAGTCATTTCTGCAAAACAACAAAAAACCCCAACAACCTAAGGGAGTTACACAATTTAAAACAGCTATTAATTTATAAGTTATAATAATAGCTGGATTGGGGAGGGTGGTGAGGAGAGGGCTTTAAACAAAATGCTTCTTGTAGTCAGACCAACCACTTTGTACTGATCTCCTAATTCTCTCAGAAAACTGCATGGTTTTAGACAAGTTATAAAACAAAAAGAAAAGAAAGAAAAGAAAAGAATAAAATAAAATAAAAATAAAACAAACCTAGAAGCAAAAGAAACACACGATCAAAAACTTAATTGCAACAAGAACACTTTAACCCAATTTCCAATCTAAGTCTAATGCCAAAGGCAAAAATTTTACTTCCTCTTAATAAAACCTAGGTTTTAGGCTCCAGGCTCCCTATCATTACACACTTACATGATTACTGGAATCTTAAAATATTCCAAATAAAACTACTCACTTAAGAACCGGTCACTTTTTATTGACCCTGGAAGAGTGCTTAATTAGAGACTATGGTACAAAATCTGACTGAAAACAAACCCTTGCTTGGGGCCACTGTGCGCACGCGCGCGCGCACCCACAGACACGGTCCACGTCTCAGGTAAAAGTAACAGGTGACCTCAGGAGCCTCCTTCCCTTAAAACCGTGACCTATGTGTTTCTACCCCTTCAGCACTCAGACCACTCGGCACCCCTGACAACGCAGACACCGAGAGCCAACTGCAGCTGCCCCAAGGGGAGCGCGCACGGCCACCCTCACCTCAGCACCGGGCGCGGCGGGATGGCAAACCCCTGACCTCCTTCCGAGCGCACCTCTCCCGGCTCTCGGCCACTTTATCTCCTCCTGACACAAACTACCTCAGCCACCTCGGCGTGTCTTTTCTCCCCTGCGACCCCGGGACTCCTGCAGCCCAGATCTGGGACCTGAGAGCTCGAGGGCTTCTCTCCTCCCCCTCCAGCCCCGCAGACCGGAGCGAACCCACCAATGGAAACCAGGGAATGTGGGACTCAGTCGATACAAAGGGCCTCTTCCCTGGAATCGAAACCACCCCCACCCCACCGGGGCCGGTCTTCCCAGCATCCCCATTCCCTGCCTCGGGCACCGCGTCCTCCTCTACCCCTGGCATCACCATCCTGCAGTGTCTCCATCCCGCACCCCAGTCGGGCCTCCCTCGGTCCATCCGCCGACCCCAGCTCGCCGTCGCGTACTCACCCCGCAGCGTTGCTGCCTTTCACGCTGTCCTGTCCTAGCTGAGGGGTACACGACATTTCCCCGCGGCGGCCTTTCTCCGGAGCCGGGGCGGGGCGGGGCGGGGCAGGGCGGAGCCTGCGGCCCCGCCAGGCTCGCGCCCAACGCTGGGCTCCACCGCGCTCCCAGCGGACGAGCAGCGGACCTGGTTTCGGAGAGCAAAGGTGAGGTGGCTGTGACCAGGGCGTGAAAACGACGCGTGGGACTAGGAGGGCCGCGGGGGTACTGCCAGGAAGTGTCGCGAGAGGTGGAGGGAATCGCGCGAGATGTGGCTCCTCCCTGCAGGCAGGGAGCCGGAGCTCCGGGCGCCGGGTCGTAAGTGCGCGTGCCCTCCGCTCTGGGCCCGTGGGCGGTGTGAGGCCGGAGGTCATTAGAAGGCTGGGGTGCGGAAGACGACCTCGCAGCTGTAGGACTGCGTTTGCATCTCAGTGAAGGAAAGGAGGAAGGCCCAGCGCCCTCACTTAATACTTGGGAAAACAGGCCACCTGGCCCGCTGATACTCCGGCTACCCACCCTAGTAATGGGCCGGGGATGGTGCCGGAAGCCACGGACATGAGGGTGCCACGCCCCTGGTGAAAAATAGGACGGCCGGGCGCTAGCAGCAGCTGTGTCCACGCAGACCTCCACTTCTGGGTGCGGAGAACGGATACAGTCGGCACTTGCAAGGGAAAAAGGCTATCTCTGGGGCTTTGCCCCTTCACCCTTGCGTTTATTAGGCCTTAGGGGCTGCCAAAAAGATCTCTCTAAAAGAGGTACAGGTGAGCTGGACGGGATTTAAAAGCTGCAAGGGAAGCTGGAGACGTATTTTTGTCCAAACGAGATGACAACCGAAGTGAAAAGTTTAAACCAATTTCCCACAGTCAGCTCTCCTGAGTATTTACTTTTCTGGAAGACCTCAATTCCTTTGGGGGAATAATTGAGTAATAAAATACTATTTTCGAACTAGATTATTGGGCAAGGGTTTAGGGAATGTTTTTCAGTTTTGTTATTTCTTCAGAAACCGAAAAAAAGGAAAACCGAAATAGGGAATTCTTATAACACTAATTCTCCTATAGGTCAACAGCCACACATATATATCGACAAGTTGGTATCTTCTCAAATTTATAACACCTAAATAACTTCCGTTCTCTATGGAAAGGATGAAGGAGGCCAGGGCTGCGCCCCATTCTCTAGATTTTGTCAGATGATTGACTAATACAAAATAATAATAGTAACTAGCATTTACTGAGCTCTTACTTTGTTGTAGGTATAGGTGTAAAGTAAGCATTTTACAAGTATAATCCCATTTAGTCCCCACAGCAACCTGATGAAGTAGGTACTATAGTTATCCCTATTTGCAGAGGTATAATGACTCACCCAAAGTCATACTACCAGCAAATAACAGAGCGAAAATTATAAGCAGTCTGTCTTCACAACCCTGTACCTAAATAACTTACCTAAAATCAGAGTCATTTAAGTGACAGAACTGGACCTTGCATTTTAGTTCTCCAAGTGGCAGAACTGGAGCTTGAATTTAGGTCCTCTATCCCTAAATCCTGTTATCCTCTATACCAGCTGTTGTCAACTATTTTTGTCTCAGAGCCCTAAAGAGTGATGTTTATGTAGCTTGTATCTATCACTATTTACTATACTAGAAATTGAAACAAATTTAAAAATTTTTTAAATATATATATTTTAATACATTTTTATTGATTTCAGACGGGAGGAGAGATAGAAACATCAGTGACGAGAGAGTAGTCATTGATCAGCTGCCTCCTGCATGCCCTGCTACTGGGGATCAAGCCTGAAACCAAGGCATGTGCCCTGACCGGTAATTGAACATCCATCTCTTGGATCCTAGGTCGATGCTCAACCACTGAGCCACGCCTGGCCAGGCAAAATTTATTAACTTTTAAATAACAGTAAAAACCCATTTTGTGTAAATATTTTTATAGGAAAATAACTATTTTCCAAAATAATTTAAAAATCAGAGAAAAGAATGACATTGCTTCACATTTTTGTAAATTTCTTTAATTTCTGGTTTAATAGAAAACCATTGGATTCTTGTATTTGCTTCTGCATTTAATCTGCTACAATTTTAGTGTTGAAGTATATGAAGACAATCCAGCCTCATTCAACTATGTAGTTGGAGGAGTATTTTCATAGCCTTTTTAGGTAATTGTGGATATTCTTTTTAATACTACACTAAAACTCAACAAATGGTAGCTTAAAAAATTAGTTGCAATGTGGAATCTGAAAATATATCAATGAATTTTTTGTACTCCGATACATTAAAATTCATTGGTATACCTGGCACTTTGAATCGGTCTTTTACCTATAAATTATTTATGACATCATGTGTTGGTCTTTTGAAAAATATCAGTTCACTTGAGCTATGCAGTCTTCCAAATGTTAACACATTTTATTATACATTTTTTAAAATTGCCACCAATCTCAGAAAAGTCTTTTAAGTATTGGGAAGCTGTCAAGCTCATAGCACAGCAAAGTTTTCCAAAATTCTATTTTCTTGAAAAGGTCAGATTTTATCATTGCCAACAAATACTGTCAGTTGTTTTCCTTGAAGTGACAAGCTCACTTTGTTTTTGTGGAGATTCATAAGAGCCACCCCAAGATGTGCCTCAGTGGTATGTGGTTTATTTTGAGCTAAAGGCAACTGAGACCCTGTGAGCTCAGAGAGAAACTTCTGCCTCGCCCCTTAACTATCCGGAGGACTTTGAATGAGGAGCCTTGCCCATAATAGATTATCAGAGATAACCTTTTTGGACCTACTTATATGGCAGGGCAAACTATTAATCACTGATCATGTGCTCTCCCTGAAATGACCTGTGAAGCTCCAATGTGCCATACTTCATCCCTAGCTCAGAATGTTTTATATACCCATTTTCCCTTTCTGTCTAAACTTTTCTTGTATGCGGGGTTCTTGTGCACACAAAATTAAATTGTATTTTCTCTTGTCAGTCTGTCTCTTGTTGATTTGATTATTCAGCCAGACAAAAGAACCAGAGGAAGGAAAGGGGAATTTTTCCCTTCTCGTACTTCCAGGATAAGTTCTGCCAAATACCTAACTCTGAATTGCCATACTTTGTTAGTTGTACTTTCAAATAAAAACGTTCCATGAAAAAAAGTAGCTGGTTCAGTTACCAATTCAAATAATCAGTCAAGTGCTTTTTTCTCAAGAGACCAGCATACTTCAGCATGTGGAAATGTTTTACTCATACTATTTGGTCATATAGAATATGAAAATGTGAACTCAAGGATTAAGAATTAATAAAATTAGTTTTTGCTGCTTCATTTAGAGTATTATTCTTAAGTGAAACTGGTACTATTTTTATGAATGCACAGCAGTGGACAATGACTAATAGTACAATTTATTATTATTACTAGTTTGCCCTGCCATATAAGTAGGTCCACTGCCTTAATTCCTGCTAAGGCATCAGCAGTTTTACCCACCATTGCTTTTGCATCAACGGGGTGGGGGGAAAGGCAAATCATGTCTTAGTTATTAAGGAAATAGTTTTGAGCTTGTGATCCCTGAAAAGGTGTCTAAGATGACCCCACGCCCATAGTCCATGGACCATCCTTTGAGAACTATAGCAATTAAATGTGCCCATCCTGGAGCTTGGAATATAAAAGTAATGAATACCTACAGTACCTTCCCTGGAGGAGTTCACAGGAGAGACAAGCAGGTAAACAAATAAATATATCTTGTTTAGTGCTAGAACAGACAGGGACCAGACACTGCTAGTTACAAGAGTAATCAAAAGACCACCATACCTCCAGAAATTCTCTTGCAGTAGGTCTTTGGACGTGTATTTTAAACAAGTACTCCAGATGACTTAGATGCAGACAGTATGAGATCCACACTTTGAGAAATACTAACTTAAGTGGTATAAATTTCAGGTTCCCAAGCAGGCCCAGTAAGTAGTTTGAGAGAGAATGTCTTATGGTCTCTCTCAAAAAATATACTTAGTTTCACTAGCTATTGTTTGCAGCTGTATATCAAATCTACCAGCAAAGCCCTGGCCAGTGTGGCTCAGCTAGTTGGAGCATCATCCAGTGTACGGAAGGGTAGTGGGTTTAATTCCCGGTCAGGGCATATCCCCAGGTTGCGGGTTCGATCCCTGGTCAGGCACGTGCGGGAGGCAACCAGTTTCTCTCCCTTTCTCTAACATCTTTTTTTTTTAAATGTCTACCAGCAAAGACTTAAAAGGGAGAGAGATAAACTCTAAAATAAACTCTGAAATAAAAACTCAAACTGCTTTTTCCCTTTCAATTCTCTAGTGCGGAGGCAGGAAACATTTATTATTATAAAGGGCCAGATAAATATTTTAGGCTCTGGGCCATAGGTTGGTCATAACTAATCAGTTCCCCTGTTGTAGCCAAAAGCAGCCTGAGACAATATGTAAACCAATGAGTATGCCTGTGTCCCAATAAGACTTTACTTACAAAAATGGGCAGTGGGTTATATTTGGTCTCTAGTGGTAGTTTGCTGACTCCATGCTCCAGTGCAAGAGTTAATGCTAATGACCAGTAAGTTGCCTAAAGAGCAAAAAGCAAGGGACAGAAGATCAAATGGATTTCATATCCAGTTGGAATAATTTTAGGCATCAATTTGAATTCTCATTTCTTTCCAGAATAAATCATATTTCAATATTCTAAAAGTATGTGTTGAGTGCCTATCAAGGCATTAGGTGGTACAAGGATACATAGTTTTTAGAGGCAGAAGTCCTCAACCTTTGGTGGACACCTAGGCATCCAGAGTTGAGGAAACTCATCTCTGATGCTCCAACTATAAAACAAGACCAGGGCTTTGGGCTGTGACAGTGACTCTCAATCCCTAAAAAATGCTAAGTAGATTCTTTTAAAATGTAGATTTTCCAATCCAACATCCAGGAATTCTGTATAATCTACATTTTGACCAAGAATATACAGACTGCTACTGTTAGGCAAGGTGCTTAAATGAAGAACACCGAAGACCTGAGCTGTAATTTCAGCTATACCACCTTACTTTGTTTATAAAATCAGAATGTTAGAGCTGGAAGGAAATTTAGAGACATACAGTGTGATGTTCTCTTCCAGCCCAAAGTTGGTGATTTTTATTAAGTTCCCACCATTGATGAAAATGTATTTTATTATTTTATAGCCACAACTGAATAGTCCTTGCCCTCAATTTGAATAATCTTAGATTTTTTCCCTTTGAGGAAAGTGATTTGTACTTTCCTTATGATTTCTCTATACTACTTCACTGAGGGCTATTTGTTTTGAAAGCTGATAACTTCAGTGTAAACTTTACAGCAAGGTGGCTCTCCTCTAGCCTGTGGAGGTTTCCATCGTGCCAAGACCTCTTGGCTAGGGTGGTCAGATTGAGCAAATGTACATGTAGCAAATGCAAAATATAACACTGTTAGAAAAAAAAACAACAGGAGCAAATCTTCAGGAACTAGGGGTAAGCAAGGAGTTCTTTAGACACCCAACACCAAAAGTCTAATCCTTAAAAAGGAAAACTGATAAATAAGATTTCATCAAAATTTAAAACTTTTGTTCTGTGAAAGACTCTGTTAAAGAAGATGAAAAGACACCCTGGCAGGTGTCGCTCAGTTGAGCATCGTCCCATGCACTGAGAGGTTGCCAGTTCCATTCTGGTCCCTTGTGGGATTCCATCCCTGGGGGGGGAGGGGGGAGTGCAGGAGGCGGCCGATTGATGTTTCTCTCTCTCCCTTTCCCTTCCTCTCTCTAAAATCAATAAAAACACATTTTTAAAAGAAGATGAAAAGACAAGCTATAGACTGGGATAAAATATTTATAACCCACATATCCAACAAAAGACTTTTATCTAGAAAACAAAGAATTCTTAAAATTCAACAATGAAAACACAATGGACCCCAAATTTGGTTTCAATACCCTTCTTTAACAAGAGGAACCAGGGCTTCTTGGAGAAATAACTGATTCTAGGACTAGAACAGGAAATATAAAAGATGAACCTGCAGAATCTTGTAGCACTAGAAAATAAGGACTCGAAGAAGCAAAAAAGCCACACAATGAGAGGGTATGTCAAAAGGACAACTGAAAGAGCTCCCAGTGGCCAAAGCAAGACAATTTGAGCAACAAAAATAAAGCAGTACTAGATCATAACACAAAGTATAAAATAAATGAGCCCATATTGATATAAATTATTGATTAAACAAATAAATAGGAGAGAATAGACAAATCTCCCTTGCAGGGAAATTCCAAATAATTTATGATAAACACTCTCAAGGAAGTGGAGGCTAACTCCCCCATTCCTTAAGTGTGGAACTGCGTATAGTATCTTTCTTCCAACGAGTACAGTATTGAAAAAAGGGGGCAAAGAGCAACTTTATAGTGTAGAAACCTGACAAACACTACCTCAGCCAGGTGATTAAGGCTAGCATCAATAGTGTATGACAAGAAGGGCACTTACCTCTGTGGTCTTCCGTAAACCCACAGCCCTTGTAATTATGAGAAAAACATCCGACAATCCCAGTTGAGGGGCATTCTACAAAATATCTGACCAGTACTCCTTAGGACTGTTAGAGTCATCAAAAATAAGAAAAGTCTGAGTCACAGCCAAGAGGCTTCTAAGGAGATATGATGATTAAATGTAATGTGATATGCTGAACGGAATCCTGGAAGAGGAAAAGCATGTTACATAAAAATTAAGGAAATCTGAAAACAGCATTAGCTTTAGTTAATAAAAATGTATTAATACTGGTCCATTAGTTGTAACAAATGTACAAAACTAAAGTGCTAATAACAGTGTAGGTTATATAGAAAGTCTGTAGTATATCACAACTTTTCTGTAAACCTAAGTATTCTAAAATAAGTTTATTAAAATAAGTCCAGTTTGAAAATGAGCAGACATGCACAGACATCTTGTAGAAGACAATATATAGATAAGCCCACGAAAAGATGTTCAACATCATTAACCATTAAGGAAATGCTAATTAAACCACAATGAGATATCACTACACACCTATCAGAATGGCTTAAAAAGAAAATAGTGACACCAAATACTGGCAAAGATGCAGAGAAACTTTATACATTGCTGGTGGGAATGTACAATGGTATAGCCACTCTAGAAAAGTTTGATAGCTTCTTTAAAAATTAAGCATGCAACTACCATATGACCCAGAATTGCACCCTGGACATTTATCCCAAAGAAATAAAAACTTTGTCCACACAAAAATCTGTACATGAATTTACATAAAAGCAGCTTTATTTATAAGAACCTCAAACTGGAAACAACCCAGAAGTCCTTCAACAGGTGAATAAACTGTGGTACATCTGTATCTTAAGACTACTCCTTGGCAATAAAAAAAGTACTACTGATACAGGAAACAACTTGGCTAAATCTCAAGAGCATTATGCTGAGTATTAAAAAATGCCAATCTCTCTAATGGCTACATACTATACAATTCTACTTACATAACATTCTTGAAATGACAAAATTTAGAAATGAGAACAGATTAGTGGCTGCCAGGGGGTTTTGGTTTTAGCATGGTTGGAAAGGAGAAGCAGGTGTGGCTATAAAAGATCAACAGGAGGAAAAACTATGGTGACAGAATTGTTCTATATCTTGACTACATGAATGTCAATATCCTGGTTGTGACACTGCAGCAAAGTTTGCAAGATATTACCATTGAGGAAAACTGGGTAAATGGTACAAGAAAGCTCTGCATCATTTCTTAAAACTGCACGTGAGCCCGGCCGGGCGTGGCTCAGCGGTTGAGCGTCGACCTAGGATCCAGGCGATCGGGGTTCGATTCCCAGTCAGAGCACATGCCCGGGTTGAGGGCTAGGCAGCCAATCAATGACTCTCATCATTGATGTTTCTATCTCTCTCTCCCTCTCCTTTCCTCTCTCTGAAATCAATAAAGATATATTTAAAACAAAACAACAAAAACTGCATGTGAATTTACAATTATCTCAAAATAAAAATTTTAATTTAAAAAATACAGTACAGTAGTTCCCCCTCATCCATGGTTTTATATTCCATGATCTCAGTTACCTTTGGTCAGTTGCAGTCTGAAAATATTAAATGGAAAATTCCAGCAATAAACAATTTGTAAGTGTTCAATTGTGTGCCTTTCTGAGTAGCATGAAATCTTGCACCGTCCCGCTCCTTCCGCCTGGGACATAAATTATCCCTTTGTCCAGCATATCCACATTATACATACACTACACTAAGATATTTTGAGAGATAAAGACCACATTCATGTAAGTTTTATTAAAACATATTGTTATAATTGTTCTATGTTATTAGTTGTTGTTAATCTCTTATTGCGCCTAATTTATAAATTAAACTTTATATAGGTATGTCTGCATGGGAAAAAATATATATATAGGGTTCAGTACTATCTGCAGTTTCAAGCATCCACTGAGGGTCTTGAGACATATCTCCCCTCACATAAGGAGGAACAACTATACTCCCAGTTACACTTTCATTTCAGAAAAACAATCATTTTTAGTCCCAGTATGTCCCATGCAATATTTAGAACACACTTATACTAAAAGATGATGATTTATTGTTGATCTGAAATTCAAATGTAACTTGGAGTCCTATGTTTTATCTGACAATACTACTTATGGCATTAGCTTACCAAAATAAAGTATATATTGTGAAATAAAAGAACATTTAAGGGGTGGCTGAGAGAAAATGTACCCTGATCCCAGAAGCCCCTAAAGCCTCACTCTTAGCAACTGGCACCTCCTCTGCTTCACATTTCATTATAGCAAATGTGCTACCACTGCCCACTACTGAAGAAAAGCCACACAGAATATAAAACCCTCCTGTTTAAAACACAAGAGTGAAAATTATCCAAATAATATTCCCTTCCCAATTTAAAATAGCTATCCCACTCCAAGAAAGATAATAATAATAATAATTAAACAGAATAGTCAGGAAGCATTTTCTAGAAATAATTTTGGATCTCAAGTAAAGTAACACTGTAAAAAAAATACAACCAAGAACTACTAGACATCTGAGAAACCTAACATGATAAAGATGGAGATCAAAAAAGAAGCCCTGGCCAGTGTGGCTCAGTTGGTTGAGCATTGTCCTGTGCACCGAAGGGTTGCTGGTTCAATTCCTGGTCAGGGCACATACCCAGGTTGCAGGTTGGATCCACAGTTGGGGTGTATATGGGAGGCAACCGACTGATGTTTCTCTCTCCCTCTCCCTTCCTCTCTCTCTCTAAAATGAAAGAAGGAAGGGGAAGGGGAAGGGGAAAGAAGGAGGAGGGGAGGGGAGGGGAGGGGAGGGGAGGGGAGGGGAGGGGAGGGGAGGGGAGGGGAGGGGAGGGGAGGGGAGGGGAGGGGAGGGGAGGGGAGGGGAGGGGAGGGGAGGGGAGGGGAGGGGAAGAAAAGCCATTTTGGAGGAAATCCATTATTCATTAAGAACATCAAGAAATTATCATTAATATCCTCAAGATATAAAATGCTACAACCACAAAGAAAAGCACAATCCCATAAAGGAACACAGAAAAAATATTCTAAGGATTAAAAATATGATAGAAGAAATGTAAAATTCAAGAGTTGGAAGATAAAGGTGAGTAAATCTCCCACAAAGTACAGCAAAAAGGCAAAAAATGAAAAACAGAAAACGTAAGTAAATCAAAGAACCAGTCTAAGAGTTCTATAACCGAAACAGCAGGAATTGCAGAGCTAACAGATTAGGGTGGTGGTGGAGGGAAATTAACAAACGATGACAACAATTCATAGGACTTAAGGGCATGAGTTTCCAGAATGAAATATGTCCAGCAAATAGAGAAAAACAGACCCACCAAAGCTATACCTTAGGAAATTTCAGAACAGAGGGGACAAAAATATCCTACAAGCTTCTTGAGAAAAAAATTGTTTCATACAAAGGACCATGAAAACACATTTTAAAATATGCAAGATGTAAAAAATTATGTCCCACGTACCCTTTCCCAGGAAACTACTTAAGAACAAGCTCTATGAAAATGAGCAAATAAACTAGGAGAAAGAGAGGCTACAGAAAAAAGGAAACCAACAGGATGAATAGAAGACCCAGAATGGAAGTATGCACCAGAAACATACCTGTTTTCCAGTCAGAGGGCTCTAGGAGAGACTTTTTCCATTTAAAATTGATAAAATATATGTCTGATCATCCTAAGAGAAGACTTAGACAAATGATGGACGGTTTGAGGTCAAATTAACCATAAGTACATAAGCAAACAAAAATAAGACAAATTATTAATTCCAGGGAAAACAAGCTGTTCAGGAAAGTTAAAGTAATCACAGTTTACTGCATGACTGAGCTCTGGTTATCCTTTACATAGTCAACAAAATTACCATATACCTAGATCGAAAAGTTGAGGGAATGAGGACTGAGATGTGTGTATGTTAGAGGCAGATAAATAAACCTAAACTTTCATCTTCTATAACAAAAAATCAGTAGCAATTACCTAAAATTCACAAATCAAGAAGCTATTGAAAAATATGGAGTGTTTTTTTTTAAACTCAATTGAAAGTGGTTGCTTTTGCAGAATTAAAAATGGGAGTGGGAGCAGGAAAAAGTTCCTTTTCATAGAATTGACTCTTTAAAATCATAACTTCCTTAGAATTATTTAATTCTTTAAACTCATAACTTTTTAGAAAGATGAAAAAGAAAATTTCCAGTCATCAACTATCCACCCCCAAAAACCTATTTTTAAAATGCCAACTTAATCCATATTCTTAAAGCTTTTTAAAAAGTCTGCATAGCCCTGGCCAGTGTGTTTCAGTTGGTTGGAGCATCGTCCGTCCCGTACACCAGAAGGTGGTGAATCTGATTCCCAGTCAGGGCACATACCCAGGTTACAGGTTCAATCCCCAGCAGGGGTGCCTGCGGGAGGCAACCAATCAATGTTTCTCTTCCTCTCGAAAATTCAATAATAATAAAAATCCAATACTTAAAAAAATGTATTTTTAAAAATCTGCATATCTTTAACAGTATTACATCAACCAGCCAAAGAAGTATTTTTAAAATTCTATTTTAAAAAGCATTTCAAAGAATTCCACCCCAAAAATGTAGAGAAAAGCATAACCCATCCCCCAGATATTTCGTTAGGGCTTGTTTATCTAAATATTCATATTGGTGTTTAGATTTGGAACAACTGTGGCTTATTATAAAAAAGACATAGTTGTGTTTAACATGCCAGGTCTGGGTAACTTTATTCAAGATTTTGACAAAAATTATCCCCAAAGTAATATAAATTTAGACACTTTAAAAAAGTCCAGATGTGGAATTTCAAGAAAATTTTGAATTCAGTCTGGAGTCAATACTAAGTCAAAAGCTGAAGCAAATCCACAAAACATAAATACTACTTTCCTTCATAAGTTCATTATATTTTCTGAAACAGGTTAACAATTTAGTTTTTCTTTCTTTGATAATTGGTATTTGGAATTAGTTTAATTTAATAAGGCTTACATCTTTAAGTTCTAAGTTTGTACTTATCCTGAATATTTTACTATAATTAAAAATATAAATCCAGAAGCACTAACCCTTCCTTACAGAAGAATTCTAATTAATAAATGTAGAATGAGAGAAATATAAAATCACCATTAGAAGACCACAGTAGTAACTGACACAAGTAAGATTTGCAATGGATACAAAAATGAGTGGGCAAAGGTTTAAGCAGAAACAGGACATTTGCATAGTCTCAAAGTATCTCCAGCAAATATTTAGTCATCACAAAAGAAACAGCAATTTTCAGTAGAGAATCCTAACAGACACCACCTTGGGTAGTGATTAAGGTTAACAACACCAGAAATACATTACACCACCAGGTGTCATAATATACTGCCACAGATTGCAGGACCCTACAGACACATGACAACTATGTGCAAGGTGGGAACCTGGATTAGATCCTGAACAGTAAGTAAAAAGTACATTAGTGAAAACTCTAAGAAAATCTCTACTTTTTAAACTCTCTACTTTAGTTAATAGTATTGTATCAAGGCTAATTTCTTACTTTGACAAATGGTCTATAGTTATGTAAGATGTTAACAGAAGGGCAAGTTGAATGAAGAGTATACAGAAAATACTATTTTTACAACTCTTCAGGAGGTCTAAAATTATCTGAAAATTTAAAAAAATAACTTAAGAAACATACACACATATGAATATAGTGCATAATGTATTTGTGTGTGTATATACATATAAATCAAGACAATGGAAACTGATATCTTGGGCACTCAGTTAAATAGTAGTGTTCTCTCCAGAATTAATCATTGTCTCACTGGTTTATGTTAACTTAGCTTTAAGGGTCTCCCCCTTCTACATTTTGTTTCAAGTACAGTTTTCTAATTTTCATAAAAAAGCCTTTTTAAAAATTCCTATATTAGGCCAAAAATAAAAATCCTAGAATAAAATTATCACATTATCTCATAAAATCACTCATCCCAACCATAAGACCCAGCCATTATTTTTACTCCATTTCTTCTCATAATCAATTATGTTTGTATTCGTTTTGTATTTTTTTTAATAAGGAGAGGAGATGGCTGACAGATTTATTACAACTAGTAGGCCTGGCAGTCTAGAAAAAAAATATTATCACTTGGATATCTTATTAAGAAATAGCTGCTTTTCCAATAACAGATACTGTATACTAGAAGTCACTTCAGGTGTAAAAAGTAAATTACTTACCTAAGGTCTCTTCTATACGATAGCATAGAGCTACCCAATTAAGCCCAGCTAAGACCCTTTCAATATCCCTTCCTTAAATTTGGCTCAAAAATGATTGTTATTAATGATAATAAACATCTTTTTATAAAACAGGCAATACTTCTATGCAATTTATTCTAGGGAAATAAAGATAAACATCAAATCTACTTTTAAAAGAAAAAAATATTTCCCACTCTAGCTATGGCTGATTCATTCCCTGAGCATAAATTCTCTTTTACCCTCATTGTTTTTTACTATAAACTGAGCTGAAGTCTGCTCATAGGGATCTTGACAGTGAAACTAATATTTTAAATGGAGAACAGCATTTCCAAATTATTACTTTTTACAGTTACTACTTCTACCCACTGTGGCATTTAATTTTTCATCTGTTACCTATCGCAATGCTCCATATGGAAGCAGCACTAGTGAAAAGATAATAAAGAGGAGGAAAGGAAATATTAAAGTGGATCTTTATCCAAATGTAATAAAAGAGTAAAAAAGAAAAATTGGCCACAAACATTTTCATTCCTGTGCCCATGCCATTTCCAAATTGCCTTCCGCTATTAACATGAAAAGTATAAGTGGTAAAATTCTAACCTAATGATCTATACAAAAAAGGAGACAATTTACCTCAGAAATTCACTACACATTGCAATATATTCAAGCGGTGAAAAGATAGAAATTCATTCAGAAATACCATACTATCTGGCTGTCAATATAGTCTCTTGAATAATTATATTAAACGTATTACTACAAAATGTACCAAGAAGTAGAGAATAACATTATATTTGTGAACTGCAAAGAACAAAACAAAACAGTGGTCCAACAAGGCTAAAGTCCAAGCTGTAATTACACACGACGTGTACGTTGAAAGCAGTCACAATGTACAAAAATGTGACAAGTAATCCAGATGTTTTAAAAAACAGAACCTGTTTGTCTCAGATTATATCCAGTCTCATCTGGTAGGTTTCTGAAAAGCCTGTTACATAAAGTGTATTTCCCTCCTGCTGATAAGAAGCAGTTTGCAGATATCCATAAATTTCTTAATAAGTGAGCCTACTTGGCAATACTGGTTTCTCCACAGTTTCCTACTACATTCATTGGTCTGAAAACTGAAAACAACTCATAACGAAAATGTTTTTCCAAGTCATTTACCAGTTTTTCAAGTTTAGGTCAAAGGACAGTTGGAATGTATTGCTTGCTTCTTGTCATCAACAGGCATTTCAAAAAGAGGGTAATTAACCAAAATCAGCAGTTTTGGTCAAGTTAGTAACAGGCTTCCCCTTTGTTCTAAATCCTTTCATAATCCTTTTTTTTCCAATTTTTCCAGTATGGCCTGGATTTTACAAACAGCCTCTTTCCTGGCCTGTCGGACAGAGTCCTGGCCCCCAGTTTCAACTGAATCCAGTTCCAAAAGTTCCTTGGTTAACATCTCTTCCAGAAGCCAGTATGCTTTGTCTGTCTTTTTTCCTACGAACTCTTCTACTTCTTGCTCAAGATATTGGACCTTCTCCAGCACTTGTATGATTTTTTTAATACTTGGGGGAGGACTTTCATCTGAAGACAAACACTCTTCAGGAAGATTATTACTTTGCTCTTGATTGCTGGGCTGTTCATTGGTGGTGTTACCATACATCTGAGGCTCAGCACTATACTGGACTTGGGGATCCAAAAGATCTGAATTATCACTGGTCATTGTTCCCGAAGACTCGTACTGATGGACACTGCTAGGAAAGTTGTGCTGGTTCATGCCTTGCTCTGATTGGCTATAGGGGTATGAGGAATCCTTGAGGTGGGAGAGCAAAGGGGGGGAAAAGCTGTTTTAATGGGAATCCATCAACATCAGATTTGTTAGCCCACATCTTTCACCTGACCAGGAAGGTACATGAAAAGATTCCCCACCAATAAAACTGGACTTTCCTCATTAATGAATTGAGAAAAACAGCCCTAAAAAGATAAAAGGGAGTACCCTGTCAAGTAAAAGGCAGAGAATTCCTGTGTATAATGGCTGGAATCTACCTGGAGTGGTTCATCATCATGAACACCTCATAATCTACCCTTACTACTTCACAATCCACTGACTGACTTAATAAAAAGAAATTAGATAGTTTTGCCCATAAAGAGTTAAAACCTTAGGACAGATGTTGAAAAGGAACATAGTCACAAGCAAATGATGTTGAAACCTTTGATTTAATTAAACCATGCAATTTCATATTGGTTTTGTTTTCTGTCTATAGATTGAGGTAATAAAATACAATCTTTGACATTTTAAAAACATTTAGGTAGTATTACAACAAAGAGTAAATGAGCTGTCTTTTAGAAAGAGGATGTGAACCTAAAATTGCTCTAAAAAAGAAAGTCTCTTTTTTTTTTAAAAAAAGAAATTGGGCTAGGTAAAGCTATAGGTGGTAGTTACCAACTTTTTGCAGTTAGTCCCCACTTAACATAGACAAATGCAGAAGAGTTTCATTTTATGCTTTGTTAACTACCCAAACATCAAAAGAACAACATTTAGGTCTCCTACCTTGGGCTGCTGGGGTGGTGGTGATGGAGGTGGCTGAGGAGAGCCACTGCTAGGCCATGGTGAAGTACTTTCACTCATGTAAAGATTCCCAGGCGGTGCAGAGGGTGCAGCTGAAGGCCAGGGGTAACGGGTTCCCATTCCATAAGCACCAGGAGAAGCCCACGAGTCCTCTTGTGGTCGTACTGATGGTCCTGGTTGTGGAACACTACGATTACCATCCCCATAAGGATAATGAGGCAGGGTCACTCCAGGGTTCTAGATTGAAAGGAAGGAAACATGCTGGTCACTGCTAAAAAAAACCTTAAAAGTAATGAAAATATTCTAGTATTAACAGGTTCTGAGATGCTTCCTCTCTCCTTAACAGAGTATATTTTAGCTACTACTGGGCTAAATTATAACATCTCTGATCAGTTATAGTAATTTCTCCAAGCCTAAAAAAGTTTGGTTCCAAAGAAGAAATACGGTCTAAAATTCAATGTCTGAAGCACAACATGAGTCTGCCCCAGACACACTATAAATAAGTAGACCCGTATACTATAAGGAAGCAGAAACAAAGACATATTTGTGGATGAAAAAGGGCCCCATACTAAACCTGACAAGCTCAGGGGAGGCCTGCATGACAGGCCTTACAAACTCAGAGACCAAAAGTAACCACATACAATGGTTTGAAATTAAAACTTCCTAACTAAAAGTGAGTCTTGGTGGGTAGTCATGTCTTAGGTATCTTCTTTGACAAAGGTCAATCTTTACCTTAACTGAGCCTATTGTCCTTTTGCATCTATGATAACATACCTTTGAAATGTCAGGGTCATTTCCTTTTCTCCAGGCCCCTTAGGACACAGTCTCCCACCAGAACACTAGACCACAGAGCCCCTCACTGTTATCTTTTTCCCTGCACACCATCTCTCTGTGCTGTAAATGTTAACTGTTTACTGTCCTGCACCCACCAATGTAAAAGAAGTATCTGTCTCTCCATTTTACTCTTTATCCAGCCTCAGAGATTTCCTCACTTTGCCTTCTCCCACCTCCCTAATCTACCACCATCGGATTTCATGTAACTGCCTTAGGTTTCCTCCTTTCATTCTAATGTATAAAATAAGGTGCAAAACTGCCATTCTCTGGAGCATTTTCTCAATTAGTTGAGATTTTGCTTCCTGGCAATTGTCATCAGTTTGGCTCAAATAAACTCAAAAATTCTCTAGAGGTTTGGACATTTCTTACGTCAACATATTAGAACTCCTCTTAGAACAGAGAAATAAACATGGCATCATTCATAGAATATTAAAAAATACAAATCCAACAGAAAAATGCTCACCTGTGAAGCAGGATATCCTGGAACCTGCGTCCTAAGAGGAGGTGCTTCAGTCTGGCAGTCCTGCTGGGGATATATCCAACGAGAGACTGGGGTTGGGCTGCTGCCAGGTGAACGGTAAGTGCTTGGAACCTCTGTAGAGTAATTGGTCTGAGAATACCCAGGTGCATAGTAAGCCCCAGAGTAGGAGGCAGTATTTGCCCCAGGGCCAGTGGAATATGGTGGGCCATATGCTCCATTTGTATAAGAATTCAAACTCTAAAAAAAGCAAAATTGAGAGAAAACAAGATGAGTAAAAGTTGAAATGCCCCAACTTAATGCCCAACTTTGAAAACTTTGGAAAGAAAAGAGATCAGTAATGAAAATATGAACTACTAAGCAATCTTTGAAGCATTCTTTCATATATCATAATCACATGCCATGTATTAAACTCAGATTATCACTGTAGAGTCTGTGTCATAACAATGGGAGAATACACTGTGATGAGATGCCTTAGAGTACTGCTTCCATTCCAAACATTTCCATAGGTAGACCTAAAAATTAGACCTAACAGCAGAGAACTTGTACTCACAGAGTGGGGAGGGGATTCTGGGAAATGTGGGAGAATGGCTAAAGAAAGCATAAAATAATCATGACACAAAAGAAAAAAAGACTACAGAGACAGACCTAGCTCTACCAGAGGCCCTGTGTATATAAGATCATAAACTTATCTTTGCAGGGTTATTGTGAAAATTAAATGAGATGACATATATAAAATGTTTAATATAGTATCTGGCATATAGTATGGTCAATAAATAGTAATTATAATATCATTGGTGTTGGTATCATTATGACAAGGCCAGGAAATGAACCCAAATCTGACTCCAAAACTCATGTTCTTTGTACTATCCCACTCTGCTTCCCAAATAATAACAGCAGACAAGAGACACATTACTCATTTATTGCTTACTGTAGTTTTAAATCACCTAGCTAGACTATTATTGACATCCAGGATCCTGAGTTTAGTAATCCAAACAAATCTGAACTCTAAATTTAAATAACTACTTTAATGTTTTCTATTAATTTCCACTTTACCTTTTTTAAATGGTTAAAACACAGAATCAAGTTTTCCAGTACTTGTCTTTCTCCCTAAGACTACATAATCTTTCCCACTTGAGATAGAAGAACAAGAATCCTGTGATGTTATCGAGACTTATTGTGGTGATCATTTCACGACATATACAAATATTGAATCATTATGTTGTACACCTCAAACTAATGTATTTCAGTTATACTTCATTAAAAAAAGAATCCTCATCTTATACAGCTGTTAATGACTGAAGAAAATGAAATTCAAATTTGATTCCTAATCTAACACATCAAAAAGTGAGCTAAATCAATGTGGGAGAGAGGTTATAAGACTATGGAAAATAACTTAAATTCCTAGTCATACTTTTATGGCAAGAGAATAAAAGACAGGCTATTATCGCCACACGCCTGAGAGAGGTTCAACTGAAGATCCCAGCAAGGCAGTTTTTGAGTAGGACAGCAAGCCACCCTTTTAAAACCAGTAGGAGGCAGCTAAGGTCTTCTGCCCATGGGTTGCTGTTCCTAAACAAAGAATCCTTTAATACAACATACACAGTTGGAGACTTGAAAAAACATCAAGCGACTTTATATACTGGTTTTTGTTGTTGTTTTTACTGATTTTTAGAGAGAGAGAAAGGGAGAGGGGAAAAGAGAAACATCGATATGACAGCATCGATGGGTTGCCTTCTGCACACCCCCTACCGAGGCTTGAGCCCGAAATCCAGGCATATGCCCTGACGGAATAGATTCAGCAACCTTTCGGTGCAGGGACAATGCCCAATATACTGAGCGACACTGGCCAGGGCTCTGTGCTGTTATTTAACTTCTAGAAATCCTAAGAAAGTGATTCAACTAAAGAAAAAGTTACAGGCATAAATCTGTTCATCACAGCATTATTTATAATCGCACAAAACTGTAAACGCCTAAATGTCCTATAATAATAGAACGATGAAGTAAATAATGGGCTATTCATTGAGGGAATTTTACTCTGCCTTAAACGCCACTGTTAGCCCAGCCACAGTGGCTCAGTTGGTTGAGCATCATGCAGTGCACGGAAAGGCTGCCAGTTCAATTCCCAGTCAGGGCACATGCCAGGTTTCAGATCTGATCCCCAGTCAGAGAGTATACAGAAGGCAACTGATAGATGTTTCTCCCTTACATCAATGTTTCTTTCTCTCTCTTTCTTTCTCTCTCTCAGCGAGTCCTTGGGTGAGGATTTTTTTAAAAAGTCACTGTTAGAACTGACCAGATTATTTAGTGAAATTAAAGAATTACTTTTAGTGTTTTTTCTTTGAGTTTTAATAATAGCATTGTGGTATATTTTTAAAACTTTCTTATATTTTAAAGATATATATGTATTCACAAGTGAAATAAATGATGTCTTCAATTTGCTTCAAAATACTCCAAGGATATAGGTGAAACAAGATGGTCATGTATTTACTGATTGTTGTTGAAGCTGAGAGATGGGTACATGGGAGGTTAACACGAAAAGTACATATGATAAGTGAAGTCATATAAGAAAGTGTATATACAGTAAGTTTAAAGCTGTGTAAACATTATAGGGAAAAGGCTGAAAACAAGTCTACCAAAATATGGATATGTTAGTGTGGGGAAAACAATTTTTCTCCCATCCTTTTAAGTTCTTTTATCTGGACTAATAAACTAACAAGAGAAAGAGTAACAGGAGAAAATGACCAATTTTATTACATATATACATTCAGGGGTTCCATGAGAATATGAAATTCAAGGTCACATTGGGCAGTTGAGGCTTATATGTTATTCTGGACTAAGGAGAGGGAGGAAGGGGTCTAGTATTCAAAGTGAAAGTAAGCAATTTACCCTAGATAAGAAAGAGCAAACATGTGATAAACAAATTCTTGCCAGGCCACCCAGAAACAACAGGACACAGAGGAGAATCTAACAGAGACTTACTTGGATCTGCCCAGTCTGTCTGCCACACTTAATTCACATATGCTAAGGTAAATAGCCAGAGAGAATAGCTCCCAGCCATTAAGCAAGTTTTTCTGTCTGAATTCCTTTAGGTAAGTGAGAGGGTCAAAGGGTTTTTCTTAATCTTTTGTTTCTTAAAAATAATTGGCTTAAAATAATATCTCAAAAGGACTATTTGGGGGTGGGAAACTCTGCTTTTCCTCATTAGGATAATAGAATTAAGAGTGTTTCTTTTACCCTTTTCTTTATTTTCCAATTTTTTAATAATAAAGATGTATTCTTTTGTAAAAAAAATGTTATGCTATTAAAAATGTCATGAAATCCCATATGTATCTAGAATCCAGCGGGCTACTTGGACCACAGCTACTTCATTCGTATCTAAATAGACTATTTTTTATAATAAAGGGAAACTTGTATCTGATGACAGCAAGCTGTGATTTGAAACTTGTCAGCTGATATGTCAAGAGATGAATTCTGAAACTGAAGAATTAAATAAAATCTTTGACAGTCATTGAATTTCTGTAAAATTCTCATTCTGTATTCCTGAGGAAATCAAGAGACTGGAGCTCTTTAAACTCAGAGAAATACTAACTGCTGCTCTTGTTCTAGATGTAAATATAGACATGACTTAGCATTCAAAAGTCAAAATAAATCACACCATATGGCATCACATTGCAAGCTAAAGATTATCTAGTATGATATACTTCTTCCAAAAGGTGGTTTCACAGTTAATGGACTATTGTGTGGATGTAGAGTCTAAAGAGGAGGAAAGGGGTCAGGTCTCTCATCTAGAAAAACAATATACTGCTCAAAGAATTCCTTTTCCATTTAGTAAGTGAATATCAAATAGCAAACAAATATAATCCAAGTCAAAACAAAAATTCCTCTAGCAACACCACAACTCCTCCTGTTTAGTTTATATTGAAAAACATGGAAAGCTCCACCACAAAATACTCCAAGATTTCATAATTATCAGCAGTCAACATCAATTTGAATTTCTACTAATCATTTTTGGAATTGCCAAACCTATTATTATCCACCAGTTGTTTCCTCATGCACTACTTCTGCTTATAGAAGTATTCCAATTTTTGTCTCACAGGAACACCTCACCATAGTAATTAATTAATAAGCTGTATTTTACAACCTAGCTACCCTTTAAGTTAAATGAAAAAGTGTTACAATGCCTTTTTGAATCATGATTTCTCAATTCAGAATGTTATAAAAGGACTTCAGTTCTTTGTTAGATCATTTCTATCTCCAGGCACTCTGTGTTCTATGGTGTAATCTCTCAGAAGCCAAGAGAATATCTCCTTTATCAGAAAATCAATGTGAAAACACCCAACACCTTTCATCCTTTAGAAAGTTCAAGGAAAAGAATTAATGATCAATGAGAGGATTTTACTTTTTCTTGGGGAGAGAGGGGAGAGAGAGGGGAAGGGGATGGGGGATGGGGGAGGGAGGTGGAGGAGGGGAAGGGAGGGGAGAGAGAGAGATCTATTGGTTGCCTCCCGCACCTGCCCTGACCAGGATTGACCCCGAAACCTGGGTATATGCCTTGACTAGAACCAAACCCTCTACCTTTTGGTGCATGGACAAGGGTCCAACCAAATGAGCCACACTGGCCAGGGCTCAATGAGAGGATTTTAAACAACCCACATCATTACTAGAAAACCTGCATGTTTGTCATACAAATTACTTCCTGGTTTTGAGATGTCTCAGAGATACCTTTTCCCAAGTACCCACTAAGTCGGCAGATCACAGAGCTACAACGTGCATGTGTACAAAAGAACATGGAGTCAGTAGAATGTGTATTAACCTTGCAGTTGCTAAAGATGTTGGTTAAAGATGAGCTAATGATCATTTTTCAGAAATGTTTCTAAGTTTTTAAGTCTTCTGAAAAGTAGTTTGGCAGCACAGCAAAGAAAATAAAGAAGTTCCTGGCCCAGTTTCACAGGTCTGAAACAAGCCAAAGAGGAAGAAAATCAAGACAGGCTTCTTTCACTTTCAGAAGTCCTTGATGGAAATGAAGGAGTTATTAGAGCAAATAAGAAGTAATCTTAGTTTAAAGAACTCAGAGAATACCTCACGAACTTCATCAACAGTCTGGCGACACAATATCTTCTGCCTCCAGAGATACAGCCTCTGTATGAATTGGTGTACTTCAGTGCTGCTCACACCCTGCTCCATGAACCGCCCTACATGCTCCTTTTAACAATCCTTACTATTAGCTGAAGAACGAAGCTCTGAAAAATGAGGAAAGCTATATATCAAAGATTGCCCCCAATACCTGCACAGCACATAAACTGCACCTGAAATCGAAGCAGGCAAATCAACTTCATGGATCGATCAAAAGCCTTAGGAACATTAACAGCTTCTAAAGAAATGGATGTAAATTCCACACTCTCAGAAAATAAGTGCATGAAATTATGCATTCTTGGTTTATTAAAACTGCTTCTGAATTAGAATGTTTAAGATTTATAAAACCTACCAAAAAGAAGAATGATCATGTGGCAAGAATCCCCACGTGATGTTTCATCAGAAAATACATGTGCTACTTCATACAGGTGGATGTCTAGATACCTTTGGGTCACTGCTGTTGCTTTCAAAAAATTATTATGAAATAATAACAGACTCTTTCTTAAACATATGTAATATATGCATGTAATAAATGCGTTTACCTAAAGGGGGAAATGTCATGTCATAAGAACGATCTTTATCAATAAGATCAATTGATGAAATCATAAAAATTAACATCACTAAGAAAACTTGTGACTCATGACTTTAAGGAATTTTGTCTTTCTCTTACATTAATTGTCAAAGTAATGCATGCTACTCTTCAAATTGATCTATATGCAATCCCAATGAAAATCCCAGCTACCTTTTGTGCTGAAATTGAAAGGTGATCCTAAAATTCATATGAAATTGCAAGGGACCCAGAATAGCCAAAACAATCTTGAAAAAGAAAGTTGGAGGACTCCTATTTACTGATTTCAAGTTTTACTACAGAACTATAGTAATCAAAACAATCTGATATTGCCATAAGGACAGACATAGAGATCAATGGAATAGAATTGAGAGTCTAGAAATAAACACATATTTATGGTCAACTGATTTTCAACAAGGGTACCAAGGTAATTCAATGAGGAAAGAATAGTCATTTCAACAAATGGTGCTGAGATACCTGGATAGGCATGTGTAAAGGAATGAAGTTGGACCCTACTTCACATCATCTACAGAAATTAACTAAAAATGGATCACAGCCCTAAATGTAAAATCTAAAACTATTTTTTTAAATATATTTTTTTATTGATTTCAGAGAGAGGAAGGGCGAGGGAGGGAGAGAAACACCAATGGTGAGAGTCATTTATCAGCTGCCTCCTGCACGCCCCCTGCTGGGGATCGAGCCCACAACCCTGGCATGTGCCTTAACCTGGAATCGAACTGGGATCTCCTGGATTATAGGTCGATGCTCAACTGCTGAGCACGCCAGCCAGGCTAAAACTATTTTTTTAAAAAGCTCTTAGAAGAAAACAGAGGAGCAAATCTTTGTGAACTTGGTTTCGGTGATGGTTTCTTAGGGCACCAAAAGCAAGAGCAACAAAAGGAAAAAGATAAATTAGACTTCAAAATTAAAAGCAACTGTCCTCCAAAGGGCACTATCATGAGAGTGAAAAAAAGCCCTGGCCAGTGTGGCTGGGTTGGTTGAACACTGTCCCTTGCGAGAGGTCGCAGGTTTGATTCCCGGTCAGGGCACATGCCCTGGTTGTGGGCTCGATCCCTAGAAGGGGGTGTGCAGGAGGCAGCTGATCCATGTTTCTCTCATCGATGTTTCTTTCTCCCTCTCCCTTCCTCTCTTTCTAAAATCAATAAAAAACATATTTTGAAAAAGAGAGTGAAAAGACATCCACAGAATGGGAGAAAATATCTGTAAGTCATATATTTCATAAGGGACTTTTATCTAGAATACATAAAGAACTCTTACAACTCAACAATAAAAAAATCCCAATTTAAAAATGGACAAAGGATCTGAATAGACAGTTCTCCAAATAAGATATAAGAATGGATAATAAGCATGTGAAAAGGCCCTCAACATCATTAGTCATCAGAGATCTGCAAATCAAAACCACGATGAGCCCAGATGAGCCCAGCCTCCGGTGTGGCTCACTGGTTGAGCACTGACCCAGGAAACAAGAGATCACAGGTTCAATTCCCAGTCAGGGAACCTGCCCGGGTTGTGGGCTGGATCCCCAGTGGGGAATGTGCAGGAGACAGCCGATCAATGATGTTTCTCTCTCATTAATGTTTCTATCTCAATCCCTCTCCCTTCTTCTCTCTCTAAAAATCAATAAAACATTTTTTTTAAAAAAAAAACAACACAATGAGATACCACTTCATGCCCACTAGATATATCAGTGGTTTTTTTTTTAAAAAAAAGGAAAACAGAAATTATTGCCAAAAATATGGTAAAATTGAAACCGTCATTCATTGCTGCTGGGGATGTGAACTGATGCAGTTGCTTTGGAGAACAGTTTGTCAGTTCCTCAAATTGTTATACAGAGTTAATATATGACCCAGCATTTCCACTTGTAGTTACATACCCAAGCAAGAGAACGGAAAACATACGTTCACATAAAAATTGGTACACGAATGTTTATAGCAGCATGATTCAAAATAGCCAAAAAATAGAAAAACTCAAATTTCTATTAACTAATAAATAGATAAAATAAATAATGTATAACCATAGAATGGTATATTATTTGGCCATAGAAAAGAACGGACAAGCCACAACATGAAAGAACATTATGCTAAGTGAAAGAAACCAGTCACAAGATACCACATATTAAATGATTCTGTTTATATGAAATGTCCAGAATAGACAAATCTATAGAGATAAAAAGTAAATTCAAGGTTGCCAGGAGCTAGGGGGTAGGAGGTAGAGTGATAGGTATATAGGGGGTGATAAAAATGTTCTGGAATTTGACAGTGATTATAGTTGCACAACCTTGTGAATGTACTAAAAACAACTGAACTGTACACCTGAAAGGGTGAATTTTACAGTACATGGCCAAACCACAACCATGTAGCTCTAAGCAATAACAATGCCTGCTTCTCAATTTCAGTTACAGGAATGATGAAACATTAGCAAAATGGAAGTTTGTGATAGATAAGTAGGAATATGATCTTTTTCTTTATTTTGCATTCTACTATCTCTGATCAACTTTATCTTAAAGTTCATATATACTTATTATTTTAAAAAGTCAATTGCTTTTATATTTTCCTTAAGTAAATGTGCAAACCTTGCTCTAATTTTAATAGTTTTTCTGGCTCAAAAATCAATCACAAAGGATTGATTATATTACCAAATTAATGAGAGAGAAAGAAGGAACATGGTATTTTAAAAAGTGAATTAATTATTCAGCCCCATAAAGAAACTTACTGCCATTATTTCAGCATTCATATCACTAATAAATCAGAACAGAGTTAAATATAGTATTCAACTATTTTAAATGTATCAGAATTACATTAATATAGTTTAGAGTGATCTAAAATTTTAATTCTGCAGAGAACATTAGTTTACATGAATTCTGACCTGGATCTAAACTTCAAATTATTTGAAAGCTACTTAAGTGCAGCCAATTTAAAACTGAATATACTGCAGCATGTTTTTTAAAAATTATCTGCATATAGAAATATGGTACCTAAATTTAAAAAATAGAAAGAAATATGCAAATGTGACAATTATTGCTTTATTAGTGTGGCCAGATCATTAAATATAGCCAAATTACTTTTCACAATGGTTGTACTAATGAGGAAATGTTTAGTAACGATGTATTCCATACCCTAGTATCTGCATCAAAGTAGCTGCATGTAAGCAGCTTTCAAAAAATCTGAATTTTAGATCCAGATCATAATTCATGTAAACTAATGTTCTCTGCAGAATTTTCAGATCACCCCAGAGAAATCCTTATCTCATACATACAATAGAAAAGTAAAAAACAATGTTGAGTAAAAAAAACTAGGTGCCTGAAAATGCTAATATAAACCACTCATACCAGTTTATAAACATGTTAAGTAATACTACATAAATGCATATACAAGTAGTAAAAACATAAAAACATTTATAATATAAATATAACTTCAGAAAATGGAAAGAAATGTTATATGGGGCTCCAATTGTATTTGTTTTACTTCTTTTTAAAACTCCAAAACAAATGTGGCAAATTTAAAAACTGACAAAGGTGCTAGATTTAAAAATGGACATATTTTGGGTACTCTTTCAGTATGCTTGAAATATTTAAAATTAAAGAAGTCAAATTTTCTGCCCGGCCGGCGTGGCTCAGCGGTTAAGCGTCAACCTGGGATCCAGGCAATTGGGGTTCGATTCCCGGTCAGGGCACATGCCTGGGTTGCGGGCTCGATCAATGACTCTCTCATCTTTGATGTTTCTATCTCTCTCTCTCCTCTCCTTTCTCTGAAATCAATAAAGATATATTTAAAAAAAAAAAAAAAAAAGGTCAAATTTTTTTACACCAAAAGCAAGCAACAAAAGCAAAAATAAACAAGTGGGACACTGAACTAAAAAGCTGCACAGCAAAGGAAAAACCATGACAAAACGAAAACGAAACCTACTGAATCGGAGAAAATGTTTGCAAATTCTATTTCTAATAAGGACTTAATATCCAAAATATATAAAGAACTCCTACAACTCAATAGCAAAAAAACCCCAATCAGATTAAAAAATGGAAGAAGATCTGAATAGACATTTTTCTAAAGAAGACATATACATGGCCAGCAGGTATATGAATGGTTCTTAACATCATTAATCATCAGGGAAATGTAATATCACAATGAGTTATCACCCCACACCTGTTAGAATGGCTATTATCAAAAAAGACAAGAAATAATAAGTGTTGGTATGGATGTAGAGAAAAGGGAACCCTTTTGCACTGCTGGTGGGATTATAAATTGGTGCAATCATTATGGAAACCAGTATTGAGGTTCCTCAAAAAATTAAAAATAGAAGTACCACATTACCCAGCAATGCCACATCTGGGAATATATCCAAAGGATACAAAAACATTAATTCAAAAAGGTATCTGCACCCCCATGTTCACTGAAGCGTTATTTATCCAAGACAAGGAAACAACCTAAATTCCATAAATGGATCAACAGATAAAGAAAATGTGCTGTGTGTACACAATGGAATATTATTCAGCCATAAAAACAGAAGAAAATCTTGCCAATTGGAACAACATGAATGGACCTTGAGGGCATTATGCTAAGTGAAATAACCCAGACAGAGAAAGACAAATACCATATTAACTCACTTATATGTGGAATCTAAACAAAAAACAAACAACCCAACTCAAAGATAACAGAGCAAATTGTTGGTTTCGTGGGTGAAAGGGAGAGGCAGCAGGAATAAAGGAAGGCAGTTAAAAGGCATAAACTTCCAGTTATAAAATAAATAAATTACAAAGATATAATGTACAGCATGGTGACGATAGTTAATACTGTACTGTATATTTGAAAGCTGCTAAAAGAATAAGTCTTAAAAGGTCTCATCACAAGAAAATAAAATTTGTAACTATGTATGGTAATGAATGTTAACTAAAGTTACCATGGTGATCATTTCGCAATATATACAAATATGAAATCATTATATTGTATACCTGAAACTAATAAGTTATATATGTCAATTATATTTCAAAAAAAGGTCAAATTTTTAAAAATAAGTACATTTTATTTTTGTTTCCATATCCTGAGAAATAAACTATTATGCCTCAAGTTATCTTTGCTACAAGTAACATTTGCCTAGATAGTTCTTTATCTCTGAGCTAAAAATATTAAGATGATTAAGACAGAATCCCTTAAATAACAAAAACCGGCATATCATTACTATGAAATCTCCATAGGTCCTGAAAATAAATCAGTTCATTAAGAAAAAATTCTGAAAGTCTGTCAATTTTACCTGGCCTTGCATTTCCGGTCTTACAGGATATGTACTTGGGTAAGGAGCCCTAGGGCGGGCAGGAGAATTCCAGTAGTTAGAATTGTAGCTAGGATATGGTGGCTGCTCCTAAAACAAAACACAAAAAAAACAAAAAAAGGAAAATAAATGCACTTTTACTAACATTCTTACATCACTCTGAAAAGTTGATAGCAGAAAGTATAAGTTTCAAAAAAGAAGAAAAACGCACTAGAACCTCACTATAAAATCACTCATTATTAAAATGATGCAGATATATTATATGATAAATTACATGCCCTAGAACACATCAGTGTTGACTGTCTAGTAAAAGCCTGTTCTTATGCATTATGCCAAGGCTACCCGACCAAATGATATATAAAGGAATTCTATTATGTCAAGATGATTAACAAAACCAGAGACATTACATCCTTTATCCCTCTCCAACCACCAGCCCCATCAATACTAAATTTAATTAGTGCAGCACAATTATAGTTCTTTGCCACTGTTAAGAAGAGTAGTATTTACTTATCTCAACAACTTTGGAACTTGAAAGTATTACTACTAAACTTTTACTTCAAATACATAAAACTTCAATACTCAACTTCTTTGCCTGGCCACTCTAGTTTTTTTTTCATATTCCTCTACTCTCTGCTATGGCTCAGTTTTGTGTTGGCAACCTACAACTAACTTCATATCAGAAATTGATACAGAACAATTTAGTGATTTTATCCAAGGAGAAAATCTAGCTATGATATTAATCTCTACAGCTTTTAATTCCAACTCAAAGAGTTAATGCAATTATTTGCAATAAGCCAATGAACTCTGATAAGAGTCTGGTTTAATATATACATTTGTTGTCCTATAAGCTGTTAATGTGCTTTGAACTTTATAGTTTCAGTATAGTTTTAAGCTTAAACAGGATCTTTGAATTTTTCCCCAACACTTTGAATACGGTTTCACAAAGAAATTTACTGGCAGTTGTGATCACTGAGAGTTTATCACCATCTCAGCTTAACTGCACTACTTATCAGTTTCATAAAACTGTTTCCAAAGCCTGTAATTATTCCATAGGACAGTATACAAACTGGGCAAGTAAAGTTTCCTTTATAATATACAGAAAATAGAATACAGAAAGATTAAAAAAAAAAAACAAACTTACGGGCAAACTTCAGATCCTAACTACCAAATTTTTCTATCAGGCAAGTTACCCTGATTAATACACTCCCTTCTCCTAGTTAAGGAGTGAGCATTTGTCTAATTAATTGATTTCTCTCCACCAAGAACTTGAATCTTGAGCAAAGAGATGACAAGGGTTGAAGCTGACTCACCCCAGCAGTGGTAAACTAATACCTTATTCCTCAGAACTACCCTGGTTTTTGTTCTTTCCTACTGATTCTCTGAGGTACCCCACATTTTTACTACCTCTCCCCTCTCCACCCTTCCATCTCACCCCATCTATGTCCTCACTTCCTTCCTTACTCAGTTTCCCAAGTTAATCCCCTGCTACTCTTTCCCTCAGATATACTCACCCTACAACCTAACCCAGTTTAAAACCAAGTTATCCACTGACTTCACATCTGTACTTCATCTAAACATCTGGGGGAGAAAAACACAAGTACTATAAATTCATGACCACAAATCTCAGGTAGACAATCAGCACTGCCTAGTGACTATATTACACTTCCTTAGTATGTTCACCACACTCTCCAGAACAACCATTCTACTCTTATCTCACCCTTCATTTTTCAAATGATAACTTTATCTCACATTTCACTTAGAAGAAAAAGAAAAAGCAGCAGCAGCAATCAGACAGAAACTCCTTCATCTTACTAAATCCTCCAAATACTGTATCTGTCACTGTCTTCTCAGAAAGCATGAATGAAGTGTCTTTGGCCCTACTAACGGCCAATTCTTCCACACAGCTCTGGAACACATAATCTCTTCCTAACACTTTACTCCTGCAATTATCTCTATTCTTTCATGAATCATCTATTTCTCTTTGTAGAGCAGATTACCTCCAGGCTGTCCTCAAGACTACCTTAAACAAATACTGTTACATTTTTAAACTACCATAACTAACAGTGGGTAAGTAATTGAGTGTATAAATAACGAGATTAACAATAACCTGATAATTGAGAAGACGAGTGATGGGTATCTGGGGTTTCTATTATAATAGTCTCTTTCTTTTACGTCAGTTTGAAAGTTTCTATAACAAAAAGTTAAAAACTGTGGGGCAGGGATTGAAAGTAGACTTCCCTTAAATATACTGTTTTTTACATTTGACTTTAGAACAATTGTAAATATTTTACATAACTATAAAAGATAATGAAATGTTTTTAAATCCCTAAAAGAAAGTAAAACAAAACAAAAAATACTGAGTATTGAGTTGAAAGAACAACCTCACAAAGAGAAACTATTTCAAGTGAATATAAAGCACAGTAATTTGACTGACATCCCTACCGGGATATACAAATTTTATAGAGTATGGAAAACAAAAAACAAAAAAAACCACAAAACCTGAATTTTTTTCAGTTATCATATGAATAATTACCAACATTGTTAGTATTTTTTATACTTTGTGTGGGTACTATAGTTGCAAATGAATGATTATATTGTGTGGTTGGAAATCAGTATTTTCACAGTGGGAGATAAGAGATATAAGAATAATAAAATTTGCCCTGGCCAGTTTGGCTCAGTGGTTAGCACGTGTCTTCAGTTCTCTTGGGTATATACCTGGAAATGGAATTGCTGGGTCCTATGATAACTCTGTTTAACAATTTGAGGAACTAGAAAACTGTTTTCCAAAGCAGCTGTACCATTTTACATTCCCATCAGCAATGTATAAGGGTTCCAATTTCTCCACATCCTCACCAATACTTGTTTTTTCTGTGGTTTTGTTTGTTTTATAACCATCCTATTGGGTGTGAACTGGTATCTCATTATGGTTTTAATTTGCAGTTCCCTAATGACTAATGATGTTGAGCATTTTTTGTGTTAATTGGCCATTTATATACCTTCTTTAGAAAACTGTCTATTCAAATGTTTTGCCCATTTTTAAATTGGGTTATTTCTATTTTTATTGTTCAGTTTTAAGAGTTCTTTATATATTCTACATACAAGTGCCTTTTCAAATATATGATTTGCAAATATTTTCTTCCTTTTCACTTTCTTGATAATGCCCTTTGAACTACAAAAGTTCTTAGTTTTGATGAAGTCCAATTTATCTATTTTTTTTCTTTTGTTGGTTTTGCTATTGGTGTCTTATCTAAGAAACCATTGTCAAATCCAAAGTAATGAAGATTTACCCCATGTTTTCTTCTAAGAGTTTTATAGTTTTAGCTCTTACATTTAGTTTATGATCCATTTTGAGGTGATTTTTATATATGGTGTGAGGGTCCAACTTTATTCTTTGTATGTGGCTATCCACTTGTCATGGCACCATATGTTGTGCCATCGACTATTCTTTCCCTCCATTGAATGGTCTTGGCATCCTTGTCAAAAATCAACTGACCATAGACACATGGATTTATTTCTGGACTCTCAATTCTATTCCATACAGACATATGAGTCATATAAGCCTTTTTATTTCCTTTTCTAGCCCAAGTGCCCTGGCTAGAACCTCCAGTACAATGCTGAATAGAAATGGCAAGAGCAGATATACTTGTCTTGTTCTTGATCTTATGGGAAAAGCATCATCTTTCATCATTTAGTATGAGGCTGGCTGTGGGTGTTTTATAAGATGCCCTTTATCAGGTTGAAAAAATTTCTTTGTATTTCTGAAGCATTTTTATCATGAAAAGAGCACTGGATTTTTTCAAATGGTTTTTCCTACATCTACTAAGATAATCATAGGGTTGTTTTTTATTCAATTGACATGGTGAATTACATTAAATTGATTTTTGGATATTAAGCCAACCTTTTATTCCTGGGATAAATCCTACTTGGTTGTGGCATATAATTTCAAATTCCATTACATTATGGTTGGAGAACATACTTCGTATTATTTCTTTTTTTCTTTTTTTTAACTTTTTCCTGTAGTTTTGGGTTTTTTTTTAATATATCTTTATTGATTCAGAGAGAGGAAGAGAGAGGGAGAGAGAGAGTTGAAACATCAATGATGAGAGAGTCGTCATTGATCAGCTGCCTCCTGCAAGCCCCAAACTGGGGATCAATCCCGCAACCTGGGCATGTGCCCTGACGGGGTATTGAACTTTGATCTCCTGGATCCTAGGTCGTACTCAACTGCTGATTCATGCCTGGTTGGGCACTTTGTATTATTTCTATCCTTTCATACTTAAGATTTGTTTTATGGCTACTATATTATTTATCCTGAAGAGTGTTCCATGTGCACCTGGAATGTATATTATGTTGTTGGGTGGAGTGTTCTACAGATGTCTATTAGGTCTAGTGGTTTACAGTACTGTTCAGATCTTCTATTTCCTTGATCTTAGGTCTAATTATTCGATCCATTATTGAAAGTGGGGTACTGAAGTCTCTTATTGAATAATCTATTTCTCCCTTTATTTCTGTAAGCTTTTCCCTCATGTATTTTATTAGGTGCATATATATATTTACAATTGGTATATCTTCTGATGTACTGACCTTTTATCATGTCCCTCTTTATTCCTAGTAACATTTTTTTTTGTTTTAAAGTTTATTTTGTCTGATTTTTAAAAAATATTTTTATTGATTTCAGAGAGAGAGGAAGAGAGAGGGAGAGAAAGATAGAAACATCAATGATGAGACAGAGTTATTGACTGCCTGCCTCCTGCATGCCCCTTGCTGGGGATCGAGCACACAAACCAGGCATGTGCCCTGACTGGGAATAGAACCGGGATCTCCTGGATCATAGGTTGATGCTCAACCACTGACCCACACTGGCTGGGCTATTTTGTCTGATATTACTATAGCCACTCAGCTTTCTTCTAGTTACTGTTTGCATATTTCTTTTCCATCTTTTTACTTTTAAGCTATTTCTGTATCTTTAATTCTGAAGTGTGTCTCCTATAGACAGCTGAGAAAAAAAACCTCCTACTCCTATGTTTCTCCTTTACTCTCACACTACCACCACTCTCACACTTCTGATACCAGATATGTGGGGGGTTTTCCCCCCATACCAAGCAATTCTGCAACACCAGCTGGGTGTCATACAATTTAACTCAATTCTGACACTTTACCTGGAGATAGTGTCAGATCCCATGAGACTGCCCACCACTTCAAATGCCAATCCAAGTAGTAGGTCCCCAGGTTACCCACAATTTCTATCTGACTTGGCTACAAATCAGAGGTTCCTTTGGACTTGATTATTTGCTAGTATACCTCACAGAACTCAGGAAATACTTTATCAGTTTATTAAAATATATGATAAAGGATACAGATGGACATTCATATGAAGAGATACACAGGGCAAGGTCTGGGAGAGTCCTCAGCCCACGAGCTTCTGTTCCCGTGGAGCTGAGATCTGTCATCCTCCCAGTATGTGGATGTGTTACCAACCTAGAAGCTCTCTGGAATCTCATACTGTTGGGATTTTTATGTAGGCCTCATGTAGGCATGATTGATTATTAACTTCACTTCCACCCCTTCTCCCATATCTACAAAATGAGGAGCTGGGCTAAAAATTACAAGTTTCTAATCATGGCTTGTCTTTTTGGTAACCAGCCCCATCCAGGAGACCACCCAGAGTTGCCTAGTTTCCTATTGCTCAGGAAATTCCAAGGGATTTAGGAGTCATGTGCCAGAAACCAGAGTCACAGACCAAATATTAGAACAAAGGATGCTCCTACTGTTCTTATCACTTAAGAATTTACAAGGGTTTCAGGAACTCTATTTCAAGACCCTGAAGCAGAGACCAGTATATATATTTCTATTATTTCACAATAGCATATAGTTGGATTTTCTTTTTTTTAATATATCCTGACAATGTCTGTCTTTGGACTGTTTAATCCATTCACATTTAATGTTATTATTGATATAGATGAATTTATATCTTCCATTTTATTTCTTTTTTTCTAAATCTTGTGTCTGTTTTTGTTTTTTTTTAAATATGTCTTTATTAATTTCAGAGAGAGGAAGGGAGAAGGAGAGATAGAAACATTAATGATGAGAGTCATTGATCAGCTGCCTCCTGCACATCTCCTACTGGGGGTCGAGCCCACAACCGAGCATGTGCCCTGACTGGGAATCCAACCATGATCTCCAGGTTCATAGGTCGATGAGCAACCACTGAGCCATGCCAGCTGGGCTCGTGTCTGTTTTTGTTCCTCTATTCTCCCTTTACTGCTTTCTTATGCATTAAGTATTTTCTAATGTAGCATTTTAATTTCTTTAATGAGTATATGTGTGTGTGAGCGTGCATTATCTTTCCTTGACCACACCTAAGCTGTTAAAGCTCCACAAATTTCCAGCTGATTTCTCTGCTGTTTTCAACAAAACCCTGGGTCATAAGTTGCTCCACAAACTGTCCAACCAAATTTGGGCCTCTTGAAAGGGGCATGTCCCAAAGTTAGTGTTTGAGGTTTGTTCTGACCCCAAAGGGGTCATCCCAACTATCTTTTTCCCTGGTTCTCTGCAGCAAACTAGCTAGCATAAAGTTTAGTCTATTTCTCTAATGATTCTACCAATTCTCTCCCAATTGCCTTTTACAACAGCTTTCACAGTTTTTGAGAACATCCTTAGGCTTCAGCTTCTCCACACTCTGCTGCAAATAGTCAGTTCCTTTGGGGAAAGATTAGGAACTACCTGTTTCACAGCCTGCTTCTGCTTCTGGAAAAAATATCTGAGCCACACTCTGCAGCCAAGTTAGGGACAATGGTGTGGTTCTCTGAGAGACACCCCTGCTTTAAGAGCTGAGCACCTGGGATGGGGTGGAAGGGCAGTAGCCTCAGGCCTTCTCAGCTTGCCTTACAATCCAGACTAAGGGTAATCAGAGCCCCAGTACTCTCAGCAGTGCCCTGCGCAAGGTAAAGCCTCCCTCCCACAAGTAGGGCTGGGACAGAGGAAGGCAATCACCACTACCGAGCCACACTTGCCAGGAACTTGGCCTCAGCAAAAACAGCTGGGGGCAAGATGAAAAATGTTGATGTGCTGCCCCTCCCAGATGATAAACCCTCTGACTGGGACCTGGGGCAGGTTTTCTTGCTGCACCAGTCTGAGATCCAGTTTCTGTCTCACTGAACTGGGAGGGGGAGGGATGGAACAGGTCTTAGTACAAACTCTCTCTAGTCATACTGAGTTTGAGTAAATTTTATAGAATAAATGTTTCTTCATTTGCTATATTTCCTAAAGCCATTTCCAGAGACTTCAATTGGTTGTTTTTTTAAATATTTTTACCAGTTTTACTGGGGATTGGGTCCACAGAGCTCCTCATACTGCTATGCCAGAACTGCAACCTGGCATTATTTTGAACTTATTTTTACATATTAATGTAGGATTGTGCAAGTATTTATAATTATCTTAATATTGTTAGTGACCAAAATTTTTCATATAAAAGTAAAATTTCATACAAAGTAAAAAAAAAAAAATAACCTATAATGTTAAATTTAAATTAATGTAAATGTGAACTCACTTTTCTATTTAAAAATACTTATTTTATAACTCTGTCCAAAGCAATGACAACACAATAGGAACCAGTACACCTAGAATCCAAATGTAACATCTGAATCAGTTATTAAGTTATTGTCTCTCAACTCCAAACAAAGCATTCTATAATTAGCTCCCCTGATGCAGGATTTGGAGTCTGCAAATATTTCTCCTTTGCCACTTGCTTAACCATTTGCTTCTGCCAATAGTGGGGCACTAGGTTAGAGGTGGGGAGAATGGACTTGCTCTTTCCTGTTTGTTTGCTTTGCTTGCTTGCTATTTCTGTCAGTGTCAGCATATAAACATATTTTTTTTAATGAAAAATAAAATATCCTCAATAAAGTGGTAAAAATTATTCTTTCTTTAAGTCTTAATAAAAAGATTGTCTATGGAACAAATTTTAAAATATCCCAAATAACAGTGAAAGCCTGTGGCTCATGGTCCTCCTAACATGACACTAATTCTATGAAACAGCGTTTGGTTTCACAAGCTAGCTGAAGCTGATCTCTGTTCTATAAACTAAGCTGCCAATTTTTCATGTGCCTAACTCTTTCCAAATTTTATTTGTTTTTTGAAACTAGACAAAGATAATGTAAATTAGACATGATAAAAGATTTTCATGCCCTGGCCAGTGTGGCTCAGTTGGTTGGGAGACATCCCATGCACCAAAAGGTTGCAGGTTCGATTCCCAATTGGAGCACATGCAGGGTTTCAGGCTGATCCCCGGCAGGGGGTGTGCAGGAGGCAGTCGATGGATGTTTCGCTCTCACATCAATGCTTTTCTCTCTCTCTCCCTCTCCTTCTCTCTAAAAATGAATAAAAACTTTAAAAAAATTTTTAAGGTTTTCATAAGTGGTAATAATGTGAAAGCTTTTGTGGGAAAGAAAATTAGATTAAAATTATGCAAAAAGATAATAAATTTATTTAATTTCTTCTAAGAAAAAAACAACAACCTTATTCTCAAATGAGACTGGAGTAAACTCCTTTCATATTTACCTTAGGACTAAATAGTTTTGTAAAAAGCAGAGTTATGGTTCAATTTACAAAATGACTTGCAAACATGCCTCCAAAAAATATCCCAACCCAAACAAATCTTATAGTAGAGGAAGCTGAGTAGTGCTGCTATTACCTAAGTCCCATTTACAAATTTGTTTATATTTTTCACAATTAGACAAAAAATTATTAGAAAAGTGCATTATAAATTATTTTTATAGCTACATATTCCAAAATCACAAAAAGTACTTTATGCTCCTGTATTAACCATCATCACACATTTTTAAAAATATATTTTATTAATTTATTTCAGAAAGAGAAAGGGAGAGGGAGAGAGAGAGAGAAACATCAATGATGAGAAAGTCATTGATCAGCTGCCTCCTGCACGCCCCCTGCTAGGGATCGAGCCCGCAACTGGGGCATGTGCCTTGACTAGGAATCAAACCACCATCTCCTGGATCACAGGTCGATGCTCAACCGCTGAGCCACGCCAGCCAAGCATCACACATTTTTTATTTTCAATCTCATTTAGATGTCTTCCATGCTTCTCTACAATTTTTCCCTTTCTCCTAGAACCTGATTCAAACATTTACCGTATCAAGTTCCCAGCTTACCCCATCCCACTTTCTTTACCTAGCCTCCTACTTCACTAAGAAAGGATGCCAAGAGCTAGCTATAAATCCCTCAATGTCCCTCCCTCCAACTCCAAACTTACTCTATCTATCACCCCCTCTGGCTCAGGAAGGTTTCTCAACTCTTCCTCACGCCCCACCATATTCCATCCTTTTGTTTGCATCTTTCCCCCCAATCTATTAGGTTACTCTCCTCTGCCTCTGAACACACTTGAACCACCTAATCCTAAAAATTCTTCCCTCAGTCCTACCTCCCAGTCAAGTAACCACTTTCTCATTTACTAACAAACTTCTGGAAGTATAGTCTACACTATTTTCTCATCCAAACCCCCCATTCATTACTTTAATACTATTTTAAACTCCCGCCACGAAAATCAACAGTATCTTTTTATTGCCAAATCCAACAGTTTCTTTTCAATTCTCACATCACTTACCTACAAAATAATTGTGTTCTTGCTTGGTTTGTATTGCATGACTTTCCTGATTTTCCTACTACCTTTCTAAGGATTCTCTCTCATTGTCTTCTTTTGGATCCTCTTTTGCTGTCACCTACTCTAGATTCTCAAAGATCTCTCCTGGCAATATTACTCAGTTTGGTAATTCAATTATGCTTATATTTGATGACTCTCTCAAATCACTATCTCCAGCCCCCATTCTCCCTCCTAAGCTCCACGTCTACTGTTTTGTTCCCACAGACAACAAACACTGGATGCCACAAAGACACTAAAATTAGACATCAAAAAAACAAAACGAGAAAAGAAAATCACAAACTTCTCTTTAATCAACTGCATACATCGCATCCAGAGCTTGGCACATGATTAACCACCGTTACTAACTGGCTTCCAGCAGAAATGAAATAAAGGCAGCACATAAACCCTCACCAAGCCTTTGTATTTCATATTTTTTTAAGCTCCTCTATTAACCAATCACTACTTCTTTAGGTACAAAAGTAAGCCATATCTTCCCATAAAAACCTGTTCCTCTTCCTTTTTACTCCTACGAAACCTTTATTCCTATGAAACACTAAAACCTCAGAATCACCTTCTGTTTCTCCTGCATCTCTCACTTCCAATTGATATACACCTTGAAAAATGTCTTTCAAACCTATGTTTTGAAATGCATCCAAAAAATAAGATAGATGTGATAAAGCAAAAATAATAAATGCTATTTACAGAATCTAGGTGGTGGATATATGGGCATTCACTGTATAATTCTTTCAACTGTTCTGTATATTTTTAAGAGTTTACAATAAAATTTTGAAAAACAACCTGATCAATTCAGACGCTGTTTAAGCACATGCCCTGTTCTCTCTGCTGAACTGCCCTGGGAGCCTAACTGAGCCATGTCCCCACTCCTTGCCACTTCAATCCTCCTCCCAGGTGGCTCCCCAGGGGTCCCTGCCTCCTGGTATTCACATCCTCGTCGACCTGCCTCCCACACTGTACCAGGAGTGGTCTCTATGACCAATACAACTGTGTATCACTTCAGAGATTAGGTTACAATCTCATCTGCACTTTCCAGATTCCATTTCGGCACATGCTCTCTCCGTGACTTGTTCTGGGAGAACATGTAAACCATCTAGGGATCTTGGTAAAATGCACATTCTGACTCAGTGGGTCTGGAGCAGGGCCTGGGATACAGCATTTCCAACAAGCTCCTAGGTGATACAGATACTGCTAGTTCAGAGAGCAAACAGTGCTGTGAGTATAGCTAACAAACTAAGAAAAAAGAGAAATCAGGGAGAGGTAGATTTCTATTTTTTTCCTGCCATATTTAAATATGTAAAGATAGGGTCAGGTCTTTGTAGTAGTTCAATGCAACATTATCTCACTATATTCAGTTCTACAGAGCAGTGCTTCTCAAACATGAATGTGCAGATGAATCACTTGGGTATCTTATTAAACTGCAGCACTAAGCCTAGAGCAGGAGATTCTGCATTTCCAAAAACCTCCAAGCAACACTGAAGCCTCTGGTCCAAGGACCACACTTTTTGAGTAGTAAGGTTTTAAAAGGCCCCTATACCTTTTTGTTTGTTTAATGTATTTGATTACAGATAAATGTGAAACTTCTATGTCAAAACCACAATAAAGTTAAAAGATGAATAAGTAATTTGGAAAGAAACATTTGCAACATTCATGGCAACATGTATATCTTTTGTATTAATTTTCTATTATTGCAGAAATTACAGCAATACTTTTCAAGTTTCAGAAACATCAATCAGAAAGATAAACTTGAAATGGTTTACAAATGCCCATTTCTCATTCCAGCTTTACCTCCAACTACCCCAGCACCTTTGCCCACCCTATGCACAAGCCTATGCTCCAACCATACCTTACAACTGCCTACACAGTACTAAAATCTTAACTTTTCTAACCTTACTCTGAAAACATACTTTTGTTTTTGTTTTTTGTTTAAATTTTTTTAATTGACAAATACTTATTGAGCATCTAACATACTTATGTTTTGATAATACAGCAAGTCCAAGTATAAGTCATCAGTTTAACGGTCCTCTCCTCTTTCCCTTCAATTGATCTTCCATCTAATTTGCCTATTTATAGGCCAAGCATTTCATCACTCTACCATGGGATTCAAGTCCCACAGGCTACTTATTCCAGATTAAGATAGAGAAAATATAGGCGCTTCTTCACAATTAACCTCTCACTACATGTTTTTTCTCACACAATTTTAAAAAGATATAACTAGCCCGGCCAGGCATGCTCAGCGGTTGAGCATCCACCTAGGATCCAGGAGATCGAGGTTGGATTCCGGGTCAGGGCACATGCCCGGGTTTTGGGCTCGATCCCCAGCAGGGGGCGTGCAGGAGGCAGCGGATCAATGACTCTCTCATCACTGATGTTTCTCTTTCCCAATCCCTTCCCCTCTCTGAAATCAATAAAGATTTTTTGAAAAAGATATATTAAAAAAAAGATATAACTAACATACCATAAAAGCCACCCTTTTAAAGTGTATAATTTAATGGTTTTTAGTGTAGTCAAAGTTGCGCAATCATCATCACTATCTAGTTCCAGAATATTTTCACCACTCCCCCGCCCCAAAAAACCCATACCCTTTATCACCCCCAATATCCCCAGTTCCCCAGCCCCTGGCAACCACTAATCCTTCTATCTTTATAGATTTGCCTATTCTAGACATTTCACATAAGTGAAATATGTGGTCTTTCTGACTAGCATAATGTTTTCCAGGTTCACCCATGTTGCAGAATGTATGCATCAGTACTTCCTTCCTTTCTATGGCTAAATAATTCCATTGTATGAATATACCATGTTTCATGTATTCATCAGTTGATGGACATTTGGATTACTTCCACTTTTTTGGCTGTTACGAAGAATGAGTATGCGTGTGGAAGTTTTCAGGAGGACGTGTTTTCAGTTCTCTTGGGTATATACCTAAGAGCAGACTTGCTGAGTAATGTGCTAACTGTATGCTTAACAACTGAGCAACTGCCGGACTATTTTCCAAAGCCCTGAAGCATTTTACATCCCCACCAGCAATGCATGGGAATTTAACTATTACACTGTCAAACAATGAGGCTGCCACAATTCCTGAAGGAAAGGAGGGATGTGCCCCCCGCCGCCTCCGGGGCGTCCTCTAGGAAGAGCACTGCATCAACAAAGAGGAGTGCTGCAGATTTCTGGCAGGCATGCAAGAAATCAGATGTTATTGGGCCGAGTATACTGAGCAAGGGAGCTGACCGCTCAGATCCAACGGTCCTTTACTCGTAAAACAGAGACGCTGTGTGTAGTAACATTGATGCTGCAGTCGCCGTGAAGATGAAATAAAACCACCCACACAAAAGTGCTTTCCAACACTGATTACTCGTGATTCAACCCTGGGCAGAGCGTTAGGGGCAAAGGGCTAAATGCCCAGGTCCCTCCCCGCGCCCTTCCTCCGCGTTCCTGCCCGCGCGGGAGGGGCCCCCGGGCGACGCGGGGCCGCAGCCGCCCCCTCCCGCGGGAGGCCGACCCCACGAGCCACGCAGGATAAATTGTTAGAGCTCGGAAAACGGCCGGGTCACTTCAGCCTAACCTCGTTCCCAGGCGAGAGACCCCGCGTCCTCTACTTAGCAAGTCAGTGCCGGATCCTTTCCCCCTTTTAATGGTTATACACGTTGACTGTGGTCGAAGCAGAAAAGGAGGGGCAAAGAGGACCGGAGCAGAGCGCCCCGCCCGCGATCCCAGCCTCCGATCTCCACACCCTCCCAAAAGGTAAACAAATATGAAACCCGATCCATTACCAACTCCGGAGGTTTGTCAATCTCAATCGTCCTCACCTCCTCCTGCCGCCCCCCACCCCCGGGACAGATGGCACAAAGCGAACCTGGTGGCTTCCTCCAGCTCGACCCGGCTCCGTCCAGGTGCCTCCAGAGGGATAGTAGCCATCGCCTCCTCCGCCTTCTCCCGGCCAGGTGGTCTCAGCCGGGCCGCCCCCGCGCACCCGCCAGGAAATGGGAGGCTGAGGAGGTTCCGGGCGGGGAGGATATAAGGGTGGAGGTGGCTGCACAGGCACATCTCCACCCCCAGGCCCGTAGTAGCGGCCATAAGACTGACCGTCACTGGGGCCGTAGCCCGAGCGCCTTAGGGCCGACATAGGCTCTACTGCCCCTAAGAGCTTCCCGCCCCCCACAGCCGGCCCAATGCGCAGGCGCCAGCCAGCAAGAGGGAGTGGACAACAGTGAAGGGGGTCGGCCGACAACAGCCAATCCCGGGCCAAGCTCCGCCCCTTCGGCTGCTGAGTCGGAAGGGATGAGGAACCGATGTCCCTGACTTGGCCGACCGATCAGGAAAATGAGGGGCAGCACCGTATTCCTTGAAAAGAATTCATTTTCCCATCACCTATGCATCTAGATTCCTCTTCCCCTCTCTTCGCGGTTGGGGAAAGGGTATTCCAGGGCCTCAAGATGGCCCCGCCTCTTCCTGAAGACAGGCACGTGATACCGGAAGTGGGTGGGGATAATATGGAGGAGTTTCCGGCGTGCCCCGGCGGCTGAAAGCCGGGGCAGAAGTGCTGGTCTGGGTCTGGGCTCGCGTCCCGGTCCCGCCGAGGCGGCGACTACGGTAGGGGGAAGGAGGTGTTGGACGCGCTGGTCGTTCGCCGCTGTACATTGCACCCTTATCTCAGCTCAAAATGAACTATATGCCCGGCACCGCCAGCCTCATCGAGGACATCGACAGTGAGTTGCTCATCTCCTTTGGGTGAAGTCCGGGGTGAGACCCTTCCTCCCGAACGGGTGCCTCTTTCGAGGGACCTCGTAGAATGAGTGTGGGGCTTGGGCGGTGTGTTCTTGGCACAGTTCTGGGTGTTTGGCGTTGACATCCTCCACGGGATGGAGGAGCCACGGGGACGCTCCGTATGTCCAGCTCCTGCCTACCTGTTACGTCTGTCCTGCCCCTGGCAGCCTCCACCAGTTCACCGGCTGGTCGGCCACAGGCTGTAAAATTCATTACTGCTTCCGAGGGACGTGGCTGCTGAGGCCCAAACGCGAAATTTGCCCCTCCGCCCGGTCAACTATCTTCCTCTGCGTTATTTCGATGTACCACTGGTGGATTCATCAAGAAATGAAAATATTAAGACAACAGCATTCGGACTTAATTGCCAGTAAACATAGGCTTGGACTTAATTGTCAGTAAACAGGCCTTATGCATAAACTCTGTAGCCATTTGCAATATTATTTTACCGTGAAGGTCTTCAGCACTTTCAGGTTATGGTAGACTTTTGCCAGAAAAGGTGTTGATTGACTTTTCTGGAAAAGCTGAATCCCTTGAAACTTTCTTCTTTTTTTCTATTAGACAGTTTTCTTTTGTTTTTACTAACAAGATCTCCCTTATTCCTCGTCATTGTCCTGAAGAGGAGCTCAGTTCTGTACAAAAGAGGACCCACTTACAGTTGTCCTTTCTTTCCTTTTGCTAAACTCTCATCTGTAAATTATTTCTCAAGCATCATTTTTGTAATCGTTTTAATCGTGTGATCTGTCTCATTAACTTGCAATTGCTGCAAAATGGTTACATAGTTTCCAACAAGTTTCAAGTCTCATTAGTGTAGATGCAAATTAAAGAGTGAGTGTATAATTAAACTTCTTTTTATCGTCTGAAAACATTTTTAAAATCTAAATTAGTGATTTTGCTAATGAAGGGAAATATACTGTAAATTGGACCAAACTCATACAAATAATCACTGTATAAGCCTATCTGTAATGTAATGAAAACTTAAGTTTTAGTTGTCTAAGGATGCCCTTTTGCCCTCAGCTCTCATTATATATCTGAATTATTTGAGGCCCTAATACATTCTGTCGTTTTATTATAAACAATTTTTGGCCCTCTCTGGTGTGGCTCAGTTGGTTGGGCCTTGTCAGATGCACGGAAAGGTTGCCAGTTCCATTCCCAGTTAGAGCACATGCCCAGGTTTCGGGCTCAATCCCTGTTAGGAGGCGTGCAGGAGGCAGTCAGTGGATGTTTCGCTCTCACGTCAGTGTTTCTCTCTTCCTCTCTAAAAATCAATAAAAAATCTTTTTTAAAATAATTTTTGTTCTCAAGTCTTCTAACCTCTTTTTATAGATTCCAAGCCTCCTCCTTTACTGAGAAGTTCAAAACCATTTCATATGCATCCTTCACTTTCCTCCTCTCCTTAGTCTTTCTAGTATTTTCACCCATCCTCTCATTCATGCAGGAAGTATTACTCCCTTTCAGTTTGTATCTAATACTCTTTCCTCCCACTGCTTCCTTCCTTCATTAATATCCTTTTTCTCTCATACCTTCTATCGTTCTCCCTCTGGTTCTTTCCCCTCATGTATGTTCTTTTCTGTCCATTGCAATTTTTTTTTTCAGTTGTGTCTCCCCATCAAACTTCCATCTATTTTTTCTATCTTTACCCCCAAACCTCTTGAGTCATCTCCATTTTGACTCTTTCTGACCACCTGCAATAAACCACCTCTGTTACCCCTGCGATTTGATTTTTGTTATCAGCACCCTGCTGCAGCTCCATTCTTAAAAGGCATCAGTCTAATCACTCTTCTGAGTCCCACCCCCTCCTCTGCAGGATTGTGATACTATTACATTGTGCTACTGGATTCTTAATCTGTGCTCTTGATTTCTCTAACACTGGCACTTGCTGATTTTCTTACCTCTCCAACTCTTAGTTTCCTAAAATAGATTGTCTCTTAGGTTCCATCTTTGGCCTGCTTCTCTCTTAAATTCTAGATCTCCTGGACTTTAAAAATTATATCACCACTTTGTGGCCTTATCCAAAATTGCTCTAATTCAGACATCTTTGGCATTCAAGTCTTACATTTCCAGCTGTCTTTTGACATTTCTGTATAAGTGTCCTGATAGCACTTCAGAATTATAAACAGCTAATAACCTTTTACTTCTAACTTTTGGTAAGTGGTCCTCCCTGACATGATTCAAAATTCCTACTTGTTCTCTAACTCATCTCTTCAGCACCCCACTCTCTCACACATACCTACATACACAGACTCAGTTAGTTGACAAATCCTTTTACTTAAACTGCACAGTGTTAGTCCTCTCATCGTCTCCCTTCTCACCTCTACCTTAGTTCAGGTCTCTTTATGTCTCAGACTCTGGGAATAGCCTCAGCCTGCTCCCAGTTCTTTTCTGACTTCATTTGCTGTTATTTCCCTTCACACCCTCAACTTTTCACCAACCATATGGTTACATAGCCCTTTTTTCCTCCTGCCTAATTACAAATTTCCCTCCCCCTCCCTGTCACTATTCCCATAACCAAAAATTGTACTTTTCAAGGACCAACTAAGATACACACTCCAGCTAGAGTTTCTCTCAGTCTCATGTAATTAAGATGTACTTTCTTGTGGTACTCAATTATAGCCCAGTTATAAATTATAAATTCAAGGAAGAAAATTGTAAATTCCTTCTGGGAAGAAGCACTGTCTTTTCCTCTGTTCTGCATCTAGAAGGTACTTTATGTGTAGCATTAAATAAGCGAGTGGATGAACTGTTCTAGCTATTCTAATGACTGGCTTATTGTCATTCTTCAGAGTCAGCTCAAAGACACCCCTTCAGAGAGGTTTTCCCTGGCCACCCTCTCTAGCCACTCTTCTGTAGCTACTTCCCTCTTTTCATTATACTCCTTGTTATCCTACTTATTGCCCCATTGTATTAATCACAGTGGGTTATTTTGTTTGCCTTCCTCCACCAGGAATATAATTTCATAAGGTTGGTGACTTTCTGAGTCTTATTCTCTATATGAGGCCTCAGAAGAGCACATAGCGCTCAATAAATATTGAATTTTTGCTCTAGTTTATTATCAGCATCCTCCTTTTACATGTCTGGGGCATCGTTTTTATTTAAAACTCCCCTTGCCAGGCCGGGTGTGGCTCAGCGGTTGAGCGTTGATCTAGGATCCAGGCGATCGGGGTTCGATTCCTGGTCAGGGCACATGCCCTGGTTGCGGGCTCGATCAATGACTCCCTCTGAAATCAATAAAGATTTTTTTTTTTTAAATAAAAATAAAACTTCCCTTGATTCCAAAGTGTAAAATAGAAGCTCTTCTCTTCTAAGTTCAGGGAGGGAAACAATTCTACAATTAAGATCATAAAGATCATCCAGACTAAATTTCTCAATTTTCAGATATAGAAACTGACATGACATTGGGTGGGGATTTAGAGCTAGTCAGGCTTCCTGGCTACTCGCCGGGTCCCTTTTCCACTCTGCCCCACTACTATGATTCTTCTAATCCAACAATTTTCAACATTTTTCATCTCGTGGCACACATAAACTAACATTCTGTGGCACACCAAAAAATATATTTTTTGCCATACTGACAAAAAAAGGTATAATTTTGATTCATACTGGACAGCTATTGTTGTGTTGGCTGTTGTCATATTTTATTCAATGATCTAAGGGAAAAGAGGTCAGTGCCCCTGACTAAATAGTGAGATATTGCATATTTTAAAAATTCTTGCAGCACACCAGTTGAAAATTGCTGTTTTAATCTAAACCCCGGACTACCTTGGTCCTCCAATTTCCCAGGGAGCGCCACCTTAAATACATTGGAAGAGGAGTGGTAGAGCTTAAACTGTCAACTTTATTTTTGTTGTTACCCTGTAAACTCACTGCAGCTAACAGTTTTCATTTTTTAAAGATCTTTTTTTTGTGTCCACAGAAAAGCACTTGGTCCTGCTTCGAGATGGAAGGACACTTATAGGCTTTTTGAGAAGCATTGATCAATTTGGTATGTATTAGTTATAGACTTCTCTTACACTCTGGAGAATAAGAGCTGCCCGTTGTACTTTTGGTATTTCATATTGTAATGTATTTATCTGCAATTTTTTTATGTGTCTGGCATAATGGAATACTGTTTTGAATCATTACATCATTTTTTCCTAAATTATGACTAGATAGTTCAAAAGCTTGTATTTTCAAGCTTGTATTTCTAAAACTGGTTTTCACTAGAACAAATGATTACAGTATTTTGGACTATTTTTTTATTTTCCCCATTAGAGGGAGCCAAAAGATAGAAATAAATTCAGTCCACTGAAAAAGCTGCTCATTTGTACATTGGCTCGGGTGTGACTGCTCTTCAAAGCAGTTCCTGCACTGAAGGTAATCCCTCCCTGTCCAATGAAAATTGGACAGAAGGCATTTTCTGAAGGTTGTTAGGGACCCCAACATTAAGCTCAAGATTTTACACTTATGGGTACATCAGACTCAAGAGGCTCAGTCTTTGTTTTGCATCCTGCATTTTTCTAAAGAGATCTATATTGGCTTCTGTTTCAAGAAACTTCTCAGTTCATTTCAACATTTGTTGGACATCTGCTAGGTCAGTGGATTTGGGCATAAGGGAAAAACAATGTGATTGAGTTATAGAAGATAAAGAATTTGAATATCTGCTTCTAATAAGACAAATGGAAAGAAGAAAAATAATTATTCTTAACATTGGAGTTCTAAGTCTTAAGTCAAGTTCTTCGGACTACTTTGAGGGAAAAATAGTAAATACTGACTACTCTCAGATTACCAGTATGGTTATCTGACAGTGAAAAAATAGGTTTTTGCTGTGTCATAATTCATGGACGCTTGTATTGAGTTAAGTAAATCCTAAGTGCTGAAACAAAGTTAAATATTTGGTAAATCATCACATGCACATACCCATACAACATAGAAAAACTGTTTCCTTCTAAAAAACCAGAGTTTTAATCTCTGCAGTTGTTTAGAGTCTTCCAAGTGCCCTACTCATTTGTATTTTCTTACAGCCATGTTGATATTAGCAATTAAATTGATAAATGAATTTAATTTTTTAAAACTTTTTCCCACCATCACTCATGTATCAGTGCAACATAATCCCATATACTCTCTCAGTTTGCTGTTGGTTAAAAGTCTCTTAAGTAGTATGTCGTAACAAAATAGGAGATTGTTTGAAATTTTAGTTTTCCCCAAATTAGACAGTTTTGAAATCATGTTTAGCTAAATCTATTCTACTCAAACTGAGTTATAGACCTTTACCCAGTAATTTGAACTAAATATCTTTGTTTCTTCCCTGTACACTTATAGCTAATTTAGTGCTACATCAGACTGTGGAGCGTATTCATGTGGGCAAAAAATACGGTGATATTCCTCGAGGGATTTTTGTGGTCAGAGGAGAAAATGTGGTCCTACTAGGAGAAATAGTAAGTGAAAACTGTTAAGCTGCTATGGGTTTTTATAATTATGCTAGTTAGGGTTTTTTGTTTTGTTTTGTTTTGTTTTTTGTCTTTTGAAGAAGGGAAAAATGTGTTTTCCATATTTCACCCAGCTTCTCACAGAAACTACCAGATTAGTTTAGGAAAGCCATAGTTGTAAAAGGAAAGTTACAGAGAATAATTAACTTTGTTTCAATGCCTCTTGACATTGTAAAGATTGACCCCATTAGCAGCAAAATACTGATTTTACCTGATATCTTAAAAAATACCATCCTATAAATATGTTCATTAATAAATTATTTCTGCTATTTCTAATAGCAGAAAATTGAAAAACTTGAAAAGAATAATTCGATAAAGTAAGATATATATACATTGTATATTTTGCAGTCATTTAAACAGTTGGTTACAAGTAGTTTTCATAATTAGCTGTGTTTGGGGAAAGAGTATATATATTCAATATGATACCCATGTTTTTAAGGGGGGGGGAGGGAGAATAGATGTAGAAGTCTTTCTGTCAACTGACCTGATAATGGAGCTCAGTCAGCTTCACTTGATTCCTTAGCTTAAAACCAATGAGGAAGAAGACTAGCTGGCAGGTGTGAAGTTAAATCTTTTAAAGTGCTGTTACTATAGGGGTGTGTGTGTATATACATGTATACACATGTCTGTGCATAAATACATACAAAACTATTTTTTATACAGGGTGGGGCAAAAGTAGGTTTATAGTTGTTTGTATGGAAAATAATACAATAATTAATAAATAATAATACAAGAATAAACTGTTTTGCATACTTACAGCTGTAAACCTACTTTTGCCCAACCGTGTATATAAAGCTTAGAAGTACTCAACATTTTAAAAAAATAAACATGGTTTCATGTTTTACATGAAACATTACTTAAAAGTAGCTTATTTAGTACCTTCAACTTGATCCTGCTGCTTCTGATTATTGGGTTTGCCAGGAAAATAAAATAAAACTTTGACGTTTGCTTGATTTTATGTTTTCCTATTTTGTTTTTAAAGTTTTCAGTAAAGTTTCCCAATACCTAGCCACTTCTTAAATCAGGTTTACAAAAGTGTTTTGAGTGGAGTGATTTGGTTCATAGCTATTTTTTAACAATAAGCCATTTGAGAAAATAAGATAATTCTGCCAGGGTCAGGTTGGTTCAGAGACCTTGTGTGAAATAGTTAGCTAGAAATGACTAATCATTACTGCCCAAGTGCTGCTATGAAATATATGAAGTGCCTTTTTCTAATTTTTAAAATATTTTTAGTGTTTGATATTTTTGGTTCAGTGTATCATTTCTTGCATGTTTATGCAGCAGAAAGTGCCATTTCCTTGTATTATGTAAAGGTTGAAATAAAGCACTATACCACCTGGAGGTGTGAGGGAGGGGTAGTAAATGACTATGAAGTAGTCCACCAGTATATTAAGAGGGGCTAACCCCTCTGGACACTAGGATTATGGGTGATTATTTTTTTCCTTTTTTATACTTTTCTGAATTTAATTTTAAAGAGGAAACGTATTACTTTGCTGTCAGGAGTAAAGAGTTAAGTTAAAATATTTACACATACTCTGCTTCAGTTTTATAGTAGTGAACATCACAGAAATGCTTTCTATGCCAGTTACATTAACACAAATTATCCTTATGTAGATGTATATGTATGTTAGGAGAGGTGAAGTTGTTTGTTCTCGAAGATTCATTGTTTCCTGATAGCACAATTGTGGAGAAAAGTACTCTTCTTATATATTATGGTTTGGATGCTGCAGAATTTTTACAGTGGTACTACTAAAGAAATAATAGGAATGCTTACATAGTTATATGAATCAGTAGCCAGTTTGAAGAAATTAAGTACCGACCCTAGGAAAACCATCTAGATTCTGTAAACATTTCATTGCTTAAGAAGTCCCTGGATTCTGCCTCAAGGATGGTGATGTACAAAGACTTAAGTAACAAGACAGATTGTTGGGAAACAGCAGCATCATAACCACATGGGTAGCTCAATGAGTAACCTACTCCGAAGTCCAAGAGGCAGTACACTAAGCTAAGAACACGATCTTCCCTTCAGCTGCTACCCATGGGTTATGAGGGCAGGTTACACTTGATAACATATATTTTCCTGTGCAGTTAACATTTGACCCAGGGCAGGGTTTGCTTTTGTAATTTGTGTAGCTTTCATCTAACCTCTCTGGTGAGTTCTCCCTCTGGTATGTCATAGCCTGGGGGCTCTGAGGCCTTGGCAGCATCAGAAGATTAGTATCCAGTGATAGCTGGAACATCTGGAGAGTTTGTGTATGTGTAATGCCTTCCCAGAATTTTATCATTGGAAGTCAGAAGAGGGTAAGAAATGAGACCCAGTTACGAAGAGAGTAATACCTGTCTGTTCATTTTAAGGAGAATGAATTGAATCTGTAGATAATAGTGAGATGCTTTTATAGCAAGATTCTGCATTACAAGATTGGTTATCAAATGTTTATGATGTGTTTAAAAATAAAACTATTAAACATATGCCATATTAAGTGAAGAAAATTACAGTCAATATTTGCATTGTGGGGTTTTTTAAAAGTCAGTATATACATGGAAAAACTGGAAGAATATTCATCAAAATGTTATCCCTCCATACTGAAATTAAGGATTTCTTTTTTCTACTTCTGTTTTTTAAATGTTATACAATGAGCATGTATTTTTTTTAAATAATGGAAAAAATTTTTTAGTAAGCAAAACAATTTTTTTTTTTAATCCTCACCCGAAGATGTTTTTCATTGATTTTTAGAGAGGAAGGGAGAGAGAGACAGACAGACAAACACATCGATATGAGAGAGAAACATCGATCAATTGCTTCCATACTTGCCCAACCCCGGATCAAATGTGAAACTTAGGTATGTTCCCTGATCAGGAATGGATACGGAATGATGCTCTTCAACTGAGCCACACCAGCCAGGGCAGTAAGCAGAATAGTTTTTAATTAAAATAAGAGAACTATATTGGGGCTGAACTGTTTCAGTGATCTAACAGGTCTGCTGAGATTTTCCTAGAAGACTTGTTGCCATAGATGGGAAAGGAGTCTTGTGTTACAATTTAAAGACTCCCAATTAATGCAACAGAGAGACAGTTTATTGCCTTTGGGGGCGGGGAGGTGCTTCTTTGAATCAGTGTTCTCTGCCTTCTTACTGAGCAACAACTCCCAGAAATTAAGCTGACTTTGATAATGTAAAAATACAAAATTTATCTAAAGCCCTGTTGGCCTCGGTAATTTCTCTCTTGGATTCTCTTGGGTTGGAGAGATAGCCCTAATTTTTTTTTCTTTTTAAGAAAAGTAGTTTGAGGGGTTTTTTATTTTAATATATCTTTATTGATTTTAGAGAGAGGAAAGGAGAGGGGGGGATAGAAACAGCAATGATGAGAGAGTCATTGATAGGCTGCCTCCTGCACACCCCCTGCTGAGGATTGAGCCTGCAACCCGAGCATGTGCCTTAACCAGGAATTGAACTGCGATCTCCTAGATCATAGGAAATGCTCAACCACTGAGCCACGCCAGCCAGGCAGGAAAAGTAGTTCTTAACTAATGTAGGACTTCAGACAACCTAAAGCTTTATTATACAAAATACACACTGTTACTCTTCCGTATTACCACATTCATGTAAGTATTCTGTAGTAGGGTGGCCAGCCATTTCTTTGTAAAACTTATCTGTTCCTAGAAGGATATTTCAGCCATGCCACAATTATGAAAAATAACCAAGTCTGACATAGGAATCCATTTGCCTTGAGATGTATAGTGTTTTCTAGTTTTGGTCATCAGCTAAAGTTGCTTAAACCTGCTTGTTTTGTAGGACTTAGAAAAAGAGAGTGACACACCCCTGCAGCAAGTGTCCATTGAAGAAATCCTAGAAGAACAAAGGGTGGAACAACAGACCAAGCTGGAAGCCGAGAAGCTGAAAGTTCAGGCTCTCAAAGATCGAGGTCTCTCCATTCCTCGAGCAGACACTCTTGATGAGTATTAACTCTTTTGCTCAGGGACTGTTGCTCTTGGGGAGCAGGGGTTGTCACTGAGTGAAAGTGGCATTCTGGTCACCACACACATTTGACTAGAGACTGTAGGATTTTGAAAAGTCATTTTTCTTTTGAATTCTATGAACATGAATATGCAACATGAAGAAATCATGTGGCTTTTTTTTCCTTAAATAATGAAATCATCGTTTAAAGAAACAGCTGGATGGACTCCTTTCACATATCACTGTGGATCCAGCAACTACTTCTCTATGTTGCTCTTCTCACCCCAAATTACAGTTTACAGGGGACAGTCTTCATTTGCTTGTAAATAAAATATGAATCTCAAACTGTCATGTTATTTCCCAAGTTTGAGTTGCCTCCAATGAATAGACAAAATTAAATTTCTGGTCTCAAAGGTATAAACAGTACGCATACTGGAATTCCCCCCCCGTCTCACTTCCAAGTTGCTGGTTACTTTCAAAGGAATATTTTCATACTAAATATCTTGTGGGTCCTCCCCTCTCCCCACTGATAAAAAAAAAACACATTTCGGCCTTCAAGAAGGAGCTATCAGTATGTTTCACAGTTACTGGTTATAACAAAAGCCTCAGGTTTGAGGAACAACATCACTACTGAAGTTGCTGTTCCAGCTTCAACAGCTATTCAAAACTAGGTTCCCATAAGATCCAATATTTAACTAAGGTGGCTTTTTCTCTAAATCTTCTGTTAATTTAGTTTTGTTTTCTAGCCCTTTGGATTGAGTCTTGAGCCTCTTATGCTATTATCAAAAAGGAACACAAATGAAATGGTATTTCAGTGACTGTTACATCTAGGTTATTCCTGGGTGACCACCTGGTGATGCCATTTTTCTGGTTTGATGTTGACTCCATAGTAGGTGTGACAGGCTACTTGAAGAGAGTACTGTGTAGTTCAGTGGACAGTGTACTGGACTAGGAGTTTAGGAGACATAGGTTAAAATTTTTACTTCGTTCTTCCCCTGGCACCTTGGCTTGAGCAAGTCCTCAGATTCTCGGGGTTTTTTTGAAATAGAATTATTCCAGGTATTTCCTTTTCATAATCTGTTGAGCAAAGATGTCCTTTTCATAAGATTTTTGTGCAATTCCTATGTCTGAATTATTTTATAGCATTACATATACTTAACATTTCATGAGCTTGGGTGTTTTCAAAACTGCCCCAAATGCCTGTAAACCGTTTGACCCCTGAGCTATGTATTCATCATTGAGTTGGTTTTAAAGTAGATAATTTGTGAAGAAACATTTGTACCTAGTGATTATCAAGTATGTTTTGCCTCTAATCTTGCTGTTTTAACTACTTAAAGGGGGGGACATATCTACATAACATTCTTTGGGAGTCACTGGGATTACAGCATTTGTTTTTCTGAGCACCACTGCTTCAGAGTGTCTGATACCTGTAAGGAATTTGGACTCACTCTAGTTACCTTGTTTGTTCAACCTTCAACTTCAAACGTAATTAACGAGTTCTAGTTTATTCTTATGTTAAAGAAGGAAAAGGGACTGAATTTTGACAAGCCAAGAATTTCCCAATCGTAGCAAGATTTTGATTATTGCTTTTAGACCTTTGTCACGCAGGCAGCAGTGAAGAATTAGACCTAACAAGTGAAACTAGACTACCAGCTTCCTTCCTCCTAGTCTCCAGGATGCTCAGCAAAATGGCTTACCCTCAGCTCTGCCCAGCCCAGGATTTTTGCAGATACTAAAATCATGGATTTTTCCCTCTTCATACCTTTATTTAATTTTTAAACATCAATTGGTTGCCTCCCATACAATCCCCCACCAGGGTTTGTGCCCTGACCAGGAACCAAACCTGCCACCTTTTGGTGTACCGGAGGACACTCCAACCAACTGAGCCACACCAGCCAGGGCCTGTTTTATCTTTAATAGTTTCTTCCAATAGGGGTTCCCATGAGGCTTTAAAAGGAGACAAGGAAGATCTACCAAAGCCCCTTTCCTAGCCATCCTTATTGTGATATAGTTGAGTGCAGCAACATATCTCGCACTCTTCCAGCTGGTCTCTCTGTCTTTCCTTGGCCTTTGATCTTATGTTGCGCGCCTCTAGCTAAGTTTAAACTGCACTATCTGCTCTCCTCCCCACGTCTGATAAACTCCCAACAGGCCCTGGATGCTTAACGACAGCTAGATACCCTTATACTGCCTATTGTGGAGGGTTCCTCTGGGAAGCCGTATGAACCCCACAGATATTACACAGAGGTGAGGAAGACTGGGAAATGGTCTCTTGCTCACGAATGTTGGCTGGCAGTCCCAGGCAGGGCAGTGCAGACAGCAGAGAACACATGCCAGCAGGCAGAGCGGATGCACCAGGCAACTACAGTGGGAGTTCCCAGCCTCTAGTCTCAGGTCCATCATGATGTTCATGGTGGCACTGCACAGCTCAAGAAAGGGGTCCCAGGAATTGTAGCTGGCAAGAAAGTATTAGAGGAGAGGCAATTAATGAACAGTTCCCCACCCTTTGGCTCCCCCCCAAAAAAGTTACACATACGCGTGTGTGTGTGTATGTGTGTATATATTTGTGTGTGTGTGTGTATATGTGTGTGTGTATATATATATAAAATCTGTGGGGCATTTTTCACCTTTCAAAAGTCATACTATGAGCCTGGCCGGGCGTGGCTTAGCGGTTGAGCGTTGACCTAGGATCCAGGCAATCGGGGTTCGATTCCCTGTCAGGGCACATGCCCAGGTTGCAGGCTGCAGCCGATCAATGACTCTCATCATTGATGTTCCTATCTCTCTCTCCCCCTCCTTTTCTCTCTCTGAAATCAATAAAGATATATATATTTTTTAAGTCATACTATGAGATAAGCTCCATCCAACTTCCTTTCTTATTAGGAGCCAGCATTCCTAGTGAGGTACAAAGAAAGCATTTTGCTTATACATGTTGCAGGTTGATGCACTAATGCGGAACCAACCTTCCAGACTGAAGCTAACCAACCCTGCTCATAATCAAGGAAAGAGCAGCAGGAGAGAGTCTAGTCCGAGCCGTCACCTAGGAGTTAACATGAGCTGAGCAGAAATGTCACTGGTGATAACAGCTCATTTGCACGTGTGCTGTACCAATGCAAGGACTCCTAAAGATGACAACCTGTTAGGACTATGTTAAATCCAAGGGAGGTCAAGTTTTTGCCAATGAGACTGAACATGATCACCTTAGTTTAAACCTGGGTTGTAATCTACTAGGTCTTGATACAAATTTAGTGGATTATAATCAGCATTTTTTTTTTAAATATATCTTTATTGATTTCAGAAAGAGGAAAGGAGAGGGAGAGAGAGACAGAAACATCAATGATGAGAGAGTCATTGATCGGCTGCCTAGCCTGCAACCCGGGCATGTGCCCTGACCATGAATTGAACCCCGATCGCCTGGATCCTAGGTCGAAGCTCAACCGCTGAGCCAGCCTGGCTGGGCTATAATCAGCATTTTTAAAAATTGGAATAGGCCCTGGCCAGGCTTGGTTGGAGCATCGTCCCATACACCAAAAGGTTGTGGGTTTGATTCCCAGTCAGTGCATATACCCAGGTGTAGTGGGTTTGATCCCCAGTCAAGGCACATATGGGAGGCAACTGATCGATGTTTCTCACATTGATGTTTTCTCCAGCCCCTCCTCTCTACCTCTCTAAAATCAATACAAACATACCCTCAGGTGAGGATTTAAATAAATAAATATAAAAAATTGGAATAGAGTAGAAAATAGAGTGCATTACATAATAAAATGTAGACATAAGTGTTTAAAATTTTTTTACTGTGGGTAGTTATCAGAAACATTTGAAAAACTGCCTTAGCTTGTAGTAAGTTGTTATATGCTACTGCAACTAGGAAAGAAAACTGTATGTCCATTCCCCATCTTTCATGTCACCCCCTGAAAATCACCTGTGCCCTGGCTGGGGCTAGGATTTGCAGTTCTCCCTGCCTTGGAACACACTTGCTGCAGGGTCCTTCCCTCACAATCTTCAGGTCTCTGCTCGGCTTTCACCTTCCCTCTCTTAAATAGCACTCCTTTCTCCCCTCCTATTTCCTTTCCAACTTCATTTTTCACCATAGCAAGTATCAGTCTGACATCAGTTTTACTTGTTTACCATCTGCTCCACTTGGCCACTAAAATGTAAACCCTTGAGGACAGGATTTTTGTCTGTCGTGTTCACTCCTATATTCCCACATCTAGAATGATGTCTGGCATGTATTAGGTCTCAAAGGATGGATGGACAGATGGATAGATGACTGGGAGCATGCAGTGAATTCAGCCTTCAGATACTTCAGACACGTAAGGCACCAAAAGATGAGGACAGCTGAACCCCCTGAGCAACCGAAGTGGGGTACTTTGTAGGGACGACCGTGAATTGAGTACTTAGTAGGGATCCTTCTGCTGAACATGGAGCTGTTCTGTAGGGCAGCCTTCACTGTGGACCACAGCTCTCCCAGGCGTGAAGAGTTTGGAGATACTTGGTGTCAAAATGTCTAGAAGAAAGTCCCGGGGAACGTGGGGTCAGGGGTGAGGGAGGACTTGTCAGGGCTGTTGGAAGTAATGCCTGTTTTCCTCCCAACTGCCCTCCAGGCAGAACTCCGCTGCAGTGCCCCCCCCCCATCTTGACATCACCCCTCCAAGGGGTCCCCGGAGAAGGAGAGCAAAGGGCTGCTTCATGGGTGCTTGCTTTTACAGGGTTTGTATCCAGATAAGGGAGCCAAGATCCAAAGTAAATGTTCCTGTCCCCTTCCCAAGATCTTCTAGCCTGAAAGGAGAAAACCAACCCTAGGAAATGGAGCGTATCTGCTACTCACCCGTCTCAAATTCAGGGTCTGTCTGCCTGGTTAGGACTCCCCTACCTGTCTACTCCTTGGGTTCTGCCAGGAGACTTGGAAGCAGAGAATAAAATCGGGTCCTTTTTTCCTATATTTTACCCATTCTTTTTAAAAATATGTCCCCCCTAACTCCAGCCACTAAGTGGCTGTTGCTGCCACTTGGCCAGACCAGGGGGCAAAAAATGGCCTCCACCTGCTGCTCTGGAAGTACAGAGAATTGTAGGGCACCAGCTAACCAGGAGCTAGGACTTGAAGAGAGAGGGCTCAATGCTGGGCGTATCTCAAGGTCAGGAACCCAGGTTGACTGGGAACCCCGTCTCTGAGACCCAATTTTATGGATGTATAATTTACATCCTGTAAAATGCACTCTTTTTAGTATACGACTCTGAGTTTTAACAACTGCATCTAGTTATATACCCCTTCGTATTTAACTTCTCTCTCCTTCCCCAGCCCCCGGCAACCACTGATTTGTTTTCTGTCCCTAGAGTTTATACTGGCAACTAATTCAGTTTTTTCTTAAAATAGTATGCAAGTCAAATAAAATACCTGGAAGGTTAAATTCGTCCCACCTGCCTTCAGTTTGCTCTTCTGGTTTAGGCTATTATAAAGAGAGGAAGCTTTATGTTCTCTGTCAAACTCCCTGGGCAAAGAAACCTGGCTCACCTGCGGGGCCCATCCCCAGCTGGGGGGCGCGCGGGAGGCGGCTGATCATTGAGGACTCTCTCATCATTGATGTTTCAACTCTCTCTCCCTCTCCTTCCTCTCTCTGAAATCAAGAAAGATATATTTTTTTTAAAGTTAAGCTATGTAACCAAGAACACAGACTAGACTGCCTGATTTTGCATCCTGGCTTCTTTATGTAAATAGCTTTCTGAACTGGTCAAGCTGTTGACCTCTCAGTGCCTCAGTTCCTCGTCTATAAAACAGGGGTAATAATTGTACCAACTCCCTAGGTGGTGGTCGTATTAGGTGAGTTAATGTGTGTAAAGGGTTTAGAACAACGCCTGGCACAGAAGGAGTTCTCATTAGCAATTATTAGCACCCACTGAATCCCCAGCACAGTGCCAGACTCGCGGGAGAGATTCCATACCGTCAGTGAGCCTATACTCACAGTTGCCCCTGTACAAATAAGAATTATACCTGTGAAATGATGGCAACCTACTCAGATTAAGGAATTAAATGCTGGGTTACATAAAATGTACTCTAAAGGAAGGTAATCAATAATTACTTCTAATCCAAAGAGTCAAACTTTCCTTAACTTCCTGCTGCCTTCTCATAATGGCCCCTTCGGAGGAAAACACTCCATTCTCTCTATATTAAATAAGCATATACCCTATAAGTAGTCCAAGGTTTGCCCTCACCTTCAGGCTGGCCATCCTTAAGAGATGGACAATGTCAACGTTTACTGAGAATCTACAAAGTGCCAAGTTCTATGCTTTCCAATCATTAAGCATTTATTCAGTGTCTATTAGTTATCTAGCACTGTGCTAAGTGCTAGTTATTCAAAAACTTGGGAAAATGCAAAAACTCCTTATGGAGTTTACAGATATGTAAAAAATGGGGAACTATGTGGGGGCAGGGAAGACAGAGGGTGTATGGGGAATCTCTGTACCTTCCACTTAACTTTGCTAACCTAGAACTACTCTAAAAAATTAAATCTTTTAAAAAGGGGGGGGGGATGGACAAACATTTATTAAGGAGACCCAAAGGGAAAAGTATTGGATTCTAATGAAAAAGTAGGGTGATGTGGGACAGAAAGGGAAGCCCTTGAGGACAGACAGTACTGTGAGCTGCCTTGAAGGTGGAGAGGGTACAAATGGGGCAGACCACAGGCGGGCACCTCAGCGCAATGCTGAGCATGACTGGAGAAGAAAGCCAGGGTGAGAATTCAGAGGACCCAGAGATTGGGCTGAGAAGTCTGCACTTCATCTTATGGGCTCTTGATGTATTTTTACCTCATTTAAGTGGTAAAACCACCCTCAAAGGATTACAAAAGGAAAAAGAAGCCCTAGCCAGTTTGGTTCAGTGGTTAGAGCGTCAGCCTGTAGACTGAAGGGTCCTGGGTTCGATTCCAGCCAAGGGCAAGTACCTCGGTTGCAGACTTCATCCCAGGCCCTTGTTGAGGCTCATGCAGGAGGCAACCAGTTGACCAGTTGATGTGTCTCTCACACTGATGTCTCTCTCTCTCTCTCTCCCCCTTCCGCTCTCTGAAAAGCAATGGAAAAAATATCTTTGGGTGATGATTAAAAAAAAAAAAAAAGGAAACATATCCCTATTCTACAGATAAGAAAGTTGAAATTTAAAAAGTAAGAACTGGAGGTCTCTGAACACTAAACCTGTGCTTTCTCCACTCCAATTCACAGCATCCCCACTACCATTCAATAAACCCAAAGATAGGTGCTGTTGCCCAGCGCTTGCCTGCTCTGAGCTGGGGCCCAGACAAGCTAAAGGTGCCTCTCTTCACCTCAGCCTCTGCCTCCTAGGAACCTGCAGAGGAATCTTCCACAACAACCCACGAACATTCCATGGCTGAACCACCAAAGTTCCCCAGGACACCCAGCTCTCAACCCTCAGATCCCCTCTCCGTGCTGTTGGCCTTTCGTTCTACCTGGAACACCCACACCCCATCCTCTATCTCAAAGCTGGCTAACTCCTTATTGCACTTCCCACACTCAGCTCTATGTCACTTCCTCCCAGAAGCCTTACATAACACTCCTCCCTCTCTCTGTGTAATTAGGTGTTCCATCCCCTTGTACTTCCAAGACCCCTCATCTGCTCTACAACTTTCCATCTTGGGTCACATAGTTCATTTTCCTCATAACTGTAGAGCCACACAGCAGACACTCAATAAAGGATTGTGAATGAATGAATGAATGAATGAATGAATGAATGGAGTGGAGTCTTCTTTTCTGCTCCTCCTACATCCCTCCCCTGACCACAGGGCCTTCCTCTCCCCACTGCACAGCCTGAGCCAGATCTCTGGTATCTTCCTTCCCGACCTCTTCCATCTGATCTCCCCGGGGGGCTCTGCCCTCATCAAAAAAAAACAAAGCCAGATACAGGTGACATCCAGAACCAGAGGAAATTCCCAGACCTCTCTCCCCTCCTTACTCAGAGGGACAGTGAGAGTTAACTAGTCATTTGGCCTGGAAAGGATGAGGGAGAAGAAAGCCTTGGCCCTGGCGGAGGTCACCCGCACCCTCCTCCGTTGAGTCAGTGGCTGCCTCTGACATCAGCAACAGCCCTATGCCTCAGTCCTCCAGTCTCCCCGCTCCACCTCCTCCCCTCTCACAGTGGCCATAATTCTCCGCAGGATGGCAACAGCGGGGCCTTGAACACTATCTGCAGGGCCTGTCCCACAAAAACCCCCTCCGCACCCCCTCCGCTGGAACACGCACGTGCAGGAGGGCACACGTGTACTGAGGAGGGAGGAGCGGCGTCCCAGCACCACCCACACCTCCCCTTTCCAAGTCTAAGGCAGGCAAAGCCCCCATCACCCCCCTTCCCCACATGAACAGCGCGGGCCCAGGCCTCTTCCTTTGGTCTTGTCTTCCCTTCGTCCTCTCTCTCTGAGGGCTGGAAACGAAGCCCACGGGCAGGTTTCCTAATTCAAAGGCCATGCTCGCGCCCCCGGCTGCTTCCCCAATTGATCACCCAATAGAGAGGCAGCAACAGCCTGCTCAGGGCCCTCCCGAAGCTGAGTGCAGGGGGCTGAGGGGCCTGCACCTGCTCGGGGACAAACGGTCCCACGGGAGGGACAAGGGAGCACACACAAACCATTCCACAAATCAGGGCGGAGATGCGCCGCTCTAGGGGTGCTGACAGTAAGGAACGAGTCGTTCCAGAAGGAAGGCTGTACAGAGGCTGGCCACGGTGGGCCTGAGGAATGGGCCAAGGGCCTCGGGCCACTGCTGGTGAGAGACGAGCCCAGGATGAGGGCCTCTTGAGTTGCTGGCCCCTTTCCACTGCTTTACCAGGGATTGAAATGGGCGGTGTGGGACTCACCCTGGTCTGTATGGGCTCCGGGCACCAGGCCTGGCTCTGAGCAGGTCCCGTCCCTTTCATCCTTTCTGGAGTAAGAGAGACAGTGGGGGGCGGAGGCTGCTACTGCTCCCCGCTTTTTAGACCTTCCCTCTGTGCCCAGTGGTGACAGGGCACAAAACACACAGGAGGCAGACCCTGGGTGAAGAGCGAGTCAGTGTGATTCTCTCGACCTCCCAATATTGCTGCCGGATGAATCTGGTTTAAAATCAACCTCAAGGTCGATCTTAAAGGGGAAAGATTTCATCAGAGGACAGCATGCAGGCTGGGTGGGGATCTCCTCCACTGACGGGGCAGGGTGGGATGGGGGGGTGATGAAATGGGGAACAGCAGAGAAGATTCTGCTGCCTCCAGTGTCTCTGATTAGAGCACAGGCCCCCAGAGTGCAGACTCGGGTGAGCACCCCACGACACTGTCTTTTCAGCCTTTCTGCTCATGCCAAGCCCTAGGGTGCAGCCTGCCCAACCTGGGTACTTGGGGAGAGGAAGGGGAAGGGTGCAGAGCGTGGCCAGGCCCAGGTTCCTCTTCTTGTGTCTGTGGCCAGTTCTACCCTCTGCTTTGCGAGCATACAGGACTCAGCCCTGAGGTATTCTCCTGGCACCAGCACAAACCCCTAAGGAGGAGGAACTATCTCTGAACAGGGCTTTGGTGAAGCTGTTACATGGCTGAGTAAATAATTGAACAGTTGAACACACACAGTGTCTGGGGGCTTCCGAGAACTGTGTAAAGATGGACTGAGGATTTGTGTTGCTGTCTTAGCCCTGCCACTGACTACGTGTGTGACCTTGAGCAGGTCCTTTCCACTCTCTGGACTTTGGGCTCCTCACCCAGGGGCTGGATGGCCTCTACCTGCTCCAACCCCCTAAGTTCTTAGCAGACACCCTGGCACTGTCCTAGGCGGCGTCTCCCAAAGCCCAGGGTGCAGTTCACAGAACACCTGCATGGCGATCACCTGGACATTCTATTTTTAGTACAGGGTTCAGGGCCTCAACTCTGGACCTACTGAGTCTGGAGTTTCTGGCGATGAGGGCTAGAAATCTGTTTCAAATAGCGCCCGTCAGACGGTGTCTGCTTTCTTCTAAACCGCCTTCACCTCAGCCGCTCTCTCTCCCCCCCTCCGTCGGCTGAGCCTGGCGCCAGCCTCCTTCCTCCTTTCTGTGCGCTGCTCTACCCCTCCCCTCCCTGCACCCCCGCGGACGGCAGCAGCAGTGTGATGTAATCCCTCTATCCTTGACCCCTTCCTCTGTACAGTGATTGATGGCTCTTTTATCTCCCGGTGATGAAGCTCAGCCTTCAGCTGGGTGCATTTAAGATGCAGAGCACAGGGTCGCAGCCACAGCTGCAGGACCCAGAGGCAGGCCTTGACGTGCTTAGGGAGGACGGAAGGAGTCACCTTTGAGCACAGAGGCAGCAGCAGCCGCAACAGTACCGCTTCCCGCCACCAGGAAACCATGCTCCAAGCGACGTTTAAACTGTGTGCCGGGAGCTCCTACAGACACGTGCGCAACATGAAGGGTGAGCTCCCTCTGGGAGAGGGTGTTCGTGGTGGTGACTGGGCCTCAGGCATGTGGCTTAGTGGGGAAAGTACAGGACAGGGGGCAGGAGAGCAGGCCACTCAGGCTCTGGTCCGAGCTGTGCCTCTTATCGGGTGAGTCTGCACAAGTCTTGTCCCTTCTGGACCTCAATTTTCCCACGCGAAGAACTAGGCTAGAGATCAAGATGCCTTTGTCCCTTCCAGGTTCTGTAATTTCTGGTCTCCCCTCCAGGGCTCCAATCTTCCTTCCACTTTTCCTGACTTAGCCTTCCTCTAGGATTGGTCCCAAGGGTACCAGAAAGGTCCTAGCCACAGTGGTAGAGGTAGGGCTAAGCCTTGACTCCAACAAGCAGTCCTGGCAAGCCTGAGACATGGGCAGGGAAGAGGTGGGTGGGGAGGAGAGAAAGGGGAGTAAGACAGCAGCAGAGCAAAGACCCTAGCTGCTGGCAGTTACATACACCTTAGGGGACTGGCATCTTCAATTCTCCTGCTGTTGCAGGATTTTTCTGGTTTGAATGAAGCTTCCCTTTTTCAAGAGGAAACCCTGGTGTGGCCCTTGCCTCCACGCAGGACCGGGACAGCCAGCCCAGATGGAAGGCAGATTTCTGGGCCCTAGAGGAAGCCTGGTGCAGTGTAGCAAGCCCTGGACTGGGAGTTGACCCGGCTCTAGTTCAGGTCCCTGCTAGGAATCTGTATGTTCCTGAGCAAGTCACTTCCCTCTCCAAGGCAGTTTCCTCATCTGTGACAAGATGAAGGGGTGGAAGGGGCTTTCCCACACCTAAGTAACAGTTTCCTTTCCTTCCTGCAGGGCTGAGGCACCAAGCCATGCTGGCCATTGGCCAGGAGCTGAACCGGAGGGCCCTGGGGGGCCCAACCCCAAGTGCATGGATTAACCAGGTCCGGCGGCGGAGCTCTCTGCTTGGTAAGTATTGAGGCTTCTGGGCTTCAACCAGTGGCAGGAGGCTTCCAGGGTGCAAACACTGCATGTGGCTCTGTTCCCAGCCAGCCCTGTGGCCATTCTTAATCACTTTGAGAGGATGGGAATGGAGTTCCTCATGGCCAGATCCTCTCCCTGTCACCAGCAGCTGCCGCATCTAACTTGACCTGCAGGCTGAATCCTATGGCTTTGGTCTTGCCTCTTCAGAGGAAAGAGCAGGTCCAGAGATCAAAGGGAGGAGAGCTGGTGGGAGGACAGGGGACCTGTAGGAAACTTGGTCTCTCCTTGGCTGCGTATCCAGGTTCTCGGCTGGAAGACACTCTCTATAATGACCGGGAGCTGGCCTATATCCACCAGGGAGAGGAGGCCATGCAGAAGGCCCTGGGCATCCTCAGCAGCCAGGAGGGCTGGAAGAAGGAGAACCAACAGGTGAGGGAGGGTGTGGAGGAACACACGGTTCCTTACCATGCCACTGCCACCCTCCAGGCCAGCTGGGGGTCCTGCTCTTCTCAGAATTCCTGCCTTGTGCAGCGGTCACTGGGCAACAAATGGTTTTGAGGATTTTCCTTTCCCAAGAACATATCCTCAAATACTCCCTTCCCCCATCAAAGACACCCTGTACTCTCATACTTGAGAAACATCATTCCTGTATCTTTACCTATCCTCCAAAAACACTCTACACCTATTCAGCAGAGACCACCGTGGGCTAGAAGTTCCAGTGCCAAGGAAGTGACTGTGTGTTCAGCCTGCCTTATGGCTGAGCTTGCAGGGCTGATCTGGGCTCACCTGCAACTGGGCTGGACTAGAACACGGACAGCCCACGCTTTCTGGGCTCTCTGCTCCCGAGCACTGCACCTTTACTGGGAGCCAGTAACGGGGCATATGTTAGAGGCAGGTGGCTCTACTGAGACTTTGGCTTTATCTTCACCAAAAGCTTACATGCTGCCCATTGCCCAAAGTTCAGGTGAAACCTCTCCTTCCCCAAGTTAACAGACCACCAGTATGGGAGTCAAGAATCTGGGATGTAGCTCCAGCAATGCTCTTAGCTAAGGGTCTCTGGGCAAATACCTATCTCTGTCCCTACATCTTTTTTTGGATGAGGTACTGGACTAAAAAAATCTTTAAGATCTCATCTAACGCTCTTTGTGTGTAATGAGTTGGTCTCTCCCAGGACCTTTGAGCTTCTGAAGTCAAGGCAGGCTCTTTCCAGTTGGGCCTGCCCATGTCTATCAATAGTTACCACCAAGAAAAAGGGCCCAAGGAGTAGGCAGGTCACCTCTGGTCTTCAGCATTTGTATAAGGCTTGTGGTAGGAAAAATCACCTACTCTATTTTACTCATAAACAGTTCCAGGTTTCCTGATACACAGTTCTTTTCATGGTCCCCTTCCTGCCTTGCCTGGCATTGTTTAAGTGCCCTAGACTAGGAATACTTTCCTAGTCTAACTTTATCCTGGGGCTTCTCTTGCTCCCCGATAGGCCAATGGGGACAAAGTGCTTAGTAAAGTGGTTCCAGACGTCGGCAAGGTATTCCGGCTGGAGGTGGTGGTGGACCAGCCCATGGAGAGGCTGTATGAAGAGCTTGTGGAACGCATGGAGGCAATGGGAGAGTGGAACCCGAATGTCAAGGAGATAAAGGTGAGGGGAGCCCAAGTGTGAGTGGCAGGAACCCGGGAGAGCCCAGTCTGAAAGGTGGCCAAGGCTGTGGGTGGTGGTGCCTTTCCCCCAGCAATGGCTAAGTAGTGACTCTGGTTCCATGTGGCCTGGTAGGTCCTGCAGAAGATTGGAAAAGACACAGTGATCACCCATGAGCTGGCTGCAGAATCAGCAGGAAACCTCGTGGGGCCCCGTGACTTTGTGAGCGTGCGCTGTGCCAAGCGCCGAGGCTCCACCTGTGTGCTGGCTGGCATGGCCACACAGTTCGGGGAGATGCCCGAGCAGAAAGGTGTCATCAGGTAATACTGGCAGCAGGCTCAAAAGCCCCCTAACCCAGGCCTGGGGGCCAAGCGTGTGATGAACCCCTGGCTCCAAAAAAAACAATCCTTGGTCCCTACTCTCAGCTTCCTTTTACAAAGGAAGATTCTCATTTTCCATAGCAGGGGAGGAAGATAAGATTAGCCCTACTTATATAGCCAGTTTGTCCTGACCCTCCCCAAAAGTTTAAGGACCTCAAAAGTTTTCTAAAGCAAGAGGTAGGGCTGAGGTTGAGCTGGTATGGCCAGGTACGGCTGTACTAGTCATTAAATTATCCACACTACTTAGGATGCAGCTGCTACCTAAGTTTCTCAGGGGCCCCAGCCACCACCCTGGACCCTTTCCCCAATCTCTCTGTTATCCAGCAACTAAAATGCTCCCAGGAAGCCTCCAGGTTCCAGCTCCAGCTCTAAATAGCATTTGTTCTGATAAGCTCGTAACCATGCCAACTGTTAAATATCACCCCTGGCAAAGGATACTTCTCTCATGAGATTTGGAGAGACCAGGCAGTCAAGAAGTGTGGCTAGTATAAGTCGTCAGCATGGGAATGGAACTGTCCTCCTGACTTGACTTCTCTTCAATTGTCAGAGCTGAACATGGGCCCACTTGCATGGTGCTCCATCCCCTGGCTGGGAGTCCATCCAAGACCAAACTCACTTGGCTGCTCAGCATTGACCTCAAGGTGAGGGGCGTGGGAGGCGGCACAGTGGAAAGGTAGTGAGGGAAATATAGGTCCTTACCACTCCCACATTATCCCACAGAATAGGAAAAAATCCTTCCATTTACAGAGAATCAGACTGTTGAAGGGGGAAGAGGTTAGAGTAATGGCTTTATATTCCACTCTCTCAAAAGCCTGCAATGGCTCCCTCTTACCTCTGGTATTAAATTTCAACTCTGTAGTTCTTTTAGAAAGAAGGAAACTTAGGCCTAGAAAGGTGTGCTAACTAGCTCAGGGTCTCACAGAGTGGGAAGACAGGTCTGTTTGTCTTGAGAGCAAATCCTGTGCTTCTGACAGTTGCACAACAGCAGGGCAGCAATGCAGTCCTCCAGCCCTTGACTCCAGTCAACTACAAGGTTGCTGCTTTAAACAGAGCTAGAAGACCATGACCAGACCAAACCATAATGTTTGTGATAGGGTCCAGAGGTCTCCAGAGTGGACCACCCCCAAGATACCAAATTCTTCTATCTTCTACTCTAGGGATGGCTGCCAAAGACTATCATCAACCAAGTCCTATCACAGACCCAGGTGGACTTTGCCAACCACCTGCGCAAGCGCCTGGAGTCCAGTCCTGCTCCTGAAGCCGGGTGCTGAAGGCCAGCCTGCTGCTTTCCACTGTTCCTGCTGCATTGGCTTGCGCGCTTATAAGGAAAATCCCTCCCAGAAGCCTGCAAGTCTGCTTGAGATCTCCACCTGGGGACAGCGGGCTGGGGTGGCAGTGTACTTACATTATACTAGGACTCAGACGGGTAAAATGTTAGTACCAAGAAAATAGGGATGGTCTCATATAAAGAGGGTGAGCCTTCTTAACTTCATTCACTGATTAGCTGTGAAGGTTAAGGGTTTCAAAATATCTGTAAAACTTCTCTGGCCCTTATGTCTATCTAAAAACATCTTAAAATGCTACTAGCTGAGAGAGGGTGCAGAGGGTGCTAAATACAAGGATAGGGACCTCATGCTTTATGGGCTCAAGAGCTCCACTCCTTGCAGGCAATGTGTGTGGACATAGGGTCTTAAAGAAGGGCTCCAGCAACTCTGCCCCCCCATCCAGTAAGCAGAGCGCTGTAGCAAAGCACAGGCAACTCCCCACAGCAGGTGCCAGCCGGAGACCCAGTTCAAGTTTTCTTGACGAAAAAATAGAAAACTAATTAGACTGGTTTCCCTACTTCTTCCATGAGCACCAGTCGGAATAAAAAATTATAATACAAAAACTTCAGTCTGCACCTGTTTTAAAATTCTACTTAAGAAATCTACTTGAATAAACTGCAACTTCATACTAAAGGAGTCCTAGACAAAAAGCTTAATTAAATTTAAATCCCCTAGCTCATTAAAAGGAAAAATTACCAAGGACTTATATCATTCAATTATTTAGAATCTGTTATCAGAACCTGTGATAAAAATTTAATTTCCATGATAAGCACAAGCCTAAATCTTAAGAGCACTATAACTGGTAGCTGATTAATGGGCATTGAAAGATGACGATTATGACTGAGGATTTTTATTTACTTAATTAAAATAATAGTGTGACTTGGGGTGGTGGACACAGTACAATATACAAATGATTATTATAAAACTATACACCTGAAACCTATATAGTCCTATTAACCAGTGTCACCCCAAAAAATTCAATAAAAAAGGACGGACAGTGCCGAATAACATTACTACGATAATGTTAAAAACAAATATTATTTTCCCATTAGTGACTGTTTAGACCTAACAGGGCAATTGAATCTTTAGTATATTGTATCAGCTCTCAGCTTGGCTCAGGGATGCCAATTTCTCTGCTTTAGTAGACCAATATTTTACAATTTTGAGAGATGGTGGAAGGGGTAATATCGAATTCCCTTTCCAAGAATGTATGCTTTAAAAATATAAATTGGGATGGCATTATTTTACTAAAATGTATACCACGTGAAGCTTTTCCATTCTAGTGCTAACAGCATTGGTGATTTATACCATTTGGAAATAGAATTCTATCTTATTTATTAAACAAATTAGCAGTAGCAGAAATTCTGGTATTTATTGAGGTACTAAAATTTTACAACTAGAGCTATTTTTTATTATTTATGCTGATTGTTTCTTAGTCTGTTTTTGGAATAGATGAAATTATTGCTTATCTGTCCAGGAGCTTCAGAGTGAGAGAGGATAGTTGTAGAAGTATCTCCTAGAACAGAACTATCATCTCTTCCCTAATAAGAGAAAATGGTTACTTGTTTAAAAATGTGTAGAGCAAATATACACTCTGGTTTCAAAAGAGAACAGGACAATAGTAAAGAAATGGGCTTTTAACACACAACATGGTTTAGAGCTTGATTATAACTAGCCTCTTCAAACTATGCAACCATGTCTTGGAATTGACTGGGGAGATATTCTCCCACTTGTTCAACTTTACTTTGGAATAAAATAAGTTGTGCTGATCTGTTTACAGAAACCATTTTATACAGTATTGTAACAAGTGGGTATTCTGAGACCTTCAAATGAACCTTATCAAAACATACACACATTTTAAATATGAAAGTAAAAACAAAATCATTATTCCTGTTATCTCTGATTTACAAAAGCCAAATGTACAAAAATCTAATTTTATCATTTAAAAAGAGAGTGGGCTGTATATTTGGTAATTATATTTTATAATTTGTGTTCTACATAATTATATATGTGGTAATTAATATTACAAAAGAATTTACCTCCAACTTCCTCTAAATAACACCATCTCCTTAAAAGTTCTTCAAACTCTGATGATCCAGAAACTTTATAATCATGTCTGTCCTTTAAGACCATCCACAAACAAGCCCTGGCAGGTGTGGCTCTGTGGTTAGAGCGTCGGCCCACATACCAAAGGGTCTCAGGTTTGATTCCCAGTCAAGGACATATACCTCAGTTGCAGGTGTGATCCCTGGCTGAGACTCCAGCCTAAGATCATACTGATGCAGAGTTAGGTTCTCCTTGTTCAGAGACAAATAATTAGTCAAAGCTACTGTGATAAGACACCAACAGTCACTTGAAGTTTTGGGAATTTCTTAAACAGGCATAACATATGGTGATTCTTGGCAACAGATTACCTACCTCGTGGTGAATCACTCTACCTGTTAATGTAGGTAGAAATTTATATGCAGGAGTCTTTGGGGCCATCCTGGGAGGACTGCACTGCCGTAGATGTATAAAAAAGGGACCCCGCCCAGCTGGAGTGGTTAATGGGTGAGCATCGATCTATGATCCAGGTGATCGAGGGTCGATTCCGGTCAGGGCACATGCCCGGGTTGTAGGCTCAATCCCCAGTGTGGGGCGTGCAGGAGGCAGCTGATCAATGACTCTCTCTCATCATTGATGTTTCTGTCTCTATCTCCCTTTCTCTCTTCCTTCCTCTCTTTGAAATCAATAGACACTTGTGTGTTTTTTAAAAGGGGGGGGGATCCCAAGGAAATGCTCCTTCTTACATTCTAGTTTTTAGCTTCTGAAAACTGCCCTTTAATCATCAGTTATACAAAGAAGAGAAGGCAGGAAAACAAGCTGGATGTACCTATCCACATGTTCAAGGACAAGACCTGGAGGGAGACCCTCAACCTTTTACTCTTCTTCACCTCTTGAGTCTGATTTTCACAGGATAAAGGGATGGTTGAGTTGGCTGGAGAGAAGGGAAGCAACAGGAGAGGGGTTGAGATACATGTGAGAAGCCTGTCTCTTTCCTCCAATGCTGGCTACCCTTCCTCAGACTGCCCACATTTCTGACACTGTCACCAAGAGGGAAGCAAACTGCCACACACACTTAATCATGTTTTATTTGGGAAGAACTTCTAATTGTAAAGCTGAAAGCGAGATCCTTTCACAATTACAGTTCTAGAGACATGGTAGTTTCAGAGATCCCAGTGTTCAAAGTATATTTCAAAATTAATAACAAAAACAAACCCACACCCAAAAGAAAGCTCTTAGATTGGTTTCGTATGTACAGCCATTGATTCAGCTGTTCTCAGAAACAGGCCCACAACTTCCCCGCACATCAGGTGGGATGGAGTCAATGCCCACAGGGGAACAAAAGTCTCTAAATAAGTTAGCTACTTGGACAGTATTATCCACTCCTAGAGAATACAGTAAGATAACAAGGCCCAGTGGTGGGGAACGTGGTACAGCACCAGTTTCACAGGGAGCTTCTGGGATCCTAGGGTCAGCAGTTGTTGGCATATGGCACACAAAATGAAAAGAAGTCACCAGAAACAGGAAGAGTACTGAAGGGCAGGGCGTCTCTCCCAGTCCCACCCAGCCTTTCAGCTTGCTAACAGCAGAGGCTATGTTCTGCAGTATCTTCAGGATAACGTTTGCGACAGTTAAAAAAACAAAAGAAAGTCACCCAATGTTATTCCCCAGAAAGTCCATGTCTGCAAAGAAAGAGGGACCTGGTCAGGGTTCCCATGGAGGACTCCGCCTCCCATCTACTTCTGTTTCCACATGATATAAGACATCAGCCAAAGTATGTTCTACGACGGCACCCCAGCCCATGTCACTCATCTGTGGGAGAAATGAGAAACAGAAATGAGGTGATTAGAATAACTACAGCAAGAGGTTACAAAGATGCTGAGAATGCATGTGGACATTTTTAATGTTACTCACAGGGCGGTAAGTGAGATCCTTTGGAGGATACTTGAAGCATGGTCCAAAGTTAATGGAAACCTGGGATAAATCCAGTTCAGGCAGACATGACAAAACAAGGTAAGCATTTAGTGAAAAAGTTAATGGGACATGGGAAATTTTTCTCTTTAAAGGTAGCTGTGACATTCAGGGTATAACTGGAACAATGATATATAATAATATTGCTAAAAGCAGTCAACACCTTAATGTCCATCAAGAATTAGGTAAATAAAATAGATGTGATTTCTGTTTATAACCTGAAGATTTCCTTATTTTACTTCCGTGGTGTCTGACAGACTAAAAGTACATGAAAACTTCCAGGCATTATCTTTTCAAATCACTTTAAAAAAAAAAAAAATTAACAGGCTCTAATGATAGTCCCCTTCATACTGAATTATATATATATATAAAAATATAAATATTTTAATCAATATAAGCAACAGTTACAAACTAATGATGGTAGGTTATCATGACATATATAAATGCCAATTTGATTTATGCACATAAATACTTTATAGCCTTTACACTGAACAGTAACACTACCACACAGTACATTCAAAGAACAAGCATGGGGCACACTAATTGCACAATCCAAGCAAATACTTCCTAAAATACCCAACTGTTCTTGGAACAAACAGTGACAGTCAGGAAACACTCCCATCTCACTTAGGCTATTCAGATTTCTTCCTAGAACTCAGTCAATAGCTCTTTCACCACCACCAGTCACTTATTTCTCCAAATTCTGTTCACAGGATGAACAGCTGGTACATACCGTGCAGCTCTTGTACAGTGAGATGGCCGGAAAGTAAACCCCCTCAAAAATATCTTTGTAAGCCACACCTTGATTGACACCATTTTTATAAAATATTATCTGAAACAAAAACCATGGTTTTACTTTAAAATTTAAAAACAGAACTAAAAAAAGCACTCACTTCGAGAATCCTTCAGAAGTGCTGCCACCGTACTGGTGATAATGTATTCCAAGAATAGCATATAGCTTGTGTAATAATATCTTATATAATCAGGTTTCTCAGCCTATTTACATGCACTACTCTAGGTGGTCTTCAGGTTTATTTGCTTTCTGCATTCCTATGCTACTTCTACCTGTTATACTTTCTATTATTCATTATACTGTATTTGTAAAAAGTAATTTGGTCTCCTTCCCTTGCATAAAGTTCTCACTTTTGCATTTCTACTTCGAAAATTTCAGGATAGTCAGTCTCTGAATCTTCATTTTCTTTGTCCTTTATCTCCCAACACTATCCTGAATATTCTCTTAACCACTATATATATGAACTTCAGAAAAGGTTCCTTTTGCCCTGGCCAGTGTGGCTCAGTTGGCTGGCCATCGCCCTGTGCACCGAAAGGTTGCAGGTTCGATTCCCAGTCAGGGCACATGCCCGGCTTTCCGGCTCTATCCCCAGGAGGAGGGGGGTGTAGGAGGCAGCCAAGTAATGTTGCCCTCTCACATCAATGTTTCTCTCTCTCTCCCTCTCCCTTCCTCTCTCTCTAAAAATCAATAAACTATTAAGAAAAATCCAACTTCGTAAGAAAGGTTCCTTTTTCTGAAGTAACTTTCTCTGTCTCTTCTCAGCAAGAGCAATCTTCTTCCTGGCTGTACAATAATTCCTCACTTAACATCATTTGATAGGTTCTTGGAACTGTAGCAAAACATATTTTGAAGCCAATTTTACCACAGGCTAATTAATATAACTGAGAGTTAAATTTCTACAGCACCTCATCAGTGTTGTGACAAAGTGATGTTATTCAAGGGCTTGCTGTATTTTCTGGCTGTATCATCCTTAGATCTATTAACTGCTTCCCTTTATTATTTTTTCAGCTGAAACCCTAGTCTTTTTAAAATTTCTCCTACATTAGTTTCTATTATCAATTCAGGTGGCTTCACAGCATTTTTATGGAAAAATGTTTCCAGCTCAGAACTTTCGTCCTTCCCTTCCCCTTCTATTTTTGGCCCTTGTGGCTGGTCCAGATGTGTCAGTCCTTCTTTAATTGTGCTATGACCTTGGGTAGACATGTCCCCAACAACACTGGGACAAGGAGGTAGGGGAAGTTCTAGAGGACACTAAACAAGTCATTATAGCTCTAGCTGCCTCCAGGTTACACAGCAAGGTCCTCTCCTCAACTATGCCAGTGTTCCTCTCTCTGTACTTGGTACCTCCCCTGATAAAGAATAAACATCTCTGACCTGCTCTCTCAATCACTTGTAGATTTCCTTGTTAGACCACTGTTTTTGCCTCTTTCCTACAGAGTGTTCCTGAAAGAACCCTGGTAATCCCTCTGACAGCAGTAGCATGGTATCACAGAAAGAGCACAAACACAGTAGGCAGAATGTGAGCTTGCTCTGTTAGCCGTGCAAACAGAAAAATCCCTTCATTCCCCTTTGGGCCTCATTTCCCTCACTTATAATTAGGGGGTTGGTCCCAATCTTCAAGGTCTTCTAGTTCTGACGTTTCTGTGACCATGACTCACCTCACTATGGGGAGTCTGCTTTAGGCTCTTCTCTGCTTTATCCACAAAGTCTTTTTCCTCAAAATACAAATAACTCTTGAACTTTATCAAAGCCTTGAAAACCAAGAGAAAAAGGAAAAAAAGGCTCATTGAAGCATCAGCAACATAGCACAAATAGCACTGAGTCATGTACTCTGCAACAGAAATTAAAAATCTTTGCAGACTTAGCTTTGCTAGATTTTGAACTATGTGATTCTTAAAAAGTATCGAAGGCACATATTTGTTAAACATTTTCAAAAAAGGCCTTTACTAATAAGTTTTGTGAAGAAACATACAGATAAATACATACACTCTCTCACCACCACAACATTGGAACAACTAAATATCTCACGTAGTTGGTGAAAGTGGAAAGTCTGGCAATTTCTCATAAAAATAGATACATAACTACCCTATGGCCCAGTAATTCCACTTCTAGGTACAGATCCAAAAGAAATGAAAACATGTTGACAAAGAAATTTCTTCAAGAATCTGCACAGCCCAAAACTTGAAAGAGCTCAAGTGTCCATCAAAAGGAAAATGGATATGTTAATTATTTTTCAATGAAGCTGGAAAAAAATAGAAAATGAATAAACACATTGTGGCATATTCATACAATGGAATACTACTATGTAGTAAAGAGCAAGCTACAGATACATACAACAACATGGATGAAAAAGCATTATGCCAAGTGACAAATCCAGATGCAAGACAATGTACTGCATGGTTCTATTTATATTAAGATCAAGAACAAGTAAAACCTACAGAAAAGAAATATGATGAGGGAAAAATTCTAAAATTTACCTTGAGAGGTAGTTCCCTCTATGGGGGGTGGGACTGGGGATCTGCCATGATGACAGAGTCTACCTCTCAATAGGGGTTTGGGTCAAACGTAAAACTCAGTGAGTGAAAATTTGTACATTTCATTTTATGTAAATTTTATATCAAAAGAAAAAACTAAACAAAGGTTGAACTCTAGCTAATGATGTGCATCTTGAAGTACGTGGTGGGGAGTGAACTGATATCTGCAATTCTCTGAAGTGCATTAAAAAAAGAGATGAATGGATGGATGGGTGGGTGGAGAATAAATGGATAACATGTTACTAGTAGAATTTAGGTAATGGGTATTTGAATAATGGCTTTTAAACTCTTTCAACTTTGTTATGTCTAAAAATTTTCATAATGAAATGTTGGGGAAAATGTGAATGGTGGGTCAGGATCACAGGAGGCCACAGCTGCAGGCACCAGCTGCCACAGGTCTTCAAACCCAGGAATATCTCAGGGCAAACTTACCTTATCTTTATAAGTATCAGGCAGTGACTTGGCTGTCTCCGTGTCTTCAGGAAGATTGATATAGAATCCTAGCACATCTCCCTGTCCATAGCCAGAAGAATAGTGTTTGCCAATGGACTGATGGAACTTGGTTCCCTTTTTGCTCCTCCAAGAATAGCTAAATTTATCATAACCTAAAGGAGCTTGAAGGTTACCTAACCCAAAAAAAGATATACAGGAGGTCAGAGGACTGCAACTCAACTTCTGGTTTGCTAAAGGAAAAAATCCTACTTTTTTGGGGGCAGGGGGTGAATTTTATAAAACTGCTAACAAACTATTTCTTACCAGCAAAGAATTATAAAAATATTCCAAGAAATGTAACTACCTAAACCCTCAGGAATTGAATTTTATGTCTGTAATTCGATAGGCCCCAAAGTAGTAAAACTTAGCGAGATAGTCTTACACCTCTCTACTTGCTTCAACGTCTATACTTAAGCCCCAGCTTACCCAATGGCTGAGACCAGCCCAGTCTAGCAGCAGTGTCTGGTGGCATCTCATCCACCGTAATTTCAAAGTACCAGGCACCTTTCCGTACGCCATGGGAAGCCCGTACCATAGAGTAGCCCTTCTCTCCAACCACAGTCAGCCGGTCATCAGAGATCTTTAACTGGGGAGCTGCAGAGATGGAGATAAAAACAAAGGCCTACAACTTATTTGAAATACTGGAAGACAACTGCCACAAAAATATGAGTCCCTTACACCCCAGTAAAACAAAATCAAAGATCGGAAATATCAGGTCGGGAATAGGAAATATTAGTTCAAGAGTTTACAAATCTCAACATAAGACAAAGATGACGGAGAGAGGAAGAAAGTTGTTAGGTAGTCCAGTTTTATTATATGTTTAAGAGGACAAGTTAAAATTAATTATACGGTCTATTCCCTGAAATATAACCACCAATTGTAACGTGTTTAAATCCCGACTTAAGTAAACCATCCTTTAAGACAACTTTTCTTTTTGTTAATGCTTACCGGAAGATATTTTTTCTATTGATTTTTTTTTAAGAGTGTGAAAGGGAGAGAGGGAGGGAAGGAGGGGGGAGAGAGGGAGGAAGGGAGGGAAAAGAGAAAAACACTGATATGAGAGAGACACGTTGATTGTTTGCCTTCCATACGTGCCTGGACCTGGGATGGGAACAGAACCTGCAACCATCTGGTGTGCAGACTGATGCTCTAACCATTGAGCACACTGACCAGGGCTAAGACAACTTTTTACTTTAAAGTAATTTCAGATTTTCAAAAATAGTAGACAGATCTCACTCAGCTTCCCCAAATGTTAACACCATCTATAACCATAATATAATGATCAAAACTAGAGAACTAACATTAATACAGTACTATTAATTATCTTCTTAAAAATAAACTAATTATCAACATAATATCCTTTTTTCTGGTCCTGGATCTAATCCAAGATCCCACAGTTCATTTAGCTGTCTTGTCTTCTTAGTGTCTTTCAGTCCGCGACAGTTCCTCAAGCCTTTCATGACAGTGACATTCTGAAGAGTACTGATCACTTTAGTTTATAGAATAGCCCAGCCCTCACTTTGGTTTGTCCGATGCTTCTTCCTATGTAAGTCCAGGCTGTGCTTTTTTTGTCAAGAACACTACTGAGGTAATGCTGTGCCTCTCAGAGCATTATACACAGAAGCATATGATGTCAAAACAGTGATGCTGAACTTCGATCACCTGGTTAAGGTGATGCCTTCCAGGTCTCTCCACTACAAAATTACTACTTTCCCTTTGTAATTAGTAAGTATTTTGTGTGGAGATAAAAGATATTTGAGAAAATCAAGAAAACCTGATTATGAACTGTCACTAGCAAGGAATTATTTACTTTGTTAAGTGTGATAACAGCTCTGTGGTTATAAAAGAGAACACCCAAGCTTTTTATTTTATTTATTTATTTTTTTAAAATGTATCTTTATTGATTTCACAGAGAGGAAAAGAGAGGGAGAGAGAGAGCTAGAAACATCAATGATGAGAGAGTCATTGATCGAGCCCACAACCCGGGCATGTGCCCTGACTGGGAATCGAACCCCGATCACCTGGATCCCAGGTCGACGCTCAACCACTGAGCCAAGCCCGGCCGGGCCACCCAAGCTTTTTAGAAATGCTTATTTTTTAGAGTATATAGGGTGAGATTTACTTCTTAAAAATTCAGGGGGAAAAAGAGACATAGAAATAAAGGAAAAGATAAAGTAAATATGGCAAAATCTCAACAACTGTTAAATCTGGGCAAAGAGTATTTGGAGATTCACTGTACTCATCTCTCTACCCCTGTGTATTGTCTGAATCTTACTGAGACCATTAGGTAAGATAAGGGGACCAATTTAAACCAATTGGAAGAGATATTGTGACTTGGAAGTGAAGAAAAAATTATAAAAGGTGAGAGCTTGATTTTATTTGAAACGGTGTTTGTAACATTCTAGAAGTTGTCTGAAGTCTATTGGAAGAAACACAAAACTGAGATTAAGTAGCTTTAGGCCTTTATGATTTACAAAGTACTTTTTGGGTAAATGAATATGCTATCTGGAATTTGCATTGATATTCCAAAAACAACAAAAATTCATGAAGTATACTCCTCTAAAAGCAGTTAATTTAAACTCACTTTCACATTCTAAAGGATAATGAATGCTATTTGTTAGTAATGAAATGAATTATGTCATTAAAAGAACTACTAGCCCGGCTGGGCGTGGCTCAGCGGTTAAGCGTCAACCTAGGATCCAGGCAATCAGGGTTTGATTCCCGGTCAGGGCACATGCCCAGGTTGCAGGCTGCAGCTGATCAATGACTCTCTCATCATTGATGTTTCTAGCTCTCTCTCTCCCTCTCCTTTCCTCTCTTTGAAATCAATAAAGATATATTTTAAAAAAAATTAAAAAATGAAAAAAGAACTATTATATATTTAAAAGTTTTACATGACAAAAAAGTCATAAACAAATCAAAGACAACTGACATAGTGGGAGAAAATTTTTACAACCCATACCATAAAGGGCTAATATCCCTAATACATAGAAGCACAAAGCACCAAAATCCCAACAGAAAAATGAGAAAAGCAAACAAACAGGTATTTCATGAGATAAAGACTCTTGAACATGAAAAACTGTTCCAACTCAAACAAATACATATTAAAACAACACAAATACCATTTCTCTCCTATCAGACTGGCCAAAATAAAAATAAGACAACGCATTCTGTTTGCATGGCTATGGGAAAACACTTTCTACATTGTTGGTGGGAACATAAATTAGCACCACTTCCTGAAGGGAAATTTGGCAATATCTAACCAAACTACACATACACTTACCTTTTGGTCCAGCAATTCGACTTCTACAATTCTACCTTGAAAATATACCACCAACAGTACAAAAATTCATATGCTCATAGTTATTCACTGCTTCTTTGTTTGTGATTGCAAAATACTGGAAACACTCTAAATGCCCATTCATTGAGTGGCTGAATAAACTATGTACATCCACATAATGGAGCATCATGAAGCTAAAAAAAGAAAATAAGGTTGATGTTTTTGAACTAACTGATTTAGAGTAACTGCATGAGGCAAAATGCAAAAGTATCTATAGTATGCTGCCCTTCATGAAAAAGGAGATAATAGGAAATATACATGTATCTGCTCATTTGTGCAGAAGAAATACAGGAAGGACAAACTAGAAACTAAAGAGGCTGGATACCTATAGGAGATGGGTGAAAAAATGGTGGGGAAAAAGGGGAACAAGAAGGGGGGGGCAGTGAGGAGGTAGTGACACACTGAGTAAGCCTCTAGTATGGCTCTAATTCTCAGAACCATACTAATTTTTACATACTGCCCCCACCACCCCCGAGATGTGGGAGAACCCACCAAACACTAACAAATGAGCCTAACTGCATTACAAATGGGAAACACAACCCACTGAAGGCGGTGGGGAAGAAAAGAACTAATGCAAGTTAATAGTAAATGCTGCACTCTAGTTAGTGAAGGCTTCTCACAGGGTCAGCAATTCTGAAACTACTCTATGTGCATATTAGAAATAAACAAACAAGTAAATATAGTGCAGATATTAAGAGTTAGGTCTCTTCCTGTTATAGAAAGAAGTTACAAAGAAGGAAAGGTGGAAGGCTGGAACAACCCTGTGGTTTGGAATCCAAGGTACCAGTGTAAACTCAGTACCACCTAGTGTATATGTGTCAGTACATGCATACATTTCCTACTTCTGAGAGAGGCTAGAAGCGACACCCAGTAATAGTAAGCATACCTAACAGTCTTAAAAAATCAGGTTTCTAAGCACCATTCTTCAATAAAAAGAGCCAGGGCTCCTTGGAGAAGTAGCTGATACTTCACCTGGGCATGGAAAATACCAGCCAGATGAGCCAGGAATATCTTGTAATGCCAGAAAGTAAGGAAGTACTAAAAAACAAACAGACAAAAAACAACAACGATGACTCTTATCAAAAGAACACAGGAACCAACCTCAAGAAGCTCCTAATGGCTAAAGATGGGATAATTTGAGCAACAAAATGAAGTACAACCCACAGGATAAAATAAAAATCTATGAGTCCATACTGATATAACCAAGTAAATAAATGGAAAAGGGAAGAAATAAAAAATCATCAGGTAAACACCACATTAATAATTGCTGCAAAGAAGAGCCACTGATGGATGCTAAAATTAGTGTGTAAAATTTTATAGAGAAACAAGTTATTTGCATAGCTTCAAAGTATCTTTCCCTGATATTTATTAAGAAAAAAGGGAAAGACAGCAGAGAAAGCCAGCAGAAACCACCTTAACAAAATGATCTTGGTCAACAAAAGCAATCAGAAGACTATTGACCTCACAAACTCCATGAGATGATGCAATGAGGACTCATTTCTGTAGTGTTTTTCCAGAAAATGCATAATCTCAGTCTAATTATTAGAAAAAGAGAAACCCTCACCAAGAAATATCAGATAAAAAACTGATACACTTAAAAAGTTATGGTCATGAAAAACAAGCAACTACTAAAAACTGTTGAAGACTGCAAGAGGCTACAGAGAAATAACTAAATGCAATGTGAGAGCCTAGAAAGAGGCATTAGTGAAATTTAAATAAAACCTTTAGTGTCATTAATAGCTCTTACCAACATTAATTTCATGATTTTGATAATTATACTATGGTTGTATAAGATATTACCACTAAGGGAAGCTCGATGAGGGATATATGGCAACTATAGTTTTTGCAACCTTACTGTAAGTTTAAAATTAGTTCAAAATAGAGTTTTCATATGTGTATATGTGCATATGTGTGTACATGTGTGTATACAATGGCTAGAGCTTATGAGAGACAAAACAGTAAATTATTTCTTGCACATTCTGGCTAAGTCTAGAGATGGGTGTAGAAGAATAGTTATAGACAAACACATGTATCTAATTCTAGATTGGACAAAGCTGATGACAATAGTTCAGGGTAACAATGGGTCCAGCATGAACATTAATACTTTACATACCTCGATCATGTAGGGCTAACAAAACCCGCTCATATAAGCAGGCTCTGTAGAGATCTCCAGGAATAGGTTTTCCTGCCCAGCAGTCAAGTTCAAGCTTCTCAGGGTCAGGGGCATGGGGATCAGGCTCAGCTAGAATATACCGATAGCCATCTTTGTTAAACGGGTGTTCCAAGGGGTAGCCATGAGGGGGAAGGCGCTGAGCAGAAAACAAAGGGTCACTGCAGAAAGGAAAAAAATAAAAATCAAGAAACTAAAACCCCCTCTAGCTCAACTGCCTTCAATTCTGAAAGAAAGGCCTCTAAATTTATTAGCTTTCAGCTGAAACACAAGCAGCAACTTCACAAATGCTTTTCATTACTCACATAGACCATTCTGCCCTCTGCAGGCAAAACAGAGAAATGAAAAGGATTTGCTTTACTTAGCCAAGTAGTTCTGGTTAAATTACTTCAGTCTGCAGGGGTTATCTGTATATCTGACACTAAGCCAGTGCATCATAAGGAAGAAAGGGAGAAGAGGAATGAAGGGGATTTCCTTCAGTGTATTTATCACTATAAACTAATGAACAGAAACTCAGCAAAGTGAGCACTTACTATCTATCCTCTAAATAAATGACCTGGATGTCATCACCTCAGTATTGAATAAAGTGAAGGGAAGAGGCATGAGGGGGAAGAGGCAGAAAGTTTAAGTAAGAGCCTGTGTTCAATTGGTTTCCTTCCCTCTCCTCCATCTAGCCTCTCTCAAAATGCCATATTAGAACTTGACTCCCCAGGTTAATCAACAGAGTGCTGCCCAGGGGCTGGCTCATGTAGTACCAAGTTTGTAAATCAGGATACCTAGCCAGGGGTTATTTTACTCCTCAAAGTGCTCAAGATTTGAGAAAAATGGACAGGCCTTTTAACCTCAGACATCTGAGCTACTGACAAGCATGGCTCTTTTCCCTGATGGACTTTGCCAGCACCAAACAATACTACTCTAACAGTGGTGAATGGAGGTGAGTGTTCTCTGCCCACCTCCGGGCCTTTTTGGTGGTCCCCGTGGTCCCTCCATCCTGCTGCTTGCGCTTAGCTCCTCTTCCTTTTCCACTGCTTCCTGCTGCAATTCCCCCTTTGAAGAGAAGGCAGATCACTTTCAATGAGCTGTCACAGAAGCACCACGTGGACACAAATTTCATGGGGACTACACTCCCAGCATGCATTTGTGTAACACCACAGGAGGATTTCCTTCCTGAGAGCATAACGGATTTCTCTCTGGTTCTGAATGACCGGGCTGAGTATCTCGCAGCACAGAACACTGGGTTCTGGCAGAAAGCTCAAATGAACCTGTGTTACATTTTCAACCTTCCTTTCTTAGTGAACTGCAATTACCAGTACACTTTCTGAGGATGTGACACAAATGCATTTTGACTCATTCAGATTCTGAACACCCACAGCTAAAAACAACTGCATGGATAAAGCTTTTTTTCCATCCAAGTCAATACAAACATTCATAAAGAGAGAATATCCTCACTGTAAGTAGAACGTTCGCTTGCTTGAACTACAGGATATATTCCATAAACACAATAAAGGCACAATATCGGCAAAAGCATTTAACTTGAATATCCAACAAGACAAAAGTACATCAGACATGGAAAACAAAAACAGAAGTACTGAAAAGGTGTTTCTCTCCAGTGCTGCCACTGTGGTGTCTATTGTGGGTGTGTATGACTCACATTTAAGAAAGGTTTTAAATTTAGTAAGCAATTTTTACAATTATTAGGACTGTGCCAATGCATAAAATTCATGTTGGATGACCTGACTTGTGGAATTAAGAGCAAATATTAAGAGAAAATATACACATTAAAAAAACCCAACATTTTAGCTACATACTAAGGCCACAAGAAATACTACGTTGTGTATTTCTGAAAAAGGTACTTTAAACTTTTTGTCCAATGCTGTCATTCCTCTCAATTAGTTTGTCCTCCAGAAAATGTCCCTGAACTGCAGGAAAACACCTTTATGTAAACAACTGCATATAGTACTGTATCTTAATTTGGGGCAAGCTTGGAAATTATCAGCAGTTCTGCTGCAATAAAAAGGATTGAGGCGTTGAGGGCACATCATATTCTGCATATACAGGACCAGATTTATGGAGAACTTCCTTTTATGAACACATCAGGCATGATTCCTTTTTCTCATAAAAAGTTTAATGTTAAACTGTTGCAATATCAAAATCTTTAGTCTGAGTTACCTTAATCAAAAACCTGTTAGGTTTTTATTGTCATTTGCATTTTAATTATTTTAAGAGAGAAGTTTTAGATCCATCTTAACAAAATAATTCTGGCCATGTTAGGCAGAACATGACAACGTACAAGCTTTTAATTACTAATATTAAACTGGAACTACTGTCTCATATTAAGTGCTACTGCCACCATTTTCACAATGCTTTAACATTTTAATTTAGTTTTAGCTTCTACCACAACTCAGCAAAAAAGCATTTTCCAAACCACAAAATACTTAAGTCTGAGAGGCTGAAAGAAGACAGAGGAGGAATTCACCTCCAAAAGAGGCTCCACCTGTAACAACAGAAGTGGCACCATGTATTTGTCACATTTTAACAATTAAAAGGAGGAAAATGGTGTAAAAAGATAAACAATACACTTAGCTATTTCCAATATTAGAATATTAATAAGAGAAAATAATTACATATTTTAGATGCAATGCTCCAAAAAACAAGTTAATGATGCCATGTCCGATGAATAGCTAGCTACCACCCAGCAACCCCAACTCCCATAGATTACCTTTAGTAATGAAGGACATTTCTGCTATTAGATGGGTTACCGATAGAAAAAGCATGCTATAGCGGGTGATCAATACAGAAAATGCTGTCATGCTAATAAGTTCCAGGGGAAGAAAATTGGAAGATGGGCACAGGAAGTTTGTTAAATAACAGCTGAATTCAGGAAAAAGGATGGAGAGCAACTAAATCTAAATTACTAGTTATGAGGGTACTGCTGGCGAGTTGAATGTAAACACAGTAAACCTGACCTTAAAATTGTACCTTTATGCTACATCTGTTTCCCTTAAGACCCAAACAGTGGTATAAAGTGCCAAAGAGTTCTCCTCCACCACCATCTGTCACAACCTTGGCTAGCTCCTAAAAATTGAGTTTAGGACTTTAAAAGCATTTTAGTAAATATCTAGTTAAGAGTCAACCCAAAGAATGCCCAATTCTAGGCACATATGGATTCAATAGCTTACAAATATTTCATCAATGAGCCAATGAAACACTTACCATTTAAATTCCCACTGGTAGACACGGCACTGCTTTGTTTTTGGTTGTCATAAGCAGGACCAATGTTACTAAGATCCTAGAGAGAAAAATACTCAATTATGATGGGAGGCTATATAATCAAACCAACCTGGCAATGCTCAAAAAAAAAAACAAGAGAAATTCTAACAGAATGGGAAGTGAAACTGACAATCCTAAAGAGTCAAATTTGGATGCTTCAGAGATCAGCAAGTAGACAGGTCAAGTGTAAGAATCAAAGTGGTTTAAGAATGATGATGAGTCCAGGAGATTGTGGTTCAATTCCCAATCAGGGCCAATGGCCCGGTTTGCGGGCTCGACCCCTCAGTCAGGGGCGTGCAGGAGGCAGCCAATCAATGATGACTCTCTCATCACTGATGTTTCAACTCTCTCTCTCCCTCTCCCTTTCTCTCTCTAAAATCAATAAAGATACATTAAAAAAAAAAAAAGACGATGAGACAATTCCCTTTCCTCTCTCCTTCCGCACCCAAGATGCTGAAAAGAAAGAAGGCTAAGGGGAAAGACAGTGGTGCCAGCCCCCACTGGCGTGAAGCAGCAGGAGGATGAGAAGGCAGTAAATCCCGTTTGAGAAAGGCCCAAGAATTTTGGCATTAGATAGGACATCAAACCCAAAAGGGACCTCGCCCGCTTTCTCAAATGGCCCTGCTACATTTGGCTGCAGCAACAAAGTGCCTCCTGCCATTAACCAGTTCACTCAGGCCTTAGACCGCCAACTACTCAACAGCTTAAGCTGGCCCACAAGTACAGACCAGAGATAAAGAGAAGCAGAGACTGTTGGTTGGGGCTGAGAAAAAAGCTGTCAGTAAAAAGGACGTCCCCACCAAGAGGCCACCTGTCCTTCAAGCAGGGGTTAGCACTGTCACCACCCTGGTGGAGAACAGGAAGGCCCAGCTGGCTGTGACTGCACACGATGTAAAGCCCATCAAGGTGGCTGTCTTCCTGCCTGTGCTGTGCCAGAAGATGGGGGTTCCCTACTGCACTATCAAGAGGAAGGCCAGGCTGGGTGTCTAGTACCAAGAAGACCTGCACCACTGTCACCTTCACACAGGTTAACTCATAAGACTAAGGAGCTCTGGCTAAACTAGTGGAAGCTATCTAGACTAATTACGATGACAAATATGAGATCTGCCGCCATTGGTGAGGCAACGTTCTGGGTCCAAAGTCGGTGGCTTGCATTGCCAAGCTGCAAAAGGCCAAGGCTAAAGAAATGGCCACCAAGCTAGGCTAAGCGTGCACTGTTGAGTTTTCTGAACATAAAAGTAATAAAAATTCTCCTTAAAAAAAAAAAAAAAAAAGATGATGAATGGCAATCACCACGGGGTAGGGGTGATGGTGGGGCAATGGCAACTAGAGGGCCTAAGCCCCATTTACTCAGCTCCCTGGCGGAATTGAGGCCCAGTGTAGTCAGACCTTTTCACTTTACAAGAAAAGACTGAAACCTGAATTTCTATGTGAAATCTTGAATTTTCAAGGCTGGCAAATCAAACATTTTAAGAAGATCTGACCTCCTGAGATGCCAAATGGGACCACAGCCATTGAACAAAGTAGAAATTTTCTTTTTCCTCAGGTTACACTAGATGCAAAAAAACTTCTTCACAAGAAATTTTTCTTCACAATAACAAATGTTTTTAAGAACAAAATTTGAGATAGAAAATTTAAAAATAACTTGGAATGGCATATTTATGTTACAAGGGAGGAAATGAAAATTTAAAAATGTAAGAATAATATATATAAAGTCGTAACATTTTGGGGAACAGTCAGAACTAAAACACTAAGTCTCCTGGTTCAAAGTTAGTGTTCTATCTTTCCACATGTGCCAATGATGATTTATTTGGAGCCCACCATGTTATGGGCAAGTAATGGCAGTGTGTTATATGTGGCGGATTCCCTATTCCCAAGTGGTCCAAGATCAAAAGGGTAATATAAAGCACATTAATGTACCTGATCCAAAAGTCCAAATTTGGGGTAATCTTCTTCTGGGTCCTTACTCCCAGGATCAGGATGTTCCTTTACCAAGAATACATCTCTTTCTTTACTCTGAAAGGAAACAATATTTTATTATTACTTGAAATTTTATACTTTAAAAAAGTACTGAATGAATGATCAATCACCAACTCTAATTCTTAGGTATAATCTCCAAAAAAACAGTATTGTTTTTTCTCTCAGATTAAAAAACTAATAAATGATCATCAAAAAATTCTAACAGTGAAACTTAAAAACATGAGAGGCAGCCCCGGCTGGGTGGCTCAGTTGGCTGGAGTGTCATCCTGTACACCAAAGAGGTATGGCGTTTGATTCCCAGTCAGGGCACATACCTGGGTGGCAGATTCAGTCCCCAGGGGGGACACATACAGGAGGCAACCAATCGACATCTCTTTCTCTCTCTCTCCCCCTCCCCTCCCTCCCTCTATAAAATCAATGGAAACATGTCCTCAAGTGAGAATTAAAAAAAAAAAAGAGCCAATCCTTCATAATCCCCACCTCTCCCTTTGCCTCAGAGATAAGCACTGTTAACAGCTTGCTGTTGATTCCTCCCCAGATGCTCTTTAATTCTAAGGACAATAATGTTTAGAACAGTGTCATTTGTTTTTTAAAATCAAAGAAAAAATCGTCTCCAATTTCAATATAAAATTATACTTGGAGGGTTTCAGTGTCATAAAAAGCAAGTGATGCAGGCACAATGTGACACAATATGCAACTTACTGATTTTGTGTAAAAACTATTAAAATTGACAATTAGTTATACCGCACTCTCCAAGATTTAATACTAGGTTGTTCTCATTTTCTTAGTCATAACATTATTTCAGTAAGACTAAAGAGAATTTAATTTGTACAAAGAACACTGCCTAAATATTGAGTCCAGTCAATTTTCATCTACTTACCATTGTTTTAACAATGTTATTTGGCCAAGTCATTTTCCCAGGTCTCTGTCTGGTCGTCATGCACTCCCAGTACTTATCAATAAATGGTATGATATCCTAATTTTTTAAAACAAAATATATTAAGATGCTTATTGTTGGTTTCAAAGTTATGCTCACAAAAAAGGGGAAAGAACATCGCATCATTTTCAGAGACCTTGTCAGCATCAAGAGAAAAATCCACGTTTAGTCTTAATGGTTGAACAAATACATAATTAAATGTAAACAACATATAGATTGTGGGGAATTTCAAACAAATATATACAAACCTCATCAACACAGTTGGATTGTACTCTTGGTTGACATCTGAAAGATTACTCCAAAGTTAAGTCTCTCTCCTGACCTCCTGTTTCTACCTGCTTGAGACATTGGATTGTACTCTTGGTTGACATCTGAAAGATTACTCCAAAGTTAAGTCTCTCTCCTGACCTCCTGTTTCTACCTGCTTGAGACATCTCCATCTGGACATCCCACAGGCACCTCAACCTTCTTGTGAATAAAACTGAATTCTATATCTTACCTCACAAATATGCTCTGTAGATTTTTATCTTGCTGTTAGTACTAGAATCACCTATAACCCAGAATCACAAGCTAGACACCATGGAATCATCCTTGATTCTTCTTGCATAACTTTCATATCTAATCAGTCACCAAATGAATTTTATATTTTCAGAAATTCCCATTCCCACTGCCTTGACTGTGTCCTCACCAGTTCTAGCCTACATGACTAAACCAGTGTCTGAGCTTGATCTTCAGGCATCAACTTTCCCCTTTCTAGACCATTCTTCCAGAGTCCACCAGAGTTAAGAGTGCACCACTAACACCTTCCACTAAGTTAGTTCAATGACAACTGTATCTCCACTAAAAGGAACCAGGATTGAATCAGGGAAACTACCAGGGAAGCCTGGAATATTCTGTTGTTCCAGAAAGGAAGGAAGAGTTCACAAACTACAGGGACATAGCAGAGTTTCAGGAATCGGCTTGGATGCGGCAACGCTAGTCAGATTTGAGCATCAGAAATCCAGAAATCCAAAGTCCAATAATGAACTATAAGAATCTACAAATCCATAGGGATACTAGGAAAAAAAAAAAAGGAAAACCCTATACAGAATAATTGCAACCAATAAATACATTCTGTTTTACAACTGACTATTAAGTGATGCAGGCTAATGGTTGCTAAAACCACTGCTTGAAAGGGTTAGGAGAACAAGACATTCACACAATTTCAATGTATCATGCCACAGCTTACTTAATAATTACAAAGAAAAAGGTTTCTTTATAATGGAGAAATCTGGTAGATACTTCCTCTTTACCCAAGTAGTCAAATTTAGGATCACCAATAATAAAACAGTATGCTGATATGCCTTTTGATATGGGTCACAGAAAAACACACATTACCTACATAATATTCCTGTAAAAAATGTGTCACCTAAACCTAATCATGAGGAAACAATCAAATAAATGGGGTTTCTAACAGCCATTTTCTACACAGGGGACTCAGGCAAACTGCACTTCAGTGAGAGGCCTGCACTGAACTGCAGCCTGCACTTGTTTCCGCCATCTGAGCCAGCCCTTATAAAGGTTTCCTGGAATCCTATTTCAACCAATAGGACTGAGGCTTTCCCCATCCAATCAGAGCAGTGCAACTCCCACCAACCAGAGTGACTCTATTCTAATCAATCAGGGAAGTGCCTTTTGGACCAATCAAACTGCAAGGATCTGGAGTCTTTATTTGCATGAGGACAGACCAATCAGGGACCAGAGGTGAGGACTTGTGTCCATATAACCAGCTCCCTTCTGGCTCTGAAAGCACACTTTCCGTTTCTATGAAGACTATGTCTCCCTGGCTGAGCTGAAACACCAATGATGTCTCACCAGACTGGAGGAAAGGGAGCAAAATGGTACAAAGCAGAGCAGAGCAGTCTAGCTGGGGAAGGGACTGGCCCCAAGGCCACCTGACCCCAGGGCTGCCTCACAGCCAAGCTACTGCTGTGCTTATCACAACTAAGCTGTTTTGTACCAGTCAGTGCCTTCTTTAACGCACCTCAAATTGGGGATTCCTGTTGGCACTGAATTGGCACAAATGACCACTGGTTGACAATGCAAATTTGGAACATCATGCCAAAAATGTCTGGGCTCCTAAAATTTTTCTTAAAAATTTCAAATGTCATACATAGAAGACCAAAAAACAAACAAAAAACACCCCTAAAATAAGTAAAGGAACTATTCCAGATTACAGACAAAAGAGACATTACAATTAAATGTAACATGTAATCCTTGATTGGATTCTAGGTGAAGGAAAAAGCTATGACGGCTATTATTAAGATGATAATAATATTGAAAATACATATACAGTATACTGTATATAAAAGAATGTAAGTTGTAGCCCTGGCCGAGTGGCTCAGTTAGAGCAATATCCCATACACCAAAAGGTTGTGGGTTCAATCCCCAGTCAGGACACGTATAAGAGGCAACCAATAGATGTTTCTCTGCTCCGCCCCCCACCTCAAATAATAAACATATCCTTAGGTGAGGATAAAAAATTAAAAAATAAAAAGCTTAAAAAAAAAAGAATACAAATTGTACATATAGATAGTTGAATTGTATTAACATAAAAATTTTTTTAGGATGATTTATTGTGGCTCTGAGATAATATTAAGTAAAGTATAATGTCTGTAATTTAGTCTCATACAGCAGAAGGATATACAGATATGGGGAGATAAAGCAAATGTAGAATAATATTAATTGGCAATTCTTGGTAAAGAATAAACATGTTCATTGTATTATATGAATTTTTCTGTATATCTGAAAATTTCAAAATAATAATTTGGGGGAAACTAAACTAAAAGAAAAAACAAGTCTATCACAGCACACCTCTATTTAAAGCACTTTTAATGCAGGAAAGTGAAGAGGAGACCCTCTGCTGACTCCTGCAGCTTACAGGATTAAGTCCTAAGTTCTCTGTTTAGTAGAAAAGGCCCTTGTCAAAGTCTGATCCTGACTATGTTTATCTCAGTACACATCCTATACCAGTGTCTTGCAAACTGTAGGTTGCAAACTATTAGTAGGTTATAGGTCAAAACTATTCTATAGACTAGAATAAAAAATGTCACAGTGCAGAAGGAAAAGATCAGAGTCAGTAAGCCTTGTTAGATGAACCTTGTTTGTTTTAAATGAAAGTGGGCAGATATGAATGTATACTAGGTCACAAAGTAAACTCTATCATTTTAAAATTTATTTAATTTTCATATTTCTTACCATGAATCACAGTAAGGATTCATGGTTGGAATAATCATCTAATTTTGAATCCTGACTTCAGTCATGTGGTTTCCCAGTTTAAAAAGGAAAGATAATTCTTTTTAACAAGAGGCATATATAAACTGACTGCCTTTCCCCATGACAAAATCCGTGATGGCAGGTATAAAAACAACTCCACTTGCCCAGCGAGGTGTGGTTCAGCAGTTGAGCACTGACCTAGGATCCAGGAGATGGCAGTCTGATTCCTGGTCAGGGCACATGCCCAGGTTGCAGGCTCCATCCCTAGTCGGGGGTGTGGAGGAGGCAGCCGATCAATGACTCTCTCATCATTGATGTTTCTCTCTCTCTCTCCCTCTCCCTTCCTCGCTCTGAAATCAATAAAGATATATTTAAAAAAACAAAACAGCTCCACTAGGCTGAGAAGGTTTACCTCAAGATCTGATTATTAATTGTGGGCTAGACAGTTATTTCCTTCTATAAAGCCAACCAAAACTATTTAAGGAGTCATCCTACTAATAGCTAGGCCAAGTGACATAATGTACACACACTAGGAAGTTAGTAAAGTACATGAAAGAACAAAGTAACCACTGAATCTAGTAATAATATTCATAAAAATTGGGGGAAAGTACTTATCATTAAAGAGTTATGTAGGTGTTCCCCCTGATTTTTTGGCATAACTGCAATTACATAATTGCATCTCTACCTTGTCTTTGGAGAACATGGTTTTTGGATGTTCGTCTTGCGTTCGGGACTGCCATGTTAGGTTGGCCAAAGCACTAAGGCACATTTCCTTCAAGTCTATCAAAAACAAAAAGGAAGAAAGAGTTATCTATAATACTAGATTTTATTACCAGAAGAATATTCAACTATATGGTCTACAAATTAATAAAATTAACAAATTAACTAGAAGTAGAGTCATCATTTGATCTGAAATGGACAACAGCAATTATTCAGAGCTAAATTGCAATGCAACTTTTACCAGCTACCAGGCAAGGGTTTCCTGATTCTGCTAAGCCCAATTCCTTTTTCTTTCCCAGATAACTAGAGGACAATTCGTTTGCAGTACTCCAGAGTACTTTGTTCTTACTTGCTTGCTTCCGGAGGAAATAGGTATTCCCACTATGATGGCACACATTGCAGTGAAAACTGTAGTTGGTCATGAAGGGTAAACAGGATCTGAAGAACAGCCAAATAGTACAAGTTAGTGAAATTCTGAACACACACTACTTCTTTATGAGAAGTAAAACAACAGTGAAAGTTATACAGGAAATGTTAATATATTAATATAACCTTAAAAGTTAAAAAGATCACCAAAATCCAAATAGGGTTGTGTTTTTACAAATATCTGGATTTTTCTGTCACAAATATTTAATAAGACATTATCCACCAAAGTGGATAATTCAGCATTTGAAAGGTTCTCATTGGTACCTTGTCTGGGCTAATTGTAGTTTTTGAGTACCTAAAAAGAGTATGCCAAGTGAGCTGTGGAAAAAGACAAAGTAGTCTCTTCAATATCTTTAAATTTAAATATTTATATTTAAAGATCTTCAAATATCTCTTTAAAGTGCCAATAACATTGTTGTTGGAAAGGGCAGACAGAATGTATGAAAAGATCAATTTAAAATGTAAATCATTATTCAAGAAGATAACACAGAACTCACAAAACATTACCTGCCTCGTTACCAAATGAGTCCTACAGATGGTAATTAGTCTATAAGAGTTTAAAGGACCCAAGTAGTAACTTCAAATTTAACAGTCAGGGAAGATTGTTCTGGTTGGTATGGCTCATTGGTTAGGCATGATCCCATGCACCGAAAGGCTGCCAGTTCAAATCCCAGTCAGGCACATGCCTGAGTTTCGAGCTAGATCCAATTCTCAGTGGGAGGAGTGCAGGAGGGATCGGATCAACATCTCACTCTCACATCAATGTTTCCCTCTTTGTCTGTCTCCCCCTCTCCCTTCCTCTCTCTCTAAAAATCAATAAAAAAATCTTAAAAAAAAAAAAAGGAGAGTTAGGGAAGATTTTTCCAAGACATAAGTTATGAACTAGGTTTGGGAAAATGAGTCACTTCTCTTTTCTCTAGGTGAACTATATATGTAGAGATGAGCAAGTGCAAACTAGGTGGCACAGGTATTAACAAGTTTGTCCAGGAGAGAAGATTTGGTAAAAATGAATGAATAAATAAATAAATAAATAAATAAATAAATAAATAAGGCTTGAAAGGTAGGAAGTATGAGGCCTTCAGGTGAATTTGGATTTTTTCTGTGGGTAAGGAGAACTTCTTGAAGGGGAAGTGACATGGTTAAAATAATAAATTTAGTAACAGGATTGGTATGAAGGGAGGAACAGATTAGAATAAGCAAATGCATATAAAAAGCTTCTGTAGCAGCCCCAGCAGAAGGTAAAAAAGGCCTCACCTAGAGTGATAGTAAAAAAAAATGGAAATGACAAGCAAGTGTAGAAGAAATTGGTCAAGCTTAGTGGCTGATTAAATGGAAGGGTGGGGGTTAGGTGGGCAGGAAGTAAAAGGAGTTCTAACCACTTAAGACAGCTTGTATCATAAAGAGGAAATCTCTAGAAGAGGGGAGTTCAGGAGCAAGACAAAACTTGTCTGTTTGAAATAGAGATGAAGCAGCCAGCGGAGGGAGAGAAACTGAATATGGCAGTGACTGAGAAATTTGATGCAGTAGAGAAGGAAACTGTGGTGGTGATTGTACTGGATGATGAGAAAAGTATAAGAGAACTCAGTCTTGAAAAAAAGAAAGTGACAGCGTTGGCCGGTGTAGCTTAGTTGGTTGAGAGTAATCCCATGCACCAAAAGATCTCTGGTTAGATTCTGGGTCAGGGCACATGCCCAAGTTGCAGGCTCCATCCCCAGTAGGGGGCGTGCAGGAGGCAGCTGATCGAAGTTTCTGTTTCTTTCCCTCTCCCTTCATCTCTCTCTAAAAATCAACAAAAAAAATATTTACAAAAAGAGAAAGTAACAGAAAAATAAAAAGATCGATTTAAGCTGGAAGAAAAGAAATCAAAATAAAGGCAAAGGCAGGTTTATCTTGGACTCTGCTGAAACTAGCTTAAGGTATCCTTAAAAAGAAGGCTCCCAAGTGTGTGTCCATTGCCACCACACAAGAAACTGAGAAACATTCTTATGGAAATTAAGACTGAGTGCCCTTACCTTTATTTCTCTCTAGAACCCCTGCTAAACAGCTTGTTGTGAAAAACTCATTTACAGAAGGCAAAGCCTTGTACCAGAGGTAGGTAGGTATACAGTTATTCAGTTCAAGCACAGTCAGATGTTTAGAACAGTATTTTTCATACCCTGTTAGCTCACTTCCTCCTTAGCTGTAGAAGATAAGCTGTCCCACTTAGTTGGGCTTGAGGTGTAACTTCTCAAATTCAGGTACAAACTGGTCTCTACCAAAAGTCTGAACTGTGATTTGATTCTTCCCTGGATTTCTCCAAGTTCTCTCTCCCGGTAAGTTTCCTTTCCTAGGTCCTGTCTATCCAAACCAATCCTCCTTGGCCAAAGTGGTGAGATTTTTGGTCTTATTCTAAGTGACAAGATTTGCTTAGCTAGTTTATTTTCCTTATAGATCTTTCTACCAAGATCAATTGTTTCTTCATAATCCTTCAGTACTTTCCTTTCTTTTGTAAACATTCTAGCCTGTCACCAGTCACATGTTAACTGGAACATTAGCATTTCTAAAACCCACTTTATCTTTTTTAACTAGAAAGCATTCAACAAATTACAAATGATATTTCTTCACAATCCCACCCAAAGAAATTAATTTATTAATGCAGTCTTATTTTGAGACAGTCTGTCTAAATTTACTTGTATTATAAGGACCATAAATAGCCAGAAGTAAAATTAATACCATAGACAGAGTCAGTAATTGTCACTTACTAGCTATCGATAAGGAAAGAAGCCTTTCATTCTCAATCAGTCATAAAACTATTTTAATTCACTAGAAGAGTTTGTAAAAGACTGGAAATAGGTTTTGCTGAGAGAACTCAGGATGTCTAAAGGGAGTTAGAAGCAAAAGCTAAGAAAGGAGATTCAGGCATGAAGGGTCATCTCAAATTTTTGACATCATGCTTTGTCCACCATGTGCACCAAACGTTTCCCCAAAACCCACAACACCCAATACAAGGTTTAAATGATACTGTCTCAAGTCTGTGTATATAATACTTTGTAATTGCACAGTTTTGTCTCAAAATGTTGTAAGCTCAAAATCAGGGATAGTATCTATCATCGTACCTCTTGAGGCTGAGCTCTCAGTAGGTAGAAAACATGATCAGGGTATTAAAAGAACTCCTGATTCAAATCCTACTATTCACTGAACTGTGGTTAGGAGACACAGGAAAAACTATACATTTATATTTGTCTACAAACTACTCAAGTGTTGAACACGTAAAGATCTATTTTACAAAGCGATTCTTACAAAGACTACAAAAAATACTCACGAGGTATCTATGCCAAAGGTGTCTGCTGTGAACCATTTTGTACATATCCCACACTGCAGCTCCACTTCTCCCAACTGTCTGCCATTCTCTTCATCCACAGAGCCGGCTTGAGTGTCCATCGCCTCAGAAGTATCCCCAGCACCTTCCTGTGTCCAGAGAGCAATTAGAGAATCAAGTTAGTTGACCTGATTGTATTTCTGACTCGCTTAAAAACTTAAAAAACAAACCCTATTTTGCCTTACAAATCTTCATAAATACTTACTAGTGTATCTTTTCCATTAGAGGATTCTGTCTCCAAACCACCACTTACATCAACAGAGTTTGCATCCCTGTAAGATAAGAAAGCACTCAAGTAAAAATTTTCAAGAGAAACAAACCTCAAAACACCTATTCCAAAGATGATGATCGAAGTCCTGGTGAACTTCACACTCCGCTTTTTCAGCTAAGCCCGATCTCAGGCTCAATGTCCTGGGTTAGGAAGAATGTAGCGTAGACAGACGCAGGCCCATGGGGCACAAGGAAACCTAATCGGCCCTTAACAGACAAATACAGACAAATCCACACGGGATGGACCTGGTCCAGGGGGAGGTTCGCACACGTGCAGCTCTCTCACTATTTCAGAAGGACCGCCACGTCTTCCAGCATGGCAATTCAAAGTGGTTTCTTCTCTGGGATAGTTGAGGGATTCCTGCTAAAAGACTGCGCTACCAGTCCCCTGCCCGGGTGCAAGGACCGGAGACAAGAAACTAGGCTCCCACAGACCTTAAAAGCTGCGGAAAGGGGCGTAGTCTGAGATCCAGTTCAGAGGGGGCGGGCCAAGCGGCGGGTGGGACTACGGGGCCGAAGGGGGCAGGGCGAGCCGTTGGCTGCGGGGCCGAGGTTCGGAAGGGGCTGGGCGGGAGGGCTCCCGGGAGCCGCGGGATTCCAGGAGGGGCGGGCCTCCCTCCCCGAGTCCTCCTGTGACTGCAGGACGTTTTACCCGCTTTCGGCCTCTCCGGAACCGGGCTCCGCTGCTGGAGCAGCAGATGTCCCCTCTCCAGCTGGGGCGGCTGCTACCGCTACCACCGGTTTCATCTCCCCTTCCTCGTTCGCTGTTGCATTTGCGGCTGCTGCTGGGCCAGGTCCTGCACCCACTCCCGGTCCGGGTCCGGGTCCCGTTCCCGCCGCCGCCATCACGGCCGCCTCCTAGACTTCTCGCGAGGATACTATACCCGTCTCGCGCGAGTTGCCGACTGCCTCAGAAATCTTCAAATAGTAAAGGCCTTTGGTGGGTCCGCCGCCCGCCTGAGTAATGCGCACTCCTCGCCCACTTTAAGGGCCGGTGGGCGGGCAGAAGTGGGCGGGGCGTCGGGGCTTGGCTAGCGGCAGGCAAAGCTAGATGGAGGCGCTGAGGCTCGAGTATCAGTGGGATTTCCTCTAGCTAGCATTTACTCCACTGCAGGGGCGAATGCTGCGCATTTTCGTGGCCGAGACTGGAAATCAGCGCGTCGATGAGGCGCCTTGGGAGCACTGGCTGCCTGCAGACTTGAACGCTGTGGTGTGCACTGCAAACGTTCCTCACCTTTACCTGTGGGAAGACTCTTCCAAGAAAGACCGTCACTGACTGCCCCGCCCCAGAAGTAGTTTGTCGTACTGCCCTGATGACCTGCCACCGTGCGTAGTTTCCAAGTGGCCTCTAGAAATGGGAGCCTAGACTGAATCCGGAGCCTCAGCTACGCGGGGGCCGGGGAGGGCTGCGGATGGAGCGTCCAGGAGGCAGAGGCCAGGCGCGCTGGGTGTTCTAGAAGCTGCAAGCCGCTGGGCATTGTAAGAGGAGGAAATGAGGCTGGACAGGTAGGGAGCCAGGACCGGCTGCACAACTGTGGTGGCTCCAATTTAATACCTTCCATGCTTCCTTGCAGCAGCACTGAGCTGCGCGAGTATAATAGCAAAGATAAATGGAAACGTTCATCTGGGTTTTCAGTGTTGCCAGGCAGGTAAAAGTAAGGGTCAGGATCAAAGACGAAGAGAGAGAGCAGTTCAGATGATTAACAGTGGCCCACGAGAGAGCAGAGAGACAGGAAAAACTGGAGAATTTGAGAGTCCAGAAGCCCACGTGAGAAGGCAGGAACTGGGATGGTGAGAGGTTGAGGTAAGAGAAGAGAATATTCGAGTTTCAAGACTTTAGGAGAATTCCCTTCCTCTTTCCCGCAGCCAACTTATCTGTGGGTAAAAGTGTGCCAGGCTACGGTAAAAACCAGACCTAATTTCTGGGATGGGAAAGCAAGGCATTCATCCACCAAAGGGGGCACCTTCTGAAGATGAGGTTAATTAAAATCAGTAACAGAGCACTGGGTAGGACGGTTAGCATGGACAGACAGGAGGAACATTCTTAGAAGCTCTGTGTGTCCGGCAGAGAACTCACCCAGCTTGCCCGAGAGCTGGCTGGACACAGCCGCCAGCTGGAGGGTAAATTATTCGCCTGGCTGTGGTGAAAATACAGAGCCCATTCTCCTCTCATCCTCAACTGTAGTATTCAGATGCTCACAGCTGTTCTTCTTGAGTGGTGGGTTTATAAGACTGCTTCTTATTCTTTCTCTATATTTTCCAAGTGTTCGACAGCGCACGTGCTGCTCAAATGAGAAGTAAATAAAGTCTTTAAAAAAGTGTTCTTTGTCTTCTTCCTCACTTTTCTCTACCATGTCACCCTTTTGTCCCTTCTCAGTTTTCTTTTGAATTTTTATAAGAGTTTATTTGAACCAACCTCACAATATATGCCAGGGAGCAAGATCTCAGATGCTCCCTTCTCGGTTCTACTGCTTCTCACCAGCCCACTATTTGTAGTTTTATCTCCTCAGCAGGATTGCCACGACCGAATCTTCGCGTTTTAGGCCTCCCTACTCCAGCCCATCCTGGCCAATCCTTCAATACCTCCATATCGTCTCATCTTTCCATAGGAAGCTACTTATTGCCTTTCAGTGAGAACTCACTTAGCTCAGTGTCCAAGAGTGGCCAGCAAATGACCTCCCAGCCCTGCTGGACTCCCCTGTTCTCAGCATACCCACCCCATCCTCAGCCCTCCAGGTTTGGGCCTGCTTCCCTGCATTTCCCCATCTGGATTGTGCCCTGCTCCTTGTATCCATGTCCATTACATCAAGACCCATGTCAAAGTTACCTCCTCCGGAAACCTTATTTCACACAATTTTTATGTGGATGTATTTGCCTCAGTAGTCCTCAGTTATAAATGAGAACATTTTATTGTGGACCCAGATGGCCAAATCCCATTTGGCTTACCTGTATGAGGGCAAATGCAGGTAATCATTTCACTCATAACCAGTCCTGATGCTTATTCATAAAATACTCCTCTGAAAGGTTCCGAAGCAATCAGCTCCTCACTCCACACTCAGTGCATTTTTGCCTCCTTTATGCTTTTCTTTCTGGCTTGAATGACAGATGTTAAAAAGCAAGTTTCAAAACAGTATCATGACTGTTGTTTCACCCCATAGGACTGAATTATTTTGCATGTTCATAAATTTAAGAAGTGGTTATTTTGACTGATGGATTTTTCTGGACTTGAGAATGAGAAAGGAGTGTAAAAAAGGCCAGCATTATGTTGTGATTCAACTTTCATACATTTGTTAGTATACACAAAAGAGATCTAGACTTATGCTCACTGGACTTTTATCAATGGTTATCTCTGAGGGAATGGAGGTGATTACAGAGTCTGCCCCTTCTTTCCATAATATATTTCTGTAGTATTTTAGATTTTTTTCTATGACTTAGATTATAACCAGAAAAAAAAGAACACATTTTATTTTATTTTTATATATTTTTAAATATCTTTATTGATTTCAGAGAGAGGAAGGGGGAGGGACAGTGAGATAGAGACATCAATGATGAGAGAGTCATGGATCAGCTGCCTCCTGCACCGCCCCTACTTGGGAATCGAGCCTGCAACCCAGACATGTGCCCTGACCAGGAATCAAACCACAATCTCCTGGATCCTAGGTTGATGCTCAACCGCTGAGCCAGGCAAAGTGAACACAATTTATTTTATTTATTCATTTATTTATTTATTTGGTGAACACATTTAAAAAAAAACTTTACACATATATGGACTAAGCCACATAAGGTAATTTCCCCAGGACAGGTGTGATGTGAACTAACCTACTTCTATCATCCTTTGAGCAGGAAACAGACGTTTCAGACCCTTAGGAACCGAGGATTTTCTTTTCATTAAAAAGGAAAATAGCCTAGCCGGTTTGGCTCAGTGGTTAGAGTGTCGGCCCATGGACTGAAGGGTCCCAGGTTCAATTCCGGCCAAGGGCAAGTATCTAGGTTGCAGGCTCGATCCCTGCCTGGGTCCGGGAATGTGCGGGAGGCAACCAGTCCATGTGTCTCTCTCACTTCGATGTTTCTCTCTCTCTCCCTTCCACTGTCTCTGAAAAGCAACGGAAAAAATATCCTCCAGTGAGGGTTAAAAAAAAAAAAAAGGAAAATATAGACATATGTGAGCGGAGTCTTAACTGTTGCTTGATTACTTCTCACTCCAAAAACTTACCCAAAGCTGTGTTCATTTCGTCACTGCCTGCAGCCACACTCACTCACTCCTTGTGTGAGTATTTTGCTGTTCGCTCAAAGGTGAAGGAAGCTTTCCAGAAAGTTCTGCGACTTAAAAACTCAGTTGCAGACCTCCCTCTTCCCAGAGCCTGCTTTAGCAAAATAACAGCCAGAGCACTACTTTGCAGATGCCCAGAGTCTGGGCTAGGGCCTGAGATTCCTGCGTTTATAACATGCTACCGGGTGATGCCCAGGATGCTAGTCTGAGGATCATGGTTTAAGTAGCAGGGAGTAGAGTATTTTTCTCTTTCACCTCCCCACTAGCTTTTCTAATGTAGGCCCTTTCAACAAGGCTTTGAGCGTAGCTGGCAATAACTAACCCCGCTTAGCTATTAGCTAATGTAGCAGAATAATTCTGAATAGTAATGGATTGATTTCCTCTCTTTCCTTTTCCCTCTTTAATCTTCTTGCTAGCCCCCCCCCGCTTCCCACACAGTGCCCAACCCTGGCTGTATATTAGAATCACCTAGGGAGCTTTACCAAAAAAACCGATAATGCCCCTTAGCCAATGCAATCAGACTCCATAAAGGAGGGATCTAGGTTTTGACAGTTTAAAAAAAAAAAAAGCTTCCCAGTGATTCTAATGTGTAACCAGAGCTGCACTATGTTTTATTGCCTCAAGGAGAGGTAGGGCAGGAGGAAAAAGAAATAGTCTATTATCTATGTTCCTTAGGAAAGGAGTAAGGTTAAAATTTTCCCTTCTTTAGTCATATCGAGTTCTGACCAGGATGTGGTAGGTGGTGGTTCTGTTGGAGTTGCAGGGGGTGAGGCGTAGTGATGGAACTCAGAGTGTAAATGAAGCCATGTAGCACAAGAAACTCAAATATCTGGGAAAGGTCAAGAAGACAGCAGTTATCAGAGGAGACTGGAAGTAGGGAAAATCTGAGAGTGAGCTTGGCTCATTGAGGGACAGACGGACTCCTGGGAAGAGGCAATGTCATGACCTTTCTCTCCTGTCCTTGACAAAAGGAAGGTTCTGATGGAACCATAAACTTTAATGTAGTTACTCATTCAGATATTTAAGTTTTCATAATGTAGGCCCAAAGGCCAGGGCCCTTTACTTCCCACCCTACTCTGGGTCCATATACCTGTCTGGTCACATACACTTAGTGTAGCACCTATGTGAGTGCTACACACAGCAGGCCAGCCGTCTGACAGCTCTCCCTTGGGCTGATAATGTCCTATTTGTGATGGCCTAGCCTCAACCCTGGAGGAACATGAAGGAAACTGTCAAGTCTGACATAAGAAAGAATCGGAGTCTCAAAGAGGGAGCGAGGAGGCAGTGGCTGAAGGTGCCAAACATTACATCCTGTCAGCAGAAGGACTCAAGATCCAGTGGCGTTTCCAACTGTGACTAAAGCAAAGAATAGTAGTGCTAACTTGTTCCTCCTCTGTGGTTTGAGATCTCCCAGAACTGGAGCTGACTAGGTAGAGGTGTTGGACACACATTACAAGGTGCCTATACCAAAAAAAATCTCTGTGGCCTCTGGGCGGTGCAAATGAGCCGATTTAGTTCAGATGCCATCTACAGAGGAGAGGTGAAGTCATGCTACTTTCCCCCCAAATCAGACCAGCACCACTAGCATGATTTGTCAGTGAAGTAAGAGCATGGTGAAGTTTGTCAGGCTTACAGAGTATTTGGATGTCAGTGCCACTGTGGAGGACATCAGAGCTTTCTAGTACACTGTAAATGCACCTTGCCTGTTCAGAGGCTCAGCTTGGGAGCTAGGAAATACAACTGTGGATGGACTTCTTGGTGGTTCTTGAAGGGCTCAGAAGCTGAGACTATCCAGGAGTTGGGGGATTACCTGAATGACTACATTTAGAGCCATTATACTGATGCAAATCTGAATCTACCCTATAGCGCAGGGGTGGGTAACATCCAGTCCACAAAATCATTTGGTCTGGCCCTGCCAAGGCATCACCAAAGAGAAGCAGTTCCAGACGTCGCATTAGGGGTGAGTTAATTAAATGTTTGACTAAATACAGCAGGCTAATTTTTAAGTTGATAATTTTGTATGGCCCTTGAATGATGTTATAAATATCCAAATAGCCCTTGGCAGAAAAAAGATTTGCCACCTCTGCTATAGAGGCCAAGGGAGGAGTTTTTACCAGTTCAGAGTTCTGACTGTCCTTTTGGAAGGCAGTCTTGCTTCTCCCATGACAGGGTGGAGTGACCAGGGAAAGGTTTAAATGCAACCTAGTGGCAGAAGCTCGAGTTGAGAAGAGCCCTAATGCTACGTGGGGTTCCTTGGAGGACAGAGCCACCTGGTTACCGCTGGGGAGTGGTGAGTTGAGGGTCAGAGGGCAGTATGGCCGTAAGCATGACTGTTTGGCTGGAGGAAGGAGGCAGGTTCTAACTAGCTTGTCCCAAACCAGGGAGCAGCCTTCAACACATCTTTGGTCACCCTATCTGGAAAACTCCCTCAGTAATCCTCTCAGAGAAGGAGGGTCCAGTTGCCTAATCTTGAGACAATGTGAAGTGTGCTCAGGTCTGGAGTGTGTGGCTCCCTTCACTTTCCTTCGCCTACGAATGGCGTGGAATAACTTTCTGAGATGTTTGCTTCCTCCCTGGTTTTAAAGAATGCTTCCAGCAGGAGGCAGCACCATGTTGAGTATTGTAACTGGAAACGAAATAACCTTCATTCCTCTTGAGAATTTAAGAGTAAGGGACAACCAAGGGTTCAAAGCGCTTCCTTTATTTATTTATATTTTGTAGAGAGAGGAGAGGAGGAGAGAGATGAAGAGAAAGAGGGAGGGGGAGAAAGAGAGAAACATCTATTTGTTGGTCCACTTACTTATGCATTCATTGGTGTATCCAGGACGACGCTCTAACCAACTGAGCTACCCAGGTAGGGTCAAGGGCTTCCTTTAACCAGTTTCCCTGTGCTATGGCCTCTGAACAGTTGGGAGAAGGAAAGATTCCCCTCCACTTTGGCAATGGGGAGTCCTCTCCCACTCTCCCTGCAGGATACATTCAAGTCATACTCATTCAAGAAAACCTACTCTTTAGGGGTCGTACTTTTCCCCAGTTAACCGCATTTCCTTACCTCCTCATGTTTGTTTAATCTCATGAGAAGGCTTTGTTCAAGTTATTTCCAGAAACTGAGGTCTCTGCTGCCTGTCACTGGGATGCTGGCTCTTCCACCCAGGATTAATTGTCCCCACAGCAAGAAGCACACATCCTCTGCTCAGTGGAGGGAGGGAGGGTTGGCCATGCTAAATTGTCAACCTTTTTGTGAGGAGACTAGGTTTCTGATTTAGGCAATGAAAGCTGCATGCACAACACAAGAATAGCACATGGCTTCCGTTCCTAGAGGTGTTACATCAGCTTCTGAAAGGCTTAGTTCGCCCACTGCTCCCTCTAGAGCGTAAAATAGTACCTGCACATAGGCACACAGTAGGCACTCAATAAATAACCCTTCCATCAATAAGAAAATACTATCAATCTTCGTTTGCTCCTTTGTCCCCCCACTGCACCCAAGTCTAAACGATCCACTGAACATCTGAATGACTCCACTTCCTTCCACCAGATTTACCTTAACCCCAATCTGTTACTGCCTTGTTCTAATACCTCCATCCAACATCCTAGTTGCCTACAGCTCAGAATCCAAACAGCCCAGATCTCTGTTCCAACCAATGTGGTATAAAGAGGATGGACTTTTCTACTGGACATATAGAAGCTGGACTCCTAATTCTGACATGCACAAGCCATGGATTTGTATAAAATGGGAATTAAAAACACCTACTTTAAGTGACAGGGATCCAAAGGTAAGATTGTAGTAAAGCTCCAGAATACAGAAGGCATTCCATCAGTGCTTTTTTGTTGTTGTTTCAATAATCTAATCCTATGCTATCTAAATTTACCTTGTGCTACCCAGCACACTTCAGCCTCACATACTATCTCTACACACATTATATTCATTCCAGACACGACGCCTTTGCTCAGGCAGTTTCCCCCACAGCCTCCATATCTTTTGCACTTCAACTGCTCCTCTCCTGCTGACCTGCCACACTCACTCCACTTATTTGGACTTAATCATGCCTCCTGGGATTATTTTTTCTCAGGTGTTTGTCTTGAAATTCTCTTGTATTGCCTTAAGATCTAGCATCTTGCTGGGCATGGACAAGAGGTTTAACAAAGGCTTGATAAATCAGAATGAAGTTGGATTTAGCTAGAAAAAACCACTTGCTGGGTCTATTAATGAACGCAGCTCTTCCTGAAGTACTGGTTTTTCAGATCTTGGGATTTCTTGGTTGGCTATGTGTCCTTGGGCTTTCCTTGAGTTGTTTCAACAATGATGGTCACACTAAAGGGTGCCAGTAAAAAGATGGCCTCCATCCATACCTCACCTGGCCACCTGGGAGCTGGAGGGATGCCCACAGCTGTGCCAACAGCAGTGTAGAGGCTGGAAAATTACTGGAAGTTCAGGTCCCTATGTGCCACTCGTGCTCACTGGGAATATTCCCCAAAGTTTGTTTTTGGCCTTCTCACTGTTTACTCCGAGCAGCTCCTAAACTGGCATTTCTTTCTGACCTCTCTTCTGAGTCTCCCAGACCAGCCATCTCCATGACACCTCTCTCCTCCTACCTCCTCAAGTGCTGTCAAGCCCCCTTGCCCAATGTAGCCTATTCCCATTTCCATTGATCTGGTTCAGCCTCTTCATTCATGTATGGAAAACCCAACATCTTTGACATTCTTCCAGCTAAACTGTTCTCTTGACCCCTGTATGTCAGGCCATTCATGATCCAGGAAGGCATTCCCCAAATTAAAATCCTGCCAGATTCTCATTCCCTTAACTCATGGCATCAATACAGCCTCCAAGCCTTGGACAATCACATTTTATTACATTTCTGGGTGTCCTTTTACTATTCATAGAACTTCTCATCTCCAGATCAGGTTGTAAGCTTCTTGGGAACACACATCATAGCTTAACACTTCTTTGTATTTCCTGATTCATCGCATGTGGCTCTGTCCCACAGTTGTTACTGGTCTTCCCAACTGCAAAAACAGTGCTTTTGGTGATGCTAGGGGGTGAGCAAGCCAAACTGTGATGGTTTCCTAGAATATCTGTACAAAAGCTTTAAGACTCCATACACTGGGATGTTAAATTGGACCACGGGAGACTTATCTCCCCAAGATGTTAATTTCCTCGAGGACAAGGACTGTGTCACATAGATCTTTGCTATTCCACAGCATCCAGCCAGAATGATGCTCAAGTAACACCTGGGTTTTCCAGAGGATACTTTCGTTCAGTGAGAAAGGTGCACAACTTGTGAAAAATTTTCTTATTGTCAGATAAATCGATTTTTACCTGTCTCTTGGACCCTGAAATAATAGCACCTAGGAGAGAAATGGATCATGTAGACTGTAAGACCTCTGGTTAAATGTCAGGAGGGGAAAGAATAAGATGCTTTCAATGGAAAGCCAAGGGATCAGGAAGGCTGATCAGATCTAGTTTGATTCCAGGTAGAGCTTTAGTTGTCTTTGTTCTGGTGGTGGTCCCTCAATAGTTTCATTTTAAAAAAATATATTTTTATTGACTTCAGAGAGAGGAAGGGAGAGGGAGAGAGATAGAAACATCAATGATGAGTCATTGATTGGCTGCCTCCTGCACGCCCCTAACTAGAGATCGAGCCCGCAACCAGGGCGCGTGCCCTGACCGGGAATTGAACTGCAATCTCCTGGATCCTAGGTCAATGCTCAACCGCTGACCCACACCCAGCGTTTCACTTTTTTATACAAAAAGGGTATGCTGTGCCTGAAGTCAACATGCCACTGTGGCCAGGTCCTTCCAGAAACCATCACCAGGCACATTCCAGCTGTCTTCACAGGGAAGGGGACTCCAACTCAGCTATAGAAAAGGGCAGTCCAGGGACTTGCTCACTAAGGCCTGCTGCTCCCCAAACAGCAGATGGATAAGTGCTATGAGCACAGAGCTTGTCAAGTCCACGTCAACCACTGCCTCCTGGTCAAAGGCCATCCATCCCCCAGCGCAGCCTATGATGAGAAACACCTGTTTCTCAGCAAAGACCCAGTTCGAACCCAGTCCCATCTCTCATTTACTAGTGTAATTTTAACTTTTGAGTTGGTCTTCTGAGCTGTAAAATGAGGATGACACCTGCTCTACTTATGTCATAGGATGGGCATGACAATCGAATGAGGTAATGTATAGGAAAGTGCTTACAGAGCCAGATGATCATTCAGAAGGGCTCCTCCATGCTTGCTTGGCATCCGAGGCCCTTAGAGATCTAGTCTTTTTTGGGCCATTTATAAAAGCCATTTCCAACCACATAAATTGCCTGCTCTGGCCAAGGCAGGCAACTTGATGTCCTGTCCTTACACACCCGGATTCCACAAGACCACCTGACCCCAGCAACATTGGGTCCCTGGCTCCCCGGAGCCCACTCATTCTCAGGATCCAACTGTAGTGTAACCTCCATGAAGCCTCCATTTGCATGGACTACTCGCTGGTAATTAATCCTATATAATCTCTTACAAAGCCCAGAAAAGAGGCAGCACCCCCCACAGAAAAATCACCCAGCACAGAAAAATAAGAGATGGAGAATAGCACAGCTCAAACCCAGTCCTATCTCTCATTTACTAGTGCGCAATTTTTAACTTCTGAGCTGTTAAATGAGGATGACACTTGCTCTACTTATTTCACAGATCAGCATGAGAATCAAATGAGATAATGCACAGGAAAGTGCTTTATATGTACTGTGCAGATAGTAGTTGGTGTTAGCTATCCACGTGGAGTAGAAAAGAGCTCAGACCGGGGCCAACTTTTGGCCCTAGGGCAAAGGTGGCTTTTATTTCCTCTCTGGGGGAAGTAGGGGGAGGGGAACTTCCCCAAACACACCAACCTAAGGAGAGGTGGGTGTACCCTCAGAGGAAGAGAGCAGGATGGTCATTCAAAAGGGCTCCTCCAAGTACACTTCCTGGCCCCAGGCTACAGGGTGTGTGCTCTTGAGAGTCACTCTCCTTGGAGTGCCAGCTCCTGCATGAATGGAGGCACATAGAGGTATCTGCTGGTGTTCACCAAGAGGAAGGGGGAACAGGTGCCCTGACTGAGGGAGCAGAGGACTGGGGTGGTCAACCCCATACCCAATGCCTGCCCAGGATGATAACTGGCGGATGTGACTCTTCTCGGGAGAAGGGCCAGAGGGGCCCAGAGGCATTGCTCAATCTGATGGCTGGTCCTTTAGATGTCCATCTCGAACTGTGACTCCTCACCTGGCGAGAGAAAGGAGAGAGGGCAGGTGAGCAATGATGATTGGTAGAACTGACATTTTAGAGGCCAGGGAGAGGTGTTATCTTTTCATTCTGGTGTTCCTACAAGAAGAGCAGAGGCTGGATTTCTGTTGCCAAGGAGAATGGAGGGAGGGCGGGACTATATTAGGTATTCCTGGAAATACAGGCCTAAAGTTGTCCTGTCCAGCTGTGCTCTCTTCCCTAATCCCAAAGGAAGAGCAGAGACCAGGAGAGGTGACAGTCCTGAATTTTATTTAATTTTTATTATTTTTTATAAGAATAAATGGTTACTTGTGAATTGACATAAACACAATTTCATAGAAAAATACTCCTTAAACATAAAGCTTTTTTGAGCTTGTGTCCCAACTTCTGATTAAGAAAACGGTACTATAACCTAACTAGGCATACATCCTATTGCCCATCAAATAGCCTGACCCTGTGGTAATTCAGCCACTCACTGCCCTCGCCCACTTACCACTAAAATTTCCAAGTCATTTATGCTGCTGTAGGTTGTTTTCCTTTTTAATGGAACTGCCTCATTCAGCATCTCCTGGGCAAGGCCCAAGGATCTACACAGCAAGATGCCTGCTCTGGCCCCACAGGGAAACAACTGGCCTCTTCTGGTTATATCCACACAAATACGTGGGTCCAAGGCCAGGAGCCTCGGCTTCTAACATCCAGTTCAGCAAAATAAAAAATGATGTCCCTCCCTTACCATCACACCCCATCACAACAACTGTGTAAAACTACTAGGCCATTGTGTGGGTAAGGCGTGCCACCTGGGGCACCACTGGGCCAACCCTGCATTTGTTATGGGCCAGAGCAGCTCTAGAAACTGAGAGGGAAGAAGGTATGCAACTGGGGGCAAGGGACAGTCCTTAGATAGCAGCGACTTAACAATTTCAGGAGTTGCTCCTCCATCCTCAACTTCCAGTCTTTGATTTGAAGCAAAAAGTAGGGGTGGAAGGCACAGTGCCACCAACCAGGTGAATCTGCCCATCCTTTCCATCCTTTCACACACGGCAGGGAACCCCACTGCCTGGGGGGTCCTTATTGCTCTCTGTGTCACTTCCCTCCCTTCCGCTGCTCTCCAAGTCTGAAAGGCAAGGCCACTGTCTCCTGTCTTGGGCTGTGGGGTTCCCAAGGTAATTATGAATCATGTCCTGCAGGCTCCGGGGAGACGGATTCTGCTGCGGTCAGCGGAGCCGGCCAGCCGAGGTCTCAGCTGCTTCCTGCCTGGCCTGGTGTACTGCCTCCCGGGTGAAGGGTCAGCGCGTCCCGGGCTGACTCAGTTTGTCCGCAAGTGCTTACACTGCATTCTCCCGCAGCGGGAGAGCTCAGACGCTCTGACAGCCAGTCAGGGTGCCGCAAAGACCACATTCACACACACCTCTGCCAGGGGGGCTGCTCTGGTTACTTGTGGGGAGGGACGGGGTACTGGAAGGACTTAGGGACCCCATGGCAAACATGCAGAAGCAACTGGTTGCATTGTTTCTACCCGTTTTCATCAAGAATCCACTAGTGGACAGACACCCTGACAGGAGGCATCTTGGATGTATTTCTGAGCCTATAGACATGCAATTTCCTGGAGGACAAGTACACCAAAGTCATTTCCTGCGCATGAACATCGTGGTGTATTTCAAGTGTTGCAGATACAAGGTACTGCTTTAGGGACAATTATATAAAGGGGCACACTGATTAGATTACCTAATGAGGCCAAATCCTCTTTCCTGGGGTTCTTGGGTCCCTATCATGGGGAAAGTTGGTACCGATGAAAGTTCTCCCCACCATCCCCCCAGTCCTTACCCCCACCCTCTGGACTCTGAGCTGCTCCGCAGGTGGGGCTGTCACCATCAGTCCCTCCCTGGAACTCCCTCTAGTGGATAGGACTCTCAGGCTGCACACATTCCCATCCCAAGGAACGGCCCGCCCAAGCTCACCGCCTGCTGGCTTATCTTCAGGGCTGTTTTGCAGATGGTTCTGGCTGGCTTCTGTGGGGGGCTCATCGCTTATAGGGCTAGTGACCCCCGGAATGGCAGGCAGGTCCCGTGGGGGTGTTTTGGTCACAGGTGAATTCCGACACTCTATCAGGAACTTCCGGTCATAGATGATCCTGGTACCTAGAAGGGTATAGGGACACTGGTAGAGCCACCTTGAACCCCCTGCCAGCTCATTTTTCCATGTCTCTGAGGCATAGCTGCAGCAGAGGCAGGTTTTCCTGTAAAAGCTGGACCTATAGCTCTGGCCCGTGTGGCTCGGTTGGTTAGGTGTAGTCCCATGCACTGGTTTGCCAGTGCGATTCCCAGTCAGGGCACATGCCGGGGTTGTGAGCTCAATCCCTGGTAGGGGGCGTGCAGGAGGCAGCCAATCCACATCCCTTTCTCACATCGATGTTTCTCACTCTCTCTCTCTTTCTCTCTCTAAAAATCAATTTTAAAAAATTCTTAAAATAAAAAAAAAGGGGGACCTATAAAAGGAGAAATGAGACTTATTCCAGGTGCCTGGTTACAGCTTAGGACTCTGCTGCCACCAAACTGCCCTGACTCCTATGACAAAGGCCACTCTGAGGGAAGAAGGGGCCCACTGGTCACCAGACTGTGTCCTTTCTCCCCTCAGAGCTTTGCACACCCTGCACTCTCTCCTTAAAGCCCACCAACTCACTTACCTAATTGGTGCTCAGTGTTATTACTGTGACAATCACATCCCACAGTGGAAAAGGTGCATTTTTCACTCACTTTTCAATTCTGCCCTTACAGTACCCTTATGGGATATCCAGAATCTTTAACTCCATTTTACAAATGAACAGACAGAAAATTAAGTGATTTCCCAACTAGGAAAAATGAGAACTTCCCTGCCTGGGCTTTGTGGAGAGGAGTGGCTCATTGGCTCCTCCTTCCCACAAAAGGATCTCCTGCTAAGCCCACCTCTCCATGCCACCCTGCTCTGCCCCTGGCACCGGTAAACCCATTGCTCTGAGGTGTCACTGCACTTCAGGGTTTGTACATGGTCTGAGTTCCATTCATTTTCTTTTTGTTTTCCTTTCCCAACTGTCACCCTAGACCATGTCTTATGGAATTATTCACTGTCCTAAACAATAACCTGGACCCATCCTGTGATACTTCAAAAAGGGGTGTTTTCTAAAGTACAGGACTCAGGGTCCTTGTGGGCGACCCAGCTGATTCATCAAGTAACAGTGACTAGTGAGAGGTTATTTACATTCGGTCCTTGTTTATCCTGATCATCTCTAAGCACCAGTAATATAATACCTCACTAACAGTTGCTGATTGCTCCCTTTCAACAAAGAGCAGGCCTCAGGTTCAAAGCCTGCAGCAGGCAGGGGAATCTAGCTAGAATTTAAAACTGTCTTCTTGTCATCATATTTCTTTTTATAGTTACCTTCTATTTATGGCAAGTGAATCTGGTTTTCCATATATAGTCGTGGTGACAAGTTTCCTTTTAATACATAATAGGATATAATTTAATACAGGGTGGGGCAAAAGTAGGTTTACATTGTTTATATGGAAAATAATAATAATAATGCAAGAATAAACCATTTTGCGAACTAACAACTGTAAACCTAATTTTTGCCTCATCCTGTATAACAGTATATGTTATATAATGTATGTAATAAAATATAATAAAATGAAATGAAAAAGGTAAGGTGATATAAAAATATTAAATACAGCCTGGCCAGGCATGGCTCAGCGGTTGAGCATCAATCTAGGATCCAGCAGATCACGGTTCGATTCCTGGTCAGGGCACATGTCTGGGTTGTGGGCTTGATCCCCAGCCGGGGGTGTACGGGAGGCAGCCGATCAATGACTCTGTCTCATCATTGATGTTTCTACCTCTCTCTCTCCCTCTCCCTTCCTCTCTCTGAAATCAATAAAAACATATTTAAAATAATAATAATAAAAAAATAAAAAAATTAAATAAATGTACAAGTAGAACACAAAGTATGATGAAAACTGCAACTGGTAGATGAATGTCTAGAATTTAGAAAACCGTGATTTCAGGGCGTCAGGCATGCCCTTCCTTATTAGTAACCCTGAACTATCTCCCTCATGGAAGGGCTGAGGAGTGACATTCCGACGGCTGGGACTTACTTCCTGAGGTTAAAGCACGGGCCTGTCTGAGCTCGGAGCATGAGTCCATGAGGTTGGGCTCCACATGCTGAAGAGAGCCTGGGATGTGGAAGGGCAGTGGAATGGGAGCTCCGCCTACTTGCACACACTGTCCCAGTCTGACTCTGGCTCTAGGCTGTCACCTTGTCTTGCTTCGCTCCTCTGAGAGGCGACTGAAGTTGACAGCGCTGCTCATCATCACCAGGCAGTTTAAGTTCACAGCTCACATTTCTTGGAGGGAGGGGTATAAAGAAAACACAGAACAGGGGCTGCACCTTAAGGCTCTGCTACCAGCCAGCAATGCAACCCTGTGCTCGTTACCCTCTGTGCCTGTGTCTCCCCAACTTGGGTCCCAGTTTCCTCATCTGTAACACGAAGGGCTGTGTGCCTATGAACCAAGTAGGTTACGAATGAAGAACGGTCGCCTCTCCTTGAGGGGAGATGTCCTGGCTTCAGAGATGGGACCACTTTTCTCTGTTTCTTAATCCTCCAGGCTTAGCACCTTACCTTCTCACCTCCTTGCCTCCCCCCACCTTTGCTTTTTTGTTGGTTTGCTCACCAGAGCAGGGAACTGACGCCATCAGAGTGGAACCTAAGAGCTGGACATTCAATAGTCTCAAAAAAGAACTTGGAGGTCAGCAGCTGCTGGGAAGGTCCTTTATAGGTCATCAGCCCCCAGTGGTTTTTTTTAAAAAATTGTGGTAAAATATAAGTAACAAAATTTACCATCTTAACCATCTTTAAGTGTACAGTTCAGTAGTGTTAAGTGCATTCACACACTCTTTTTGTCTTGCAAAACTGAAACTCTGTACTCATTAAACAACTCCCCACTTCCCCTCCCCCTAACCACTGGCAACCACCATTCCGCTTTCTGTCTCTATGGCTTGGACTACTTTAAGTCCCTTACGTAAGTGGAATTATACATTATTTGTCCCCTTGGGACTGGCTTATTTCACTTAGTATAATGTGTTCAAGATCCATCCATGTTGTTGTAGCATTCCATTGTATGGGTATACCACATTTTGTTTATCCAGACATTTGGGTTGCGTCCACCTTTCTGCTACTATGAATGATGCTGCTATGAACATGGGTGTGCAAATGTTTCTTTGAGACCCTGCTTTCAATTCTTAGGGGTATATGCCCAGAAGTATCCCTGGCAATTTCTAAATCATTAATTACATTTAAGAAGAGAAAAAGAAACAGCCTCCGAGCCCTTTGTCTTATAGCTAGAGCACTTAATTAAAAATCCTCATTTGTGCTAATAAAATCCATAAACTAAGTGACTGCAGAGGTGGCACCCAAGACATCCACCATGGGGGTATCTCAGCTGTGGAGGGTCAACAGTGGTGTTCAGAGAGTCAGCTGACAAGGCACCAAGCCTAGGAGGGGCACGGGGGGGGGGGGGAACCACAAAGCCACCTCTGACTCCGTTGGGGCCAGCAAGGAATAGTAGCTACAGATCAATGTGGTGCAAATGTTTCCTATGAAGCTCTTTGGCTTGTGAAGCCATTTTTCTTCCATCCCTCCATGGGACTCACCACTATGTGGCTCGTCAAGTATGTATTTTTAAGAATTTGTGATATAGTTATATTGAAAGAATGGGAAGGAAGAGGGTGTATAAATGTTAACAAATTATCATCTATCAAAAAAGCAAATCAATAGATAAAATCAAGAAAAGTTAGAAATACAGAGGTAAATCCCCCAAGAAAGAGCTGAGAAATGTTGTTAGTTGCTTCTAAAGGGTGGGATGGAGGTGGGAGAAGCTAGAGGTTGTTCTGTTAGAAGCCTTTTACTACTTTTGAGTTTTAACTATTTACATATATAAACTATTTACGTATAGTAACTTTAAAATACTTTTATTATAAAAAAATCAAGCACATACAAAGTAGAGAGATTAATATAATCACACACACACACCCCTTAAATTTTTTTTTGAAAACTAAGCTACAGGTTAAATAAATCATGGGCCAGACCTACAGTGCAATGCTGTACAGCTGCTATTTGGAATAAGAAAAGTGTATATGTTGCAACAGACTGATGAATGGGGGGAGGGGGAGCACGGGGGGGGGGGGGGGAGCGAAAGAGATTAACCAAAGAATTTATATGCATATAAGCATAGCCCACGGACACAGACAATAGTGCGACAAAGGCCTGGGGAGAGGGTGGGAGCGGGGGTCAATGGGGGGAAAAAGGGGGATATCTGTAATACTTTCAACAATAAGGACAAATTTTTTAAGAAGTATACATTGTTCACAATATATTGTATGAAAAAGAGTCACAGAACTGTATGTGGTTTGTGTTTGGTTACCTCTGGGGGGTAAGAATTAAAGCCGGGGGGTAAGAATTAAAGCCAACAACCAAACAAACATCTTTTAACTTAGCATTTTTTCTAAATACAAAATTCTAATAAGGATATAGGGACAATAAACAAATACATAAGGATATAGGGTCAGAATAGGAAGACACTCCCCCCTCCCGCCACACAAAAAGCCCTGGGGCCCCCTGCTGGGCTGGAGAAGCAGCGTGGTGAGCTCACCCCAGCACCTCCCTGCGTGGTGTGTACGAGGCCCCAGCCACACTGGACTTGACTCCCACAGGCTGTACTCAAGGATGGGGGCTTCTGCAACCCAGGGACAAGCTTTAATGCTCACCTACACATTAGCAATCTTTATTCCATCCTACACCCCAAAAGTAGGTGTGCTGGTCTCATGCATGCTCCCACAGAAGCCCTTGTACCAGCACCATGCTAGGCGCTAGGCATATAAGCAACAGTTAGCTACAGTAAGAGGTTCCTGACCTCAGACACTCGTGATTTAGTCTGAGAAGGACCTAAAAACAAATGAATATAGTCAACTGTGCAAAGTCTAAAACAGGTGTGCCTGGCTGGGTGTGGCTCAGTGGTTGAGCATCAACCTAGGATCCAGGAGATCTTGGTTCGATTCCTGGTCAGGGCACATGCCCGGGTTGCGGGCTTGATCCCATGGGGGGGCGGTGAGGGAAGCAGCCTAACAATGACTCTCTCTTCATTGATGTTTCTATCTCTCCCTCCCTCTCCCTTCCTCTCTCTCTGAAATCACTAAAGATATATTTAAAAAATAATAATAATAAAAACAGAGGCGTATGCGGGGACCACAGAGGGAGAGTGACAAAATCTACCCTGTGTATGCCAGTGGGGACAGAGATATCAAGCCCGCACCAACCCTGTCTTCCAGCTTCCAGGCAGCCTGAGAACCCAAGCCAGAGAAACATCCATGTCACCCCAATTCTGCACTGCCCCTAAGTGAGGGGGCCATCGGGGAGGTGGATTAGGGATGATCTAGACTGCAGAAACTGAAGGTGCAGAGCAGGGGAATCCAGAACCTTGTCTCCAGCAGGGCAGGAGGGGAACAGAGGTGGATTCCCCCATGATTCAAACCACCCTTGTAGCTGGGATCCTGCTGGGTGTGGGGGTGGGGTGGGGGGAAGGGAGAGTTCAAGGTTTGGTCTTGAACTACCTGTAGAGAACTGAGGCTATTTTCTAACTGAAAGCTTTTTTATTTATTTTATTTTTAAAAATACATCTTTATTGATTTCAAAGAGAGGATGAGAGGAGAGAGATAGAAACACTAATGATGAGTCATTGATCGGCTGCCTCCTGCACGCCCCCTGCTGGAAGTCGAGTATGAAACCCGGAAACCCGGGCGTGTGCCCTGACCGGGAATCGAACCTCGGTCTCCTGGATCATAGGTTGATGCTCAACTGCTGAGCCACGCCTGCTAGCAAACTGAAAGCCTTTTGAAATGAATTACCATGCAAGCACATGTGGGGAAAATGTAAGTTCAGGGGGCTGCAAGAGTTCCCTGCCCTGTGGAGAGAGGGGGTAGGGACAACATCCCAGGATGAATACTTGCTGCTCTTCTTACAGCCTGATAGTTAGAAACCCAGCTCTCCTATTTGCAAGCTATTAGTCAATCTCGTGGTGCCTCAATTTCTTCTTCTGTAGAATGGGGATGATGATGATAGTGCCAACTTTAGGGGGTTACTGCGTGAATTACAACAGTGGCTGACACAAAGTACGCCCTATACAAACAAATCCTAGCTATTACCATGACCAGGATGGCTTCAGGTGACATATTTCACCATTTATTTGGTCCCATCCACACCAGGGACCAATATATGGTCAAAGCTGGGACAAATCAGGGAAGAGGAAAACAACTCTGGAAAGAGACCTGCGGAGATGGGAAGAGAGGAGAGGGTAAGAGCATCCTCCATCCTTTTTGGGCCCAAAGAAACATGCCTCAGGATCCACCACGAGCTTTGGCATGTTTGGTAACCAGTGTCTTTTGGCTCCAGATGTGCACCAAACACAAGAATGGTATGTTTTCTCAAGTCATGCTCTGTGGTTAGGACAGTTTGCTTGAAGGTATAAAGTGATTTAGGCGTTCCCCCAGGGTCTGGCTTCCTCACCTATAAACAAAGATTGTGGCTTAGGTTCATGCAACTATTTTTAAAGCATCAACACCGTGACAGGCTTTATCAATAATCTCTAGGGTCAGTTCCAGCTCTGAGATGCTGCCATTTATTTTTAGGATCTCCTTGTTGGCAGGTGCTTAAAGTGGTACAAATAGCATGAGGCCTGTAGGCAGACATTCTGGGCTCAGACCAGGGCGTGCCATGTGCCAGCTCCTTGACTCCCGAGGCACAGACTTATTCCTCAGCTCCAAGAGGAGGTTACTAACAAAATTCACACCTCACAGGAGCATCATGAAGATTAACTAAGATAAGGAGTGTCTTGATTCCTTAAAAAAAAAAAATCTTTATTGATTTCAGAGAGAGGAAGGGAGAGGGAGAGAAAGGTAGAAACATCAGTGATGAGTCATTGATTGGCTGCCTCTTGCCGGCCCCCTACTGGGGATCGAGCCCACAACCTGGGCATGTGCCCTAACTGGGAATCGAACCACAATCTCCTGGATCATAGGTTGATGCTCAACCTCTGAGCCATGCCAGCCAGGCTTGACTCCTTTTATGAGAACAAACCATGACATCCACACAATTGCTATTAAAAGAAAATCACTTAGGAAAGCAAACATAAGCAGGTGAGAAGCTCCTTGGAGGCTGAGGAGCATTACTTATATCCTTTGTAGCCAGTACCGCATTGCATAAATGAATGCTAAAGCTTTCAGGAAAGGTGACCACAGCAATCACCATCGGTCATCACTGCCTGCCTATGGCCAGTCAATGCACCCACAGCCTGACATGCCGGGTCTCAGTTTCCCCCCAGTGAGGGAGATTCATTGCCCTCAACTCATAAACAGGAAACTAAGGCTCAGAAAGGCTGCTCCCATAGCCACTGACACCCAGAGGCAGACCTCACCTGTCTTATCTCCAGTCCTAAACACAAACCTCTATTCAAAATTAGCAAAGCAGACAGTCTAGTAAGCCTCAGCCAGCACTGGCAACTGGAAAAATTACAGGGGTCTTCAGACTTTTACTTCTTCTGAGTTTTTGGCTGGAACAGGATGTTCCCTGAGAGACAGGCCTGCCTTAATTCCTCTCCATCTCCCCACAGTACCCACACTCGGGTTCCAAATGCTGCTGGATGAGACTCCTGTAAGCTGAGACGAGTTCATCCCTCACTTCCCCCTGGGCCTCCCCTGGCAGAAGCATTCTTTCTTTGAGCAGGACATGAGGCCCAGCTAGAGTACAAGAATGGAATTCCTAGAACTGCTGTTCCCATTCCAGGGAAAGGGAGAGCATTTCACAACAGGGTCAGGGGGAGGTCTGAATGCTTGTGCTCAGATGCAAGCCAGCAACCTGTGGACAAAGTAATCCAGACCATTTTAAATTCAGCTCTCACCAGCTCCGTGTCAACCTGGAGGCCAGTGCACAGACGTGCCAGGGTCTACCAGGGATCTCCCCACCACCGTGACCACCAGGCAGGAACCACAAGTGTCTGGGCAGCTTTTCTGGCTGAGCTGTCTGTTTAGCAAGCAGAGCTGACTTGTCAGGGAGAAAGTCTTGGTGAGAGAAGCAGTGTGTGCTCAGTCCAAGGTTTTTTTTCACCTCTGTCCCCGCCAGCTCTGCAAAGAGAACCAAGATCTGGTTGTTTCTCAGATGCCAGGAATCTTATGAAGGTCCTCGAACACCAACTAGGGGCGTTCAGCGAGTGGCAAAGGCCTCTCTGGCTAGTCCCTCTCTTGGAAGGAATTCCCTAGAAGGGAATAAGTCCAGTTTATTTGAAAATTAAACAGGAGGAAAGGGCTTTTACAGAAGCTTTCATAACAAAATAGCTAAAATAATTATTCTGCCCTGGCTGGTGTGGCTTAATGGTTAGCATATCAGCCAGTGTACTGAAGGGTCCCAGGTTCGATTCCCAGTCAAGGGCATGTACCTGAGTTGCAGTTTGCTCTCCCCCACCCCCACTGTTGCAGCACGTGTGGGAGACAGCCAGTCTATGTGTCTCTCTGACATAGATGTTTCTCTTTTAAAAAAAATATCTGTATTGATTTCAGAGAGAGGAAGGGAGAGGGAGAGAGATAGATAGAAACATCAATGATGAGAGAGTCATTGATCGGCTGCCTCCTGCACAGCCCATGCTGGGGACTGAGCCAGCAATCCAGGCACGTGCCCTGACCGGGAATCAAACCGCAATCTCCTGGATCATAAGTCGATGCTCAACCTCTGAGCCATGTCGGCTGGGCGATGTTTCTCTTTCTTTCTCCTCTCCTCCTCCCTCTTTCCCTTCTACTCTCTCGGAAAAGCAATGGCAAAAAATATCCTCCACTGACGATTAACAACAAAAATTTTTAAAAAGTTATTCTAAGGGCTGGCCAAGCTCCTTCCCCCTCTCTCACTCCCCCGAACACTTCAAAATGCCTGTTTAGAGCAGGCTGAGGGGACCCCTGAGCTTACCAACAGGGAGTGCCCTTCCGAAATGCTTGGTTACACAGAAACACATGCTGTCCTAGGAAAGGGGAGGGGCCTTGTTTGTGTGAATTGTGTCCCCCTAAATTCACATGTTGAAGTCCCAACCTCCAGTACCCCAATGTATTTGGAGATAAGGTATTTAAGGAGGCCATAAAATTAAAATGAAGCCACTGGGGTGGGGTCCTAATCCAATATGCTGGTGTCCTTATAAGAGAGATACCACAGGGGAACAAGCTGCAGCCACGACCATGACCACAACCACAACCACGGGAAGAAGCAGTAAGAAGGTGGCTGTCTGCAAGCAAAAGGACAAGGGCCTCAGGAGAAACCAAGCCTGCCGGCACTTTGATCTTGGACTTCCAGCCTCCAAAACAGTGAGAAAATAAATTTCTATTGTTTAACTACCAAGTTTGTGGTATTTTGTTACAGCAGCTCTAGCAAAGTAATATAGGCCCACTTTTGTTCTGAAGAGCTGATCAGAGAAATCTGTTTTCTCACAGGCTCTCTTTAAGGCAAGAGACCTAGTTCTTAACCTCTACACTATATGCATCATCAGGAAACCAAAGGGAATTCAGAAGTCGCCTACCTCCTGGTATTCTCACTCCTACCCAGTTTTAGACTGCTGGACTCAAAAACTTGACTCTATCCTATTGCCAGGATTCCAGAAAATCAAGGATGTTCAAATTGGAGGGCAGAGCAAGTGTAGGCTCCTCTGAAGAGTGTACCCAAAGCCTGGCCACTTGCGGAGGAAAGAGAAAGTAGGCTGGGTAGTGGTGAGTAAGGGGAGGCATGACAGAAAGTGGAATGCATTGCCCAGTGGTCTGGCATCATGGCCATCTGTATGATTTGCTTTGTGGAGCTGGACATAAGGCCTTGAAAATGGAGCATGGGATCTATGACTCAATGTTTTCTGGAAGGTGTCCTCTGCTCTTAAACCCAGAGGGGATTCACAGGCTTGTGATTCTGGTTTGCTTCTACACCTGGCCTTGGCTCTGCTGGCCAGTTAAGTTCTCTCAAAGGTCCATTTTTTTGAGCTTTGGCCCTTGTGGAAAATGGTCTGAAAACACAGTCCCCATAACTCCTCCCATCCCTGTTCACACAGGTGACTTCCCTCATTTAAAGGCAGTTATTTCCCCCTCTCTTTGAATCTGGGCTAGCCCTGTGTCTTGCTTTGACCAACAGTGTAAGTGATGTTATGTGACTTCTGAGCCTGAGCCTTGAGAAGCCTTGAAAACTGCCAACTAAATACGCTCAGGTTAGACTCCTGAATGGTGTGAGACCAAGAGGATAAAGAGGGCTCCCAGACTTCCTGGTGTCCCCAGCAATGCCCCAGATTTGTGGGTAAGGCCATCTTGGACCTTCTAGCCAAGGGCAATTCAGCTGCCAACTATATGCAGCCAGATGAATGAGTGCAGGCAAGATCATCAAGGAATGTTGTTGAAGTTACTAGTTTTGTGATGGATTGTTACACAGTAATAGCTAACTGATACAGCCATTCTCATCAACACAAGTATCTCTGGGTAGCTGGTGAGCACTGATATTAGCGCCTAGTCTCTTAGTGAACTTTCATGGGCATAGACATTGGATTACAAGGCCCCCTTTGTTGCCCATGTCCTTGAGAACCCAAATGCCATGGGCAAATGTCATCTACTCCTACCTAGTCAGTGATGCTAAGTGCAAACATGTAAATAAGAAGTGTCAATCCCAGTGTCTGAGACCCTGTGCCCCAAACAGACTTGTTCAGTCTAAAAAAAGTCACTTCCTTCTACTTTCTGCTAAACAATAATAGAGAAAAGTAGTATCAGTAATACTATTATCTGTAATACTGGAATAAGTGGGAAAGTTCAGAGAAAGTAAGTTTCTGTTTTTGGGACATCCCAAGATAAATAATGATACCCTGTAAATGTTATCATTAAGACAGCTCAGACCCCGGGCCTGGTGGTAAAGAAACTAGGTTACCCTAATCCATCCTTCCTTCCCTCCTTCCTTCCTTCCTTCCTTCCTCCCTCCCTCCCTCCCTCCCTCCCTCCCTCCCTCCCTCCCTCCCTCCCTCCCTCCCTCCCTCTTCCTTCCTCTTTCTTTCTTTCTTTCTTTCTTTCTTTCTTTCTTTCTTTCTTTCTTTCTTTCTTTCTTTCTTTCTTTCTTTCTTTCTTTCCTTTCTTTCTTTCTTTCTTTCTTTCTTTCTTTCTTTCTTTCTTTCTTTCTTTCTTTCTTTCTTTCTCTCTCTCTCTCTCTCTCTCTCTCTCTCTCTCTCTCTCTCTCTCTTTCTTTCTTTTTTAAATGCTTTTATTGACTTTAGAGAGAGAGGGAGGGGGAAAGAGAAATATTGATTGATTGCCTCCAGCATGTACCCTGACCAGGGACTGAACTGGCAACCTGAGTATGTGCTCTGACTGGGAATTGAACCAGTGACTCTCTGGTGCATGGAACAACGCTCAACCAAGTCACGCTGGCCAGGGCATGAGAATGCTTTCATTCCAGGATTCTTGTCAACCCTTCACATTCTAAACACCAGACCTGGCACTCACTTGTGGAGATACAAAGATGAGTAAGACTACTCTGAAAGAACTTCCTGGCCAACCGAGGGAGCAAACACGTAAACAAATACACGTGATTCATTTGTTATGAATCATAATGGAGGAAGAACACTGGCATGGATCTAGGTAAGACCAGAAAGTAACAGGTTTTTCATTTGTCTGAACATGCAAGAATCTATGCATATAATGAACAACTTTCATTAAAAACTTTCACCTTGGGAAGCAATCCTTTTTTCAATACTGTTGCCCCTAACTCCTCTTCTGGAATGACATCCATTATGAGAAAATGCCTCACTACCAACAGATAAAGATGGTACCACCCTGTTGGCCCTTTCACCAAATTTGGTAATAAAAAACTTTTTGCTTTTTCAGGAAAAAACAAACAAACTCTTCTTACAAATAATAAGGCCGGCCACCTTTGAGGATATTTAAAAAATATGTAAGCCTTTGAATGCAATTAAAATTTAACAGCTATGTCTGCACTGTTAGAATATGAGGCCTACGAGGGTGACTACTCTGAGTAGGCAATTCTGACTTAAGTCTCATTCAAGTTCTACTGGTTATGGGGTTATGGGGTATCCGTCTAATTTCTTCATTCTATAGATACAACTCTGATGCTTATAATTCTATTTCAGGTATGTCTTCATCTTCAACTAGAAATGCAATTCCTTGAGGTCAGACTGACTTTCCGGATGTGTAAATGCCTTAAAAACAGGGAGGCTTGTGGGCATCAGAGGGAATTTGGGGTGCTCTACAACTAGCCCCCCATCAAAATCTCTAATGAGGACATAGTGTGGAATGTTCTAAATGCTTTAAAAGGAAGCTCAGGTCAGTGTGAAAAGAGGCCCATTTTATTTCCCTCACTGCCTTAATGTACAAGTACTTTTAACCTGCCCCTAATAATGAGCCCTCGTCTCCCCTATGTGACTAAGGCCTCGGGCACTGGTTGTGCTCTAGCTTCAGTGCCCAGCAACCTCCCCCTCTTCCTGGCACTGCCAGTTCTATAGCCAAACACTTGGGTGCTGCTCAAAGGTAAGCTTCCTGGGCACACACTTTGTTTGTCTAACCAAACAAGGTGTCATTAACACCTGTAGCCCTACCTGCTTACCTCCGATTAAACTTATCCAGGTATAGGACTTAAGTATGACTACTACCAAGCAACCCCTACAGGCTTTGGGCTCAAACATTTAACATGGAACTGGGAACATGTAGGTTGGTGGGGGTGGGGTAGAACAGAGGAAGGTTTCTGACTCATTCCAACATTCTGCTGGTTTGTGGTGCCACTGTAGGTTTTCAAAACTCCATGGACTCAAATATTCAAAAATGACACTCCCTGTAGCAAATTTCTCTTAAATTCTCCAGACATTTAACTTCAGATCAGTGGCTCAGCCTGTGTGTGTGTGTGGTGTGTGTGTGTGATGGTGATAAATGGCCAGGGAAAGTAAACTGAAGTCATTGGAATGAAGAAAGCTCAAATCAGCTGCTGCTCCTTTTCCTCCAGGGACAAACACTGCAGTGCCATATCCAGCAAGAGTAACTGCTGGACACTTACTTCAACAGCTCCTGACATCTTCTGTAAATGGAGTGCGGGCCCCCATGCAGACTCTTCAGACTCTGGTTTAAAGACCGATGCCAAACCCAACCTCAAGAGACACCTACCTGGATAGAAGCATCACTTTTTGCCAGACCCCAAGGTGTGAAAAGGTGAGGGAAATCATGTTCCACTAATTCTTGAGTACAGTAGTCTCCCCTAGACCCCTAGTGGATGCCTGAAACCATAGATAGTATGGAACCCTAAGTCACTAACAGGTGGACAGCATATTCAGCATGCATATGCTGGACAAAGGGATGATTCCCTACCCAGGTGGGACAGAGAAGGGTGCCATAAGATTCCATCATGATCAGAATGATATGCAATTTAAAACATGAATTGTTTATTTCTGGAATTTTCCATTCAATTTTTTTGGGCCGTGGATAACTAAAACCAAGAAAAGTGAAACCATGGATAAACGGGTGGGGAAGGGGGGGCACTATTGTGCTCAGTGTGGTATTTAAAGCAATCACTGGGAGCTAGTTAAAAATACAGAATCTCAGGCTCTACCCCAGAATCTACAGAATCAGAATCTGCATTTAAATGAGGTTCCCAGGTAATTTATATGCACATTTAAAGACTGAGAAACAGCACTCCAGACTGGAGCAAAAGGGCACCAGAATGACCTTTTCTCATTAGTTCAAGCTTCTCTGCCCTGGCAAAGGAGTAGGGTAAAGTATGTTTTGGAGGAAGGTTTCACACCTCAACTAACTGAGGCAGAGGTAAGCCAGGATTCTCCAGTTATGGACTGTGAGCTGTGCCTGCCCCACTGGATACCCCAGACAAGGAAGACCTTGGTTTAGGCTCCTGGCACTGGTAGCTTTCTCCCAATTGGCCTCCGAAACTAAGTTATACTCTGATGCAGAAGCCCCTTCCCCTCTCTCCCAACTAAAGACTCTCAAAGAGAGGAGAATTTGCTGTGGTCTGCCAAAAAAACACCCATTTCCCAGTCCAAAGTGAGAAGTAGAAAGTTCCCTATAAACAGTACCTCTGGGTGTTGTTTCCAATCTGATCTGTCCCCATCTAGCAACAAAAGGTGCTAACCCCCCCCCCCCAAAAAAAAACCCCTAGCCGGTTTTGCTCAGTGGTTAGTGTCAGCCCACAGACTGAAGGGTCCCAAGCTCAATTCCGGCCAAGGGCACTTACATCAGTTACAAGCTCGATCCCGGACCCAGTAGGGCCCCTGCAGGAGGCAACCAGTCGATGTTTCTCTCTCTCTCCCTTCCACTCTCTCTGAAAAGCAATGGAAAAAAATATCCTCAGGTGAGGATTTAAAAATAAAAATAAAAAGGTGCAAAAAAGGGCTTCCTGAGCTTTCAGGCCTCAGTGCCCACTCTGAACAAATCAAGCAGATTCACACCCTCACTTGAAGAAATCCCACAAACTGTTGGGAAAGGTGCTGAAAGACACATCATGACACACAAAAAGCAGAGCAGCATAGAGTTCATAAAGGGAATCTGAGTCACAAGCGGCAGGCAGCGTCCCTGGGAACTTTTCCTTGGGCCATTTTTAAAAGGAGAGAGGGCAGTTTCCCCCTCTATGCTGGGTTGCTGTTTCTTGCTCAGCTTGGGAAAGCAGTGTGATACTGGACAATGGACACAGGTTTTTAAGCTTTGGGGCCTCAGTGCCATGTCCCATAGAATAAGGTGGCGCCGCTAGACAGGAACATCTGATTCCTGAACAATTCCAACTTTGTATGTTTTGCACCAAACAGCCCAAGACCTCGCTGGTTGGTGGGACAGCTGCCTGAGAAAATAAGCACTTGGCCCCGGGGGCTGGCAGAAGAGGCTGCCCCCTGCCCCGCCCCCCCGCCCCCTGCCCCGCCCCCTCCCCCTGCCCCGCCCCCTCCCCTCCCCCCCCCCCCCCCCCCCCCGCCCCCTAGTCTCTCAGCGCTGCGCCAGGATCCGAGGCAGTTTTCGTGTAGTTTGGCCAGGAACAGCGGAGGAGGGTGTAGGGGAGGGAAGAAGGGCCAAAGGGGGCGAGGACTGCGCGAGGATGGGAGGGACCTGGTGCGCCACGAGGAGGACTTCATTATGCAAACAAGCGGGCAGGTTTCATCAGCGCCGGCGCTCCGGGTTCCCGGGCTGGGAGGGAAAGCCTGGCTCCCGAGGGAGCTCTAGCCTGGCCCAGCCCGTGCCAGCCCAGCTTCCTCTTCCTCATCCACTCTTAGGGAGGTCACACGCGTCCCCCCTCCCCCCGGAGAGAGGAACGTGTTTTTCTGCACAGCCCTGCCCGAACCCCAGGTCCCTCGGCAGAGATCCCACACGCGTAAGTGGGCAGCCGGCCGCAGGTGCCGGCGAGGCTGCTGGAGCAGGCGGACACCCTCAGCCCCAAGCCTCCGTCAGAGGGTGCTGGCCCGGCGCAAAACTGGGCGCACCTCGGGAAGGAAAAGAAACCTGCGAGAGTCATTTATCCCAACAGAGAGCGCCCGGGCTCACCCTTCCCCCGCCCCGCCCCCGAAAAACCCCAGGCCAGTCCTCTCCTAGATCCCTGGGCACCCTGACCCCACCGTATTCCGCCTGAGAACTGTCCCCAGCACCCACCAGGGGCAGCGCGCCTCGGCAAGGGGCAGTCCTGGAAGCGCGCCTATCTGTTTGGGTGGGGGCGCTCAGCTGTCTCTCCCAGGAGGAGGAAACTAATGGGGCAGTTTGCAATCACCGCTCTGGAGGACGCACCCAGAGCGCAGGCAACGGGACGCGGCCGTCCGCGCGCTCCCTGTGGCCACCTCCGCGGCCCGCGCTGCCGCCCTGCCGCCCCTTACCCGCTCTGCCCAGTCCCCGCGCCCCTGACTCCGCTCGCCCGTCCAGTGGGCGGTGGCCGACCGTCCCCGCTCCTGCCCAGCCTGTCCCCCTAGAGCCCGCGCCTACCTCCCGGGGTGGTGCTGAAGAGCGTGCCGCCGGGGGTGGTGCTGTAGTCCCCGGGGGGTAGCTGCACGCCGTCGCTGAGGACCACCCGGTGAGTGGCGGGGATGGCCCGGCTTGGGGTCTGGCTGCAGCTGCTGCCCCCGGACATGGTCTTCCGCGCTCGTGCCAGCAGCCAGAACGTGGCCCCGCAGCCGCTGCTCCCCGCTCCGCTCCGCCTCGCCCTGGCCCGCCCCGCCCCGCCCCCCTCGAGGCCGTCCCTTCCGCCTCTTTCTCCCCACGCCCCCTGGGATTTGTAGTCCGGGCTGGCCACCGCCCCGCGGGTCTCGGACCCGCCGTTTGCACGTGGGCTCCTCCGCGTCCCTACCTGAGCGGCCTCCTGCCGACAGTCTCTTGCGCACACGTGCCTGCGCCAACCCGTTTCCTGCCCTTTTCGTTCCCGCGCCCCTCCTGGCCACCCTGGCGGGGCCTGGCGTGGGGGGGTGTGTGTCCCGAGGCTTGCCCAGGTTAGTGCCTCCCGGGGTCCGAGGAGTGCCTCCCTGCTCTGCGGGGACCCTCGGGCACCCGCGCCACTCCGGGAAGACTCGCCCGAGGACGCCAGGCCCAACGTTCCCCGCAGCCCTCCCTGGTTCGTAGTAGGTCCTCAGATGAGAAAATGGGGATTGACTGGCTATCACCCCTCCTTGGTTTATGGAGTATGCACGCTGGGGCAGGCGTTCAAGGCCTGGCCAAGACTGCTCGCCCCACGGCTTCGGGGAGGGCGTGGGGGGACAGGCGAGCAAACCACCCAGCTGGGCGAAGGCTCCGCCGAGAGCCCGAGAGCGAGGCGCGGCGGGAGGGGATTGACAACCGCGCTAGTTGGGGGAGGGGGAGGGGCAAAGGTTGATCAAAGAAGGTTCCTTGTAGTCCTTTGAGTTGGGTCCAAAGCCCCGCAGGCTGCCTGACATTTTGTAGGCACTCCTTGAATGGATGAAGGAATTAATCTTCAAGGACATGGCTAAGTGGAGAGAGAAAAGTGCAAGGACAGAAAAGCCTGCTGGGTGACAGAACGGTTTCTGTCATTGTGGCCCCAACTTGGAAAGAAAGAGGAGAGGAGAGAACAGTTTAAAAAGAAAATTGGGGCCAGATTGTGAAGGGTCTTTTAAATTATGCCAGGGTGTTCAGAATTTGTCCTAGGAGGGCAGGAGATCTCTTTTAAGCCGGGGAGTGACCTGATTTAGGGTTGTTTTTTTAGAAAAATAACTGGTGGCTTTGGAGTTAGAATGGACCACAGGAGGGTGAGGCCCAGGTAGGTAACTCCTAAGCTAAACTCTAGGCCTACACTGTCTGGTAAGGTAGCCACTGGCCACATGTGCTGGGAAGCACTTGACATATGGCTAGTCCACATTCACAACTGTAAAATACACACTAAACTTCAAAGGTTTAGTATGGAAAAATAATTAAAATATCTCAATAATTTGTTTTATACTGAGTACATGTTGAAATAGTATTTTGAGTATATTGGATTAAGTGAAATCTATTATTAAAATTAATTTCAACCAGGCTGGTGTGGCCCTGCCCTTGAGCATCAACCTATGATCCAGGAGATCTCAGTTTGATTCCCGGTCAGTGTACATGCCCTGGTTGCATGCTGATCAATGACTCTCTCATCACTGATATTTCTCCCTCTCCCTCTCCCTCTCCCTCTCCCTCTCCCTCTCCCTCTCCCTCTCCCTCTCCCTCTCCCTCTCCCTCTCCCTCTCCCTCTCCCTCTCCCTCTCCCTCTCCCTCTCCCTCTCCCTTTCTCTCTCTGAAATCAATAGACATATTTTTAAAAAATTAATTTCATCTGTTTCTTTTTTTAATGGGACTATAAGAAATTATATATATATGTGTGTATGTATATGTACATATGGCTTGTAATATATTTCTATTTGATAGGGCTGCTCTAGAATGAACACTATCCCAAAATTCTTCTCAGAGCTTTCCTCCCAGAAAACTATGTAATCATCAAATTTTAGCTCTGGCCAGGTACTTTATGGGTCATCTTGGACAGTATTCAATTCCATCTTATTAAAAAATAAGCAAAAACAAAAAACTGAGGCCCAGAGAGGAGCAGGGGTTTGTCTAAGAATACAGAGCTGTGAAAAGCCTGAGGCAGGACTAGAACCCAGTCTCTCCTCTTTTCCAGGCCAGTCCTTTTCTCACCACACTACAAAGCAAAGTGTCCCATTCTCCTCCCCTGAGAGGAACTATTTGGAGAGGGGTTTTGTTCTGGTGCCTTATTGGACATGCATATTTGGTTAGCTGAGATTGTTGGGAAGGGGCCTGTCTAGAAAGCTCAACACTCTAGAAGGGGCAGTAGCCTGGGCTGAGGGGTGTGGATTCTAGCCCTAGTGCTGCCACTAAATAGCTGCTCGGTCTTGGACAAGTCCCTTCCCCTTTCTGGGTCTCAGTTTCATCATCTGTCAGATGAGAGGGGTGGATTTGAAGATCTCAGAATCCTCAGAGTCATTATTTTATTTTTCTTTCATCATTGAAATTTTATTGGATGTTTTAAAAAAATTTAATGTTTTTATTGATTTTAGAGAGAGAGGAAGGGAGAGGGAGAGAGAAACATTGATATGAGAGAGAAACATGCATCAGCTGCCGCACACACTTACCCCCCACCACCCTGACCACCCCAGCTGGTGGTTGAGCCTACAACCTGGTCACGAGCCCTGACTTGGAATCACACTGGTGACCTTTTGATGCACAAGAAGACGTTCAACCAACTGAGACACACTGGCCAAGGAAAAGCAGTGACATTTTATGCCTTTGACAAACTCACGGCTGAATTGTTTCCTGCCTAACCATTTCGCCTATGGTGGTTTCTACCTCTTTATAGAGCAGGGACTCATTCATATCAAGTCTTGTAATCTCGTATCAGCTACTATAAGGTGGGGACATGATGAGAGTTGCCTTTAGAAAGATAACTGGTGGCAAGAATGACATGTGTTGACTCAGTCTCACTTGCCACTTACCTTGGAGGCCATTGATAATACTTTTGGGTGCTCAGCTGCCCAAAGCCAAAATTGTTTATTTCTGTCTTTCCTTCAAGGCTCTTTTAAGTCTATTAGCTTAAGCCCTAGCTGGTTTGGCTCAGTGTCCCAGGTTCGATTTTGGCCAAGGGCTTGTATCTCAGTTGTAGGATCGATCTGTGGTCCCTGTCAGGGCTCGTGTGGGAGGCAACCAATTGATGTGTCTCTCTTACATCGATGTTTTTGCTCACTCGCTTTCTCCCTACCACTCTCTGAAAAAGCAATGAAAAAAATCTATTAGCTTATGATTGTTTTAGCATTTCTTGCTGTAGGTCAAAAGAACAAAAGCAGCATGAGTGGAGGAATATTTTCTAGAAGAAAGATAAGGAGGGAGATGCAGAGTGAACAGTTTCCATCCCATCTTGCTCTACTGGATCTGTAGGCAGGGAGGGTCAAGGGGCTGATTTTTATCATTTTAAGTGGAATTTATCTGGGTAGCCAACCAGGCACACAGGCCTAGTCCTTCTGGTATGATATGCTTTGTGAGGTTAAGAAATGTCAATGGAAACTAAGGACAGCCCTTAAGCAGGCACTGGCTCTCCCTAGGGTTCATCTCAACACAGCTGAGCTGGACCCATGTGGGGAAGGAGTGCCACAAGAGGGTCCCCCAGGGGTGGCTGCCTAGGAAGGAAGTAGCAGGTGTGACGAGAGGGAGAAATGCTTCTAGATTCAGAGTTACACCACAGTAGAGACTGACTTCTGAAGCCCCTGAGGCTAGGGAGGATTGGGGGGGGGGGGGGGGGGAGAAGTGACCTGGTGTGTGTGTGTGTGTGTGTGTGTGTGTGTGAGTGATTGTTTTAATCCTTCCCTGTTGTTATTTGATGCCGACAATGTTCCCTCTTCAACATTGAGAGCCCTTCACATGAGCTATCAGTCAGTCCCCATGGCCCCAGTGGCCTTTGGAGAGGCTCCTGTACTTTCTTGTACTATAAGGGATGCCAGGCTCTTCTATACTTTCTGCCCCAGGTGTAGATTCTTCAGCCTTCCTTCTGGAGCTCTGGTTTCCATTGCAGATGGTTTCCTGGTATCACTGCATGCAGCTGTGCTCTCCTTCACCAACAGGCACGCAGGCCTGGTCTTTCTGGTAGGAAATGCTTTTCAAGGTTAATCGATATGATTAGAATGAAGTTGCCCTGTGCAGGCCTGGAAGGGCCTGTTGGGCTTGGTGAGCGGCTTTGTGTTCCTTGTACATCCCGATCCTGGTTAACACATTTGCCTCCTTGTGTTCTCTCTCTATTTTGTCTTTTTGGGTGGCTCTGCTTGCAAACCCAAGGTGTTGGCTGATGCTACCACTCTGTACCTTCAAGCCTCCCAACCTTCAGCCTCTTGGTGCTCATCAGCGGGGACGCCATGACTCTCAGTTCTGCTTTGCCTCCCATAAACTCAATGGCAAGGCTTTTTCTCACGGTAAGAGCTATTTCTTTTAACCATAGTCTGTTATTCCCTAGTCAGTGGAGAATCTGCCTGCTTTAACATGTCTTTTTTAAAAGATTGAATGTTGATCTGGGACAGAAAGTATAAGAAGTCCTTATTGTACAAAAGAGCACAGGAGCCTCTAAAGATCATGCGGCCATGGTGACAGGACATATAAGCTAACGTGAAGGATTCCCAATGGTGGACTCAATGTGTTAACATGGCTCTTGGGCTCAAGAGTTTATAAAAAATGTTAGTGGCTCAGAGGAGGGTCTGCAATCTTTACCTAAACCTCAAGAGCAGGTTCTTAGGCTTCATTCCTTGTGAATCATCTTCTACCCATTGCAGGAACACAGTGGTGCTGGAGAGTGGAGGGAGTGCCCATGAGGCGATTTACCTGGGGTTGCCCTTCTGCAATGGCCCTGGGTGTGTCCACCTGAGATGTCTTAGAAGGTATTGTGTGTTGGCCAGGAGAGTGAAACAGCAAAGAGATCCTTTGGTGGCAACTGAAGAACGGTAGCACTGTAGTCACCAGGGACCAGCAGGATGCCAGCTTCTTGGACCTAACCAGCCTTCATGGATGGTCAGTCACTGTCACTCAAATTGGGAAATTTGAGGAGGTTTAATAAAGGGACGATTTATAAAGGTGTGGGCCAGAGGTAGGGAAACCACGAGGGAAACCTTCGTACTTGGGGTAGACGGGGCCTGAAGAAATAAGGGGAAAGTGTGATTACTTGAAATGGGGGATGGGAGGAGGGAGGGAGGAGAGGGGGGGAGGGAGGGAGAGAGCGCAAACGTGGAGAGGTACCATATGGAGCTGCCACCATATGGCTGGCACAGGGAGGGAGCAGGAAGTAGAAACTCATGCCTCGCTGGCCTCCTGCCCTCTGCCCTCCTGCCCATCTCCCTGGTGCCCTAATCCAGCTGGAGAACGAAGGACAAGGCAGCCAGTTGATGCTACCCTATAGGCCAGCTTCCTGGGGCACAGGGCCAGGTGGAAGGGGGTGGTGAGTGGACCTGAAGGGGCAACAGAAGATTGCATCACAGTGGAGTAGAAGAAAAATCAGGAGGGGTGTATGAAGCCGTCCTGAGCAAACCCTAGTGCTGAGCAGATCCGCACATGCACAGGTAGTGTGTTGAGCCACTCGCTCTTCTTGCTTTGGGGTGAGGGTTGTGACTCGTGTCCACAGTCCCCTTATGCATAACACGAGTCATCAAGGTCCTCAGTCCCCAAATGTTCTTCCCCACCCTCAAACCCCAAATACCTCTTCCCCTCACAGGTTGATGCCTGACATTCTCCTATTTTTAACTTTTCTTTGAACTAAAAGGTCCTGCTGACTGCAAACTGCGTGGCATTCATGGCTCTCTAAGTAGGGAAGAAAGGAAATGAACACTTCCTGAGTCCCTACTCTATGCCTGCACCACGTGCAAGAGGTTTGACTCTGACAGACAAGTATTGCTTAAGTCGCACCCCAACCTTATAAGGCAAGTATTACTATCTGCATTTCACACGTGAGGAAAATGAAGTGTGGGGGTGGGGGATTAGCCTGCCCAATAATCAGAGCCCCAACTGAAATATTTTTATAACCTGCTTAGTCCAAAGCCCATGCAGTTCATCACCCCAGTGATTCCCAAACTTCAGAGTGCTTCAAGGTAGCTGAGGAGCTTGTGAACTAGGTGGGATCTTTACCTGAAAGCAGGTTTAAATGTGAGAAGAAGGGAAAGTCATCCAAAGAAGAGAAAAAGATACAGTGGAGGTAAGGATGGTGTCAGTCTGCTTGGGCTGCTATAACAAAATCCCTCAGACTGGGCGGCTCGTACAACAACATTGATTTCTCAGTTCTGGAGGTGGGGAAGTCCAAGATCAAGGTACTGGCAGATTTGCTTCCTAGGTTGCAGAGGGCCACCTTCTTGCTGTGTCCTCACATGGTGGAAAGAGAGGGCTCTGGTCTCCTTTTCTTATAAGGATGCCAATTCTACCATGGGAGCCCCACCCTCATGACCTCATCTAAACCTAATTACCTCCCAAAGGTCCCACTTCTAAATACTACCCTACTGGGGGTTAACATCACATGTGAATTTTGGGGTGAAAAGAAACATTCAGTCCATAGCAGATAGGAACCTTGAAGACCCTTGCTAGGGTGGGTCTACCCTGCTCTTCTCGGTGGTGACATTGCCCTCCCCAAACCCCCAGGAAGGGCTCCAATGTAACTGCCTTCTCTTTCCCTTCCCCTGACTCCAACTGAACTCCAGCATTCAGTCTCCTAGCCTCACTGGATCTCATAGAAAATATGGATGCTCTCAATAGTTACATATTTGAACTCAAAGCTGATGGTATAGCGTTAATTCCATTGGTTTTGTAGACAAAATGCCCTGGGTTCAAAATCCACTTATGATCTATGTGACCCTTGCCAAGCACTTTGAAGTTCAACTTCGTTATCTGTAAAATGGAGCAATGCTATTTTCTTATTTACTTATAGCACAATGTTAGGGACCATGATGGACTTACAATGACTATAAAGAACTGTCTAGAAACCCACCTCCTGTTTCCCAGGCCTGGGCTTCTGCCTGTGACAGCCTATTTCCTTTATTTGAGATACAAAATGTGACATTTATTGAATGTTCCAGCATGCAGGGAGGGGTCCTTAGGCTACACATAGATAGCCTGCAATCCTAACCTGTAGGCCAGAGGGTTGGCTTGTACACATGAGTAAACATACAGACAAATAAAAAGGAAAGAAAGACATGGGCGTGATGTGAAGGAGGATGGCTAGGATTTACTCTTCTGAAGCCATCCTGGAGCATGGGACGTGCTAGGGGAACGCTTAGAGTGACTGAGCTTAGAGTGACTGACGGAGGCTGTTCTCCAGCCTGTTAGCTACTGGGCTGGAGCGCCCTCTAGTGATCCTGTCGCTGAGCTTGTAGGTTTTGCTCTGCAAATTTTTCATCTTTTTAATAAGTTCCTTTTACAGCTGGCACTAAAAGTTTTACTGAGAGTTTCTTGCCTGGAGATATTCTATGCACTGGGAATATAGCTGTATTGGAAATTCCTGCAATGTTCTTTCTTTAAATTAACTCAAGACCTGACTAGTAACTTACATTTGGATCCCTGAAGCATATAATGTACTTCATCTTATGTATTGTCAAAGTGAATTTTTAAAAATTGGAATGCATACAGCCCAAGTAAAATGAAACCAGAGCATCATGTAATATTGCTGCAAATTTGAGGAGTGAGATTTTTTAGCTCAATTTTATGTGGCTTGCCATTGTATCTTAGTGCTTCTTTCCTTTTTATCCTCACTGAAGACATGCTTGTTGATTTTAGAGAGATGGGGAGGGCCTTGCTGAAGGCATTATTGTGTCTTCTACTTTTATGCATATCTCACCAGGCTCAGGAAGGTGTTCTATACCCAGTGGGTATTTGGTTATTTTGCAGACAGATCAGATGAATATCCTTGTCATACTTTTTCCCCCTTTTTATTGAATTTATTGGGGTGACATTGGTTAACAAAATTTTACAGGTTTCAGGTGCACAGTCCTACAACACATCATCTGTACACTGTATTGTGTGTTCACGACCCCAAGTCAAGTCTCTGTCTTTGTCCTACTCTTCTCAGGGCCTCCTGGTGCCCACCAGCCATCTTGTCTCCAGAGGGCATTAGCAATTCAGGATTCCAGTTTGAGAGCTCAGAAGCCTCATCTCTTCCCAGCACCAGCAGCTGAGTCCATTACCAAGAGCTGGGCAGGAAGATCCCAGGCCTCTTGAATAGCAATGACATCAAGATAGCCCTCCTTCCCCCAGCCAAGCTCTGCTTTGGAGCCAGTGAGGCGACCAGGCCCTCAGTCCTGCTGGCATTTCCTCTTCTGCTACTCAATGGTTCATTAAGGGGTGGAGGGCTTGGGTGGGGGCCAGGAGAAATGGGAACAGCTACTGGAATGAAAGACAGGCGCCAGTGACTCTTTGGTTTCCAGGCTGGAGGCATTTGTAGAGAGGCAGCACTTCGTACTGGGAGGTGGAAGAGCTCATGGCAGAATTACACTGGAAGAACTTCCCTCCTGCAGCCTATGGAGAGGAACCCCAGACAGTAGAAGCGGCTAAAAAAAGACAACCCCCTACCCTGTGGAGTATGAGGTTCCCCATTCCACGGGTCCTATTATATTTCTCCAGTGATCACAGATGGTGTCTGTGTACTTTCCCTCCTCCCTGTAAGCCCAGGAATTCTTTACTGCCACCACACCATCTGGAATGCCTTCCTGGCTCCTGGGGCTGCCTTTGGTCTTAAATGGCATCATGACATTGGAATTACTTTCTAATCTGGGGGTAGATGTGAGTCCAGGCGTGTGAGTGGAAAGTAAGGTAAGCCAAACCAAGCAAAGAAGCTTAAGTAAGAAATGAACCCTAAATGATGCTTAATTGCTCAAGCAAGACCTGGGTGGCTATGGGTGCTGTCGTGGTCCAGCAGGGCATGGGGCTGAGTGGGCCACTTCCTCACAGGTCTTCCCTCTGCCTGTGTTTTCCACAGCTCTCGCTCCCCGTTGCCCTACAAGGAAGTTTCTGTTTCTTACCCTACAAGGTCCCTGATCAGTGCCTCCATGGTATCTCCACAGCCCCCGCAGGTTGGGCAACTTAGCCAGAGGCATCAAGAGAAGACTCCCCATCAATGTCTGAGCAGTTGTTGTTACTGAAGGTGGCTTCCCTTCAACCCTTCAACTTGTCAGCTTTCTCACAGCCCTCACACGGGGCTCCAGAAGGTGGGTGGGCTGCTCTCGCCTTGATCTACCACTTCCTTTCCACCCTCAGGCCTCCTCTTCACCTGAGGGGGAGCTGAGGGCAGGGAGAGGAGATATGAGAGGAGGTATGGTTAACCTCCCCAGTGGGGCAGAGGTTGTCTGCTGGCCTGAAATTTGGGAAGTAGCGGGGATAGTCTGTGGCGCTGTCAGGAGGGAAGTTTCTGTTTCTTGCCCTCTTTTATTTATTTTTTAAAAATGTACTTGAGACACTGGGGAAAATGGGGGAAGGGTGCAGACAAGAAAGGGTGGGTTGGAAACGAGCCAAAAAACAGCAGCTGTCCAGCTGTCCAGCTGTCCATCTGACTTTCTGCATTCCTAATGTTGGACTCATTCTAGTCTGCTCCCAATAGCAAAAGAAAGAGACTGGGTGTTGCTGTCTGCCTCAAAGACTCCAGATAGACTATTCAGACCTGGGCCTCTGGGGTGGAGAGCAGGGGAGGGGGAGGGTCTTGGTTGCAATGGCCCTAAGGAAACTGTGCAAACTTGACTCATTGCACAGAACCCAGAGACTCTTTAAGGGGCCCCCAATTGACCTACCTTTCCCTGGCAGGCTGGTTAATCCCAAACAGGTCCCCCCTTGGTCTACCATGAATTTGGCATATAAACACCAATGTAGTTGTAAAAGGTTTAACATTCTGTAAACAACCCTGGTTGAATTAGCAGGTTAGTCTCATGGGTTCAGATCAGTCTTGGGAACCTCCAAGCCTTATAAGGATATTTGGGAGCAAGCCCTACCTTTGCCTCTCCCTCTATGGTGTGAAAGCATCCCTAAGTCTGAGTGTGGCTGTGTTCCAATCAAACTCTATGTAGGAACATTTAAATTTGAATTTCGTATGATTTTCATGTGTCACAAGATACTAACCACCTTTCTTTTGATTGTTTTTTAAATTTATTACTGTGGTAAGAACACATCATGAAATCTATCCTCTTTATGTGTTTTTAATGATTTTTAGAGGGAGAGGAAGGGAGAGGAAGAGAGAAACATTGATGAAAGAGAAACATCAACCAGCTGCCTCTTGCACGCCCCCTACAGGGGATCAAGCCCACAACCCGGGCATGTGCCCTGACTGGGAGTGGAACTGGCAAGCTCTTGGTGCATGGAAAGACGCTCAATCAACTGAGCCACACCGGCCAGGGCCGAAATCTATCCTCTTAACAAATTTTAAGGGCACAATACATTATTGTTCACTGTAGGTCTTTTAATTGTTTCTTAACACTTTAACAATGTAAAAGCTATTCTTAGTTCTCAGGCCATACAAAAATGGATGTTGAGGCAGAATTGGCCCGTGGGCTGTAGCTTCCCAGTCTCTGGTCTAGAAAACTCGGTCAAGGGCAGCCAGTTTGGAAGATTCTGTTTCAGCATTAGCTGCCAAGGAGCAAAGACAATAAAATCTGTGTTTGTGAACCCAAGGGCCCTTGGGGAAGAATTCCTAATCATTTCTGTTCTTTCTCTCTCTGTCAATAAACCCCATTTTTTTTAGTTCCACATAAAAAGAGTGAATGAAGTTTCGCTTTTGTTTAGTATAAGAACGCAGTAGAAGTGTACTAGCAATTTTATTGCAGGCAGAGCAGCCCCAAAACAACAGACACTGGGAACCAACAACCTCGAAGCTGTTCAGGGCAGAGTCAGGGTCCTGCTACTTTGCAGAATGCAGCTCCTCAGTCTGCCATGCTGCTCACTGGGGCAGGCAGATGGGTCCTTGCTCAGGAAGGGGACCTGCATTTGGTTTTCACACCTCTGCCAGCTCTTTAGGAGGTTATAGAACTGGAAGAATCCTCTTGTTTACTCTGTATCCCATCCCCTCTGTCCCATGCAGGTGCTGGTGGTTTCCGATGTGGCACCAAGAGCCTTGAGCAACTTTTGGGTGCATGTTTCCTGACTCAGCTCCTTGACCTCCTTTTCTTTCTCCTTCAAGATGGTAAGGCCATCCATTGCAGTCCGAAAAGCAGTTTAAATGGAAATCCTCCTTTCTCTTCTCTCCCTTTCTCTTGGCTCCTCATCATTCACTGGTTTCAGAGGGCTGGGACCCTCAGCCAGGCCCACGCAGCTGGTCAGCGCCTCGAGCAAATTTGTATTCTGGGTTCAGCACCATATTATTAGGAGACTCTTTGGAAATGGTTGGCTGGTCGCCACTCAGCCACTTGAATTTCCATCATTTCCCTAAACGACGTACCCATACAGAGAATCCTAGCTGGTAGCAGGGTGGGATTGGGCCCATGAGCACCAGGGGCTTGAGCTCCCTGCAACTCCCTGAGATGCTCTTCCACATGGAAGAACAGTTGTTCTTGTGGACAGGACTCTCATATCTGAGGTTTGTTTGTTTGTTGCCTTAGGCTTTTCCTGGCAAGCCCAGAACATCTCAAAGGCCACCCTGCATTTAAAAAAAAAAAGCTCTTAAGACCATCTTTACCATCTTTACATTCAGCAACACTGAACAAATAGTGCTCTGAAGCCACCTTACTGCTTAAAGCCTCTGAATCTTGGCTCATGCTGTTCCAGGCTGTTCCCTCTCCTAGAACGCATCATTTCACAAAGAAAGCCTTCCCTTACCCCACCCCGCTCAGTGGAGCTAAACCTTCTTCCTCTCTGCTCCCTCTATATATCTGATCTTGCATTTCTCCCATACCTAGCACAAGCCCTTCATCAGCCACATGACAAGGTAAAAGCCACCATAACCTAACCACAGCTGGCTTGAAGCTGTCCACAAGAGGCAACAGCGATGAAGAAGAGCACTTGGAATATGGTGGTACACCCTCTAGCCTTAATGGTGAACTTCTCTAAAGGTGTACAGTGGGCCTTGAAAGAGTAGCTACAAATAGTTTGAGGCCTCCACTATGATTAGTATGACATTTAAAACTCTCGCTTCCAGACCGTGTTAGTTGTAATATCTTGTTAACAGATACAAAAATAACTTTTGAATTATTAATAAATAAATCATTTAAAAATATGTTTCTATGTATCTCATTATTCCAGGATCTCAATGTTTGTGCCTGTCTTGTAATGAAGCATCGATACATAGAGACCACTGAGAACAGTGAATGGCATATCATAAGCAGTCAATAAGTGTTAGCCACATTTAAGTGTACATACAAAAATTTAGTTTTTTACATACATATATGCACACATATATATAGAGGAGCCATACAGAAACTTTTTTTTTTTTTTACTGAGATATGAATATTAAAAAGCATTTTGATTTTCTGGGTTGTAAGTTCCTGGAGGGGCAGAAAACACATCTTAACTATCTTTTATTCTCCCAAGCATATAGCAAGATGCCAGGCATATAGAAGGCATTGAAAATACACTGAACTGAATGTTACCCCGAACTTCCCAAAGTGTGTAAGCCAGCCCTGTAAGTTTATATAGAAAGTGAATAGGTTACAATAAACAGAGGACAGCTTTAGAAGTGAAAAGGTGTAAACTAGACTGGTGCTGCAGGGGCAGAGGGAGAGGGGCTTTGTCAGCAGGTAAAGCTGGCCTGAGGCTGGCCCTTCCACCTGTGTGGCAGGCCCCCCCCCCTTTCCGGTTCCCCAGGGGTCCTGCTGTCTGCCCAGCCCGGAGGGGCCAGGCCTCTCTCCTGCACCACCTGCACCTTGGCATCCCTACGGAGGGCTGTGGGGCTGTCAATAAAGATGTTTTCCTTTTAGCTCAGTTGTAACAGCCCAACAACTGAGGCTTTTGTTTCTCTTTTTAAATGTTTCCTTCCACTTATTTTTAATACTTCTTCATAAATGTTGCCAATTCTGTATTTGGTATTCTCTATTCCCTAGCTTAATTAAAACTTTTTTTTTTTTTTTTTACATTTTGACCCTTTTTACCCATTTCTTTCACCCTCACCCGCACCTCTGGCAATCACCAATCTATTCTCTGTCTGTGATGTTGGTTTAAAAAAAAAATTTTTTTTTAATTCATATATAAGAGAGATTATAGATATTTGTCTTTCTCTGTCTGACTTATTTCACTTAGCATAATGCCTTTGAGGTTTATGCATGCTGTACAAAGGGCAAGATTTCATTCACTTTTTATGGCTGAATAATATTCCGTTGTATATATACACCATAATCTCTTTTTATTTTATTTTATTGATTTTAGAGAGAGAGGAAGGGAGAGAGAGATGAACATCAATTTGTTGTTCTAGTTATTTGTGCATCGTTGGTTGATTCTTGTATGCGCCCTGACCGGGGATCGAACCGGAAACCTTGGTGTATTGGGATGATGCTCTAACCAACTTAGCTACCTGGCCAGGGCCACCATAATTTCTTTATTCACCCATTCATTAGTGGACACGGGTTGTTTCTGTATCTTGGCTATTGTAAATAGTGCTGCAATGAACAAGAAGGTGCATAATCTTTTTGAGTTAGTGTTTTCATTTTCACTTTTTATTAGGGACCATTTCAAACATACACAAAAGTGAGAGGAAAGCATTTCCCCTCCCAAGTATTATCACCCACCTTCCAGAACGGTCAGTACATGGCCAGTCTTGCTTCACCTATAATTTCTTGTATTGTCTCATATTTTTTATTCTGTTTTATAAGACTTTTTACTGCGGTAAAACATATATAACAAAATCTGTCATTTTAACCACTTTTAGATGTACAACTCAGTGGCATCAATTATATTCATAATGCTGTGCAATCATTACCACATTTCTAAAATGTTTTTTATCATCCCAAATAGAAATTCTGTACCCATTAAACAATAACTCTCCTTTCCCTCTGCCCTCAGCCCCTGCTAATTTCTAATCTCCTTTCTGTCTCTATGAATTTATTTTGCTTAGCATGTTTTCAAGTTTCATTCATATTTTAGCATGTATCAGAACTTCATTCTTCTTTAAAGCTGAATAATATTCCATTGTATGTATATATCACATTTTGTCTATCCATTCATCTGTTGATGGGCATTGGGTGGTTTACACCTTTGAGTTATCGTAAATAATGCTGCAGTGAACATTGGTGTACAAAAATCTGCTTGAGCCCTGTTTTCAGTTCTTTTGGGTGCAGACCTAGGAGTGGAATTGCTGGGCCATATGGTAATTTTATGTTTAACTTTTTGAGGAATGGCCAAAATGTTTACCACAGTGACTGAAGGGTTCCAGTTCCTCCACAGCCTCTCCAACACTTGTTATTTTCCATTAAAAACAATAATCATCCTAATAGGTGTGAAGTTATATCTCATTGTGGTTTTGATTTGCATTTCCCTGATGTTGAACATCTTTTCACGTTCTTACTGGGTATTTGTAGAACTTTTTTGGAGAAATATCTACTCAAGTCCTTTGCCTATTTTAAAATCTGGTTGTTCATCTTTTTGTTGTTGAGTTTCAGGAGTTCTTTATAATTCTGGATGTTAAACCTTTATTAAAACATGATTTATAAATATTTTCTCCCATACTGAGGATTGTCATTTCACTTTCTTGATAGTGTTCCTTTTTTTAATTAATTTTTTTGTTAATCTTCACCTGAGGATATTTTTCCCATTGCTTTTCAGAGAGAGTGGAAGGGAGGGAGGGAGGGAGGGAGGGAGGGAGGGAGGGAAGGGGAGGGAGGGAGGGAGGGAGGGAAGGAGGGAAGGAGAGAGAGAGAGAAAGAGAGAGGGAAAGACAGAGAAACATCGATGTGTCTACCTCACATTGACCTGTTGCCTCCCACATGCGCTCTGACCAGGGGCAGGGAGCAAACCTACAACCCAGGTACATGCCCTTGACGGAGAATCAAACCCATGACCCTTCCGTGTGCCGGCCCATGCGCTAACCACTGAGCAACACCAGCTTGATAGTGCCCTTTGATACTCAAAAGTTTTTAATTTTAATGAAGTCCAATTTATCCATTTTTCCTTTGATGCCTGTGCTTTTTTAGTGTAATATTTAAAAAACTGTTGCCAAATCTAAGGTCATGAAGATTTGCCCCTTTATTTTCTTTTAAGAGTTTTGTAATGCTACTTCTTAAGCTTAGGTCCTTGATCTAGTTTCAGCTGTTACATATGGGATGAGGCTCAGAGGTATATCGTTATAAAGCAGCTTGTATCGTGAGTAGGCAGTGACTGTTTATTCTTTGCAGCGATTGGTTATAATACTAGAATTTTCTTAAATGATAGAAAATTGGTTAGTGGTATCTCACATCAATTTTGGGGAACATTTTAAATTTCACTTACCGTTTTCAGAGGCATAAAGAAGAAGTGATACAGATCAAGTTAGTCTCACTTGTCTTGCAAAATAAGCTAAATTAAGCTTTGCTGTATGACTAACCTGGTTTTGTCTGCTCAGGGAATTTTCAGGTCTGGTTGTTGTTTGTGTTTGATTTTAACAGGTGTAACGTAAAGGTTCAACTTCATGCTTTTCCATGTGAATATCTAGTTTTCCCAGCACCATTGTTGAAGAGACTGTTCTTTCCCTATTGAATAGTTGTGCCCTCTTCTTGACAATCAATTTACCATGTGAGGGGTTATTTCTGGGCTCTCAATTTTATTCTATTGGTCTATATACTAATCCTTATGCCAATACCACACTGTTTTGGTTATTGTTGCTTTGTAGTAAGTTTTGAAACCAAGGAGTATGAGTTCTCCAACTTTGTTCTTTTTCTAGATTGTTTTGGCTATTTGTGGTCCCTTGAGATTTCATATAAATTTTAAGAGAGTTTTTTCATCTCTGCAAAAAAAAAAAAAAAAAGCCTAGGAATGCAACATATAAAATCAATGTAATATATGACATTTAATAGAATGAAGGGGGAAAAAACACGTGATCACCTCAACTGACACAGAAAAATTTGAGATGACAAAATCCGTTAGGATTTTCATATAGATTACAGTGAATCTGTATATTACTTTGGGTAGTATTGTCATCTTAACAATATTAAGTCTTCCAATCCAGGAACATGGGATGGTTTTTCATTTATTCAGGGGTTTTTTCAGCAATGTTTTGTAGTTTTTAGTGTACAAGTCTTTTGCCTCCTTAGTTAAATTTATTCCTAAATATTTTATTCTTTTTGATGCTATTGTAAATGGAATTACTTTCTCAATTTCCTTTTTGGATTCTTCAGTGGTAGTGCATAGAAATACAATCGACTTTTTATTTTGTGTCCTACAACTTTGCTGAATTTCTTTATTAGTTCTAATAATTTTTTGTAGATTCTTAAGAGTTTCTACATAAGATCATGCCATTTGTGAATAAAGATAGTTTTACTTTCCCACTTTGGATATCTTTTATTTATTTTTTGCCAAATTGCTCTGGCTGGAACTTCTAGTAATATGTTGAATAGAAATGGCAAAAGTAGACATTCTTGTTTTGTTCTTGATCTTAGGGGGAAAGCCTTCAGTCTTTTACCTTTGAGTATTATGTTTTTCATACAAAACCTTTATCATTTCTAGTTTATTGAATGATTTTATTGTGAAAAGATACTGGATTTTGTCAACATCAACCTTTTTCTTCATCAATTGGGATGATCATGTTTTTTCCCTTTCATTCTATTAATGTCACATATTACATTGATTTCATATGCTACATTCTTAGGATAAATCTCACTTGGTTGTGGTGTATAATTCTTTTAATATGCTGCTGAATTCAGTTTGCTAGTATTTTGTTGAGGATTTTTTGCATCTATATTCACAAGGGACATTAGTCTATAATTACTTTTCTTATAGTATTTTTATCTGGCTTTGGTATCAGGGTACTGCTGTAGGATGACTTAGGAAGTGTTCCTTCGTCTTCAGTTTTTTGGAAGAGTTCGAGAAGAATTGGGATTAATTCTTCTTTAAAGTTTGGTAGAATTCACCAGTAAAGCCATACAGTTTTTGCCTTTGTTGGGAGGCTTTGATTACTGGTTCATTTTCTTTACTTGTTATAGATCTATTTAAATTTTCTATTTCTTTTTGGGTCAGTTTTGGTAGAAATTTGTGTTTCTAGGAATTTGCTTATGTAATCTAGACTATCCATTCTGTTGGCATACAATTGTTCATAATATTCTTTTATAATCTTTTGTATTTCTGTAAAGTTGGTAATAATGTCTTTTATTTCTCATTTTAGTAATTTGAGTCTTTTTTTTTCCTTAGTCAAGGTGCCCTGCACTTTTATTGCATTACATTGGGAAGCATGTCAAATCTGCTGTCTCTCTTTTGTTGATATTAAAATTGATCGGTTGGATTTGGGTGTTGTCCACCTGACCCATGCATCGTAAAATTCTCTTTTAGCTTTCACCTAATGGTTTCCATAGCATTTGACAATCATTGCCCACATCTATTATTTCATAGGGGGATGCTAAAGTTTTAAGGAAGACATTTTAATGAACTCAGATATGCCAAGACAGAATGAAAAATGTATTTTCAATATCCAGCTTGCTGATTCTGAAGATTAGTGTGGTACAAAGGAAACACATCCAAGAGCCAGGAGCATGGAGATCAGCCACATGGGTAAGGTCTTAGGTAAATCATTTGGCTCTTTAAACTTCAATCTGCAAAAGTAGGGCACTGGACACGATGACCTGTCAAAGCACTTCACAGCTCCGACTCTCCAGAGGTCTACTGTTTTAATTTAACATGTAATCACAGTTATGACTGGTCAGTCTAGCTTTCAAGACACCTAAGCCTTAGTTCCTTCCTCTCATTTTATTAAAAATGTTCCCTGTTTTAAAGTTTCACGCAAGAATTCTGGTGCAATCCATTGCACTTCAGTGGTTATATTTATCACATGAGACATCACCCCAGACAAGCTGCCCAAAGGGACATCCCTCCCTTTTATTAAAGGGTTTATTCCTCCAAATACTGCCCATGCTTGGGCTATGCAAAAAGAAATTTATCTCATTTTCCCAAGAGCATCTAGGGTCCTCACACACTCTCTGCCTTGGGCAAACTCTTTTCAGGAAAGGATCTTATAGAGTCGTTCATCCTAAGGTGTAATTGACCAAGACGTTTCCTTTCGGAGGCCTTTTCATTTGAATAAGAGACAAAAACTTCAGTAAAAAGCATGAATGTATAATGGTGGAATTTTAAGGAGAATTTTTTTTTCTTGGAGAAAGGCATCTTTCTATCTCCCTCAAATGATATGCTACATCACCCGAAAAACAGCATGCCTGACAATGGTTCTAACAACATTTTTTCTTCTTCTTTCAATATGTTTTTATTGATTTCAGAGAGAGAACGGAGAGGGAGAGAGAGAAATAGAAACATCAATGATGTGAGAGTCATTGATCGGCCGCCTCCTGCATGCCCCCTGCTGGGGTTCGAGCCCGAAACCCGGGCATGTGCCCTGACCAGGAATCAAACCTCGATCTCCTGGATCCTAGGTAGATGCTCAACCGCTGAGCCACGCTGGCAGGGCACATTTCTCTTTTTTTTAAATTAAATTTATTGGGGTAACTGGTTAATAACATTATGTAAGTTTCAGGTACAACTTTATGATACATCATCTTTATACTCCATTGTGTGCTCACCATCCAAGGTCTCCTTCCGTCACCACATATTCGACCCCCTTTGTCCTCTTGGCCCTCTCCTACCCCCCCTTCCCTCTGATAACTGCCACACTGCTGTCTGTGTCTATGAGTTTGTTTTCTTACAACATTTCTTGACCTATTGTTCTTTCCTGTATTCTTCAGCCTCATGGGAGCTGTAAGAGGCAAAGACCCCCTTCAAATGTCTCCAGAAAGAGCTCCACACGGTCCAGTTAGGCTGGTGAACCAGGCGAGAAAGCTACCCTTGGGGGAGGTGACAGTGGATGAAGGTCTTAGGGGCAAGTCAAGTGGGGAAAGGGGGTGCTGTTCAAGGAAGTCTGGTGGAACAGCTAGCCTTGGGAATGAGAAGGCATTACCTTTGGTCCAATTCAAAATGAGAGGTGAGAGCCGAATACAATGAATATCAAGCCTGTTTGAATGTAACTAGGAATGAATGAACGAAGGTGAAGCAGCCAGGACTGAGACTGAGATGGTGAGTAAATGCCAGTGGGCCCCTAGCACGTTAAACAAGGCAGGCCAGGAAGCCTAAAGAAGCCACACCAACCTGGCATCTCTACACTTCTGTGTATGCCAGTCCTACCACCTGAGAGGCCATTTTTTTCTTTCCTATGCCTTTCCAAGTCCTAATCATTTGTTAACACTCAAATCCAATTCTTATCTTCATGAAGTTTTTTCTGATTACCCTTGTCTGGAAGTGATTTCTTCTTCCTAGGAACCCTGCCGTCACCGACGCTCACTTCTCTCCTTCGGTCCTTGTCACTTGGCAGTGATTTTCCTGTGTTGAAGTCTTGCCTCCCACAGTGGAACCTATTTGAAGGTAGCAGCCATGCCTGATGCCTCTTGATATCTCCCAGCGCCTGGCGTGGCGCCCCACGTGTGGTTGTGTGCAATGAGTGCTGGCTGATGACTGAGTATTGATGCAAGAGGACAAGCATTCTTTTTCAGCCTTCCTCTTCCAAAAAAAGGGAGTGCTTGAGGAGTTTCCCTGGGACGAACGGCTGTGAACATGGAGAACTGACTAGCCAGTGACTTATTCCCTCTGAGCAAATGGGGCTGGGGCTGGGGCTGGGTTTAATTTAGGCTGCTCTGCCTTTCATGCTTTAAAAGGACTTTCCCACGACAGACTTGGGACTTGAAGTTCTGTGCCATTAGCACCACTACTGAGAGATGAGTGGTGAGAGATGCAACCAAGCGGGCCGGCCTCTGACCTGGTTCCGCTCTGCGCTTTTAGCAGCCGGGCGGTTTGGCATTTCATTCCCAGCTCAACACAGGGAGCGTGCCCAAAGGAGGCACTAACTGGGCTTTGGTGTGCGAGTGTGGGCTTGCATCCCTGAGTGGGTGGTCTTGGGCTGGGTGCAGATGTCTATGCAGATGAATGTGATGACTCTCTTGGTGGGAGGGGCGTACATCTGAGTATCTGAGTTTCTGTTGATTGTGTGGATGCATCTCTGTTTGTGTGACTAACGGTGGAGTGTTCTTATCTGCACGTGTGTGTTGTGTGGGTGTCACACCTGTGCCCTTCTATGTGTGTGACTGTATGTGAGAGCACCCCCACCTGAGTTTCTGTCTTGCTGGGTGTGTATATCAGTGTGTCTCAGCTTCGAGTGTGTATGGCCATGCAAAGTGGCTCTCCAACTGGTTCCTAAGAACAAGGGCTCCGTCTTGTCCGCAGACCCTAACCTTGACCCCATGAAACAGATTCCAGTTGGTTCATCGGCAACTCCTTCTCCTTCTCGAGATGGGGATGAAGGCGCAGAGGAGGCCTGCGCTGCATGTGCTGCCCCCAGCCAGGACTCTGCCTTCATAACACCATTTCTTCCTGGTACTCTGTGGTTCTGATGGTGCCTGGGAGCCACAGGAGCCCTTGGCCTTGTGTTCATGACATCCTTTGGGATATTTTAATGAGATCGAGATGCCAAAAAGAGAAGACCTTTCTATTTTTATTTATTTATTAAAGGGAAGACCTTTTTAGAAATCGAGGGCTGCCTCCCACTCCCCACCCTTCCCGGGAGGGAGCTGACATTCCCAGCACTGTTTGCATTTTCTTCCCCTTGCCTCCCTGCTCCCCACCCTTTTCAGGACCTCCTCACTTTGCGCTTGCAGATAAACTGTGCCCCTATCAACAAAGCCATCCTTCCTGCTCTGGGGGAGCCCAGCCGCACCCTGACTTGCAGCTCAGAAGCCTACCCTTCCTTCACCCATTCTTTTTCTGCACTCTCCTTCACTACTGGATTAACCCTTTCATCTCCCCCAGGAAGCAGAGGAGGTTAATGTCAACAACCTGACTTCCACCTACAGCCCTCCCTGCATCTCCGCCTCGCCACCCTACACTCCCAAACCCCTCTCCAGCAGAGAAGGGAGAACATCTTCAGGCTGAAGACCCCAGAGAACTGGCTCCTCTCCCCAGCTTCATCACCCCAGCTCCTTTGTGATCCTGAACAGTCTCCTCACTAGATCTTAGCAGCACGATTTATAAGAGAGACAGGATCATCCCCGCCTCCTGCTGCCGCCAATACATTGCAGCGCATCTGTGAAGCAACATTTTCACAGGAGCCCAGGACTGCTGGGGACAAAATTAGGCAGGAGAGAGGCAGGATGGGTGACAGAGGGTTAAATCGCGACTATCTTACTAGTAGTGGGAAAGGGCTTGTCTGCTCATGGGGGGCTCTCCTCAAAGATATCACCGTGGTGTCCCCAGGAGATGTCCTTCTTGCTTCTTTCCCCATCTCCATCATGGGGTGAAGCTGCTTTACCCAGAGTTTATGCCCAAAGCTGCCTGCCATAGCACTGGCAGGAGTGCTTGGGGGAACAAAGTGAAACCCAATCTCCTTTATGGGGCTGGAAGCCCTCTACCCCTGGGACAGGAACTGGGTCCTGGTCACCTCTCCATCAGTGTGCCTCATGTGGGGCTGGCACAGGGAAAAGTGTGCCCAGTGGTGACCAAGAGAATGACCCTCTCCCCCCCCCCCCCCAGCAAGGTCCTCCTGTGGGAACTCTGGCTGACTGGCAGGCCAGAGTATGTCTCCTCCTCCTGTTTCTCATTTATCATTAAAGGGGAAGACAGTGCTCTTCTGACTAGAAGCAAATTCTTTGTCTCCTCTTGAGATTTAAAAAAAAAAAAGAAAAAAAAAGTGGCATTTCCCCCATCCATGACTTCTTCAAAACAGGAAACTTCCCCCCCCCCCCCCCCCCCCCCCCCCCCCCCCCCCGCCATGGGCATCTGGACCTTAACCACTCCCTTGTTTCCTGATGGGTTTGTAACCACCCAAAAGGGTTTGAGGGGCTCAGCTTCCTACCTTTTTCCAGCCACGAAAGCTCCTCACTCCTGTCTTACTTGGAAGGGTCTAATCACAAGAGGCATTGGTTTCCCTGTTGGAGGAGAAACCATCCTCGTTGTTTTGCTCTCTTTCCTTCCAAGTGCCAGCCACCCTTTCCTTAGCATCTGCTTCCCAGGGGAAAGATGTGGATTGATGGGAGAGAAAGGGTCAGAGTGTGTTCAGCATGAGCACCAGCCTCTTTTTGAGCCAGACAGCCTCTGGGCTTGCATGAGGTCTCCCTCCCAGGGAAGGGTGGGGGAAGAGCCCCTGGATCCAAACAGCATGGCAGGTCTGCCCTCTTCTTCCAATCAAAGAAAGAGTCTGCAAAGAAACTAGCCACATCAGCATTCATGGGCGACTCTGAAGATGCTGAGAAGAGCTTATCTGCAGGTTGGTGGCACTGTCTCCAGCTCTCTCCCTCTCCCACTGGTTTGCAGGAGAGGGTGCCTTACTGTAACCCAAGAAACCCTTGTCTGGTCTACCCTTGTTTGGGTAGGATGTGTGATCTTTCCCAGCCCCTGGGGAACAACTTCTCCAATAGTCAAGGATTTTTATAATTATTCAAAGACCTCAGAACAAAAACTCCACAGTAGGCCATGGAGAAGAGAGACAGGGTTAAAGGGTTGCATGTGTGTGTCAGGGGGACTTCCACTAGTTTTTGCTTCCTTTCAAGAACTTTAAAGCCAGAGGGAAGATGATGAATTGTAGACTATAACACCTCTAACACATGTCGTCTTGGACGAGGTACAAGGCTGCAGTCACCTGAACTCTCCTGACTTTCTTCCTACCCTGGTATACAACACACACAGATGCACAAATATACATGCAGTCAGTTGTGAGGCATGTAGGACCAACCACAAGCTACAACTCCCCCTGCTATTAGACCTTCTGCCCATCAGGAGGCTGCTGCCTCTCCTGGTCCTGAGGACCACATAGTCTAAGTCACAGATCATCACACAACTGCTCCCAACTTGCATCTTTGGAGCCCCCAACGCAAACAGTAGCCTGGAAGCCTGAACTCAATAGATTCAGAGGCCTTCACTCACTGTCTGTGTCCAAGGGCACAGAACAAAGGTTATCTGGGGGCCCAGGGCCAGGGTAAACCTTCCTCTGGGGAACATATGCTTCTGTCCAGAGTTGGATGACCTCTACGGACCAGGCAGCACTGTATCCCTGGGGCCAGTCATTAGGATGACTTCCCAAAGCAGCAGGTCACTTGCCTCCAAATCCCTGCTCGCTATCAAAAAGGCAAGAGTGTAAATAGGTATTTTTCCTGGGAAGGGTAATTTGGCAATATTTTATTTTATTTATTTTTTATTTTTAAAAATATATCTTTATGGACTTGAGCGAGCGAGCGAGCAAGTGAGAGAGAGAAACATCAATGATGAGAGAGCCGTCATTGACTGGCTGCTGCATGCACATCCCTGACGGGATCACTGGGGATCGAGCTCGCAACCCCGGACTGGGCCCTGACTGGGAATCAGACCGCGATCTCCTCGATCCTAGGTTGATGCTCAGCCCCTGAGCCACGCCTGGCAGGGCGGTTAGGGAAATCTCATGTGTGTGTGTGTGTGTGTGTGTGTGTGTGTGTGTGTGTTTTCTTGTTTTTTAAATGTAAACATTTTTACACACTTCTTCAGAATTACAAGGTCACACCCTAAAGCAATATCATCCTTTAAAGCTACTTGACTTCCTGGCACCCCTTTCCCTTCCCCAGCCAATTCTGTTGTCCTGGAAAAAAATTGCTGAATGGCATGTATTTGTTTCAGATATTACCCTTTAAGAATCTTATGACACTCCTTTGAGATAACTGGCAACACTCTGGGGTGTTGCAAAACCCACTTGGGAGTAACCGCTTTGATGATCAGCAGGAAGCTACAGCCAAGACTCCGGCCAAGTGAGGCCTGCACTACTGAGGCATGACTTGGGGCAGGGGCTGGGTCTGGGTCTCTTCACCTCCACCCATTAGCCATTTCTGTGGGTCCCAAGGTCTGCTTGGAATACTGCATGGGCATGGAAGGCATTTGCTTGGGAGCCACTGACAAATCCTGCTCATGGGTGAGCTATTGGGTTCCTGGGAGATGAAACTGGTTCTTTTTCCTCAGGGATAATTTTAGGTTCTCACTTCCCCTCTAATCTTTCAAACTCCCAACCCCTGAGTCAGCCTCCCAGAGGGATTGCTTAGACCAGTGACTATACAGTGTTCTTTTGAAATATAGAGCTGTTCAAAAGAGACATGTTAGGGCATGGCCCTGGAGGCATTTTCCATGATATTTTCCCCTTTTTGTCTCATTGTTTCAGGGGAGGAAGCAAGACAGCTCAAGGATCAGGCTCTGATAGGACTTAATAAAGGTATCATATCTTCCTGCCCCTGAACATGAACTCAGGAGATTATTTTCCAGCCTCACCTCCCCACACCCAATTTCAGAGGAACTGGCTTAGAGATTGGAATAGCTTGACTGGCAGAGCCAGCTGTTAGTCTGGGTGAGGGTTGGGGGAGGGGAGGTAGGCTGTGGGCTTCTTCAGGTGAAGGGAACCTTTGATGAGACTGTATGAGAGACTTAAAAGTCATTGAAATACCAGGCTTCTGGTCCCACACACTTGAAGATGCAACGTGTGAATTCCTCAGTGTCTTCTAATTTTTAAAAGTTCGTGAATATGCTCGGCTGGTATGGATCAGTGGTTCAGCATTGACCTAGGATCCAGGAGATGGCGGTTCGATTCCCTGTCGATTCCCTGTCGGGGCACATGCTTGAGTTTTGGGCTCAGTCCCCAGTAGGGGGTGTGCAGGAGGCAGCAGATCAATGACTCTCATCACTGATGTTTCTCTCTCTCTCCTTCTTCCTTCCTCTCTCTAAAATTAATAAAGATATATATATATATATATATTTTAAAGTTCATAAATAAACCTTCAAGAAAGTAGAGTGAACACTTTCCCACTGGGAGGGAGGTGATGGAAGATTTGTAGATAGTTGGGAGTGATGTGGACTAGCCTCAACCTCAAACCCATTCATTCATTTTTAACATGTCTTTACAACAGAAGAATTTGGAGGGGGGGGTAATCCTCATCTGAGGATATTTTTCTATTGATTTTAAATAGAGTAAAAGGGAGAGAGGGAGAGAGAAATATCAGTGTGAGAGAAACACATGGATTGGTTGCCTCCTGAACCGGGCCTGGAGATCGAACTCGCAGCTGAGGTACATGCCCGTGACCCAGCTGGAGATCCCTCAGTGTGAGGGCCACACTCTAACCACTGAGACACACCGGCTAGGGCTTCAACAGAAGAATTTTAAGAGAAGGGGCCCACCTAGAAAATTTCAAGGTGGAAAAGTGTGTGGAAAGGTCAATGTGTAATGGGAAAGATGGGGAAATCCAAACCTTTAGCATCCTAGACTACACGAGGCCAAACTGAAATCAAACGAACAGACAATAAAAAAAACTCCTATAAAAAAAAAAAAAGGCAAATTTCCCCAGTAGCTGGGGGGTGGGGGTGGGGGTGGGGGTGGGAGAAAGCCAGAACAGAAAACTGGAGGGACCGGGAGGGTGAGTGAAATAGAAGGGAAAGGGGACAGATCTCATTGGAATGACCTCTTGGGAGAAGCGAGGACACTGGCTGCGCTCTGTTACTTAACTTAGACTATCTTAGGGGAGGGCACCCAAGGAGCTGAGGGGCTGCGGTGGATGGAAAGGGTTACCTTTTCCTCCGACACGGTAAGTGGGGGCGCAGGACGCCAGTGTGTGGCACTGGCCACGGCAGGCAGAGAAGTCAGGGCCCCGTGCTCTAGATTTGGCTAAAGGAAAAGTGGGGCATCCATCTCGCCTCCCTCGCTGCCCTCCAAGTCCCCTCCTGACACCCTGTTGAGACTATTGGCCGCTGCCCCTTTAAGGGCCGCCACTCCCCCTCTCCCGACCCCCCCCCCCAGCGGTGGCACCAAGTTGGGGGGGCGGGGGAGGCTGCGCTTTCTCCCCAGTTAACTGGGGAAGATGGCCGGGGCCCGGGAGGTCGCTCCCCCGCCCCGCCGCCCCCTCCCCCGCGCCTCCTGAGCGCGGAGTCCCCTTCCCTCTCCCTCCCGCCCCGAGCGCGACTCGGGCATGGCTCCGCGGCCCGATGGGAACAGCTCCCTGGCCTCGTGGCCAGGTGCCCCCACCCTGGCGCCCGGCGCAGCCAACACGAGTGGGCTGTCGGGGGTGCCGTGGGCACTGGCATTGGCGGGGGCGCTGTTGGCGCTGGCGGTTCTGGCCACCGTGGGGGGCAACCTGTTGGTAATCGTAGCCATCGCCCGGACGCCGAGACTCCAGACCATGACCAACGTGTTCGTGACTTCTCTGGCCGCAGCCGACCTGGTCGTGGGACTCCTGGTGGTGCCGCCGGGGGCCACCTTGGCGCTGACCGGCCACTGGCCCCTGGGCGTCACTGGCTGCGAGCTGTGGACCTCGGTGGACGTGCTGTGCGTGACCGCCAGCATCGAAACCCTGTGCGCGCTGGCGGTGGACCGCTACCTGGCCGTGACCAACCCGCTGCGCTACGGCGCGCTCGTCACCAAACGCCGCGCCCGGGCCGCCGTGGTCTTCGTGTGGCTCGTGTCGGCGGCGGTGTCCTTCGCGCCCATCATGAGCAAGTGGTGGCGCGTGGGGGCGGACGCCGAGGCGCAGCGCTGCCACTCCAACCCGCGCTGCTGCGCCTTCGCCGCCAACATGCCCTACACGCTGCTCTCCTCCTCCGTCTCCTTCTACCTGCCGCTGCTCGTGATGCTCTTCGTCTACGCGCGGGTGTTCGTCGTGGCCACGCGCCAGCTGCGCGTGCTGCGCCGGGAGCTGGGGCGCTTCCCGCCCGAGGACTCTCCGCCGGCCGCGGCTCGCGCCCCGTCCTGGGTCCCCGCGGGGCCGTGCGCTCCGCCCGCGGCCGCCTCCGACGATCGCCGGCCCGCACGCCTCCTGCCTCTCCGGGAGCACCGGGCCCTGCGCACCTTGGGTCTCATCATGGGCACCTTCACTCTTTGCTGGTTGCCCTTCTTCGTGGCCAACGTGGTGCGCGCCCTCGGGGGCCCCTCTCTGGTTCCCAGTCAGGCTTTCCTCGCCCTTAACTGGCTGGGCTATGCCAACTCTGCCTTCAACCCGCTCATCTACTGCCGCAGCCCGGACTTTCGCTGCGCCTTCCGCCGCCTGCTGTGTCGCTGCCCGCGGGAGGCGCGCAACGCCGCCGGCTCCCCTTCCTGCACCCCTGCGGCCCCGACCAGCCCCTTGGAGTCCAGGCAGTGCCCGCCGCTGGACGGGTAGGTGACCGAGGCAAAGGGGCTGGCAGCTCAGGATCAGGAAGCATTCGGTGTCTCCTCTGATCCATTTTTTGAGTTTGGGGTTCCCTGGGAGAAGGTGGAGCTGGGGAGGGACTCTGCACTGAAAGAAGGGGAGACATGGATTAGGGGACCAAAATGGAAACCAGGGTCCACCCCCCCACTCCACCCCCCGCATCCGACCCACCCGGCGCTAGGATTGAAACAAAGGAGGGCAGACCGGCTTGTCTTCACCCCAGAGCGGAGTGTTTGCGCCAGGAAAGTGCTGCTGTGCCCCGGGCCTCTGGCCTGCAAGGTCAGCTCAAGTTTTGAGTTTCTAGCTCAGTTTTATGGCCTCCCGGATTTCTTGTCACCCCTTGGGTTGGCTTTGGCTTGCAGAGAAGACTGGAGGCCCTCCCAAGTCCTTGGCCTCAGATCCGGTTTCTTGGGAAGGTTTGGTCGCTGTGAAGATGAGAAACCACCCAGGGATGAAGGGCAGGGGAGTGAGGGACCAGCGGGTGTGAGTTCTTCCAGCTCCTAGAAGCAGGGCCGGGTTGGAGCCGGGGTGTGTTCTCCAGGGTCCCTGACCTGCAGCCCTTCCCACTAGTCCCCCTGTCCCCACCCTGTGTCCCAAGATTTGCTATCTTCATTTTTTCCAGGACTTCCTGGGGAATTTCTTAGGCCTTGAAGGACAAGAAACAGGAGCTCCGTGGATCCAGAACCTTCGGAAAGCTCTGGCCTCTGTTTAGAATGAGCTCTGTGGTCTCCCAGCTGGAAAATTCTGCCCTCCAGAACCTGACGCCAGGGCCACTGGACAGGGAGGTGGAGACTGACTGGGGAGGGGACTGCTTACCTAGCGGGTTTGTACCATCCTCTGTCTTTCTGAGAGAAGCTTTCTGAGCCCCACCCCTGAACCTCACCAATACCTCAGCAGCTGGACAGGAGCGTCTGGCTGCCTGTGCTCAGCTGCCCTTGGAGCAGCCAGGCCAGCTTTGGCCCGGCACCTTGTTCGCTTGTGTGCATGTGCTTAAGGCAGAGAGAGCACCCCTCATTCTATTCCTTCTGCCCCCCCCCCCCCACCTGATGAACCACTCAGTGTTCTCTAGGCTTGGCAGCCCAGGCTGAGAATAGGAAGCTAAAAAAGTCAAGGTTTGGGATTTTTGTCCCTGGCTTCCTCACCACGGCTCTGTAAGTACCAGCCTCCCTCAATTTAGACACAGAACAGCTCTGATCTACCTCACAAGTGTGTCAGAAGGACTTCTTCAGGGTTTTGGGGGGACTCCAGGGTTCATAGGAAGGTGAACCATTAGAATGGATCCCTTTTATACCTTTTAAAATCAACTTAATAAATATTATTGAATGCAATTCATCCATTGCCCTCTTTTCTCTCCATTTGTTTTCTTTTCATAATCCACTTACTCCCTTCTTAGAGCTGGCTTTTGACAGAGGCAATAAATTAAAACTAATCCTTGTTCCTTTCTTCCTAATCCTCACGAAACGAAAATGAAACATCTGCTTGGATAAAGGGGAGCAAGCTTGAGCCTTTGACACTCCTGCCTCCCCACCCTTCCCCAAACTCCTGGAATCCAGCTCGAGTGAGTAGCAAAGCCGTGCTACCCATAGGACTTGAGCAAAGTGTCCATAGGATTGGGTTTGCTGGGCTTAGGACCAGGGTACGTGGAGCAATGTCAGCTCCCATGCTATAAGCCAGCGGTGGCTTCCTAAGACCCCGCTGCCAGCAGGAACCAATTTCGTCCTGTGCTGTACGTTTGCACTTCTGGAGGCACAAAGCATTGTTTGTGTTGGACATATGTCTTGGGTTATAAATATATTCTGACATTTCCCATTCTTTTCATAACCTCTACCTTCCCACTCCCTTTCCTGGGCTGCAGAAATCTATAGTATCCCCTGGAAGTAAAACTGCAGTTACAAGTTTGAGCCAGCTGATAATAATGGTTTTCCTTATTCCAATTTTTATGAACATCATCAGGCAGTTTTCTATGGAAAGAAGGTTTCTATGGAAATCACTGGATCATTTTGTGAGCTCCTATTTAAACTCCAGGGGCAGAGGCCATTGTCCAGGCTGACTTGCAGGATAAAATGTAAATCATAAAAAAAAAAATCTAGCATGATAGCAGCATACACTGCACGGGCTAGGTTAAGGGTTTCCAGAGTTATAAAACTTCTCTCTGCCCCGAGGATCAGCTCCGTGGATTTCCACATATGGGTGCTCCCTGTGACTTGGACCTGGACTAGGCTCCTCTCTTTTCTCCAGGAGCCCAGGTTTTATTTCTTAGGATGTTTGCATACCAAGGATGACTTTCTCCTTTTCAACCCAGAGCAGTGTGAGATCTCTGCTGTCTGAGGTGTGGAAGGTTTCTGGGCAAGGATTCAGCGTTTGAACCCTTAGGAAGGAAGCCTTGCTTTAGTTTGAGGATAAGCAATAGGGCCGCCTCTGAATACCTTCCCAACGTCACTGAGGAGAGTTGCCCAGTGAGTCCTAGGCAAGGGAGAGGGGTGACTGGGGGGGCGGGGCGGATTCTGGTTTGTAGAATTGTTCTTGAACATTATCCAGGAGCTCATACTGCTTAAGTCTTGCTTGACATGTACCCGTGTGCCAGCTGTCAGGCTCCTTTGGAGTGTTTAGACTTGCACTGGGGCTGTGGACTCCATCTGCGAATTGTCACCAGTGTATCTGACAGATGGAGAGACAGCCGTTCTGGTCATTTCTCCAGCAACTTGTGGCCAGGTGTCAGACTGAGAAAGATTTACATCCTTGGATGGGGAGCAGGCTGCTTTTGCTAGCATGAGGCCTGAGCACTTGAACTGTGGAAGACAAACAACCATCCTCTGAACCTAGAGATGTGAAGACTTACAGACCAATGAGGATGAAAGAGCCAGTGGGACCTCTGGCCTTGCCAGAGTCTGTTAGCAAGAGCTGGGTGTGGGACAGAAATAACAGGGAGAAGGGGTCTGAGGTGGAGCAGAAGAAGTGAGGAGTGACTGGGTTTTCCAGAGGAACTGCTAAGGAGCAGGCAGAATTAGGGCAAGGGGGAGACTGATAACAGAATTTTCTTGGACTCTTCCCATTCCCCATTCTTTTGGGGAATGGTGGTAAGTTCAGGCTGTGGTCCTTATGGGTGGTCACTGGGCTATAATTCCACACCAACTTCATTCCTCATCCCTTTATGAAGTAGGAGCAGCTTCTCCCTCTTGTCCTGGTGGCACAGGTGAAGGCCATGGGAATAGTGCTTCTTTATGTTTCCATCCTGAAAACCAAAGATCCAGGCTCCCTCTCAGGCCTCCTCATGGACTGTCTCTGTTTGTGTGTCTGTCAAGAGGAGAAGTGGGCTCCTGCAATGGGGAGTATTGCTAACGCTTTCCTCCACCTCCATGGAAAAAGCCCTGGATATTGTCAGCTTTAGGTGAATTAGTGAGCGGTTGAAGCATACTGCACAACTCAGTTTGATTAGCAGAAACTCCAGAAGGCCATCTGATCTTTCATTAGCTCATCCTATTATGAGATTAAGGAAAACAAAATGCTTCCCTCATCTCTAAAATAAGTGGAGAGCCCTAGCTGGTTTTGCTCAGTGGTTAGAGCATCGGCCCACAGACTGAAGGGTCCTGGGTTTGACTATGGCCATGGACACGCACTTACCTTGATTGCAGGCTTGATCCCCAGTCAGGGCACATGCAAGAGACAACCAATTGATGTGTCTCTCTCACATCAATGTTTCTCTCTCTTTCTCTCCCTCCCTCCCTCTCTCTCTCTCCTCCTTCCACTTCTGAAAAGCAATGGAAAAAAGATCCTTGGGTGAGAATAAATAAGTAAATAAATAAATAATTAATAAATGAAGAATAAATCTTTCTCTCCTCTCTTGCCTTCAGAAGGAGAATGAGCTTTCTGGGATCACTGACTGTCCTAAAGTTCCGTGAAGTCCAAGGCTGAGCTTAGCACCTTCAGCATCTGCTCCACCCAAGGCATAAGCAAGGCTAGGTGCTCCCTGATGGCGATGTGAGGTGCAACAGGTGTGGGCTTTGCAATATTTATTCAAAATATAAGGCCCCTGCCTATCCTAACTGGAAGAGATCATAGAAATGATTTAGACCAATCCTTTGATAAAATGGATGAAGGAACTGACTTCTAGAGAAGTGAATTGTGAGAAGCCAAGATTGTAATGCAACACCATGGTTGGTAGTATAAAAAGCACAGAATTCAGAGCTGGAACACAAGTGAGAAAGGGAGGGGGAAATAAATGATCATTTATTGAGCACAAATAAATATGACTATTTTATTTGGTGTCACTACAAATGTTATGTTGTAGTGACACAAATAAAAAATAGAGCCTCATAGAAATCAAATAGCTTGCTTGTGTTGATTCTAATGCAGTCTACCAGACTCCAAAGTTTATTTTCTTTTCTCTACACACTCTGTGAATAATCAGTTATGTGATGCTGAGCAAGTTACTTAGCATCTCTGACACGTCGTTTGCCGTGATTCAAATGGTTATTTTATTATTGCATTACTCAGCTCATGCAGACTGGTTTTAAAGACCAAATGAGAGACTGTATGTAAAAATGGTTTGAAAACTGAAAGGGCTTCTCCAGGGTAAGTGGTGTCATTAGATATGGAGCTGGGACTAGTTCCATGTGTCCTGCTTTTGACCCTAGTATGGTCCTGCTTCTGTTGACAGTCTGGATCTTGGACTCACTTGCCCTTGGTCACTGTGGCACACTCTACCTTATCTTTCTTCTACAGGGTCCTCCCCATCTCAGACTGATTCTGTTGACTCTATATTCATATCACTGTACATCTCTCCCTCTGGCCCTCTTTTCACATTCAGACCCTGGTCTGGCCTGTGCATGATATTCTGATTCTAGTTTGGCTCACCCTATGCAGCATTTATAATGAGCTAAAATTTAAGGATGGACAGAATGTTTAGGACAGAGGGCACTTCCAGGGGTCAGTACTTTATGGGACATAGTCAGGGTTCGTGAGAAGAGGGTCCTAAGGAACCAGAAAAGGAAGATGGTGTATCAATTTGCTAGGGGTGCCATAACAAATTACCACAAACAGAAATGTATTCTTTCACAGTTCTAGATGTTAGAAGTCCAAAGTTCAGGTGTTGGTTGGATCATGCTCTCTGAAGGCTCTGGGGAAGAATCTCTCTTTGCTTCTTGTGGCTTCTGGTATGTGCGGCCATTCTTGATCACTTGGCTTGTAGCTGCATCACTCCAACTTCTGCCCCCATGGCCTTCTTTCCCTATGTATCTGTGTCCAAATTTACCTCTTCTTCTAAGAACACCAGTTATTAAATCAGGGCCCAACTTAACTCAGTAAGACTTAATTTTAACATGATTACAAAAACCTTGTTTCCAATAAGGTCACATTCATAAGTTCTGGGGGTTGGGACTTGAACATATCTTAGGGGGACACAATTCAACCCATAACAGGGGTATGATGGGAAAGGAGGAACACCAGCATGCTTAACCTTTTCATGCTCATCTTAGTCCTGCTGGTTCCCACATTTCTAAGGCTCTATTTCAACCCATAATGGGTCAGAGAGGTGGTGGGAGTGCTTCCATTGCTGGATTTCCATTTCTAAGCCTTTCCTCCCATCTCCCTAGGCTCCAGATTGGAGAGGCCCTGTGGACATTTGTTGTCTCCTGTGGGCAGAAGTTGCTACCCATTTTCCATTCTTCCCTTAATCCTTTAGTGATAGCTCCCCTAAGTTTTAGCTGGGCACATGGCCTCTCTGTAGACATATTGCAGCCTCGCTTGCAGCTGCGTGTGACTGTGTGGCTAAGTTCTAGTCAATTGAAATGTGCATCTTCTATTTTTTTAAAAATATATCTTTATTGATTTCAGAGAGAGGAAAGGAGAGGGAGAGAGAGAGATAGAAACATCAATGATGAGAGAGTTATTGATCGAGCCCACAACCTGGGCATCGAACCCCAATCGCCTGGATCCTAGGTCGATGCTCAACTGCTGAGCCACTCCCGGCCGGGCAAAGTGTGCATCTTCTAGATCTGTGACCAAAGGGAAAAGGCAGATCCTCCACGTCCACTTCTCACCTTCTTGCTGACTGGAATGCAGATGTGATGGTAAGAACTGAAGTAGCTACCTTGGGTCATAAGATGGTAACCAGTATTGCAAATGGCAGAAAAACCAGATAGGAGGAGCCTGGGTGTCCAACAGTGTACAGCCAGCATTTTGACCCTGGACTGCTTGTTTTTAAGACTCTTAAATGAAAGAGAAATAAACTTTTATTTTGTTTAGGCCACAGTTATTTTCGCCTTTTTTGAAAAAACAGCAGCTTCATTAAACAAATAACATCAATGAGGGTATGATGAAGGAGGGTATAAATAAGTGGGCAACTGCTTATATTTTGTGATGAATGTAGGTTGGGTTACAAAGCTGCCTTGCTGTGGTACCTCTTAGGGCACCTCTGATCTCTGTGACATGGCATCTCTGTAGCATTTGAGTTTATGTTGCACCTGAGACCACCAAGTTCATCTCTTTGACATTGATTTGTACAGAGGCAATGATCAGTAAGTGTATTAGTTTCCCAAGACTGCTGCAAAAATTACCACAACTTTGGTGGCTTCAAACAACAGAAATTTATTCTCTTCTAATTCTGGAGGCCAGAAGTCTGAAATCAAGGTGTCAACAAGGCTGGTTCCTTTTGCAGTTTAGAACTCATGCCTCTTTCCTAGCTTCTGGTGGCTCTGGCAATTCTTGGCATTTCTTGATTTCTGTCCATCACTTACTTCTGTCTTCACTTTCATCCTGTGTCCCTGTGTCTCCTTTTCTGTCTCTTACAAGGTCATGTATCATTGAATTTGGGCCCTTTCTTAATCCTGGATGATCTCATTTCAAGATCTTTATCTTAAATTCCATCTTCAAAGACCCTTATTCCAAACAAGGTTACATTCTGAGGGTCCAAGTGGACATATCTTTTAGGGGACACTACTCAACCCACTACAGTGAGAGGCACTTATAAACTCTTTAAGAGTTCTGGCCTCATAAGATTATCATCTACACTAGTCACCCCTCATGGAAGGGTTATTCTCTTGGACTGTTTAGTAGGTAAAATTCTCATAAGACCCCCAATAAACCATGTCCTTGGATAATCCCCTACCCTCAAATGTGGATGGAACCTGTAATTTGCTTCCAACAAACATGATATGGCAAAGATGATGGGATGTTACTTCTGTGATTATGTTATATGGCAGAGGCAAAGGGATTTCTAAGATGTAATTAAGGTCCCCATCAGTTGACTTAAGTTAATAAGAAGGGAGATAATCCTGGGTGGACTTTACTTAATGAGGTGAGCCTTTTTAAAGGGTCAGAGGTCAGAGACAGAAGAAGTCAGAGGGACAATCTTGCTGGCCTTCAGGAAGCTAGCCACCATGAGTTCTAAACTGCAAGGAGTGCATTCTGCCAAAAACCATGGGAAGAGGACCCTGAGCCTCAGATTGGACTGTGGCCCTGGCTGACATCTTCATTGCACCCTGGTGAAACCCTGAAGAGAAGACCCAGCTAACCCATATCTAGACCCCTGACACATGAAAATTGTGAGATAATAAATGTGTATTGTTCTAAGCTGCTAAATTTGTGGTAATTTGTTACACAGCAGTAGAAAATGAATATAGACTGACTGCACAATTCTGTCTAAGGTATTCTTTCTAACACTCCTTCTCTGGTGTTTTTAAAGGTTTCCCATCAGAAATGAAAATACAATGGGACTCCGAGCTCAGGAAGATACCATGATCTACCATGGCCTACCATTCTTGCCAAAGGCCTCTTGGGGACTTTGACTGGTTGTCCCAGGAACAGGGTCTCTTGGTCTTCATTCTTTGCTTCTGAGGGGGTGACTAGTTCTTATGATACCTTGACCTCCACACACCTTTTAAGAAATCAGGAGCTAAAGGTTCAGAACCCATTTACTACAGTTTTCATTTCTAAATTGTGAGTGAGGCACCACACTTTATAAGGCAAAGGCACACAAATATAGTTGCCAAAATCTTTAGCAAGAAGCAGAATGAATATTGCTTCCACTGTTGGCATTCCCAGAGGGGGAAGGGGTGGGTCACGTCTTCCCAGAGAAGAGAGAAGTGAGACTGAAAAGCTTTACCACAGCTCAGCACCCCCACAATGTGTCTGGTTTCCGTTCCAGTCCTGTGAGTGAGCCCTTTCTCTAAGACCTCCCCTTGGGCCCGTGTCTGAATCTAATTGATGTTGGAACACTCACTCTCTCAGAACCTCAGGGAGAGGGGCTGGGAGAAGGAGGGATGCGTAGGCGGCTGCTTTGCCAATGGAGAGATTCCTGTCATTTCTGGGAAGGGAGAAACATTTGGGGCTGATGGTGAACTTCACCATGCCAGCAACCTGAAGACTCAGAAGCTAGCTGTGTGATGGCTTCCCTTCATTTACTGAGGGAAGAATTAATCTTAAGGGCAAACTAGTTCTTACCCTTAATCCACTATCGTGCCTTGGTAGGGTTGCTGGCTCACTGGCATTGACCTGGGTGGTCTGGTATTAGACTTCCAACCTTGCTTTTCTTGCAGGTTGTTGCAGTGAAGAATGTCTGTTTCTTTAAAAAACAAAAAAGGGATATACAAGTGGTACGAAAATAAGTGGAAATTATTATTGATACATAGAGTACTATTTAAAGCAAGTAGATATTTTTCAGAACTGCCTCTGCCTGTCAACATCTCCCTCCAGGCCTGGCCTGGTGCCTGTTTTTATTTTTATTTTTTTAAATGGATTTTTGGAGAAAGAGAGAGGAAGGGAGATAGAGAGTGAGAGAGAAACATCCATGTGAGAGAGAAACATCAATCGGCTGCCTCCTGCAGGCCCCTAACTGGGGATCAAGCTTACAACCTGGGCATGTGCCCTGACCAGGAGTCAAACCAGCAACCCCTTTGGGGCATGGTATGACACTCAGCCAACTGAGCCACACCGGCCAGGACTGGACATCTGGCAAGTCTACCCAACAGCCACTGCCACAGCTCGAGGTCTTCACTTCGTAACTGAATTAACTAAAATAGTCTCCACGGCCTCCCTGATCAGTTTTGGCTTCCCTCTAATTCATCCACAAACCCCCAGGGGGCTTTTTCTAAAATATAAATCTGACAACGTCATTCCCTTTCTTAAAAACATTCAGTGACTTCCTAAAGCATTTGGGGTAAGATTCAGACCCCTTAATGTTAGATGGATAGTGCTTATCTTCCTAACCGGATTTCCCACCACTCCCCCCCCCCCCCCCCCGCCCCGTCCATGTTCATTCCAACCAGGCTTAAATTCACTGAAGAACTCATTTCATTTTTGTTGTCTCTGTACCTTCAGACAGACTGAACCCTCTGTCACGCATCCAGTCACGAACTGTACACTCTGCTCATCCACACACCCGTTCATCCCAGCAGATAGTTTTCATCAAGGGTACAGACTCCAGATATGTTACGAGGTAAAATCGACAAAGTTTGTCAATGGCTTGGATGTAGTGTATAAGAGAAAAAGGGAGAGGTCAGGGATGAGCCCAAGATTTTGGACCTGAGGACCTGGCAGAATGGACTTGCCACTTACTAAAATGGGGGAAAAGTGAGGGGGATATGAAGCTATGAGTCAGTTTTTGGACATAGTATATTTGAAAAGTCTATTAATTATGTCTTAGAATATCAAGTAGGCATTCGGATTTCCAAGTCTGTAGGTTAGAAGGGAAGTCAGAGATGAGTATATAAATTTGACAGAAGTATATTTAAGCTCGGAAGTGGATGAGCTCACCTGCATGGTGAACATGGATAGAGAATTCAGAGTGTATCAGATCAACACGTTGTACACCCCTTAAACTTACACTATGTTATATGTCTATTATCTCTCAATAAAGCTTGGAAAAAATAAAACAAAATAATTCTAGGCATAAAGAAAAGAACTCAGAGGACTGAGCCCTGGAGCATTCTAGCATTTAAAAAATATATCTTTATTGATTTCAGAGAGAGGAAGGGAGAGGGAGAGAGAGATAGAAACATCAATGATGAGAGAGTCATTGATAGGCTGCAGCCTGCAACCCGGGCATGTGCCCTGACTGGGAATCGAACCCCGATCTCCTGGATCCTAGGTCGATGCTCAACCGGGTGTATTCTAGCATTTAGAGGTCAAAAACAGAAGGAACCAAGAAAGCCCCCGAGAAGCAGCAGCAACGAGGTGAAAGGAGAAGCAAAAGCAAGTAGCATCCTGGATGCCGCGGGAGGAAAGTGTTTGGAGGAGGAAGTGGTCAGTTTTGTCACATGCTGTTGAAACATCAAATAAGAGGAGAACTGAGAACACACCTTCATATTTGACAGAACAAAGGTCTGACATTTGTTACCTTGCTGAGAGTGGCTTGATGGTGTGAAGGGGATGGAAGGCTGATCACAGCGGGTTCAGCAGAACTGGGGGGGTGAAGCAGCGGAGATGGAGAATATAAGACGTTCTCTCAATAGCATTGCTCTGAAGGGGACCAGAGAAATGCGGTGGTTGATGATTCTGTTATTTTGGTCAATCTGGGCACCCTGTTTCTCAGAATCCTTGTTAGATTCCGGGTTAGAGTTCTCCAAAGAGGCTCTTGCTCAATATTTGAGAGGGCGGAAGTGAAACAGCGTCCACTAATACCTGAAGGACTCCAGGGTAAGACATGGAAGGAGAGGTGGTAGGTTGGTTCTGACTCGTCTGCAGACAGCTCTCTGTCCAACTCGGCTTCCAGACTGCTGACCCTGCCATTCATCCGAGCAGCTGGGCTCACCACCAGACACTTGGCTGCAGACCCACAGGTGTGGTAGCTGCAGAGAAGCCATATCTTCCTATAGACCTCTCTGTGCATGATCCCCCCATTCTTGGGATCATTTCCTGCAGCTGGATGAGTCTGGCTTCTTGAATTTCCCTGCAAGCTCTGATTTGTCCATGCACAGGTGCTACAGGCAGCCTGAATTAATGATTTTTCTCTGATTCTCCAGCTCCCTTCTTTGGACCTTCACTTCCTCAGGTCCCCCTCCAATAGTGTGAAGTCTAATGCCTGTAATACCCACATCACTCCCAGCAGATCCGTTTCCTTGGCTCAACCCTGGGAGTAATAACTGCAGAGGGGATGTGAGGTCAAGGGAGTGTTGTTTGTTTTTAAAGTGGAAGTTTTGCTGTGTGTTTTTGTTTGTTTGTGAGAATGTTCCAGTAGAGAGGAGGAACTGATGATAGAGAAGAGAAAGAACAATTGCAGGAGTATGGTAGCTGGGATCCAGGGCACAAAGGGAAAGGTTGGATTGAGATGGGAGCACAGGAGAGGTGGGCTCAAGCATTGTACTAAGAGAAGAGAGAGTAGGTGGGTAGGTAGATTGGTAGTTACAATGGGAGCACGTGGAAGTCTCTTTCGATTGCTTTCATTTTCTCTGTGAAATGAGAAGTAGCAGCAGTAGATGAGTCTACTGGGAGAAGAGAGAGAAAGGTGTGGTATGATTGTGTGAAAATGTGTCTTTTTTGGCTGCTTAGCCTGTGGACCTCTTTACTAGAGTTTGGAGAATTCTCTGTTTTCTGAGTCTTGGTGGGAAACAGAGCCCACCCATCACAATTGAAGCTGAAATAATCAGACCCTCACAGTCTTACCAGCCCTTAGTTAGAGCACCGGGAGGGGCCAGCGGGTCATGTGAGTAGGCTTAGCCAATGAGACATAGGCTTCCCTTCTGCGTCTCAGGCAGGCTAGTGAGAAAGGATGGACGGTGTGAGGGCAGCAGCTTTGGCACCGAGGACCTACCTGCTGGACTTGCAGTTGAAGTGGGGCCAGCTGAGGAATATGGGGGTGGAGCCAGCCACCGTGTCGTCTGTTTTGCAGCAGTGAGATCCTTACCTGCTTCCTTCTGGGGCCTGATTGTAGTCAGGCTGCTGCTCCAAAATCTCCAGCTTCCCTGTCAATTATGTGAGCTACCAAATCCCTCCTATGCTTGAATCAGCCATTCAGTTTCTGTTGCTTACAACCAAGAACCCAAACCCCCACACTGATACTGACAGGAATTAAAGGCTTGAGTCAGCTAATGTGTTCTTTCCAACTTCTCTCCTCATGCAGTTGGCATAATTTTTTCTGGGTTTCCTCCATGTCAGGGGCCAGTTAGATTGTTTGAGATTTTTCTTGCTTCTTGAGGTAGGCCTGTAATGCTATAAACTTCTTTCTCAGGACTGCTTTTGCTGTGTCCCATAGATTTGGGGTTGTTGTGTGTTCACTTTCATTTATTTCCAGGTATTGCCATATCTTCTAAAGGGCTGACTTGTTATTTTGGATTGAGTGACTTGGAACCAGAGAAGAGAAGGCAATGAGTTAGGGACAAGTGCCTGGAAATTCCGGGTCCTCCCTCCCCCCGCCCCCAGCCACCCCTCATGAGATTCTCTTCAAGTGCCACAGAATATTCCCATAGTCCTTGAGGATCGCCACCATGGAGACTGGGAGTTGGGTTCTGTTGCTCTGGTGACCAGTTGCCTGGGGCCTCTGCATTGGAGCTACCAGGGTTCTGGGAAGAGGCAGATCTGTGTGGCTTGGGCTTAGAGGAAGGCTTCAGGCGGAAGCAGGAGAGAGCACAGGAGTGGAGTCATAGTCTTGGTTCTACTTTCAGCTCAGTGATGTCCACCCTTTCAGTGTTCTTGGATGTACCCCTAGCACAGAAGCTAGAAGGCAGCTTGTTAAAGACCTACAAACGTGACGAATGCACTAAGAAGATATTCCTAGCCTATAAAGGTAGATGTCTAAGACTCAGTATAGCAAATTGCCTCTAGAGGGCAATATTCCATTGCTTCAGAGGAACTGGAATAACGCCAGCATCAGCAAGTGGAGGAGTCTGTTCTTGTTAACAAAATTGCCCGGTGAGGAAAAGAGCAGAAAATGTCCTGGGTCATTCTGTGCTCTCTGCCTTTCTCAGGGGGCTTCCAGAGATTTGGTATAAGCTCTGGCATATTCTCTTCCCCGGCTCTATGTGGGGCCCGCATGAGCACTGTGCTTTCTTCCACCTCTTCCTCCACCCCTGTTTTGTTCCTGAACCAAGAATGGTTCCCCAAATGGACTCTTCTGATGAACAGCCAGCCCTTGACACTGTGAAAGTCAGTGTTGCCTTTGTTTAATCTCAGGTATCCATAATTCCCAGGTTGTATATCATTTCTGCCCTTTAAAATGGCATAGGTTTCAGTTGTCTCTTTAAAAAGACAAAAATTGGTGAGTGTGGCTCAGTTGGTTGAGTATTGTCTTGTGTACCAAAAGGTTGCTGGTTCAGTTCCCGGTCAGGGCACATACCCAGGTTGTGGGTTTGATCCCAGATGTGCGAGGTAGCTGATTGATGTTTCTCTCTCTCCCTTTCTTTTCCTCTCTCTCTCAAATCAATAAAAACATATTTTAAAATAAATTTTTAAAAATATATCTTTATTGATTTCAGAGAGAGGAAGGGAGAGGGAGAGAGAGAGAGAGAAACATCAATGATAAGAGAGTTGTCATTGATCGGCTGCCTCTTGCAGGCCCCTGACTGGGGATAGAGCCTGCAGCCCTGGCATGTGCCCTGACCGGGAATCCAACCATGATCTCCTGGATCCTAGGTCGATGCTCAACCACTGAGCCACACCTGGCCAGGCTAAAATAAAAAATTTTTAAAAATATGTCTTTATTGATTTCAGAGAGAAGGGAGAGGGAGAGAGAGAGAGAAACATCAAGGATGAGAGAGCCATTGATCGACTACCTCCTGTATGCCCCCCCCCCATTGGGGATTGAGCCCGCAACCTGGGCATGTGCCCAGGCTGGGAATCGAACCACGATCTCTGGGATCATAGGTCGATGCTCAACCACTGAGCTACACCAAGCTGGCTTAAAATAAAAAAATTTTTTTAAAGATAGAAATTAGAAATATTCATTAACAGCATATTGTTTTTATAAAAGGGAGGGGTGGGGAAAGAAAGTTGTCTTTTCCCAGGCAACTTTCTAAAGCTTCAAGAAAGCCAGGACAGAGCAATTGTTTGTGGGCTGTCAGCAGAGCCCAGAGGCTTCCAGAGCACTCTCTGTGGTTCTTCTCACAGTCTGCATGACCAATGAAGGACAACCCTGGGTTTCTTCTGTGGTGCAAAAGATCCGACTGCAGCTTTCACAGGACCCCTCCCTCAACTATGAGTACCTGCCGGTGTTGGGCATGAAATCATTCATCCAGGCCTCCTTGGAACTTCTCTTTGGAAAGCACAGCCAAGTCATTGTGGAGAACAGGGTGAGAAGAAGGGCCCCTCCCTTATTCACCCGGACACAGGGTGTGGACATTGGAGACTGCACAACCTTAAACCTGAAAGAGACTTTGGAGAGCCCCCTGGCATTAACAAAGGAGACACCTGAGGCTCAATGTGTCCAAAGCTTGTCACTGAAGGGCAGAGTGGGCATCAGAACCCAAAGCCTGTGCTCTTGGCCCACACTGCACCGTGCAAGCTCTTTCAAGAAAGGAATGATCTGAATCTGAGGTGGTACTAATATCACCATTACTCTTTTAAAGTGTTATTTCTGTTTATTTTTTGCTGGCAGGTAGGGGGTGTGCACACTGTTGGTGACAGTGGTGCCTTCCAACTTGGGGCCCAGTTCCTCAAAATTTGGCGTCAGGATTCTCAAGTTGTTTACATCTTTTCTTCTCAAAGAGGTGAGTGTTATGCAAGGTGAGGGTGACAGAAGATCCCTGTCCTTTTCCTAATTCCCACTCCATTTACAATCTTCACTGTTGTCCTTCTCACTCTCTGTCATGACAAATGGTAGACAAGCCAGTGTATGCTTGTCCTATTCTTGTCATTGCTCCACTTCCAACCATGACCCTCAAACCCATTCTCTGGTATGTCTGCTTCCATCTCTCCATTTCGCACGTACCAGCAGGTGGGGGGCTGTGTTCCCACAGAACAGCATGGACTCGTCTTCCAGGACATGGGCTTTACAATTTATGAACACTCCTTCTGGCACTCCGAACAGCTGTGCATGGATGCTAACATGTTCCTCAGTGTGGTGGAGGTAGAGGACCCCCGCTCAGAAACTTCTCCCCAGACCTGATTTACAGTTGTATTTTCCTTCCCTCCCCACTCCTCTGATTATCCAAGGCCTTTTCTAGGTTTGGATTTGTCTAGTCCTTTGGTAGGAACCAACATGAAGGGTCATTTCTCCTCCAATACCCTTGTGCCACTACCACTTGGTAGGGACAGTACCTGACGAGATAGCCTCTACTTGCAGCAGGCCCCAGATGGCTGTATCTTTGTGATTGGCAACATTGGCAGCTGCAACTTGACACCGGGTCAGTGGGCAAAGTTGTTGGCCGTCATGAAGGTGAGCCCAGCGTCTTACCTGACTTCCCCCTCTCACCATCTACCATTGCTTTCATCAGTCTCATCATTTTTCTCATTCTCCTTTCTCCTACAGAGAAAGCAGATATTCCCATTTTTTGACATTCCCAATCAAGGTTTATCTACCGGTGACCTGGAAGAAGATACTAGATTCTTACAATACTTTGTGTCTGAAGGCTTTGAGTTCTTTTGCAGTCAGTCCTTGTCCAAGAATTTTGGCATTTATGGTATAGTATGGGCAGAAGGAGAAGGGAGGGTCTGGTGTTAAAGTGCTGCCACACCCAAGTGCTGGCACGAACAATGTGTTTGACATCTCCTACCCTGTGGAGAGAGCCAAGGCCTTCAGAGTGAGCAGCATGGTGGCCCAAGAGAAGAGCTAGAAGTCCAGTTCTGTGGTATCGTCTCAGCTCAGTTACTAAAACTGGCTCCAGTTACATCATTTCCCCCTTAGACCTCATTTCCTCATCTGTAAGATGAGGGGTTAAGAATTAATTATCTTACCAGTCCTTTCCTAGTCCCTCTGAGACTCTTACTTAAAGGTACTCCTTCTGGAATAAGAGCCTCCGGCAACTTTCTGGGGCCTAGACACTAGCTTGCCTGGGCAGGGATGAGGGCCCTGTGGGTTACACCTCTCTCCTGCAAGGTGGGAGACAGAATTACAGGGGAAGGCCCTGATAATGGTGCAGGAGACTGAGGACTGAGAACAAAGCTGTCTGTCTCAATGCTGCAGATGAAGGAGTGGGGATCCTAGTTGTGGTGGCACACAACAACCAGTTCCTGCTGTGTGTCCTCTCCCAGCTGATGAACTTGGTCCTGGCCCTGTGGCAAAACCCTCCTACCACGGGTGCTCGCATTATCACCTCCATCCTCTGTAACCCTGCTCTGCAGGAAGCATGGTAAGGGTAAAGGGTGAGGACAGGGAGGGATGGGCAGAGCCTCTAGATGCCTACAGGCTTTCTGATTCACAAGATTCAGCTGTGTGCTTCTTTTCCCGCCCGTTGCCTCTTTACTCCATTCATTCATCAACATTTACTGAGGACCCACTATATTCCAATGGCAGTGGCTATGCCAACTCTTGCTCTACTATGGGGGAGTGGGTAATAAAATCTTCTTTTGGGACATGGGCTGGTGAATTATTCAAACTCTTCTAGATTACAGGAGGTTAGGAAGCCTCAAGGGCTTGCTACTCTTAGGCAAAATCTGCCTAAGAGTCTGCTTGGCTGGCTTAAATTAATACAGGCTGAAACTTTTCTCCCATTCATAACTATCTCAGATCCCTGGCTCTACTAGTGTGCCCTCAGGCACTCTGATTGGGGGCTTTTGAAGGGAAGGGAAGTGGAACGGCAATGAGGAGTTTGGGAGCAGGAAGAGACCTCACACTCTAATTTCTTGCTGTCCTTCCTTTGGTAGGAAGCAGAATCTGAAAGCAGTTGTAGAGAACATTATGCTGATCAAAGAAAAGGTTAAGGAGAAGCTCCGGCTCCTGGGAACCCCTGGCTCCTGGGATCACATCACTAATCAGAATGGAATCCATGGCTATCTTGGACTCAAGTGTAAGTGTCTAGGAGGGGATAGCTCTCCCCTTTCTGACCTTGGGCTTGTATTTGAATATTCAACTTCACTGACTAGGTAACCAATCCCTAGCTTCACACCAGATTTTGAATCTTTCTTGAGAAAAGTGGAGCTGCTTTGAAGACCCCTCTGGCCCCCGGAAATGCTGTGCTCCCTATCCCCCATAATCCACCTTGGACTAGAGGGGTCTTAGAGGTGGCCACTCCAGAATCTGAGACCCTGTCATTATCACCAGTTGAACAGGTACAATACCTGGTCAAGAAGAAACATATCTACATCCCCAAGAATGGTCGAATTAACTTCACCTGTATCAATGCCTGCAACATAGATTATATCACTGAGAGCATCAATGAGGCTATTATCTTCACAAAGGACTCAGAAAAAGAATCTTCAGAAAGTAGATGAGTTCTAGTTAGAATAAAAGCTTTAGTCTTTGCAAAGACCCTGTGCTGATTAATCACTGCTACAATTTATTTTTCTGCAAAGGATTCTGTCTCTCTGTCTACTTATAAAGCGTTGGTCTGGCCTCAGCGAAGGGTGGGGGGGAAGGCTCAGAGAAAAAGAGAATGTCTACCTTCATACAGCATCTCATATTTATTGAACACCTACTATGTTAAGGCCCTGATCTGGTGTCTTAGATCATTTGGGCTGCTATAACAAAACACTGTAGACTGGGTGACTTATAAACAACAGAAATTTACTTCTCACATTTCTGAAGGCTGAGCAGTCCAAGATCAAGGTGCCAACAGATTCAATGTCTGGTGAAGGCCCACCACCTGGTACATAAACAGCATCTTCTAGTGTAAACTCACATGGCAGAAGGGGTGAGGGATCTTTCTGGGGCTGCTTTTATAAGAGCACTAATTCCATTCATGAGGGCTCTGCCTTCATGACCTAACCACGTCTAAACACTGTCACATTGGCGATTAGGTTTCAACATATGAATTTGGGGGGGAGGGCTCAAACATTCAGACCATAGCATCTGGGCATAAAAGGGAATGTAAGAAACATGTACAATCCAGTCCTTTTTCTCCAGAAGCTTAGTTGGGAGACAAACTTAGTCACATGAAACAGTTAAGTAACATTTCAAGGCTGAATATAATACAAAGCCACAACAGATTATGGAGATGTGATGATTCCAGCCCCAAACCTTCTTGTCATCCCAGCTAATTGAGTGGAGCAAAGATAAATTGTCCTAAAGAGCCCTTCCTAAATTAAAGGTTCATGAGCAAATTTAGTGTTGTTATTATTTTAAGGCACTATGCTTGGGAGTGATTTGTTATGCAAGTTTAGATAGCTGGAACAATTAGTTTGTCTTTTATGTCTCTCTTAATATGTAGTTTCCTCCTACATCTTTATTTTTTCTTGCAATTTTTTAAAATTGAAGAACTGGGTTTTCTGTCCTGTAAGGTTTCTCACAGACTGAGTTTTGCTAATTTCATCCCCACGGTAATCATTTAACATGTTTCTCTATCTCCCTGCATTTTTTAAAAAAAAATAAGAATCTAAATTAGAGACTTGATCAGATTCAAGTTCAATTTTTTTTTGGTCTTGGTAAGGTCACATCATAGATGGTGATGTTGTGTTTCATCAGGAAATATGGAATGCTAGTTTTTTACTGTGATGTCAGCAACTATTGATGATTATTGCTGAGCTCCATTAATTCATTTGTATGGTTAACTGGCAGATATTCTAATTCTAACATCACTTGTTCACTTATTAGCTGGAATGCTTTTATAAATAGACACTTCTCCTCGCTGTGATTTGCTTAATGTGAGGTAGATTTTATATAGAAAGGTATAATTAATGCTTGATTCTTTCCCTTAATTTATCAGATTAAAAAAATCTTTATGAATTTTAAATGATTCGATGTTTTATTCTCCCACAAACATCATCCTTATTGATATTTTAAATGTCTGACCTTTGAACTGTAGGAGCTGATTTACATTAGTTTGAGAGATCTTTTGATACAACCCTAGTACTCTTTGATAGTGTCTTTACTTTCTGGCATGACAAAAAATTCCAAGAAAATTTTGAACACTTTCTGCCCCAGACCTAGAATCAGTCATTTCTCAAAGGAGCTCTAATCACTTTTAGCAGATAAAAGTATTTATACACCACAGTCTGGGCTGTTAAGGTGCTCACTGCTAGTGGGTTGCCCATTATTTCTGACTCTCTTCAGTAAGATAAAATATCCTGAGTGCCCGTCTTCCTTTGCAAACCAGCCTAGGACACTGGAGACATGGGGGCTTAGGCTGAGTAAATTGTCAGTCAAGGCATCTGACTCTTCCAAGGAGTCCTGTCATTACGATTAGAGCTAATGCTTGTCCAGTGCTTACCCAGAGCTTTACTGTTCTAAGAGCTTTAGGTCCATCATCTCATTCAATCCTCATGACAGTTCAAAGAGATAGGCTGTTAATATTACCACGCGAACTTTAAAGTCTTGGGGTATCAGTAACCTGTCCAACCAAGGTCAGACCCAAGGTGTGGGGTGCAGGGGGAGGGGGCAAGCGCGTGGTGCCCACTCCTGCCAGGTGCTGCCTTTCTCCACCCGGGCTGGCCCCTTCATTCTCGCGCCCCAAGGACTCTTGAGTCTAACTCTAAACAGGTATTACGCACCCGGGCATGTCCCCAGCCAGCTGGGCCGCCTGCGCCTTGCGAATGGAGAGCTGCAGAACTGTGTCCCCGCGGAGCAGCGGCTGTGCTTTGCGGGGGAGGAAAACTTGCCCACAGTGGGGCTGGTATCCATCACAAGGACATGAAGGGACAGGTAGGACCAAGGGGCTGGCTGACAGCCTTCCTGATGACTGGGAAAGCCCGCTGCAAGGACGTGCGGCGCCACCAGCTGCGCAAGAGTAGCCTGGGGACCGCAGGGCTGCAGGGCGGCCGCCCGGGCAGGTTCGCGGCCCGGGATCCCGGCGGCTTCTGCGCAGACACGGCGTCTCCGCTTTTGCAGGGGGCAGGCAGGTTCCTCCCCGTCGTCGTGGACCGCCGGCTGTGTGCGGGGAGGAGAGCGCAGAGCAGCGAGTATTCCAAACGCGGCAACTGGTGCCCGCGACCCGCCTCTGAAGGGGCCTGTCAGCTCCGAGGTTCCCCACGCGGGGGCACTCGGGGACCCCAGAGGGTCCCGGAGGATCCCGGGACGTGTGTCCCGCGTCTACTGCGGGAGCAGGCTCCCGAGCCCAGCGGTTTATGGGTGCGCGCCTTGCCGAGCGTTTCTTGGGCTGCTTTTTTCCCCATCGGCTGTGGGTCCCACAAAACCTGGTAGGAAATGAGAAGGAAATGGGGGGTTAGGTCGGCCTGCCCTGGCGGGCAGGTGGCTGGGGATGATGCACCATGAACCCTGGCACCAGGGCGCTTCTTCCAGGACACCCCTTTCTCTGCTCTGCACAGGCAGAGATGGCTTCAGGATGGGCCTCAAATCCCGGGTGTGTGCAGGAAGGGGGGAAGGGGGGACCCTAGGGTCGGGAGGACGCCCCAGCTTCGTCAGAGGGAAGTCGAGAACGGTGTCCTGCGGCGGGCCAAGCGCGCCGTCTCCGGAACCGAGCGGGCCGCGGAGACCCGGGGCTCTACCCTCGGCCTCGCTTCCGACCACGGTGGCCGGAGTTCTGGGGCCAAGGACTGGCCTGCCCCGTAGGTGGGGGCCCAGAGGTGAGAGGAAGGCATCGGCCGGGGGTCCCGGGCTAAGGCTGGAGCTCCCGTCCGCGCCCCGAGACAAAGAATACAGGGCGAACTGCGGGGACCCCTCCCCCCCACCCCCCACCCCCCCCGCCCCTAGCCGACCCGCGGTGGGGGAGGGGGGATTAGGGTGCGAGCGGGTGAACTTGGAACTGCTCTTGAGCGCCCCCAGCGGGCCGTCGCCTTTTCTGGCGTTTTCCATCCTGTGCTGGCTCCAGGATCTTCCCGGGCAGCCAAATCTTGTGCGCTCGCCTGCTCTTCTCCCATGAACATTCAACAGGGCCCTGGCCCTACCCCGTGATTTAAGAGTTAGGTGCCGTTCTCTCTCTTGCTCACACTTCAGGCGCACCGGTCTTGTTCCAGTTCCTCAAAGTATAAGCAGGTCTTCCTGTCTCTGGGCCTTTGCACGTGCAGTCTCTTCCGCTAGTAACACCGTCTCTCCGCTTTTTGGAAGGTCAGCTCTGTCTCATTGTGTGGGACTCAGCTCTTAGCTTAAATATCTCCTCTCAGAAAGGCTTTTATCTAGCCCTCCTAGGCCCCTGCCTCACAAATACATTCATTCATGTCTTTCTGATTTCCTTTATACCTCTTGCCACATGTTGTATTTATTCTGTTATTCTCTGACCTTGACAGTTTAAAGTAAAATAGGGCAGGGGGCATATTGCCTGTCAAGCCTGTGACTCTCATATAGTAGGTTCTCAAATTTTTGTGATAGTGCTTTTATTAATTGACTCCTTGCTCCATAGAACATTTGAGCCAGAAAATGCTTCTGGGGATAGGGCAGCCTACCCAGCTCTGCAGGAAGCTGCAGTATGTCATGGCATAGGGTTGGCACCTGAGTCTTCACTCACTGAATCCTCCCTTAAAGACGTAAGTCAGCTACCTCTGCAGGGCAGTATTCCTGGGCCCTCACTCAGGATCTGGCACTCAGGGGCTCAATAAATATGGGATGCTGAGTGGAGGCAGGCCTGCCAACTGCAGCCTTGGCTCTTTTTCATCTCCCTTTGAGGCAAATTCAGCACATCCCTGCGTTCCTCCAACACCGATCTCTCACAACAGAGCTGAAGGTGTCATGGGGACATGGGCAAGTGAATTTATCCGAGGTGGCAAACTTAGTGAAATCCCTACTAGACCTCCCTGTTGTTCCCCAAAGTCCCTGGCTGGCTACCAGCTACCCCATTTTCCTTCCCTTCCTCGTACCTGTTTACAACCTCTCAAATCTCTTAATGACCTTGAGTGATTCAGATAAGACCTCTCCATTCAGCACAGTCCAGCCCATAGAAGGCAATTTAGAGAGCACCTCTTGCTATAGGAGCACACCTTCTGGGGTGTCGTCCCCCCCCATACCTGAGCAGCTTATTTAGTATTTCCTTGGATGGGGTTGGGAGGAGGGAGGGTGTATTCTGTACTTAAGAAAAATTAGCTTGTCTCCATTTTATTACAATTAAAAAAATAAGGATAGTTTCGTGTTAGGAGAATGTGCTTTGGAGTGAGGCAGACCTGAGTTCATTTATTTGGCCTTGGGAAAATTACCTATTATCCTTAAGGCTCTTTTTTTCCCTCTGTAAAATGGGGATTAAAATGCCTACTTTTATGGGTTGTGATGAAAATGGATAAATAAGATCATGCCTATAAAGAACATAATAAATGTTATGATTAGTAGAAGTCACTCAAGTCCCCAGGAGAGAACCCCAGGAGTCACCCAAGGCCACAGTGTGTTATGAAAGGCCTCTGTGCAGCCTCCTCATGTCTCTGGCTTTCCAAGAATGTCTGCAGATTTATAACCCTTCCCTCATGATTCCACTTCAATCTTTCTTTCTAGCTCTTTGCTCCAATTTTCCTTCTGTGATGTCCTTGCCATTCTGTTGTTCTCACTCACTCAGTTCACAACTGTGGTCACTCAAAAGGCAGGGATACTGTTGAACATCCTCTGGTTCACAGCCCTTTACTGATCAAGAATGGATCTGGGTAAATGAAAACCCCAGATGCTAATCTCCAAGGGTGCCTGCCAGTGGCTCTTAACCTTTTCTGAGTCAGGGATTCCCTTGAGGATCTGAGGAAAGGTAGAGAAATATATATTCCCACATGCACATGAAACTTGCATGAATGTTGGAGACTCTGGGGCTCAGTGAAGCCTGTCCAGTGACCACTAAGTGTTCTTGAGATCCAGGCAGCTCAGATGACAGTTCTTCAGTCCTTTCCTGGTCGGTGTCTCAGAGCTGCAGCAGCAGAAACATAAGTAAACCTAAACTGTTATCCATTTTTCTGCTTCCCCTTTGCTAGGAGGTGCCAAAACCAGGAAATAAAAGCTGCACTGAGGAGGAGGGAGAGACAAAAACTAAACAACCCAGTGTTTATTGACAGCCTATGGGGAAATGAGAAATCGCTGAGCTAATGGGGCATATTTTGTGGGCTCCACAAGGATTCATGATGTCGGTGAAAAAAATGTATGGCAATCAAGAAGAACTTGATGAGAGGGGAAATGGTCAGAACTGGGGGGAGAATGGTGTTGAAAATGTTACTAGGGTTCAGATGAAAAGAGTTTTGAGATGCTGGTTGTACCAGAAGGTGAATACTTAACAGTACTGGACACTTAAAAAAGTAAATTCTATGTTATGTGTGCTTTACCTCAATTTTAAAAAAATTACTGGGCAACATGCCCTCTATGAGAACTTTCAGGAGTTTACCCTACCAGGCCCTGAGCAGACCAGACCCCTTCCTACCAGTATGTGCAGAGGCCAATGGCAGACTGGTTTTAGGACCGGTCTTATCAGTGGTAAGCTGGTTTTTTGGGGGAGGGGGGTGTCACTGATGTTGTGGTGGAATTAGCATAAAGCTGTGGAAAACTGGTGGGCTTAATGGAGGAGCTGGAGTGGAGTAGGCAGGGGCCATGGAGGAGAGAGCATAAAGCTGGTAGGATGGTCTGCCTCCCTCTGCCCTTTCTGAGTCTCAGTGAGGCAGCGAATGTGAATCTGCAACGCTGACACATCCATGGGCTTTCTCCCGGTACCTGACTTTTGAGCCAGCAGGTGGTGCTGTTTAGCAAACTTGGGAGCAAGAAGAAACCTGAACTTCACTTGAGCAGTGGGGCCCCTCCATCCTGGTAACTCCCTCCCTTTGCATGGGCCAGAGCAGAGGAGGAGGGAGGGCTGGGATCTGTTCTTGTGTGTGTTTCCCACGTGTGCTGGTATCCCAAATGTCTTTGGAATGTGGCTCAGGTGAAGTCCTGGGTGGTGGCCACCAATAGCTTGTCTGGGAGGGGTAAAGAAATTCAGAGGCATTGTCACACACACCAACACCAGCCAGGCTGACTCACCCTCCACCCAGCTGTGGTGCGGGTGGCTGTGGGGGGCTGCAATGGCTTTGCCTGCTCCCGCCAACCCTAGGATTCTTCTTTCCTTAGAAAGCTCAAACTGCTCTTAGGAGGGTGGGACCCCACAGCAAAACACACCAAACACGTGGAAAACATCTCCTTAAATATTTCTAAATTGCAGGCTTTTATGGGGTGAGCTCAGGTTCCAGAAAGCATACCAGAGGACCAGTTGGCGAGCTGTGGTGCTTTCCACGTGGGTTAGGGCACTGAATTAGGTTGCAGGTCTCCTTCTAGCCTGTGAATCTGGATTTGATTGGTCCACTGGGCTTTGTCCCCAACAATGATAGGATTCTGGGGAATGAAAACATAACACTGGTTTGACAGCTTCAGCAAGTTTTAGGAAGCCCAGCACGCCAGAGCCCAGTGTGCCTTTGGAACTTTACAGCATGCGGTCTCAATCAGCACACTTTCCTGTCCCTGCCCTTGTTTTGCCTCTGCCTCACCTTTCCCGTGGTGCTCTAATTTATGTTGTCTAACTTCATTTATGTGGTTCTGTAAACAACATTACATTCTTTTTGAAACAGGGCAGGGTACAAATAAATAGAATGAAAAACATGACACTAAAAGGTTAGATATTTTGATGGTGGCTGAACCTTGTACTAGTGTCTGAATGACCACATCCCTTAGTGACCATAACATTCAGACGCTTCCGAGACTGGTGGTAGAAAGAGGATCCCCTATGGGGTAAGCGACAGCACCACAGAGCCTTCACTTTTGACCCCCAGCATTCCTGATGCCTCCTCGAGCTTTAGGATGCGGGGGGGGGGGGGGGGGGGGGGGTTGGGGAGCCTGTGTCCCTTTAACCATTTTGCCATTGCAGACTCATGACCTTTCCCTTAATTGTCCCCGCAGAACTTCTACAGCTCTAAACCCATAAGGCTGGAACATTTGAAATGACTTCTGAAAAGACTATGAAAAATGTAAGCAGAAAATAACATGAAACTAGGTCACTCAAGTGATAGCATGTGATTTATAAAATTTTATTTTCCTTTAGAGGAGCCCCTCTTCCCTAGTCTCTGGCCTGCCTCAAGATAGTGCTACCTAATCTTAGGATCCACTCATACACCTCCTCCAAGCCTAGAGCTAAGAGAGCAAGTCCTGGGCAGAAATAGGGAGTGTCCTTGTCTACCGACATTCCCAAGGCCCCCCTCCTGATCTATTTTCTATCCTAGGATCTGCTTCTTTTCCAGATGACTGAAACTTGCAATGACTCCCTTGTTCATATCAGAATTACACACCACGCAGTGACCTCACCTTTCATACAAAAGCTGATCAGGGCAGTGGCCATTTTCTCACACTAGTTACAAACCTAAGCAATTCTCTGCAGGAAACACACGGCTTCCTCAACAGGGTGGTGCTTCCAACACACCTTCCTAAAGCCACTTTCAAACAGATGTTTTCTAACATCCAGCACCAACCTTGGCTTTCAGTTGGAACTCACACACTTTCTCCCCAGTCTTAAAAGCCATATCAAATACTTAGAAGTATTTCCCTGCCTTCTCTGAGGTGTTTCAACCAAAGGCCTGGGGTCAGAGGCATCTAAGTGTTGAAAAGACATTGTTACTATCAAATTGGATTTCAAAGGATTTTGGAGATGTAAGAAACCACAGAGATCACTTGATGCTACTCTTGTGGGGTACTGAGGCTGGAAGTGATTAAATGACTTGCTGAAGGTCCCAGAGCTAAAGAGTCACATCTAAACAGAATAATCTAAACAGAAGTGTAATCATGACCGGAACTTTTTATTACAGAATTAGATGATACTCATAAATACACACACATGCACACACACAGGCAAGATGATAGAATTAGTAATTAAAGTCATAAAGGAAAGATTATTTGTGTTTTGTATACAATTTTAGATGTTTGTGATGGGTGTCTTAAGGTATGCATGGAAACAAATCTAGACTTCTAATAGATGGAATGAATAAATGAGTTTGAGAAGAAAATCTAATTCCATCCATTGAATACAGAGCTCTAAGGGTAACAGTAAAATTTAGACATGATCCTACCCTTTAGAAGTTCATAAAGGGTAGACATATACCTAAATAATTCTAATATAAAGCAGACTTTGACCAACACTGTCACAATTTAATAAGGAGTTCAGGATCACTATATGTGAATAGTGATATAAACAAGGAAAATTATCAGTACAAACAAATTACATGTGTATAAGTATGTAGTGGGTGTGTAGATACATGTGTGTAGATATGTAGCAGCTGCCCATTCATACACATATTATTTTTTCACTGCATTATTATAAGCACTCAGTAAACAAGGATGGTGGCATTTGGAATGAATTCTTGTACAACTTCCAGCTCAGTTTTATGTACACAAAGATATTTTAATGGTCTGTCTCTTATGTCTTAGTTTGATTCTATGGTCTGATGAAGTAAATATATTTCTAGTCCAGACCTCTCCTCTGAGCTCCAGACCCATATATCCAAGTCTCTTTGCCATCCTCTTGGGTGTCTCAAAGGTACCCAAAGCTCAACATGTTCAAAATGGAACCTGATCCTTCTTCCACTGTTCCCTATGTCAGTTAATGGCATCATTGTCTGCACAGCTGTGCAAGCCAGAAACCCGGAGCTAGAACACAATCTCCCTGCGGTCAGGCACCTGGCCCATCTTGTTTGCTGCTGCAGCACATGGCACAGCATGGATATTTAATAAGTCCTGTGGAATCACAGCCTGCAGTCTCTAGGCCGCGTTCATTTCCCTCCTTCTCCACCATTACTACTCAGCCCAAACTGCCATAACCTCTCACTGGCACTACTGCAATAGCCTTCTAACTCCCCTCCCTTCACCCACGCTCAGCCCTATTCTGTGTCCTCTTCAGCCAGTGATCTTTTCAAAACATAAATCTGATCCTAAGACAAGCATTCTTGCCTTGGCCCCTGAGGTTGTGTATGGTCTGTATCTTACCGCTTTCCCAGCCTTATCTGATACCATGATTGTCCTTGCTCTTGGGATCTAGTCATTAGCCTTTTCTCAGTGCCTCCCATCACTGCTCTCTCTTGCCACAGGCCCTTTGCACGTATTGCTTTCTCTGTTTGGACCATTCTTCTCCTCTCCACCCACTTAACTTCTACCATTCCCCAATGTCACTCCCAGAGAGGCTCAGATGCATTTGATGTCCTGATGTCAACGGCATTTGATGAAAATATCATAGTCAAATTAAGGGGAAAAATGCTGACAAGAGATACCTTCACAGCACTTGTCATGGTTTTATTTTTACATTTGTTTATATAATAATTTTCTGCATAAAACTTTTCATGACTCGTAAGAGGTTTTTGTCTGTCTCCCTGTCGGAGGTCAAGGATCTAGTCAAGGACGATTTAAGGACAAGTCACCACTTCTCTCCATTTATTTTTTTAATCTTCACCTGAGGATATGTTTTTATTGATTTGAGAGAGAGGAAAGGAGAGAGAGAAAATAAAAACATCGATGTGAGAGAGAAACATTCACCAGCTGCCTCCCATAGGTACCCCTACCTGGGATCAAACCTGCAACCTGGGAATGTGCCCTGACTGAGAAGCAAACCCGCAACATTTCGGTGTACAGGATGACACCCCAACTAGCTGAGCCATCCAGCCAGGCTTCATGTATTTTTGGAAATTGCCATCAAATATATTTAACTGTATTCTTTTTTTTTCTATTAGACATAAATCCTCAAAAAATAGATCCCACTCTGTTTTTGGATTAAAGTTTACAAAGATCCTTCCCTAGTACAACATAAATGTTTAATAATGTTTGATAGCCCGGCCGGGCGTGGCTCAGCGGTTGAGCGTCGACCTAGGACCCAGATGACCTGGGATCCAGGCGATCAGGGTTCCATTCCCGGTCAGGGCACATGCTGGGGTTGCGGGCTCGATCCCCAGTCGGGGGTGTGCAGGAGGCAGCCGATCAGTGACTCTCTCATCATTGATGTTTCTATCTCTCTCTCTCCCTCTCCTTTCCTCTCTCTGAAATCAATAAAGACATATAAAAAAAATAATAATGTTTGATAGAAATACCCCATGATGATAGATTGGGAGGTCCTCCTTAGCTCACAAATGCTTTATGAGATGGTTTAAGCCTGAGGCAGGGTAAGGACCTTTCCCTGATTTTAGGATTCACTAAAATCAAGCAAAGAGGAGACTTTCCAGGTTATCTTCTCAGATACATATATATATATCTGAGATATATATGTATCTATCTATATATATATGTGTGTGTGTGTGTGTGTGTGTGTGTATATATATATGTGTATATATATATATATATATATATATATATATATATATATATATATAAAACTTCTCTTTTCTTGAAAGGTACAGAAATAAGTAAGTTGACCCAGTCTTACATAATCAGATGGTTAGAACCACTTAGGCAGACTAGATGTTTCAAACAGACCCTGTATATATAAGAATTTATTATGCAATAAAGAAGGATCATAAAGCCAATAAGGAAAGGGTGAGGTTATTCGGTAAGTTATGTTTTTATACTTAATTAGGACTTTGTGGAAAAAAGTAAAATTTATCTTTATACCACATCATATACCAATATAAATTCCAGAGATATTAACACATAAAATACTAAAAATTCCAGCCAAAAAAGTCTATGTGAAAGACAAGTGAATATTTATCTGATGTTTACCTTCTAAGCTTAAGATCAATGGAAAACGTTACCCCTCCCCCCATAAAGAGTATTTCTGTCTATACAAAAATTAAAAAATAATGACCAAATTAAAAGGTAAGGAACAAAAATGGAGGAAAAAATAGACTATCAGAAACTATACAAAAGGACAATATCTACATAAGGATACACATTTATAAATTAGTAGAAAAGTACTGAGACCCCAACAGAGAAGTTAGGCAAAGGATACAAATGGACAGTTCACATGTAAAATAAAATAATTGATTGACACACATGAAAAAATACTCAATTTTGCTAGAAGTCAAATAAATGCAAACTACATTACTTTACAGTTGCATGAATGCAGCAATTACCATTTTAATCTACCAAATTAACGTACATAAAAATGTGTAATACTCAATATTGGTGAAGGTTGGGTGAAGGAGCTTTTCCAGTACGTTATCAGGGCAGTGATATTTGTCATTATGGATAATGAACACTAAGAATGTTCAAGTTTTTGACCCATTTTCCAAAATATATCCTAAGGAAAGAAATCTAAATATCGACAGTGTTTTATGCACAAAGATTTTCATATAAGTGTTATAGTATTATGTTCAATAATAGATGGTTAAAAAAAAAACTAGTTTATATTCACATAATGAAATTAAGCAACCATTGGAAATTAAGTATATGAAATAGTCTAATAAAATGAGAAAATATGGGGAAAATAGAACATAAAAATATATGTATTTTGTACAAGTATAATGTCAACTACATTTAATGTGTACATAGAAAAAAATACTGGAGGAATAAACCACTGAAACAGTAACAGTTATTATTTTTCCAAGGTGGAATACAAGTGATTTTTAAAAACTTTTTTTCTACTTTTATTTTTCAGGTTTCCTATGAACCAATTCTCACTCCTTTCCTAGATAAAAACTGAGGCAATGCCATAAAAACAAATGAAGTCTTGTTACACTCTACAATCTGGATGAATCTTAAAAACATTGGGCTATGTAAAAGGAACCAGACAGAAAAGGCCACATATAGCATGATTCCATTCATATGAAATGTCCTGAATAGACAAATCTGTAGAGACAGAGAGCAGATTAGTGGTAGCTGAGGGAAGGGGGAAGAGGAATTGGGACTGATTGTTAATAGGTATGGGGCTTCTTTTTCTTGTGATGGAAATGTTCTGGAATGATATAGTGGTGATGGTTGCACAACATAGTGAAGATACTAAATACCACTGAATTGCATATTTTAAAATGGTGAATTTTATGTTATGTAAATTATAGCTCAATAAAATAAATAAAAAGGGACTTGAAATTAGAGAGAGAGAGAAAGAGAGAAACTGAGGTGAATGAGTGCTCTAGGTTAAGAATTTAATAGAGCCCATTTTCAAATTCTAATTTCTTTGTGTTCTCAAGGGAGCCCTGGTTCTAGGCCTGAAGGACCTCCCTGAGTGGTGTGTATGCCAGAGAAGATGAGAGGAAGAGGGAGAACAAGAGAGGACAAAACATTGCTCTGTGTTTTGTGACTGATTGGCTCCCTTAGGATCAGAGATGTTTTACAAATTATAAATAGCTATTGAAAAATAAAAATGTAAAATGATACTATTTATAATAACATTCAAAACATCAAATACCTAGAAATAAATCTAACAAAAGATATACAAGACGTCTATATAGAAAACAACAAACATTGAAAGAAATTAAATTTTAAAAGAACATACCTTGTTCATTGTTTGTAAGATTCAATATTGTAAAGATATCAAATTTTCCCAAATTGTCCTATAAATTCAATGCAATCTCAGTCAAAATTTGAGCAGGTTTTTTTCTTAGACGTTGACAACTGATTCTAAAATGTATATGAAAATGCGAAGGGCCAAGAATAGTCAAGAAATCTAGATGGAGGAAGAAAAAAACTGAAGGCTTTACATTACTAGATATCAAGATGTATTATAAAGCTATGATAACTAAGACATTATGCATTGGTTCAGGAGTAGACTAATAACTAGACCAATGGAAGAGAATAGGGTTCATAAATGAATCCACACATATGGTGACACTGAAGAGTTGGTGGAGGAAAGCTGGGTTTTTAATCAATGGCACAGTGTCTATTAGATATATTTATTAAAAAAATAAAAAGAAAAAGAATCCTGGCCCTTATCTGATACTACATGATAGGAAAATTTTGTGCTTCAATGGAAAACTGCATTTTCTGTAGCACACCATCTGGGTTATCTGATTTTGGTTTTATGGCAGCTATTTTATAACTCTGTAACTTGTGGATAATTGGTAGCAATGCAAAATTCATGAAAATAAATGCTGTCTGGTTGAGGGATACCCTCCCCCCAACCATGGAAAAACCAGTTTTGCCTCAATTTGCATATTCATTTCAACATTTCTGATCTATAAATGTGTCTGTTCTTTGGGTCCATCTTTGAACAGGTGTTAACATCTTGCCAGTTTTCCTTCTTAATAAGTTAAACAATTCTCATATGTGTTCATTTTTATATTTGTATGAGAATCATGATTTTATCTTTCTATTGGAAATTTATCTTTTAACAAGGCACAACAGTAATTCCAGGTGGGTGGTTAACCTAAATGTGAAGGATAAAACAAATAATTCATCTAGAAGATTATAAGAAACATATTCATGACTTTGGAGAAGCAAAGATTCCTTAAACAGGACATGAAAGCACTAAGCATAAAAGGAAATGTTGAAAACTCAGATTTCATTAAAAGTAAGAACTGCTTTTCACCCCGAAACTCCACTAAGAGAATGAAAAGGCAAGCCACAGAGTGGGAGAAGATATTTGCATTACATTTTTGGGACAACAGTATTATATATGTATACATATTATATATATAACAAATATATAACAAAAAGGTATCGTATATATTATATATAACAAATCAATGAGAAGACAGACAACTGAAAAGAAAAATGGAGGAAAGAAACAAATAGGCACATCACAAAAGACCAAATTCAAATGGCCAATAAATAAGCAAGCGCCCCATTAGTCATCAGGAAAATACAAATTAAAATCCCTGCACACCCATCAGAAGGGCAAAATGGAAAAGACTTACAATTCAAAGGTTGACAAAAATGTGGAGAAACTGGATCTGTCAAACATTGCTGGTGGGAGTATAAATCGGTACTATTTAGTTTCCAAAAACTATTTTGGAAAATTGTTTGGCAATATCTCTTAGTGCTAACCATATAGCCGCCCTATAATCCAGTAATTCCATTCTTAGGTGTGTGTGTATGTTTATGCATATGTACCAAAGATATAAAAAGTGTATAGCAAATTTCTTTCTAGCAGCCCTGTATTTGTTTCCTGTGGCTATCACAACAAATTACCACAAAATTGGCTGCTTAAAACAGCAGTGATTTATTTTCTCCCTGTCAGTTCTGGAAGCCAGAAGTCTAAAATCAAGTTGTCATCAGGGCTGCACCCCCTCCAGAAGCTCTTGGGGAGATTCTGTAACTTGTCTCTTCTAGCTTTCCTTGGTTTGTGGCTACATCACCCCAATCTCTGCCTCCACCTTCTCATGGCCTTTTCCCTTTCTGTCTCTGTAATCTCCCTCTGCCTCATTCTTTTCGAGACACTTGTCTTTGGATCTAGAGCCCACTTGGATAATCCAGGATGATCTCCTCATTTTAAGATTTCAAGATCCTTAACTTAATTATATTTGCAGATCCCCCCCCCCCAAACAAAGTAATATTCACAGATTCCAGGGACTGGAATGAGCACTAATCTTTTAGGGGGCCATCATTCAGCCCACTACAAGCCCCAAACTAGAAACAACCTAAATGTCTATCAACTGTAGAATGAAAAATAAACTGCGGTATATTCATATCATGGAGCACCATAAAACAGTAAAGAGGAACAAATTATTGCTACACGAACACCATTGGTGATGCTCATAAAGATAATACTGAGTGAAAGGAGCCAAACCTAAAATAAATACCTAATGTATAACTCATTTATATAATGCTCAAAACTAGCAAGACTGATCTATAGGATTAGAAGTTAGGATAATGGCTGCCTTTGGAAAAGAGAAGGCCTTGTGACTCCAGGGACTCAAGGGAAATTTGTGCAGGTGCTGATCCTGTTCTATTCCTTGATCTGGGTGGTGGAAATTCACCAACCTGAACTTTTCTGCATATGTTTACATTCTTCTTTTTATCTTCTTTTCTTTATCACTTTTCTGCATATGTTTACATTCTTCTTTTTATCTTCTTTTCTTTATCACAGCTATGCTATATGGTTTGTTTAAAAAAATCCATTCCTATGTAGAATCTAAAGAACAATATAAACAAACAAAACACAAACAGACTCATAGATACAGAGAACAAACTGATGGTTGCCAGAGGAGAGGAAGGTTGGGAGACTGGGTGAAAAAGGTGAAGGGGTTGAGAAGTACAGATTGGTGGTTACAAAATAGTCATGGAGATATAAAGTACAGCATAGGAAATAGAGTCAATAATAGTGTAATAACTATGTATGGTGCCAGGTGGGTACTGGAAATATCAGGGGGAACACTTTGTAAAGTATACGAATGTCTAACCACTATGCTGTACATCTGAAACTAATACAAAATAATATTGAATGCAAACTGTAATTGAAAAGTTAAAAAATTTAAAGCCATTCCTATGTTATACATTTTTCTTCCTTTTTTTGCATATATTAGATTTCAATACATATATTTATTAATAATTATGAATGATTACAACAGTGCTTTCTTTCTCATGGGTTTAGGTGGTACCATCTCTCAGGAATGTTTGTTTTTGGGACATGTGTATATATTTTCAGTCTGACATGTTTTGAAGAGATGTTGAATTGGAGGATCCAATCATGACATGGAACAGACTATGTTGTAATTTGTTCCCAAACTGTTCTATAAGACTTTAGTGTCACGGACCTTCCTTACTGAAACTCGGAGTGTGGGTGGTTGGGGTAGTGGTGGGAAATGTTACTCGAGGGTGACTGATTCAGACTTGGGAAAGGTGTTATGCATCCTAGGATGGGGAAGGGGTAGGATTTCCCAAAGATGGGCAGAGTCCTAAGAGAGATTATAAGGGTAGGTACAAAGACGGCACTTAAGGCGAGAACCTGGTATTGCCTCCTAGAGGGAGACCCCTAGGTAAAGAGCTTTATTCCGGTGCTCCCCCTTGGACTTTGTGAAATGTCATACTGGGCTTGGCTTTAAGTTCCGGGCCTACATTGTAATTCCTTAGGGTCAAAAGTCAACATACCAAACCAAACAGAAACAGACTCATAGATACAGAGAACAAACTGGTTGCCAGAGGGGAGAGGAGGCAGAGGGTACTAAGAGGTATAAGCTTCCAGTTATAAAATAAGTAGGACATGGGGATGTAGTGCAGTGTGGTGATACAGTAGGTGGTTAGCAGACTTACTGTGGTGATCACATCATAGCTATATAAATGCCGAATCACTATGTTGTAACTAATATAAGGTTGTATGCCAACTATACTTAAAAAAAAAAGTCAATGTACCCTCAGTCCTGTGCCATGTACTGTGGCATCAAAAGGGAAGGGGAGTAAAGGGATGGTGGGTCCACTCACACCCACCTCTTAGCCAGCTCTACTGCAGAGGGGCGGGGGTTGTCTGTGTCTAGAAGTCCCAGCAGTGGAGAAAGTGGAAGTTCATGGCATGTATGGGAGAGGCCAAGAACAAGAGCCTAAGGGGTAGCTTCTAATGGGACAATTCAAGGTGAAATAGATACTCACAACTTCTGCTTTCCTCTGTATGCCATGAAAATTATTCTGGAAAGGTGGAACACGGCTTGCATACAATGAACACATATTGCTTTCACATCCAGACAAAATAAACCTTGTTTTTAAAAAATGGTTATGCAGGGTACCATGAAAGGTGGCAGTAGCAGGAATGAATGGATTAATGCTGATGGCTTAAAAGCCATTTATACCTCTCTTATTTAACTTGAACTGCTTTTTATTTGCAAGGAATTGGGAGAGCTAGAAATGGTACCACACTTTCTGCCTTTGAGGTTTACAAGTCAATAAAACAATCACTGAATCAGAGTACAAGAAATAAGCTAGGGAACAAGAAACTGTTCTGAAGGGAGAGGCAGAGGGAAGGCTCTGTGCAGAAAGTGGGAGGGGTACCCATGCCCTACAGCCATTTAGTTGTGGGATTCAAGGACCTTTTGAAAGGGACCTGACAAGCTGGAAAGATAATACCTTTGTGTTATCTATGACGCAAGCTTTGTTAAACAAAGAACACCGTCAACAAGTTTGTATGGACAATGGCAAGCCATTTGCTTGTTGGGACATCCTCTGTCCATGAGGCAGGAAGCCCTTGTTCCTAGAGCCAACACCTGAAAGGTAGTCTCCTTGGTCAGCCAAGTGGTCCTGGAGAAGCCAGAGGGCTGTTTACCAAGGTCCGCAGTGAGTGAGTCATGTGTGTGGACTTCTGTCACCACACCTCTGAGTCTGAGGCAAAGGAGAAAGGCAAGCAGCCGTCCCAGCCCCTTTCTGCTCCTCCCTTGGGATGCACATTAGGCCCACCAGGGTCCCCAGAGGTGGTTTTTGAGTTAGTAGCATTCCTGTAGTTGGAGGATACTGAGGAGCTGTGGACAGAAGAGACTGGCAGTAGCAGGGTAGTGAAAGTCCTTCCCTAGGGATGCCTAGCCTCACTGCCCCTAGCATGGCTCCACACAATGTCCTAGAAGGAAGTTCTTCCCTGCTGCGCCTAAAAGACAATCTGCTCTTGATCTAACTGCACAGGTGGGTGCTGCCCGTAGAGAGGCCCAGGGTCAGGCCAGTCCACTGGAGTCCGGTGCTCTCTCTGCTCTGCTGCTTCGGGAGAGGACAGGTGGCTAACTTGTCCAGTCTAACCTGTCCGGCACCTAGTCCACGTGTTCTGGGCCAACTGAAACTCTTCCTCTTTCAGGCAGAGCTAGAGGCGGGGCAGGGTGAGAGGAAAGAGCAGTCATCTGGCCGCACCCTGGCTGTGGGAGGTGTTTGCAAACACTCCCGGAATTCCGCGAATCTCCTGGGTCCAGCGCCCCAGGACCGCAGACTGTGAGTCTATAAAGTGGGCAGAAGACAGACTCTTACTCCAAGGCAGTCAGTGAGTCAGTTTTGAGGGACAGTGTACTCTGACTGAAGGAGGGGAGAAAAGGACCATTCAGGCATCTAGGGAGCACTAAGCCAACTCCCAAACATGCCATGTTCTGGAGCTCCTGGTGTCTCTCTTCTCTGACAAATGTCCAATTCATGCCTCTAGTGAGCCCCACTCCTCTGAGTTAACCCTGCTAGTGTCCAGTGTCTAGAGAGAAGGTTCTTGATCTCGATTTCTTGGGGGTGGCCAGGCAGCCCTGCCCTCCCTGAACTTACCACCTTTCCTTTTACCACAGAGCCTATTTGTGTCTACAGAAACCCAAACACATGAGGTCACAGGTGCTCATAATTTTTCCTTCCCTCACCACCATGCCCTCCCCCCTTGTCCTCTAATCCTTCCCATGAATGGAAGGAATGCTTCATGCCATACTCAGCCTCTGAGGCTGTCCAGCTAGGTTTCATTCCTGGCTCTGTACTGTGGGCGCTGTACTAATAATGTGAATGTGAGGGAAGAGGGGAGACCAGAGCTGAAAAACTTTCCTCCCAGGGTCAGTTTTGACACCAAATCTCTGACATTGTAGTGGAGCAATCGACAGGTAGGACAACCAAGAGGGAAGAATATGCCTTATTTAGTAGGACAACCAAGAGGGAAGAATATGCCTTATTTAATGCAGTACCAACACAGAATAGACACCAAGGTTTGGTAAGGCTGGGACAGAATGGGGCTGCAAGCAGGTGTCCCACGTGAAAATGAAGGAAGGTATTTGGCTGTGACCTGCCATGTTATTGGCTGCTGAGCTACTTTGCTCATATCTGTCGTACAGCCTGAAGCACAGCCTGATCAAGCCATTGTTCAAAACCCTCTGAAGGCTGGCTCACCTGGTTTAACACTGTGATATAAACTCCCTAGCCTGGAGTTCGTGATCTGCATTATCTGGGCCCACCTTCCTTGACCATTTTATGTCCACCACTTGTCCCCCGTAACCTCCTAAAATACCCCATATTCTAGCCCCTGTAGGGTACTCATAACCCCTAAACATGCCATGAACTCTCTGGACCCCAAGCCTTTGCTTAGGCTGGTCCATTCTCTCCTTCTGAAATGCTCTTCCCCCATCACCTTCTCTACCCATCAAATATGATAAACCTTTTAAGACCCAGCTCAATACTACTTCCTTCATAAAAATCTGCTTGCTTAGAGAAATCACTTTCTCCTCAAAGCACCCAAAGCATTATATCAATACAGGACTTCTTTTATAGCATTTGTCATAGTGTGGCTTGGAACTGGGTCTCACTGGGAGGTAGCATCTAGCACAAAGTAAGATCTCAATAAATCTTTATGGTAATGAATGGAGCCATGAAGTTGAATGAGGTTAATAAATGGCCAGGAAGGGGAAATAGCATGAGAACAACAGAGTTCTTTTAGACTTTCCTGACTCTTATGTGTCTGGTGCCTCCTTTCCTTTTCCCTTCTGAGCACATTAAATATTTACAACGTGCTAAATAGGCTTTTCCCACACTGTAGCCACCCTCAGTTGCAAACCTAAGTATAATGTCTGTGTTGTAATTCCCTACATGGTAAAGAAGAACACTGTGTACTCATGGTTGGCTGGAATAACCTGCAACTCTCCAATTTCATAGCACTGTGTACCCGGGTTTCTGCTAGGGGCTGTGGAGACAGGTCACCACCTGGTCCCTACCCTGAAGAGGGCTATCAGAAACCAAATCTTGGAGATATCTAAGTGAAGCCCTGCAGTGGGTAAGACTCAAGTAGTCAGAGAGGTTGGCAGGGCAGCTACAGGGCAGCCAAGTGTTAAAGGCCTGGAGGTGGGAAGGTTCTCTGGGCTTCAATTTGTTCGGGAGATAGAGAAGAATGAGTCAGGGTGGGACCAGAGTAGGAAGGCCTTTAAATTTCTAAGGATGAGGTTAATGCGGATGAGGCGACATTGTAGGATTTCAGCAGGTTAGTGCAGCAATGTGCAGTGTGGACGGGAGGGAGGAGAGCCTCAAGACCAGGGGCTCTAGTAGCAATCCAAGATTGGGGTTCTGAGGATTGGAAGAAGCAAGGGACGCAGCAAAAACACTGATGGGAGCCAGGACACCTGGGTTCTGGTCCTGGCTCTGTTGTGGGGGTCACTTCTCTGCTCTGGGCCTTTCCATAACTGTAAAACCTAAAAACCTTCAAAGTGACCTTTGCAAGCTGATGATCCACAGTTAAGCCTTTGCAGTAGGATTTTGAGAATGAAGGGAATAGACCAATCTAATGGACATTTGGAACAAGGAAATGACTAACTGGAGTCTAGAGGTAAAGAGCAAGGAGAAACCGAAGAGGGTCCAGCCAGGGAGAAATGGGGAACTGAGGGGGGGGGGTGGGAAACGGAGCCTCTGCTCCTGACGACTGGTTTGGCAACCCCGTTTTCAGTTCCCCCTTTCTTCCCCTTCCCTAATTTCGCCTCTTAGCCTCACCTTATTTGGTGAGGGCAGGGCAAACAGGACACCCCCACACCACCTCGTGCGCCGCCCCCCACTCTACCTTCCCCTTTTCGGGCTCTGACGGGGCCCTCCTTCCCCACCCACCTGCCGCCCTCCACAGTAACGGCCGGCGGCCACGGCGGAGAGCGCGGCGAATTCGGGGTCGCGTCATTGCCACTCTCATCGCTACCGCAGGTTGAGAACTCACCACGTGCCAGGCTACTTATTTTTCACGGCAATTCTAGATAGTTATCTCGTTTTACCGATGGAGAAACTGAGACCAGAACGTGTTAAGTAACCCGTGCCAGGTTCCACACACGCCCGCGCGCACCGCCGGCGTGGAAACGAGGTCTGACTCCCGCGTCGGCGCTTCCGCCAGTTCCGGTTGGGCGGGGCGACCTTCGTCGGCGGAGGATTCCATCCCGCACCTACCTACCGGCGCTCGGCCCGAATTCTCCAGACCCCGCCCCTGCCCCCGTCGCGCCAGCCGGGCCGCGGCGCTGAGGGGCCCCGAGCGGTCCCGCGCGAGCCTGAGGGGCGGGCGGCGCGGGCGGGGCGGGGCCGTCCCGGAGAGGCGGGCCCTGGGGGCGTGGCCGGAAGCCTTAAAGAGGCCGGGGAGGCGGGGCGGGCCAGAGAGGCCGCGGGTCGCGGCGATCTTCTCAGTGCTTGCGAGAGGCTCTCGGCGCCGTCACCATGTCTCTGGCGGCTTCGGCCGGCAGGGGCCCGGGGGCCGTGTGGTCCCCAACCCATGTGCAGGTGACGGTGCTGCAGGCGCGGGGCCTGCGGGCTAAGGGCCCCGGGGGCACCAGCGACGCGTACGCCGTGATCCAGGTGGGCAAGGAGAAGTACGCCACCTCGGTGTCGGAGCGCAGCCAGGGCGCGCCGGTGTGGCGGGAGGAGGCCACCTTCGAGCTGCCGCCGCTGCTGTCCGCCGGGGCCGCGCCCGAGGCCGCCGCCACCCTGCAGCTCACCGTGCTGCACCGCGCGCTGCTCGGCCTCGACAAGTTCCTGGGCCGCGTCGAGGTGGACCTGCGGGAGCTGCATCGGGACCAGGGCCGCAGGAAGACCCAGTGAGTGCGGGCCGGGGGCGAGGGCCCGGGCCAGCGGCTCGGGCAGTGCGGGGCGGCCTGGGCGGTGAGATCCTTTTAGAGAGATCGCGCAGTCCGGGCGCTGCTGTATCTCAAGGGGGCGGACAGAGAGAGACCTTTCAAGAGGGACCCCTGGGCCAGTGATAGTACCCTCACCGACCTTCAGCTGCTTCGGCCGTCCCGCCCCAGCTCGCCGAGTGTGTGGGCTCTGAAAGAGGGAGGGTACGTGGGGCGATTTTGAACCTGCAGGACGTCGCTCAGCGTCTGAAACTTAGTAAGCGCTTGATGAATTTTTGATGAATTGAAATTACATGTGGCCCGAGGAATTCCCGTTGTCAGTGTGGGTAGTACGTATATTTGATATACGCACTAATTATGTGGAAAGCCTCCTGGGTGTTTTACTGTTCTGGGCACTGAGCTGAGAATGGCCGGGCCACGGATCCGAGGGGATTAACTGGAGGAATGAGACCCGCTGACACGCCCTGGCTCTAGAGGCTCACCCAGGGACGCAGCCGGGCGTTACAGGGAGGGGTGGGCGGAGGTGGGGGCCTGCAGTGGGGAGTGCGGGTCGCCTGGCGACGGCCATCTCCCACCCCCACCTCCCCACGCCTAAGGGGTTCCTCAAGAGAATTTGCCCCTCCCTTTCCCCCTCTCCTCCCCAAAGAATGCTGGAACGGTTTGTTCTTAACCTTCAGAAGGAAAAATATTAACCCTGTTTGCCTGAGCCCCAAATTAGTAAGGATTTCCCAGTGATGGCTGGAGCCAGGGTCTGCCCTTGGCCCAGCTCAGCTGGGAGGGAGGCATTGTTTTTCTTTGGAGTTTGTCAAGCTCTCTCTGGCCCTACTCCCAGCAGATGGCTGCTCACCTCTAGCTCCCAGTCAGGAGTTATGTTGTTAGTGTTATCTCACTCCTGCCGGGAAAGATGGGCAAAACTCAATTCACTCCAAGATGTTACCCAGTTATTTGTTCTCCTTCGCAGGTGTTTGGAATGGAACATTTGATTGTGCTCATCTAGTTATACGGGAAGCGATAGCCTCGTTTTGCTTAATTGGCTACTTCCTGGACCTTAACTTAAATATGCAAGCCAGTCATGTTACCACCTAGCCCCTGCAGTTTATGAAGCACACTGATTCACATTTTGTGTTTTAGATATAAACGGTATTTTAACTTTCCCTTGTGAAGGAGACAGGAAAAGCCAGAGGGTTTGAAATTTCCAGACTCCTTTTTCTGTAGGGTGGGTCCAATTTCACCATGCGTGCTTTCAAATACAATACCTGATTCGCTTATCTGGCCAAAGATGAATAGGCATTTCTGAACTCAAATCAGATAAAAACAGAGAGCCTTAAGGTGAGGATGGAAGGGAAATCTTCATGGCATCAGTTTACAAGCCATAAGGTGAGCAGTGCCTTTTGCTAAGGAGGGGCTGAAACTATGCTCATTTTTCATTTGATGAAATGACATTTGGGGCCTTGGGTTGGCTTCCTTTCCAGCTTCAACTGGGCACCGTTGGCAGTCCTTTGTTTGGTCCCAACCCAAGATGTGTGGATATTATCATCTGCCTCTGCCATCTGTTTCTTATGGGAACACCTTATTACCCTGAAAGAGAGAGTGCATCTCCCTGCCAGAGATGGGGACTCCAGATTCCTGGGTCTGTTTGCCCACTCTGGTCCTGACTCATTGTTGGGCTTCAGGCTGCTTGGTCTCTCTACACCCAAGTTTCCCTATTTATGGATGGAGCTTGTTGCCTGACTTAATTAATGTTTGTAAGATGTTTATGGGTTCCTGGATTAATGGAGCCTGTGTATAGATTCAAAAAGTTCTGTTACTGCTTTGTGAGGAGTGGAAACCTCCTTAAGCTCCCGATTTCAGGAAGTGTTTAGGTTTTGTATCTTCATTTTTCTCATCCCCTCCAATGTAATCCTAAACCCAGATTGGTTACTCCTCTCTATTATATGAGCCGATTACCACTTAGAGTATCAGATTGTAGGAAAGTGGTGCTTAGTTGATGGTTTTTTATTTTTATTTTTTATAACTGCAAAGGACGGCTTCTTTTTTTTGCTCCTCTAGCAGTAGGTGAAAGGACAGGCTTTCCATCTGTCACTTTCTGGGACTTTCTAAGGTGCTGGGGGAACCCAGTTAAACAAACTCTGTCTGATGCCAGGGGACATCACTTGGGCCCTCAAGATTGTTGAGATTTGGAGAATGAGAGATACACTGAGAGGCAGAATCGTAACAGAAACTCGTTGGGCTAGGAAGTCATTTGAACTAGTCATTAATGATTTGACTCCACCTTAGACATTAAAAACCAGAAACAAAACAGAAGCTCAAATCTTGGCCTGTTGGTTTTTGTGTGTGTGTGTTCATCTCCAGCAGAGAAGATTGCTGCTGTAGAGTATGACTTTTGTCATGGGTCTAGAAGCTGAAACTCAAGGCATAAGAACTAACTGTGCTAATATTTCCATTTGTTCTTTTGATAAGTCCCCATCTGTCATATCTTTGGAGTCAAGAGAATATGCTTTTTATAATGACTCAGACTTTTTGGACCTTGACTTTAGTATGAGGACGCACATCTTTAAAACACCCAACAGAGGCTGACATGTAGGATAGGATACATTTACTAGCCCCTTTACTTAAGAAGAAATAGAATTGAATTGGTTTTGCACTTATACCAACCTGTTAAAGACCTGGGGTCTCAGTTGGGCCTCAGTTAAATGGGAGTCAGTTAAGTCTCATCGTTATAAAACAGACATGAATCTGAGAGGCAGAATCAGGTGGCTAACATGTAGTGTTCTCTGTTCAGCTCTCTAGTCTTGGGATTCTAGATTGATTAAAAAAACACTTTAGGATGATAAGAGCAACAAAATTTGGGGAAATTATCTGTTGAAGATAGATTAAAATAAATATTCATTCAAGCTGGTGACTAGAAGGCCATTGTGTAATTAAATATCATGAAACTTAATACTGGAATAGTCTTTCAGATATGAAGAGAGAGTGTGAGTGATGGAGAGTCATTTTCCTATATCTCTTTAAGATTTAAGAGGGAATTTGGTTGTGCGTGAAAGGATTTGGGTGTTAGTAAAGGTTAACTGTTTTGAAGAGCTGTAAGTGTAGAAGGATGCTGTAATAAGTTGCCAAAGGAAATTTGAGTTATTAAAAAGAAATAAGGGCTAGAGAGTTGTTTTTCTGAAAGACAGGGATATAGGAAAATGACTTAGAAGACCATAGAGATGTGTGATTCACAAATTACAAATAGTGTTTGTGCTTATACCTTTAGGTTTCCTAAGCACATGCATAAGTTTTTCAGAACAGATTGGAAAATTTGAGCAGTGTTGTTTTTTCTTCTTGGGATTCCCCTTAAAGATAATATTGGGCTTTACTGGAAACCCTCTTCCCTCTCACCTAATCACAGTCCCCTCCCACTCCAGTGTGCAGACTGATAATAGCTCAAAGCCCAAGACAGGTCCTTGTTACCTCTGGGATAAACCCTAACCAGCTATGGCAATGGAGTGAAATGACTAAGAAGGGGGAAGCTACCTCAAAGTTATTGTTCTGCTGCTATTAAAGATGTTCCTTTGTGTTTTTCATGGTATTATTTGATTACAATTTTTTTGTAAGGCGTTCAGTTAGCATGGGGAAAGTCCTAACTGCTTTTTCCCCCCCCTCGTCTTTAAAGTTTATCCATACTTTTCATAACTATTTTTAATACCTACTGTGTGCCAGGTGCTGGGGATACAATGTAAACAGCAGTGACCAAAACAGACATAATCCCTGCTTTCAGGAAGCTCAGAGCCTTGTGGAGGGATATAGACATTAAACAAATGAACACATAAATAAATAATCATGTATTGTGATAAGTACTGGGGAGGAAGAGAACAAGGCATCATAAGAGAAAAGAGCAGCAAAGACGTGACTTAAAGAAGATTGCAGATGGCCTCACTGAGGCAGAGACTTGAAGAATAAGGAGAAATTTTTCTAGTGAAAAGTAGAGGAAGGAGGCCTGATTGCGGTGGGCAGCCTGTGCAAAGGCCCTGAGGCAAAGGCCCTGGGAGCCTAGAGATATTGTGTAGATTGAGGCTGAAGAGGAAGGCAGGGCTTTATTTAAGAACAGTGAGGCCCTAGCCAGTTTGGTTCAATAGTTACAGTGTTGGCACACAGATTGAAGGGTCTCGGGTTCAATTCTGGCCAAGGGCACGTACCTTGGTTGCAGGCTCGATCCCCAGAGCTGGTTGCACACTGGTCAGGGTGAGTGCAGGAGGCAACCAATTGATGTATCTTTCTCACATCGATGTCCGTCCTCCCCCACTTTCTCTGAAAATCAATGGAAAAAATATCCTCAGGTGAGGATTAAAAAAAAAAAGAACTGGGAAGCCGTTGAGTATTAAAAGCATAGAGGTGGTGTAATCCACTTTATCAAAAATCACTGTGGCTGCTGGGTGGAGAATGGATTTGAAGCATGCCCAACGTGGAATCAGACAAACAAAATGGGAGGCCACTGCAGTAATCCAGGTGACCACTGGTAGTGGCTTGGACTAGGGTGATGGCCGTGGAGATGGACGGAGGTGGGTGGATTTCAGAAATATTTCGGAGGCTCAGTTGGCTTGGCTTGTGCTGGATTGGGTGGGGGTGAGTGAGAGGAAACGATAAGAATGAACAAATAAAATACGGAGAGCTTGCTGCTGAAAATGAACCAGGAAGTGGTGGCTGCTTTTTCCCCCCAACAGTCACTGTGATAGGGTGACATCACCATTACAAAGACAATTTTGGGCAGTGACACCTGTGAGTTGAGTAGGCTGCTGTAGTGCATTAGTAGGAAACACCATTGAAACCAAGGTGTGTGTGTCTCTTCAAGTATTTACAGTTTTAATACAGGTCAAGTCTTTGTTTTGTAATAGCGTAGCTGATGTAGCCTTACTGGTGTGTTCCAACACAGCTGATGAAGTCACTGCTTCTAAGAAAATAGGACTAAGAAAAGGAAAAATAATGTGTAACATTAGAAAAAAATAAACCCATAAATGGAAAATAAAACTCTGGAGGGAAGCAAGTCAAGCATTTAAATGTTTTTCACATTAGGGAAAGTAAGTATATAAGAGTCCTGTGCCTTTTTCCTTTTGCTTAAACTTCCTTTTGGTTACAAAGACTTCTATTGTATTTCTATAACTACCATGAGTGGGAAGGTTTTTTTATAAATAGTGTCTGTCATTTTAATTGTATTGTTAACTAAAAAATGTTATAATTACATTAAACGCAATACATGTGGTAATTAAAATGTCATCAGCTCAAAACATGTATTTGCTGATATCACTCTTCCTCCCCTTTAACAGTAATCTTAGGTATCTATTAAAATACTTCAGTTTTCATTGCCATTTGTCCTAGAAAACTGTGCTTCTCACCCTATACTTTTGGAGGGACATTAGCTCTGGGTTAGCCTCAGAAGGATTAGGAAGCCCTAGCCTACATGGAGAGAGTGAGAGGGGGTCATTTTAGGCCTTATCTTCACCTCAAAGCAGTCCCCTGGGTGGCCTTTGGTTCTGGATCTGGTGTAGATCTCTAAATTCTCAGACCCTTGAATTCCAACAAAGTTAACAGCAGACCCTTGTATTGGCCTCTGAAGGTGAGCCTGCTGCCAGGATTGTTTGTCTTGGAAAAAACTTGGCAAGTGTGTTCTACTCTCCTTAAGGAGGTGTCCTGGGTCCCATCTTATGCCCCAGCTGGCTCAAGAAGACACCAAGCCTGACTTATACCTGCTGCTCCCTTGGCCAGGGATCATTTTGGTCTTGTATTTGTTGTGTGACCCAACACAGGGCTCATAGTGTCTGAGACTGAGTGTGTGTGCGCGCGCATGTATGTGTGCTTGCAGTCCCATAGGCATGGACAGGTGGTCGTTTGCCTGTGTGGACATGGAGAACTGTTTAACATTTAGTCCAGTGGATTAAAGAGTAGGGGTGTCCAAAGTATAAGGTCAAAGCTCTGCCCTTTCAGTTCCCCAGTTTGGGGTATGGCTTGCTTGTCCATGCCCTTTCTGAACATTGGAGAAGCAGGTTTGCCTCTGCAGTTTGGTGGCTAATGATGCTTTTGGCAAAGGAGCGGCTTTTAGTCACTAATGAGACAAGAAATTCCTTCCCTGCAGGGAGAAGTCTGTAGATAATCTGTTAGAAAAAAACCAGGGCTTTAGTCTCCAGGGTGTCCCTGAGGGACACATTTAGGAATGTGCTGTGGAGAAAGAAAAGGCAGTGGTAATTAAGTGTCTTTTTCTGAATGCTGGCTTCTGAATGGAGTAGAGGGAAGGCATTTATAAGAAATCCCAGAAAAATTTCTAGAGGTGTGGCTGCTTTTTGCACACTTCACTTTTAACATAAGTACTCTTTTATTAAAACGGACATGGCTAACCTAGGTAGAACAATTAAGGCTTCCAGCAAGTCTGGTCTGAAAAGGCCTCTTGTGATCATAAAGAATGGGTGTCCTGTGTGCTGGGTCCTGGGATGTTTCTTCAAGGGTGTCGCCTCCTACAGCGCCAGTCCTGTGGGGTTTTCCTTTTACATCAACGGAACTTTTCATTTTTACTAATCATTAAAATGCTCTTGGTGTGGGTTTTTTCTTTCCTCTCCTCCTTGGGACTTACCTTGATTATAAGATAAACAGATAACTTGAGTATAAGATAAATCATACTCTGCTTCCTTGCCAGGAAGTCTCATAGAAAGGAGTGAGTCTGTTAGTGGGCTGAGCATAGGCCGAATGGTTTTTGATGTCTGTCATGCTGAAGTTTGTTTGTTTTGTCCTGGTCAAAAGATGGTGAACCAAACATTGCATTTTCTTTTCCCATCCTTAAAGTCTCTTTGCATGGGTGATAAAGGACACCGCCGTTGCCATGAGATTGTTCTTCGGCAGACCAAATAGAATACATCAGTGGCTTTTATATGTGGGCTAGAGGCAAGATACCTGATCTGATGGTAGAATATTAACATTTGTAGCTCTTTGAGATATGATCAAGTTAAAAAATGGGTCAGTAAATGATTGCAGGGGTGGACTTACATGGTTAAAAGTGTGTTAATTTTTCTAGTTCTCAGAATCTTGAAATACTGGTGCTTGCCGTTCCCTTTAGTCTTTATCTACAAGGAGTTTAGTATTGCTTTCAACTTAGAAAACATGTCTTAAACCTTATCCTTCAGTCCATTATTCCATCTTGGCATATCTCTGAAATAGTTTGGAAGCCCTCTGTTTCGTGTGTCTCCTACCTACGCAGAAACCCGGGGGAGGGGGCATTAATTAAACCTCTCAGTAAGTTACAGAAAATACACACCGATCGTGCTTTTTAATTTTTATTTATTTTTACTTATTTATTTTAATCCTCACCTGAGGATATTTTTCCCATTGCTTTTCAGAGAGAGTGGAAGGGAGGGAGAGAGAGAGAGAAACATCAATGTGAGACACATCGATTGGTTGCCACTTGCACATGCCCCAACAGGGGCTGGGGATTGAGCCTGCGACCCAGGCATGTGCCCTTGGCTGGAACTGAACCTGGGACCCTTCAGTCCATGGGCCGGCTCTCTAACCACTGAGCCAAACCAGCCAGGGCTGATCATGCTATTTTAAAAATTCCTATACACTTTTTAATTTTGGAAATTGTGTAGCACAAACTAAATTTTGTAATTGAGTCTTTTCCTATCCCCTTCAAATGCAAGTCATTGTTATTTGTATTTGATGGGTGTTTGGATGCCTAGTCAATCAGAACTGTATCTTAAATTCCATTTTGAGGACCATCTGAATGGCTAAACTATGGTATAGATGCACTTCACAGGATGTTATACAGTCATTAGAAACTTTCGGTGTGGAGACTGTAAGACAATAATATATAACATACTACAAATAAAATTGCTTCTGTACTTTGGTTACAACTAAGTAATAATTATAGCTAACACTTGTTGAGTGCTTATTAATACCAGGCACTGTTCTAAGCACTTTACATATATGAAGCCAATTAATCTTCATAGCATCCTTATGAGGTAGGTGCTTTTAACCCTGTTTCAGAGGAGAAGCCCGAGCCACAGAGTGCTTATGTAACTTGCCTGAAGTCTCTTAACTAGTGATTGTTAAAATGTACAGAAAAAGGACTTCAAGAAAATACATTAAAAGGTAATGGTTGGCCCTATGTGGCTCAGTTAGTTGGGTGTCATCCCGTGCCCCAAAAGGTTGCCAGTTCAGTTCCCGGTCAGGGCACATGCCCTGGTTGTGGGCTCAGTCCAGGGGGCATGCAGGAGGCAGCTGAAATATTCTCACATTGATGTTTCTACCTTTCTCTCCCTTTCCTTTCCTCTCTCTCTAAAAATCAATAAAACATCTTTTTTTTAAGGTAATGGTTGGATTAGCATGAGAGTGAGTCAATGTTTTAAAAAATTAATTTTTTTTTCTATAACTCATGTTGATTACTTTCTAACAGAAATTCTATAGAACAAATAATATATAAAGGATCAAAAGCATTTTTGACCTGCTTTTTCTCCTTAACCATGTCACTTACCAACTTTTAGGGTTGAGTTTGGTGGCTACAGATAGCTTTTGGTGCCACTAGAATGACTAAAATTAGGGTAAAAAGGATCCATTTGTTGCTGTCATGATTTACCAGGAGTCCTTGCAAGCAGTTGATAGTGGGCAGATGGGGAGGTCCACCTGGGGAGGTGGGATTGGCTGATTAGTAATTCTGTAATCAGAGTTAGGTAATGATGACCAGCCACCTTGGTCAATAACAAAACTGGTTAAACTACTTAGGTTCTGCAAGGTACACACCACCAATGTTTTATAGGTCATAAACATTTCTGTTCCTGTTTGCTCTGCATTGCTTCTTGGCTACTAAGAGAAGAGTCTGGACATTTTACCCTTTACTCTTTTTCAGAACCCTTGTAGATCTTCTCAGCTGCTAACCCTACATGATTTTCAGCCTTATTTTTATTCCCTGGGGAAGACAATTAAGGAACTGCTTTTTAAAGTTTCTTCATCTAAGAAAGCCCGAGTGTGTCCCCTGTCTGAAAATACCAGGTCAGGTGCTGTTCTGTCCTTCCTGCTTCTTTCCTGACCTGGGGCCATAATCCCCTGTGTCACAATGCTGGGTCACGATGCTTGATTATGGTGGAGATGAGTCACGCTACAAGTCACGGCTGAGATTTTGCAGAGGAAGGGAAACAGGCAGTCTACCACTGACCCTTGAGTCCAAACTGGACCCATACACAAGGCTCCTTTGAAATTAAACGAACACTGTAAAATGTTGAAGTAACTCCTAGAGCTGTGGTTTTCCTTTGACTTGCCTTTCTGGGTCTGATCCAAGGATACAGTGTTCATTCATTTTCAGGATCCCTACGTAGATGGTTCTTATAGCCCCTTGGGGTGTAAATGAGCTGAGAACCGTATTTGTGTGTGAGAGTCGTCATTCATGATGAAAGTATAGCTTCTGTTTATGTCGAATTATTTTCTTGTGTTTCAAAGTTAGAAAGAAAAGGCAGCAGTTGTGCCAATGTCACCAACACTTTGTGACGATGTTTGTAAGCTCACTCTCTGTCCCCTATCCATATCCCCCACCCCCAGAGGGTAAGCTTTTTAGGGCAGAACCTGGCCTCTTTGTTTTGCATGTTAGTGCCTGGCATGTAAACAAGTATTTGAACCGAATCTTTGAAGCCATCATTTCTCTGTATGTTTCTGCCTCAGGAATGTTCTGAAGGAAAAACATGCTTGTTTCATCTGCAGAAAGATTATTTTTGAGACACACCAGTCAGTACTTTACAAGTGTAATCCTCAATGTCTGCACTTCTCATTTCCCAAGAGCTGGAGCCACATTGCCCTCGCTCTGCCACATTCCGATGGCGGGGCCCCTGGGATCCGCTTTCCATGTGTTTGAGAAACTGTATGTTCTGAGGCAAATCAACCCTGAGAATTGGCCATGGGTGGATGGTTTTAGCAGTTCTCAAAATGACTGTTTCAAAGCCTAGGAGATTTGACAATGCAGATCTAGGCAGTAGCTCCCCAGTCCGGCCACTGTGTGTGTGAGGGTAGCATCCTGCCTGTTTTCCTTCCTGTACCTAGTTCATTCTTTTTTACATTCCCTACTGCTCTTAATAAGGCATCTTTTTGAAAGTATAGAAGACTTAAATGAATTCTTCTTTTTTTAGCTGTTGCCTTATCTTGTGTTTGAGCAAAAAAACCCAAAACCCTAACCACCCTAACAGGAAGGTAGCCTGTTTGGATGCTACACATTTTTGCTTGTATATACCCAAGACTACCACTTGACTGAGGATCATGGAGAGGTTGGAAGACTGAAGTTTTCGTTCTATTACATTTTAAAAAAATATGTTTTTCTTGATTTTAGAGAGAAAGAGAGAAAAAAATCTATCGGCTGCCTCCTGCACACCCCCTACTGGGGAGCGAGCACACAACCTGGGCATTCCTGATCAGGAATGGAACAGGTGACCTCAGCGTGCATGGGACACTCTCACCAACTGAGCCACACCGGCCAGGGCTGTATACCATTTTGTATGATTTGAATTTTTACTCTATGTCTGTTACTTAAAAATATAGTTTACCCCCTCTGGCGTAGCTCAGCGGTTGAGCACCGACCTATGATCCAGGAGATCACTTTTCGATTCCCAGTCAGAGCACGTGCCCGCAGGCTCAATCCCCAGCTGGGAGCGTGCAGGAGGCAGCTGATCATCATTGATGTTTCTTTCTCTCTTTCTCCCTCTCCCTTCCTCTCTCTGAAATCAATAAAGATATGTTTAAAAATAAAATAAAATAATAGTTTATATAACTTTATTATCACTTCCTGTGTATTCAGAGATCCTTTTAAATTTTGAACTGGGTATTGATTATAAGTAAAAATCATTATTTGCTTATATAAGGGATCATTTGATTTTTTTTTTTTTTATAGGTTGCAGGGTTTTTCTAGAAATGGGCTTAAAAATAAACTTGCTACCTTGGGATTATGGTGTTCTTTCTGTTCTCTGCCCTTTGGACTAGGAAAATGAGCCCAGCCCTGATTTCTGAGATAATGCAAGCTTTTTGGGCCTACGTGAAAGGGTAATGCTGAACACGCCCACGCTGGCATCACATGCTATGTGGACACGCTTTATTATTTATGAACTACTTCCGCAAGGTGCTGGAATTAATTGAACTTAACAGCAAATGAACAGAAAGACTTAAAAATTAAATTGATGTTTAAAGATTAAAACCCAGTTACATGGTCTGGTTGGGGATTCCTTGGGGTGATTTATGGATCGTGGCTTTCACAGTTATAAATTATGCTTGTGTCAAATGTTCCTTGGATAATATTAATAGTAGAAGAAACAATTCCTGTCTCACTTTTTAGCTTTAGTAAACCCAGCACCATTTAAAAAAAATTCTGAACATTTGCATGGGATGCTTACCTGCCTATTATTCAGTCTGGCTTTGACCTTCTTAAATAGCCCAGTAGCTAGCTGTTCAGGGCTACCTGGTGTTTGGTTTGTTTGTGAAAATAAGCAGACAAGACCAGTTGGTGAAGTGTCTTTTCACACCTCCTAGTGGTGTTGTGAGTTTCCAAAACAAATCCCACTTTAGTGTCTGGGGATTGAACCTGTACACCAGGTGATAATAGGCCCTCATGGAGGATTCTAGAGTTGGTTGGAGCTTTTCTCAACATAAACAGACTTTGGCACTGATATTTTTGGAAAGGCAGGCCTGGTCCCAAGAACTGTCAAGCGTGTATTCTTTGAAAGTCTGTTTTGTCTTCACATGCCCTGCGTGGAGAGGGGCAGCTCTCTGCTTATAGCTGCTTTGGTCCTCTGAGCCCTCTCCTTCAGCTTTCAGCAATGTCCCCTTTTCAAGGTGCCTACAGTTGGTATTTACAAAAGCTAACCACCCTTCATCACCAAGGCCACCATTTAGCACATGACTGTCAGAAGAGAAAAATACAAATAATCCTCTCAACATCTAAGTGACAAATATGCAAACTGTTCCCAGGTCCTGGAAAGTGTATTGGAAAGACACCAGGCTGGCAGAGGCTAGGCTGTCTCTCAGGACCTTGCATCTCCCCTCCCTCTCCAGCTGTGGGTTGTGGTTTTAAAAACTACAAAAGATTTCTCCTCAAGGTCCAGAATCATAGCTAACATCATTTTCTCAGGCCTTGGCTGTGTTTTGATAATGCAGGTTAAATTCTTTATGACTTCGTATACTGGATTTTATGAAATCTTATGATTTATGATGGATGGCAAGCTATGGTGGGTTTCCCCCCTTTCTACTTTTATCTTATGATGTTTAAATTAGAAGCTCAGACTTTCCTCAAAAAGAGTTGAAATTTGAGCCCTCCTTTCTGTGTGTTGCAAATGGTGGCCCATGGAAGGTAAGTTAGGAGAGAGGGCCAAGCAGGAATCTTGGTGTAAGGGACAAATGGGAGTTCTGAAGTGCAGAGCCAATTCAGAACTCAGTTGTGCCCCTCAACAGTCGTAAGGCCTTGTACCAATGACCTCACTTGCGAGCCTCAATCTCTTTATCTGTAAAGTGGGTAAAATGTCCCATTTTGGAGATAAAGAAATGTCCTTCTTGTGAGACTTCAATGAGGATGCAGTGTGTGCAGTGCCGGGTACACTAGAGGTGCCATTTAAGTGTTAGGTTTCTACTTCCCTCTGCTTCCTTCCTTTAAGTACTGGGTGAGCTACAATAGTGAGGGCCATGATCTGCCCTGTGAGCAAGATGGGCTGAAGGTGAAAGAGGAAACTGTGGTTGTTTGGGCAAAACCATCATTTCCTTAAAGCCCCATGACCCTCAGCTCTTAAATAGGTCACTAAAAAGACGGTCAGAATGTGGATTCTCAGCCTATGAGGGTGACGCTGGGCTGGCTGTCAGGAGGCCATGTACTTGGAGCTACGTGTTCTGTAGTGGTCATGCCGCTCACATTCTCACAGTTCACCAGCTGGAAATGCCAAGCAGAGACCTCCTTCTTCTGAAGTTTGTCTTTCAGTGGAGTGGAACTGATAAATCATTTGCCATATCTTGAAGTAGTTTGCAAATGACCAAGAGAAATACTTGAGTAATGTTTGAAATTCTCCCTTTTTTCTGATTATTAAGCTAGGAAAGAATGCCTCCTTTCAATTTTTCTTTAAAAAAAAATTGTGGTAAACAATTATATTTACATAACAAAATTTATCAGTTTAATCATTGTTAGGTGTACAGTTCTGATATTAAGCACATTCACATTGTTGTGCAACCATTACCACCATTCATCTCCAAACCTTTATTATTTTCCTCAACCGAAACTATGTCCCCATTAAGCACTAAGTCCCCATTCACTCCTTCCCCCAACTCTTGGTGACCACCGTTCTCCTTTCTGTCGCCATGAATTTCACTATTCTAGGTGCCTCATATAAGTGGACTCTATATATTTTTACTCTGGCTTATATTTTCCATTACTCCCTGTCAGGGACTGTTTTACAAACTCTTGCTTTTCTCTGAGATTTACTTGTAAATTTGCATTCTGCCTTCTGAACTATGCATGTCTGATCTTTGCATTTTTTCCCTATTGAAGGAAAATACCAGTCATAGGAAATGATTTGGTGGAATATTTATTTATTTTTAAACATAGCACTTTATTGAGTCAAGATTTTAGGTGATGCTACACTGAGTACAGAATCAGATCCTATCTTTGTCTAGTGGGTGGCTTCTCAAAAATAAAACTACAAGTTCTGCTTTTATCCCCCACCCCACCCTTTACTCCCCAAAGAAGAGAGCAGAAGAATGTGCTTGTGTAAGAGGCTGGTAACAGCAGAGAGGAGAGGCCAGTCAGTGGGGATCGTGAATGTCGTTTTGGGCTCTTCAGTTCAAAGGTAACCTCTCAGCCTCCTCCTCGTAGGTGGTACGCCTTGAAATCCAAGCCAGGAAAGAAGGGGAAAGAGCGAGGAGAAATTGAAGTTGACATCCAGTTCATGAGAAACAACATGACAGCTAGCATGTTTGACCTTTCCGTGAAAGACAAGTCTCGCAACCCATTTGGGAAGCTGAAGGACAAGATCAGGGGGAAGAATAAGGACAGCGCCTCAGACACCGCGTCAGCAATCGTCCCCAGCACCTTACCCTCCGTTGACAGTGAGGATGAGTCGCCCTCAAAAGACAAGAAAAAGAAGTCAAAGATTAAGACCTTGTTTTCTAAGTCTAATTTGCATAAAACACCACTTTCCCAGTCCATGTCTGTCCTGCCTACTTCAAAGTCAGACAAAGTGCTGCTTCGTCCGGGAGACTTTCAGTCCCGGTGGGAGGATGATGACGAGGATGAGTCCTCCTCTGCCTCAGACGGTGAGTTCCCTTCTCCTTCTTACTTGGCCTTTCTCCCTCAGCTCCATTTACTTTGAGAGAAAAACAAACAGATCTTAAGAAAAAGATTTTAATTCAGCTTCTCAGGTACTAAAATGATGGTGGTGATGGTGATTGATGATGATGATGGTGGTGATGGTGATGACGGTGGTGGTGATGATGGTGGTGATATGGTGATGCTGATTGGTGATGATGGTGGTTGGTGATGGTGGTGGTGATGGTGATTGGTGGTGATGTGGTGGTGGTGGTGATGGTGATTGGTAATAGTGATATAGTGGTGATGGTGCTTGGTGGTGGTGGTGATTGGTGGTGGTGGTGGTGGTAGTGATGGTGGTGATGGATTATCTTGGTTAGGAAGCCTTCTCTATTTCTTAGCCCTCTGGTTTCTAAGAATGTATAAATTCCTTTTTCTAAAATGTCTGGTTCTGTAACTGATGTACATTAGTACAAACTTCTGGGACTAACAAAATGAGTGCATCCAGGTTTTTCTTTTTTTTTTTTTTTTAATTAAAGGTAAAACCCTGGAACATTAATGATATAATGATATTTCATTAATTCATCAGGTATTTTTTGAATTCCTATTATTGTAGTAAACCTCATGGAATACATCCATAATGAAAACTGAGGAATTCAGTTCCCTTAACTCTGAATTAACTGTGTATTTTGAACTGCAATTTCAATGATCAAATCTCTACTGTTGGCCAGATCCTGCTACTCTACCAAGAGTGCTGCCCTTTTCATTGGTTAAATGCAGGGTTTCTCAACCTTAGCACTGCTCATGGTTTGGGCCAGATAATTCTTTGTTGTGGGGGCTGTCTCATGCATTGTATGATCTTTGGAAGCATCCCTGGCCTCTGCCTGCTAGATGCCAGTAGCATACCCCTACCCAGTTGTAACAACCAAAAAATGTTTTCAGACACGGAAAAATTCCACCCCACTCCGCCCCAGTTGTGGGTCACTCGTTTAACTTCTTATCCCCTTTTTTCTTTGTTTTTCTTCCCACAGTCATGTCTCACAAGAGAACAGTAAGTGCAGATCCTAAGCAACTGAACCAGATCAACTTCAGCCTTCCCAAGAAGGAAGGGCTCTCTTTTCTCGGCGGCCTTCGGTCCAAGAATGACTCCCTTTCCCGCTCTAACGTCTGTATCAATGGGAATCATGTTTATGTGGAGCAGCCAGAAGGCAAGAATGAGACCAAGGACACCTCTTCTTCTTCCCCATCCCCCCAGGGCTTCAGGAAGAAGCATTTGTTCTCATCTACAGAAAACTTGGCTCCTCGCTCTTGGAAGGAACCTGGGGAAGGGGGTGCAGTGTCTTCTGACAAGTGGCTCTCTGAGTCTTCCACGAAGAACTCTCCGAAATCCATGACCCTGCCGCCCTCCTGGCCACCCGTCAGCGGGGACGTTAGGGAAAACACGGCACCAGTGAAATTGGAGGCTGTGAAAGAATCCAAAGAGAGCAAGAAGCACGAGAACAGGAAGTCCTCTTTGCTTTCTCTGGTGACAGGGAAGAAGGACGTGGCTAAGGGCAGTGAAGGGGAAAGCCCTGCTACCACCCCAGGGAAAGAGAAGGAGGGCGCGCTGAGGGAGGACGGGCCAGGGCCTGTTGAAGGCCTTGCGAAGAGATCTGAGAAGGATACTGTGGCCGTTGTCTCTGGACAGGGAAAATCCCTGAACCCCTTTGAAGATGTGAAGATCACAGAACCGGAAGCTGACCCAGAGCCCAAGTCTGAACAGACACCACCCGTTACCTCTGCCAGGGCGCCCCAGACCAAAGCCGTGAAACCTCGGTGAGTCTTGTCCCTTCTTGTGCCATAATCAGAGGCTGGGGAAACGCCATGGGTGTAGCTGGTTCTGAGTGCTGCACGTTGGGAATGCCAGGTCTTGGCTGTGGTATGTGCAGGACCTGTGTTGAAGTTTGTCACACATCTCCCTGTGAGGCTGATGTTATCTTTTCCTCCTTGCACGTTGGCACTGGTTCACTGTCTCGAGAGACCCTTGGTCCACTCTTGAGTGTGCCTGTGACAGTTCTCTGTGTGTTTACTCTGCATCTTGTTGCAAGAGCCTGAGTGAGCCTGGGTGTTTCTCACATTCGCTTGCAGCGTTTCTGTGGTCTGGGATGGGAGAAGCTAGTTTTTGAGATTCTGCTTACTTTGATCTCACACAGACATTCACAGGCTCACACAGACACACATAGACTGTTGGCTCTTCAAAATGTGTGTGTGTTGCCTGTGGCTCATCTTTTGCAGCTTTGAACTTTTTGGTTGCTTTCTGTGTATCACCAAAAGAAACTGTGGGCTGTCGCTTTACCTGGGTCTTTCTGTTTCTGCTGCAAAGCCCTTTGGGTGGCAGATGTGCTCGGTGATAAATAGTGTCTATTTTGTATATTGAGTATTGTTGTGTTCCTTTTTTAATTTCTTAAGGTACTGCCCTAACTATAACAGTTCGTTCTCCCCTTTGAACGACTTTAGTTTTACATGTTTGTCACCTCTCATGCAGCATTTGCAACTGACCTGCAGGTCTTATCTTGTCCTTTTTGCAGACTGGAAGTGTCTCCAGAGGTTCAGCCCACAGCCAGGCTTTCTCCTTCCCCTGACTCTCCTCCCTTCTTTCCTGCTCTCCCTTCCAGATCTGCTCAGACACCTGTCCTTTCTCAGTCGGGGCATGAGTCAGACACACAGCCCACAGAATCTCCTGTCTGCTCCACTCTCTCACCTCCCCTAGCAGCTCCCATTTCCACATCCACTCCTATTGAGAGCTGGCCTTCCACCGACCAGGGGCAGGCTGGCCCCGAAGAACCATCTCTGCTCCTGAATGCAGGGTTACAAAAGGAGAGCTTAACACAAGTTCCAAATGCTGGTTCTTGTGCCTTGGGATCACTTTCCAAACAGCCACATGCTGCAGTGTGGAAAGGAGCAGGAGAGGCTCCGGTGGGGAAGACCAGTGAGATGGATACAGAGAAGGATACCAGTGGTGACGACTCAGAAAAATCTCCCCTGAAGCAGCCTGAAATGGGACAGCAAGAAGAACTTCTGAGGTTTCCCCCCCAAAAACAAGACTATACCTCTTCATCTGAAGGGGCTCAAGAAGTAACATTGTCTCTTTCAGTGAGAAGTAGCCGCATGGAAAGCCCGGTTGGGAAGCCTCCAATGGGGGTAAACACAGACTTGGAGAGTCAGTCTGGGTCTTTTGAGGAGAACAAAGTTGGGGATGGCCGAATGACTTCTGCAGTCAAACAAGAAGTACCCCCTCTTCAAATGGGAGAACTGGTCCCCCCACTTGACTCCGTGATGGGGAGACATGAAGAGATGGGTCTGAATGGCAGTGAGGGCCGAAAGAAAATCAAGAAGCACGTGTCATTTTCTGAGCAGCTCTGTATGGAAGAGGAAGTGGAGAAGTCCCCTGGATTCATCGAAGAGAACAAAAGTGATCCCCAGGAGCTGAGGCATGGAGGGGCTGCCGCTGGCAGTGTGTGTCACAGAGAGCCCGCTGAGTCTCCCCATGCGGGAGACTCTGAGAGGAAAGTTGTGATTGAACCCAGGCCTCTGAATTCCAGTGTGCCAGCTGCCGTGGCTGATCACCTGCTCCTCCCATCTCATGAGGAGAGTGTCTCAGAAGTCCCAGTGAGTGAAGCAAGCTCGGGGAAAGGCATTCCACTCCTTAGGACGGAGGGAGACGATACACTTATGTCTCAAAATCAGAGCAAGGCCAGTGATCATGAAGGTCTATTGTCTGATCCCCTGGGTGACCTTCAGTCTGCCTCAGATGTTAAATCTCCAGTCACAGCTGATCGGGACTTAACCCTTCCTTCCATTCCTGAAGTTGCGTCAGATGATGAAAGAGTAGACGAGCTGGAAGATGACAGAGGGGCAGCAAAGGTGGCAACTCTGGAAGTAGGAGCTTCTTCCTTGAGCATGTTACCTGCCCATCCTGAGAAGGCGCCCAGTGGCGAGGCAGGTGGAATGGCAGTGCCTGCAGACAGCCTACATGACCTCAGGTCGAAAGTGCCAGAAGCATCTGTTAGGGCTTCTTCAGAGCAGACTACAGCTTTAGGAATTCATAAACCATGCCTTAGCAAGAGCTTATACTTGGATACACAGCCGCCAGGCCCTGGTAATGACGAGAAGGAAAAACTGATGGGAAATGGGAGACTAAGTCAGCCTCCTGATGCGGCCCTGGATTCTCCTGTCTCCAGCCCATCCTTTTCCGAGCCCTCTCCTGCCACACACTCTTTCCCTAGCTATCCACACTCTGACACTCACTATGCCAGTACAGCAGAATCTCAAAAAAAAGCAACAGCAGAGGGCCTCCCTGATAAAGTGGAAAATTCTGGCAAGAGGAAGCCGCTTCTTCAGGCCTGGGTCTCACCCTCGGAGACACATCCAGTCTCAGCTGGAACTGGGTCAGCCAAGCACAGGTGAGAGTCGGGGAAGATTGTCTTCATAAACTTGAGCAATGTCCCCTTTGCTTTTTGCCCACAGAGGTTATTATGACTTTCTAAGTGCATAGATGTTCTGATTGTGCAAGCTACCTGTTTTGCTGGTAGGGTCTGTTTTATAAGGGTTATCTCTTGTGGGAGCAGCTCAAGATTCTCCTGTGTTTGTAGCAAGAATGTAGTAGTAGTCTTCAAAAATGGCTTAGGAATTGTTCTGCACAGTCAGATTTGCAGCTCTGAAATAGCAGCGATTTACTATCGTGAGTATCTTAATGGTCTCAGAAACCAGCTGAGGTTAAGTGGTAGAACCAAGCAGTGTTTTAAAGCTTCCTTTTTGCCTCGCCCAGTGTGAAGCTGGCATGTTTGCTCTGAACTCTTTCTTTACTGCCAAGGAACAGAAGGCTTTGCAAGGGCTCTCACAGTGGAGTCCTAGGCTGTAGTTGCCTCCAAAAATAAGAGATGGTCTTTAATGTTCTCCTGACATTGAGAACAAGGACATGGGGGCTGTGAGAATGTCAGGACACCTGGCTGTAAGGGTGCGCGTTGTTGGCTTGCATTTGGCTGCCTAGAGCTGACTGCTTTCATTTCCACAGGAACGTTAGCGTGTGTTAGACCGGAGATGTGAACAGCGTGTCACCACTCTCCGCCCTCGTCTCTCTGGCTGACTGCTATCTTTGAGATGGGCAGTTTCTCAGTTTTGCTGTAACAGAAGGTTCTAAGGATCCTTTCTCCCTTCTCTTTAGACCTCATCTTGTGAAACCAATGAACACGACAGCCACCAAGATTGCTAACTCCAGCTCGGGAACTGCCACTATCATCAGTGAGAACTTGATCAACGAAGCTATTATGAAGGTATGTCTTCTCCCAGAAGTGGGCATATTAGGGATCTGAAAAACCCCACCCATTTCTAGTCACCATTGGATACATCTTTTTGAGCAGCAGGAAATGTCAGAAGTAGCTTAACCATACATCTCCTGTTTTTGGATAATCTTTGGAAGCCTTTACATTTGCCACTGAATAATTACTTTTCCCTTATAGTTATTTGATTGTTATTGAATTTTTGCATCTCAAGTAGTATAATTGACATCAGCACTTCTCTCTAATGAGAAGAAAATGTCACCCACCATCTGGCCCATTCAAATGAGATATTTTCGTTTTCATGTATCCTTTCTAACCTTTTGGTAAGGATATAAAATTCTTGTGGTTGTAATCATTGCATAGATATACTTTTTTTGTAACTTTATTCTGAAATAATTTCAAATTTAAAAGAAGTTGCAAGAATAGTACAAAGAACTCCTGTGTACCTTTCATCCCAGTTCATCAATTGTTAACATTTTACTGGATTTGTTTTTTCATACCCCCTCTTTGTTCTCTCTTTGTATATTCATAATTTTTTCCCCCTGAACCATTTGAGAGTAAGTTGCTTATATTATGCCTCCCCTACCCCTAAATACTTAAGTGTGGAATTCCTAAGAATAAGAACATTTATCAAAATCAAGAAATTTAACATTGATGTGATACTCTTTTCTCATCTGTAGTCTATATTTCAATTTTACCAATTGTCACATTAATGCTCTTTTTAGGATAATTTTTCCCTCTAGTCCAGGATCCGATGCAGGATTACTCGTTATGCTCAGTTATCTCTCTAGTCTTCTTTATTCTGGAATAGCTCCTCGGCCTTTTTTGTCTTTCACAACATGGCCGTCTTTTAAGAGTGTAGATCAGTTGTTTGTAGAATTTGCCTCTGTTTGGATTTGTCTGGTGTTTCCTCATGGTTTGGCTGAGGTTATGCATTCTTGGCAGGAATTAACTATAGAAATAGCGTGTCGTTCTCAGTGCATTGTGTAAAGAGGCACATTCTGTCAGTTCATACCAGCAGTGGAAGTGTTAACTTTGATGATTTAGTTTAGGTGGTGTCCACCCAGGTTCTCCAGGGTAAACTTGCTATTTTTCCCTTTTAATTAATAAGGAATTTGTGGAGGATTAATTTCAGACCATGTAAATATCCTGTTTCTCAGCAACCTTTGAGTCATAGGCTTTAGTATCCATTGATGAGTAAGGTACTTGCAAATGATGATATTTCCAGCTCTGTACCTGTGTGGAAACACTCTACAGTTCTTTCTCACTTAGTAGTGTATCGTAGCCTTTTTTGCATGTTGCTACTTAATTATTCTTGAAATGGTTATACCAATATTCATTTAACCATTTCTCTATTGGATAATTAGGTTTCCTGTTTTTAAAAAATTAAATTTATTGAGATAACATTGGTTAATAACACTACATAAATTTTGGATGTACAACTGTATAATATATTTTCTGTTTTGCAAGATGAATAACACTATAGTAAACAATTTTGTGCATAGAACTTTTTCCCTTCCTTTAGGTTATTTCCTTAAGCTCAATTTCCAGAAAGAATACTGCTGGATTAGAGGGTTTCTTCCTTTTGGAAAGCTTAGGCAAACATTCAACAACAACAACACAAAAAACTCCCTGCAAAAATAAAATCAACCTCCCAGATGATCTCTGCTTGAGTGTCTTCATCCTGCCCTTCCTGGTTCTAAAATCAGGTGGCTGTGGAATCCTCGCCTTGCTGCAGATCTCTGGTCTTTGGCTCAGTATCACATGGACTGGAGGAGAATGTTGTACCGAGTGGTTGATATCCATTAGTGGGCAAGGATGTGTGTGTTTCAAATATGTGGAGAGGAATTTCCAAAATGACTACTGGGGAATGTAGTCAGTAAAAATAAAGTTTGTTTTTATAAAGGGCATTTATTCAGTCATAGATTTTACAGTCCCATGGGCTCCAGGACATCAAATAGTTTTTGTGTTTTTAAAATAAAACTTTTTGCTCACGACTCCTTCCCTCCTGCAAGCATTTTTAAAGTGCTGGGTGATGCCCAGCCGGGCGTGGCTCAGCAATTGAGCATTGACCTAGGGTCCAGATCACGGTTCGATTGCCGGTCAGGGCACATGCCCGGGTTGCGGCTCGATTCCCAGTCAGGGGCCTGCAGGAGACACCCGATCAATGACAACTCTCTTATCATTGATGTTTCTGTCTTCCTCTCTCCCTCTCCCTTCCTCTCTCTGAAATCAACAAAGATATATTTAAAAAAATAAAGTGCTGGGTGGTTATTTTCACCTCTGACTGCACTGTGCCTATGCCACCAGGAGCTGGGCCAAAGGCTTACTGAAAGCTGGAGCTCTGAGTTTCAGGTAAAGAGACTGAGTAGTAATGATGAATTGTGGCTGAAAACAAGTCAGCATCTTCTAGCCACCTTGCCTTCTCTCAAAATTACCAGCTGTAGCCAGAACTGTGTACCTACTATGTAGCCAGAACTGTGTACCTACTATGTTTTCGTCCTCGCCTTAAAAATGTACCATAACTTGAGCAGTTCAGCTTGGCGGCCTTCTGTGGTTGTGTAGAAGAGGCAGCACTTGTTTTCCTGGAGTTAACAATGTTTACCAGGAAATTGGGCAAAAGAACGGCATAAAAAGGGCATCGATGAAAACTAGTCATTTAGTGGCCTCCCATTCCCTCTTCCTTTTACTGTGGAATGCAGCTTGGCTCCAAAGAGAAATAACACCTAGCTTCTAGGAAGTGAGCAAGAAAGACAGACTCTTGGCTCCCATTTTATTTACTCTTCAAAGCTTGTTTAATCAGGGGCTTATCTTCTGGTGCTGACAGAGAGAATAACTTGCCTTAAATCAAAGGCAACTGCTGTTTGGTTTGCTCAGGATTTGTAAGCTCCACTGCTGCCCCTCTGCCTGCCTGCAACAGAGCTCTTGGTCCTGGACCATACCTAGTAAATACTCAGAGTAAATATGGAAACTTTCCTGGAGACTGCTGTTGGCTGGCCATATAATAGGTGCTTTGTACTAAGGCATAAACAATACTTATAAAAATAACTACTTTTTGGAATGTTGCAAAGTAAAAGAGAGGTTAGAGAAAGAAATTGCATAGCTGAAGTTTTGAAGGGCTAGCCGAATCATTACTATAATGGATTGGGGGGAAGGTATTTTTTTTAGGGCCTCCATCCTTTATAGATGATTTATGAGTAGGGGTGTATTATTTACTCAGGTGGCTTTGACACTTCCACTTAAAAATAATACAGCCAACTACATCCAGAAATCATCATCTGTCCTGTTTTATGGAATAAGTTGGACACAATGTGAATATACATCATTATTATTACAACTGTGCGGGGAAAAAAATCCAATGTAAAAATCCTAAGAGGGAATATGTGACAATGGGCACTGTTGTTTCTTGAGTTAATGGGTATTTTCTTTGCACCTCTCCCTCTTCATGGCTTACGCTCACCTTCTGTAATGCTGAATTGTTCTGTAATTTTTTAAGTCATCACATTCCTAGAATCTTCTAATGATTTCAAAGTCCTACATACTTTTCCCTTTGGAATACAGAATCTAAATTGAATAGCTTTTTGACAGTTTGTATGAAATACCTTAAGTATGTATGCCTCTTTAATTCTATGCACTTAAGGAAATATTTAGAGATACAACCAAAGACTTATGTTAATACGTTTTAATTAAAATGTTATTATATAATTGTGAAAATTGAAAACAACCTAAATACCCAGTGAGAGAGATGGTTTAAATATAATGGAATTTTAAGCATCCATTAAAAAAGCAATTCTTGCTAAAATTTAATGATAGAAAAGGCTCACAAAATAATAATTTAAAGAAGCTATGAGACTATATTCTGTATGATGTTAAAGTTGTAAAACACACCATAAAGAAACCGAGGAAAAATGAGAGAGAGACCCAAATGTTATGGGTCGAAGTTATAGGTAATAATTTTTCCTCACTTCTGAATTTGAGGTGTCCCATGATGAGCAAATATTCCTTTTATAACTAAAAGCAAATCCTGTTGCTTGGGCAGGAAATTAATTGTAATTCATCTCCACGGTCTAGATCAGATGTCACTCCACCTTTGAAGCTTATCCGGTCACCTGTGTAGCGTTGGTATCTTGTTTGTCCAGCTCCTAGAGCACATGGTACCTCTCTAAACCCCAACTTCCTGAGCCTCAGGTTATGTCATTGAGCCCTACTTTCATATTTCTTTTAGCTATTTAGACTTCTTCGCTGACTTTATCTCTTTTCCCCCCTTCTTTCCTCTCCAAAGAAATACAACCCCTCGGACCCTGCTTTTGCTTATGCACAGCTAACCCACGATGAGCTGATCCAGCTGATCCTCAAGCAGAAGGAAACAATAACCAAGAAGGAGTTCCAGGTTCGCGAGCTGGAGGACTACATTGACAACCTGCTGGTCAGGGTCATGGAGGAAACCCCCAACATCCTCCGAGTCCCGGCTCAGGTCGGCCGAAAGGCAGGGAAGATGTGAATGGCCAGCGCTGAGACTTTGTTGTGAGTTTGTTTCCACTTCCTCCTGAGGTCAAGGACTCCATATGCCTGATAACCAGCTTACGGCTCCAAGTCACCATCTATCTCCCCTGCATGTTATCTGGCAAGAGTCAATTCTACCAGTTGGAGCCAGGTTAATTATTACAATAAGTCTTTTACTGTACATTCCCAGGGTTTTATTTTTAAATGCCACTGTGCCTTATGTTGTAAATATTTTATGCCCTGACCAAAGACATGGTCATAAGATCTGATCCCGGCCCATGGTGCCAGGGGTATTAATGTATTTTAACATTGGGGTTTCCTTTCTTCTTTGAAATTGAGATCCTAAAATATGTATCCCCCAGTCATTAATGCTTGGGGCAAAATGAGAAGGTGCTGTGTTACATATATTTTCTTGGCTTTTGAGTAGCTCAGGTGTGGCTTTTTGGCTGCAGATGCTAAATTTTGATACCATGTCAACCTCCAGGGCTTCTTAGACTTGGCCTTGTTTTGACTGGAGTGGAGGAATTTAGGGAAAGCCTCGGAGTGTGCCTTTAAGATTTTTGAACAAGTTGCCTTTTCTAAACATCAGCTTCCACTACTCTCTAGCCTTAAGATGTGCTCTGTGTGGATCCACAGGACCCTTGAGAAGTAGAACAGGGGAATGGGAGAGTCACTTGGGGCTCAAGTAGGGGGAGTTGGTTGGAGTCCCTCCTCTCATGATAGCAGGGTTCCTGCTGGCTACTCTGTGTCTTGATAAGGGATTGGGTGACTCAGCCCTTACTAAAATGATTCCACCAGGTACAGAATGATTTTAGTTGGATTCCTGTGGCCTTCTCCCTTGTGCCTTGGCTCCTTGGTTTCCCTGGCAGCTCTTCCTGTCATTTCCCCCCTTATTATAAAATGGTGTAAAGAGCAAGAAGGTGATACTTATTTGGGGATTGCTGTATTTTAAAAACTAGATTAATACACATATTTTAAAAATTAGAACACTTGCCCTCTTCTTAATTAATAGTACCAGTTAAAATTCTTCAGGTAATCACATTGTTAGTAAACCTAATATTGGGATTAGATTGTTTCTGTATTACTCATTTTTTTCTCCTGGTTGTGACAGAATCTTACCAGATCTTGACCTTTCTCTTGGGGGAGGAATATCACCAGCCAATGGGGTGGGCAGGGGTGGCAATACTAGCAGGTATTAAATTTGGGATCTCTTCTTGGTATGTTTTTGTTATATTGAGGTTATGAGGCAAGATTGTTGGCAGCAGAATTCTTTTTCAGGATCACATTGGCTGCAACTTTAGTTATATCGGAGCACTTTAATCTGAAGGATGATACTGTAACTTGATTTATCTAATTAGTTTTTAACTACCTATAGCTATTTTATTTAATACTCTCCTACAGTACTGGGGACTACTGTAAACTTCTCAGATGACTTGTATTTTTGTAGTGCTAAGAAATTTATTTACATACCTACAAAGAGAACTGTATATTCACTTGAACTCTGAAAATGTATATGTATATATTTGTTCCGCAACATGTTTTTTACTTGATGTAAATGTGTTTTGACTGTGATAACCCAAGTGCACTGGGGGGCAGGTGTGCTCTGAATGGTTTCTCCTCTGAAGAGCTGGTGTGGAGACCTGCACTGTTCTGGGGAGGTTTGGTTTGGAGATTGCTGCTAAGACCTTGGGCATGTACCCCGGTCAGTGCTTGAGAGGGACGCTGGGTGGAGGAGTGAATTCCTGTGCTCTGAAATGCCACTTGGGAACTCTGGAGAATGAAGGACAATCTACTTCAAGGGTGTCTGGTTTCTACCACTGCTGGAAAAAAAATTCAATTGATAGCATTCCTGTACCTTTCAAAGTAGGCAGCCTGAAGAGTTAATGACTGTCCTTGAGGACTCTACTCTGGGACAAAATTTATCTAAGATAAAGCTTTAGCCCACCTGAGCCATTCGCAGGGCGTGGTGAGTGGATTGCTGGACTCCTATACCTGGCATATGTCTGAAGGCCTATGCCCATCTGTATAGGAACTGGGACTTGCTTCTAGCTGATGTGAATGCTCATCTAACTGATGGGCCCTGGGAAGAGGCTGTGCTCTGGAGCAGCGGGGCAGCTCTCCTTAGCCTTGCCTAGCTGCCTCCAGAAAGAACAGTAGGTACTTTAGGGAAGTGTCAGATTAAATATCAAACACCTTGCAGTGAATTTCAACTAGAGGTCAGATCCATGAAAAAAAAAAAGGTCAATCCTTTGCTTGGTTTCATATCATCTCATTCCTTGGACTTTGGCAGATGTCCCGCCCTTCTCTCTTATTCCTGTATGTTAACCTCATCAGGTGAGCAGAATGGAGAAGCAAGAAAGTCTACCCTTTGCCATGCGTAAGAGCTGTTGATCTTCCAGCTGTTGAGTGGAGAGGTGTGTGCATGTGTGCACGAACCAATGGGATACATGTGTGTCATTCCAGTGGGAGCTCAGAAGGGCATCGAGGGAGGAAGGTCCATGACACTCAGCCACATACTGTATTGAAGGCCAGAGGCAATTTAATATTAAATTATACAGGATATTTCCTTACTGGATCCCTTCTCCCAATGGACTCTTTTTTCTTTTTTAGAACTACTAATTAATGATCCCTCAAGGCTGAAAGATTAATTGCCTTAGATGGAGAACATAATCTCTTCTAGTATCCACACCAACCTCAACTCTGGTTTCTCAATATCTATTATGTGAGCTGCTAACCTAACCTCTTCCTCCCTCCAACTCTTGAAGGATCCCCCAGTGTTTTTGGCTTATAGAGTTATTTCCTGCTTTGTTACTTGGGGAGTTTTGAATTTCTCTGATTTTGTTTTTAAGAAGTAACCTAAAATTTCCAACAACACTAAATAAAATGGTACTACCTTTCAAAGATTTGTGTCTGTGGTTTAGTATGGGTGCAATAAAAATTTCTTCTGTCTTCCTGGATAACTTCCCTTGGGGGTGACCAGCAGTTCTCACCCTCTGAGAATCTCTCACCTAGATTCCTACTGCTGCCACCTTGCAATGCCATTTCTCCTCCAGAGGGTGGAACATCTTTGATCCCTTCTCTGACACACATCTCATCTTGGCCTGCTGCAGGGACCATAGGCTGTCAGAGTGGAGAGAAAGCTGCATCTGTCCTTGCATATCAAGTGCTCATTTCAGGCTGCAAGGACTGCAAAAGGAAGGCCCATTTGTTGAGTTCCCACTGATCACTAAGCACATCCATCCCCTGGCCACCCACTTGGTTGGTAGATTTCTCTGAGTAATGTTATACATGCTCATTCTTGAGGGGAAAAGGTAAGAGAGAAATCCTAGGTTCCTCACTACGAAGAGGTAACCACTGTTATTTTGATTGTTGTCCTGGCGTTTTCCCTCATACAAATAGATACATTTTAAATGAAGATGAGAACACGCAGTACAAACTCTTCAGAACATTTCTGCATGCCTTTAGATTACCTGCTGCAACAAGGACCCATCGTGATTCCAAGGAAGAATCTGCCCCAGCTAACCAACCCCCACCACAGAGCTATCACGACTGCAAAGATGATCCAGCTCAGGTTATCATCGAAGCCACCTGTGGGCCAGAATGAGGGCTTGCGGGGGAGCACTCTGTCCCCCAGCCCCCATGGAGAACTGTCATTTACAGGGTGTAATTACCATTCCTTAACCTTGGCCAAAGTGTCAGCAGCAGGGCTCCCTTAGCCCTTGAACCCAGTCTCTAAGCAAAGGGATCTCATGCCTGAGGCTTCTCATCAGTTAACATCTTTTGCCATCTGCAGTCTTTCCTCTGCTGGGAAGGCAGGAGCTGTTGCTCCACGTTCAAACTGGCTTCCCTGAGCTCTGCGGGGCCAGCATAATCCAAAGCCAGTGTCTCCTGAGGGAGAATGTCCTCACTTAGCCTTTTGAAGTTCAACTATTTTACACAGAAACCTGTATCCTGAGCCCTGGGTGACAATGATAGGCTCTCACAGCATGGAGAGAAAGCTGCTTCTGTCCTGGCATATCAAATGCTCACTTCAGGCTGAAACTTGACAGCAAAAGGAAGGCCCGTTTACTGAGTTCCTACTGTTCACTAAGCTCTCCGCTACGATTTCTAATTCCCATCAAGGTAGATAAGATCTCCATTATGCAGATGAGTCTCAGAGAGGCATCAGAGCTTTAGTTTGCCTAGGATCACAGGGTAAGTGGTTCAGAAAGAATTTGAACTCACTGTCTGACCTGGAGGTCTGGAAGCGGGGGTGAAGTGGGGCTGGGGGGGCAAATACGGCCTGTTTCCTGGTTTTGTACAGCCATCAAGCCAAGAGTGACTCTTACTTTTCTTTATTCAACTGTAGGATAAATAAGATCTAGAGATCTAATGCACAGAATGAAAACCACAGTGAACAACGCAACACTGAATACTGGAGATTTTCACAGTTTTTAATTTAAAAAATCAAAATGACGCTATTTTATATTTTTATTTATTTATTTATTTAAATGTATCTTCATTGATTTCAGAGAGAGGAAAGGAGAGGGGGAGAGAGAGAGGAAGAAACATCAATGATGAAAGTCATTGATCGAGCCCGCAACCCGGGCATGTGCCCTGACCTGGAATCGAACCCTGATCGCCTGGATCCTAGGTTGACGCTCAACTGCTGAGCCACACCCAGCTGGGCAATGACACTGTTTTATGACACATGAAAATTACATGGAATTTAAATGTCAGTGTCCATAAAGTGTTACTGGAATACAGTCATGCTCATTTGTTTATGTCCTTATGTGTTTCCACATTACAACAGCAGGCTAGAGTATCTGCAACAGAGACTTTATCGTCTGCCAAACCTAAATATTTGCTATTTGGCCCTTTACAGAAAAAGTTTGCTGACCACTAGTCTAGGATCACTTTGGGGGCCAAGGAGATGATGTTCTGATTCACTTGGAATCCTGGAGGGTTGGAGCAGGCAGGGAAAATGGAGACCATAAAACTCACTCCTCCCTCAAGATGAGACCAGATAAGCCACACAGGCTCCCTGAAGAGGGAAATTCCCAGTAAGGTGACTGGTATTCGTGCTCTCAGTCTATGCAGAGAATGAGGGCCTGTGACCACCTCCTTAGAGTTATCAGATCCCCATATTCTTAGCAGTTCAAGAAATTGAACACATTACTCACCCCAGGAGGGGGAAATGATGTTTGGGGTCACAGAATAAACTACGCAAAAGGGAAAAGTGAACCCACGTGAGGGAAGTTATTCGGCACAAGGATTTAGGAAGTCTGGCCATGTTCTGTGCTGTGGCTGTCCCCTGTGAGTGTGGGAGGAGAATGCGTGTCCATTACAGAGCTGAGGTGGTGGAAAGGAAATCCTGTCAGAAAGGCTCGAAGGCCTGAGCCACTGCCAGGCTCAGTGTCACAGAGAAGTGTGTCCTCAGGGCTCAGAGTGAAACTGGTTTAGAGTGACATTTCAGTCAACTGAGCTGGAAGGAGCCCAGGGGTGAGGCCTGATTAAGGACCTGAGAGCAGCCCAACTCCTCCTGGTTTCTTGCTCTAGATTTTAATGATCCTGCCTCTGAGAGAGACTATGTAGTGCTTCTGATAGGCCCACCTAGGACAGGTATTCACAGGAGCTGAACAGCTCTTTACTGAGTGCCCACCCTCATCCTAGGAGGTGTTCCCAGGACATAGGGATGAAAAAGCCAGATCATTTCCTCAGAAACTTGCAATCAAAAGGAAAGCCAGACAGGTAAGCAACTAACTAGAATGCACACATCTAACCAAGTGAGGACCGATGAAGAGCTTCCTTCAGGTCCCACACCATCAGTGAGCTTCTCTTTGGTCTCCTCTCCAGAAAGAACTCTGGCCTTAAGGTCAGTATTTCCCATCTGAACCACGGCTGGGGTGGCATTTCCAACAGCCTCCCCTCCACGTATCTTTTTGCTCTAATCCAGCCAATTCTGGGCATTCAGCATTCTAAAAGCCTATGTGTCAGGTATCATGTGAGCACTGGTGAGATAAGAAACATGGTTCCAGTTTCACAGGTGGGGGATGGGGGAGAAGGGTTTGAGGAACATCTGTTAAACAGATAATCACTATCACTGAATGATGGTAACTCAGTGTTTGTAGCAGTGGGAAGGGCACCGAAGGTGATGTATCTGTCCTGATTTCCTCCTAGAAGAAGGCAAATCAATTTCCTAAATTAATAGATTTCTTCTTGGGAAAGTGCAGAATCCCAGACTTATACATCTTAGTCGAGTGCGCCATCTTCTGGCCTGGGTCCTGCCCACTGTCCAGCTGTTAGTGTCTGAGGGCAAGATGCTATTACCCACTTGTGACTGGAAAAGAAACTGCCCCTCCAACACTTACAGTTGCTGGTTGGAGGATCATAAAAGAGTTCTTCCACTTTACTATGTGTCATGGGGGTGGGGCAGGATTTTAAGACTTCTGTCATGGGTAAATGAATGTAATAACATCTCACTCTAAAAAAAATGCAGTTATGTTCAAGATCTGCACAAAATTCGGGATGAGAAGAGTCTTAGGCTATTCTTGTATGATAATGTAAAGAGCTACTCTCAATGCCAATAATGTTGTTTTTAGGGACATGTTTCCCTCGTCAGTAAGAATGTCAACTCTACTGTCTAATACAAATTCAGAAATTCTAAGGTGTGTGTACACACGAGCATGCAGGTGTGTCTCAATACCTATCTGCTGGACAACCAGAAATAAATCCTCATCATATACATCACACTATGTGTCATGGGGGTGGGGCAGGATCACACTGGCAGGGAACTAGAAGAGAGGGGATTTGAAATGCCCAAGGCCGATGCTTGGATTATAGACAACATGCAATATTTTTGTCATACATGCCTTTGTTCTGCATTGCTATCCAGAGAACTCACAGTCTCATTAGGCATAGAGGGAGCTTTCTATACCTGACCGCTGATTATAGCTCTTTCAAAAGAACTATAGCTCTGTCTGAGGAAATCCCTTTCTTTTTGAGGCTCAAATGCTCTATTTGAGGACTCCCTGGATACATGGTCATTGTGTAGATTGACTCTTCAGACTAATGAGCACCACTTTTCTTTTGAATTTTTCAGTTCTAGGATGCATAATTAATTTACTGATCTTCTAAAGAAGGCTGCTGTAACCAGTATCTCATTACTCAAGGGAGTATCCCTATTTGTTAAGGGGCTGACAAGACATCTTTGCCTTTCAATTCATTCGGCCAGAATCTTGAAGCACCTTAAAGCTCAAGCTTTTTTTTTTTTTTTTTTTTTAATCCTTACCTGAGGATATGTTCCTCCCCCCACCCCATTGATTCCAGAGAGAGAGAGAGAAGGGGGGGAGACAGATAGACAGACAGACAGACAGACAGACAGACATTGATGTGAGTGAGAAACATGTATGGGTTGCCTGCCCCACGCGCCCCTACCGCCCTGATGGGGAATGGAACCCGAAACCCTTTGGTGCACAGGGCGATGCTCAACCACTGAGAAACACTGGCCAGGGCTTAAAGCTCAAGCTTTTAAAAACACCTGAATTTGTTTGAACTCTCCAGTCTGCCAAAGGCCACACCACTCCATATTCTTTCACTCCAACTCCCTGAGACATTATTTGCCTAGCATCTGAAAGTATTTGAGCTTGCCACCCTGGATTTTAATTCTACTCCCTCATTCTACAGTTGAGGAAAACAGACTGCAAAGAGGGGCAACAACGTGCGTGGGAAAGCCGCTCAGGAACGTAGAACACTATTTCCTACTCTCACTACGCTACCTTTTCGGCACATGCTTTGTTCTATGGCCAAAGTCAACATTCGTTACCAAAAAGAAATGGAGAATCTGCGATTCCCTTAGCGCTTTAGAAATGGAAGTTCTTTAGGGAACGCAACAATTTCTCGTCTGTTATGTGTATATACATGTAGGCAGAACGTTCACCCAAATTCAACCCCCAGTATGACCTGCCTCAAACCAGCTACCCATACCTGGGAACCCAAAGACACAGTCCAGACCAGGAACCTCCTCTCCTAGCTTACGTTTTCACCCGAGTTCACAAAGGAACGGACCGGAAGTGGCGATCAGTCGCACTGCGGCGAGTCCTACCGGTACCCTGGTCGAGCTGGCCGGAAGAGGAAGGTGCAGCCCTTAGAAGGTTCCCCGCTTAGTGCGTGCTTCCGCACGGTTGTTGTTGCGGACGTTGGGCTGGGTAGGCGAAAGCTCCCGCGGCGCTCGGCAGGTTTGAGAGATGCCGGGCAGAGGCCGGTGCCCCGACTGCGGCTCCGCTGAGCTGGTGGAAGACGCGCACTATTCGCAGAGCCAGCTGGTGTGCTCCGACTGCGGCTGCGTGGTCACCGAGGGCGTTCTCACCACCACCTTCAGCGACGAGGGCAACCTCCGAGGTACCTGTGCCGTCCTTTCCAGGCCGAGGGTACAGCCTGGGGCGTTGGAGGGCCTGACACTAGATTCCTCTTATCTCCTGCCCACTCCTTGTCTCGCACACATTTAAATACGGGAGAAAACAACCTAAAGTGAACGAGTGAGCTGTGAAAGTTTAGGGACTGCCGTTCACGTGTGTTTTCCTAGCACCTAGTACAATATCTGACATGTGTAAACGTTCAGTAACATGTATAAACGTTCAATAAGTGAAACAAAGAGAAACAAAGTTCCAGTCTGGTCGTGGTGGAAGAATTGTGGGTCAGCTCTTTAGGAGTACACCGTATACTATTACACCCCAAAGCCATTTTTGGTACTAAGTGGCAGAACATCATTTTCTTCCTTTGCTTTCCAAGTTCCTGACCAGTGCAGCCCTCAAAATCCGCAGCCAGGAAAATTGCCTGGATTGGATGTATCAGAGGGTACAAATTTGTACTGAAATTTCTGAAAATTTGGAGCACTTAGAGCTGCTTTGGTGTAGTCCTGATCACCCTCAATCTCTGTGTATTTGATAGTGCTTGTGGATATAGAAAACCAGATGGACTTTTAATTTGCGTAGATGGGCACCTTCTGTGAGACAGGGAGCAGATGCTTAATGATTTGCACTCTGCTCCCCTGGCTTTGTGTGGTGGGAAGGCAGGGGTCTGATGAATAAAGACTAAACAAGCTATTTGTTTTCCGTTTTTCCCCCCAGAAGTAACATATTCCCGAAGCACAGGGGAAAATGAACAAGTTAGCCGCAGTCAGCAACGAGGTGAGAATCAACCTTTTATGACACGGTGGCTTTAAAGAAAACTCTCCTGATGGTCCAGCCCATGCGTTTGCTTTTCCTGTTTTCAGCATTACCATGTAAGGTAGAGTAGAAGAGAATGGTGATTATAGAAATAAAGGATGGGGATGATTTTAAGAGAGATAGCAAATCAGTATAAGTTTGGGATTTGCTCAGGGATATAGTTGGAGTAGACTCAAGGAGTCCAGATCAATCTTTGGCTTGGCCCTGAATCAAACCAGCCTCTAAAAAATGGTGGGCTGAAATGTGACTTCTTTCCACAAATTCTTTGTACCTTCAGAATGACTTCACCAGGTGACACTCCTGTCACTGTAGAAAGGTACTATATTTGTGCTTTTTTTTTTTTTTAGGGGTGGGGGGAGGAAGAGCGAGAGAGAGAGAGAAACATTGATGTGAGAGAGAAACATCAATCAGTTGCCTTGGCATGTGCCCCAACTGGAGTGGGGTATTGAATCTGCAACCTGGGTATGTGCCCTGACTGGGAATCGAACCCTTGACCTTTCAGTGTATTGGATGACACTTCAACCAACTGAGCCACACCAGCCAGTGCTAGTTGTGTATCTTATATCAGAGGCAAGTTTAGCAGAAATTGCTAGGAGCTGCACAGTAGCTCCTTTGACCCCTCTAACTCTTGTTGTGGGTTTTCCTAGGTCTCCGCCGAGTGAGAGACCTCTGTCGAGTTCTGCAGTTGCCATCAACATTTGAAGACACAGCACTTGCCTACTACCAACAGGCATACCAGCACTCTGACATCCGTGCTGCCAGGCTGCAAAAGAAAGAGGTGTTGGTTGGGTGCTGTGTCTTAATCACCTGCCGGCAGCATAACTGGCCCCTAACCATGGGAACCATCTGCACCCTGCTATATGCAGATTTGGATATGTTTTCTGGCACCTACATGAAGATAGTGAAGCTTCTGGGGCTGGATGTGCCATCTCTGTGCTTGACCGACCTGGTGAAGACCTATTGTAGCAGGTACCTGCTTAGTGGGAGATGTGGGGATGGGATGGGTTCTTAGATCTGTTTTACCTTGCCTGTCTCTTTTTGACCAAAATGCATCCAAAAAGATGTGAGAGAAAAATCTGTTCTCCCTCTCCTGTGCCTGATACTAATAAGGTTAATCCCATTTTATATTTCTAGAATGCTATAATTTCAAACCTTTTTGCCCTCACAGCAACCTAATGATGTAGGAAAGTAGGCATTAGCCTTGCCACAGGGCTCCTGAGTTGCACCACTCACATATGTGGCCTATGTGGCTGTATGCAACGGCCCTGCCTCAGCAGGATCAACTGTGAATGGAGCTAATAGAATATTAGGAGATGACAGAACTGTAGTTAGAAGCTAATTCTTTTTTTTTTTTTAAAGTAGCTGTGTGTTTTTTTCCTGACAAATATAGTAGAAAACAAAGTCTATCAGTGTCAAATAGTGGGTTTGAAGCTTGGTTACTTTCTAGCTGGATGACTGTGGGCAAGTTTTTCAACTATAAATGCACATAACAAGGTGGCAAAAGAACGTCTGCAAAGCCCTCAGAATAATGGCTCACTGGGGTTGCTCAGCAAATGTTGGTTCCCTTCTACATTCTCCTGCCCTTCTCACAAGCAGAAGACTCACCCAGTCTTCTCTCAGTACCTGTATGAAATTTGCTGCCCAGCAAGCTTCAGTGTTCCCAAGCAGCTAGAACAGCATGCCTATCTTGAGCGGACTGCTCTTCCTCACTTTGGAAGAGCAGCCCCCCACCATAGGCACTGAGACAAGACCCTCACTTTGGTTATTTCAGCTTCAAACTGTTTCAAGCCTCCCCATCTGTGCCAGCCAAATACATGGAAGACAAAGAGAAGATGCTGTCACGAACATTGCAGTTGGTGGAGCTGGCGGATGAGACATGGCTGGTGACTGGGCGGCATCCCTTGCCTGTTATCACTGCTGCTGCTTTCCTGGCTTGGCAGTCGCTGCAGCCTTCAGCTCGTCTGACATGTTCCCTGGCTCGATTTTGTAAATTGGCAAATGTGGACCTGCCCTACCCTGCTTCCACCCGCCTACAGGAGCTGCTGGCTGTGCTGCTGCGGATGTCTGAGCAGCTGGCCTGGTTGCAGGTTCTAAAACTTGACAAACGGTCTGTGGTGAAGCATATCGGCGACTTGCTCCAGCACCGCCACACTTTGATCCGCAAAGCCTTTCGAGAAGGGACAGCGGAGGTGGAAGCCCAGGAGAAGGAACTGCAGGGGCAAGGACAGGGGAAAGTGGAATTGGGTAATAGTTCCTTAGGTTTGCCTGAGGGGAAGCGACCAGCTAGTCCTGCCCTTCTCCTTCCACCCTGCATGTTGAAGCCCCCAAAGCGGGTCTGCCCCATCCCCCCTGCCTCCACAGTCACTGGAGATGAGGACATTTCTGATAGTGAAATAGAGCAGTATTTGCGAACCCCTCAGGAAGTGAGGGACTTTCAGAGAGCCCAAGCAGCTAGACAAGTTGCCACAGGTAGTCCTAACCCTCCATGATGCACTTTGGAGGTTTGGGGAGGCACTTCACTCCATTCTGACAGCAGATTGATAATAGGCCTGTCATATCCAGAGAAATAAGTGTACAAGTCCATAGGTGTTGTCTCTCTGCAGTTAATTGGAGCCCAAGTCCTGGAGTAGAAATCATAAAGACTGTAGAGACAACCGAGTTGGAGAGAGTCCTGTCCTTTAGTGCCAGAGAGCAAGTTGCATATGTTCACATTCTGTGGGATGGCTATCTCTTAGACTGTTGGGAGAGGGTCAGGCTCTCTCCTGCTCCTGGTTTGAATTGGATAAACTGCTGCTGCAGGGCTCATGGGGCCTCCCTACTGGTGTGGAGCAGTTGGCATTTCCAATGGTATCAGCCCTCAGAGGACAGGAGCTAGGTAACTCTTGGCCCTGTGCTCTTTCATAGGTATCGGTGGGTTAACATGTATGGTATCATGAGATCCTCTGCCTCGTAACAAAAGGACTGTGGGTGAACTAAAGCTATAGTTCAAAGGGCTTTACAAAATTTTAATATATTAAAACAACAGGCATCTGCTAGAAAACATTCTATTGTATAAAACCCGAGCTTTTAAAAACATGTTTTCTTTGGCACTTTTTATCCCCTCCCTCCCCTTTCCCCAGCATATTGCAAAAAGCTCTCCAGTGCTAAGGCATTGGCAGGGTATGTAAACAGCAGCCAGCATATGTGGAGGAATAATACAAAGCTTTTTTTCCTAATATTGTCTGTGCAGCAAGCATAAATAACAGGATCCATCCCAAGGTGTGTGGGTTTCCTTTCCTTCCCTATGTCTTCTGTCACTGGTGATCAGGCTGGGGTGACGTGGAGACTGGGAGGGGGCCTGGGCCAGGCCTTGTTTTCATGATGCTGTTCACAAGGCCCCAGGTTCCTTCCACTTTCACTGGGTCCTGTAGTGAAAGGCTGGTGGTTGTTTTTTAGGTTGGGGAAAAATAGAAGTGCTGGTGTTTAAAAGTGGAGGTGCAGGCCCTGGGGGAGCTGTAGGGACCCTGCCCACCTCCTGGAAGGATTTGGCCTGGGCTTCTGTACAGCAGGAAGCTGGTTTGATGTTTTGGAGGTTTCTCCCTGATAGGGAGCTAGAGATTAAATGATTGAAAAGGTTCCTCCACGTGGCCTCTTGGAGGCAGGGAAGTACTCTTCCTTAGTTCCTTGGTGTTGGGAGGCTGAGACTGGGGACATGGGTCTTGTAATTGAACAGTAAGTGCTTCTCCAATACCACCTGCAGTCCTGTGGTGGAACCCCTCTTCAGGGCATTGTTTGTAGGACTAGGTTTAAGGCATGACTAACTTCAGCCCCAAATCTAAGCACTAGTCTCTACTTCCCTCAAATTATCCCCAGGCAGTGTCAACTTTGTCTTCAAGTGCCACCCTGGAGCCCCGCTGAATGATGTGGGTAGCACTCATGTGGGAATGGTGTTGCTCCCTAATTATGCACCTGTCCCCCTACTTGATCTCCCATGCTGACTTTCACACTACCCCACCTTCACCTCATGCATAGTTAATCTGGAAAGCAGCACCTTGTCACCTCCAATTGGTCCTGGTTACCTGGCTCATCTGCTAGTCTGGCTCCCCAATTAGCCAAAAACTGGGTGGGGGAGATGCCCTAGAATCTAGGCACAGATGGCTGACTTCAGAGAAGGGCAGTGAGAGAACATTGTTCTCAAGCTCCCATTTGTGTTTTCCTGATAAGGCTGATGAGCACCAGTGAGGCAGGGTGGCAAGATGCCAGGAGGCACCTTAGGAGGACCCCGCCTGGGCTTGCTGTGCCCTTCCACTATTCATCAATCCACAGACTGACAGGACTTACCCTCTACCCTGAACGGCACTGCAAATTGCCAAAACTAGCTTGGGCTGGGACAGAAAATGTATCCTGCCTGTGGCTCTGGGCTTGCCTGACGCTACCCCAGAGGGATGGCCCTCTTAGTGGCAGGCCTCTCTGCCTGTGCTTTTCCCCAGCCTCCAGAACTGAAGCTGGGGAGCCCAGGTGCAGCCCTCAGCAGTCCCACCTCAGACTTGTTGATGTACCGATAGCCATCTTTGAGGGCACCCCCAGAAGCCAGGTGACAAGCCCGCGTGGGCAGCCTGTCTGTCCTAAAGTGCCACCCGCCCCACCCTAGACGGTGGTCTCGCTCTTCCAGAGGCCGGTCTTCATGCAGCCGCCGCTGGGCGCCTCGGCGCCGGCCATGGTGATGTCGTCGTACTTGCCGCCCTTGGGGGCGCCGTTCAGACTGGCCGTGTTGAGCGGGTACGAGCGGCGCTTGCTCTCCTTCTCCAGCGCGCCCCGGAGGTTGTCGCGGCTGGCGCTGCGGCGCTGGCCCGGCCGGCCGGCCTCGGGGGGCGGCGCGGCGCTCGTGTCGCTGCCCTCGGACGGCGTGAGCGTGGGCTCGCCCTCCAGCGGGAGGCAGGCGCCGGGGCTGTTGCGGCTGCTGCCCGGGTAGCTGTCGGAGGGGCTGTTGTGCAGGCTGCCGCTCTCGCTGGACAGCAGCTCGGGCGCCCCGGCCGCCGCGCCCCCGCGCAGCGCCTTGAGCCGGTTCTTGCTGCCCGCCTCCCCCGAGCGGTGCCCCTTGGCCCGACTCTTGTGCACTCGGCGCCCGTGGGGCAGGTTGTTGGGGTGGCGGGGGGCGAGGCTCCCCCGGGAGCCCGCGGGCTCTGGCTCCCCGTCCCCGCGGGCCGCCACCCCCGCCTCGCACACCTGACTCTGGGCCAGCTGCAGGTTTGTGAGCTTGCAGGGGCCCGGGGGCGGCACGTGGCCGCTGCTGCCACTTGGGGATGACTTAAGGGAAGGGGGACCCTCTCCGAACACTGGGGAACCATCTTCCGGAGCTGCAGGCACGGCTTGGGGTGAGGCACGCGAGGCCGATGCAGGGGGGCAGCAGGCGCGCCAGGAGGCCCTAACGTCTCTGCGCCTGGCACAGTGGTGGGTGAAGACGAAGAGGCCCAGGGCTGAGGCTGCCACTCCGTACAGACAGCTGCACACCACCCGGGGCAGCCAGTGCTGGGACACTGCCAGAGCCCCACAGGCCCACATGGCCAGGTACAGGAAATGTGTGGTCACCAGTGCCCCCAGCTGGACTCCCGGAGAATAGAAGCCATCACCATCCTCGGGGGGTCCAGGTGTCACCACCCCAGTGCTCCCAGTGGCCAGAAGGGAACCTGAGTCACTCAAGAGGGGGCCGCTGCTCCTGAGCCTGGTGGAACCCCTTAGCTCCTCCCCTTGGTCCAGGGAGACCCTGCTCGTAACCCCCTTTGAGCTCTGTGCCAAAGGACCCCTCAAACGGAGCCCTGCACACAGGAAATAGATCCAGGTGATCAGCAGAATCAAAGCCACCGGGATGTAGAAGGCTCCTAGGCTTGGACGCCACACCAGCCAGCAGCTGAGGGGAGACACAGGCAGTGGATGAGCAGGGGGAGCAAGTCTGAGGTTGGGCCCATAGGCTGGGTGGTTGGGGACACAGAGGATACAGTGAGTTGACAGGCAGAGACTGGCTTAGTCAACATGCATGGCTTTGGGTGGGCTCACTGGCTGGGTGAGCCCAGCAGGTGCCCTTGCCAGTGGAGAAGCCATCTGGTGCTGGGGAGGGTGGGTTTGGGGCAGGCAGGCAGCGTGCTCACTAGGGGCTGTGGTCCCGGTAGTTGTGGATGTTGACAGCAGCTGTGATGCCACAGATAATGAGTGGGATCCCTCCAGCGATCAAATAGAACCTGGAAGTAAATGGGTTTTGGGGGTCAGAGAGATGGGGGACAAGGGAGAGGAGCCAGGTGAGAGAACCCTTGAGTCAGGGTCTGTGTCCCATCTTCTTTCCTCTTTAAATTCTGTCAGAATTCTTTGCCAGGGATGCAAGGCCCCTACAGGGCAGGCTTGGTAGATCCCTAGGGGACTTGGCCAAGACTATTCTAAGGGACAGAGGCCAGAACTGCTCTCTCTCACCCTGAGTACAGAAGTTGGGGGTTTCCAGGTTCCCTGCTCAGTGCCCTTCCCTGGCATTGTAGTCACTTCCTTCCCTGGCCTTGTCATGCTTTAAAAGCCCTAAGGATGCACCCACTACGTGACCTGCAGCAACCTAGTGCCACCAAGGGCCTGACTCTTCTGTCTTTAGACAGTGGTCTCCCACGACCTTGGACCCACCTTGCATCCACCCTGGGAGAATTGATTTTGGTGTTCTACCAGCACCCTCTGAGCCCTTCCCCACTATGAAGCTGGTATCTGGAAGCATGTACCGGAGCATGGGACGGGGAGCAGGTGGGGCAGAGTCCCCTTCCTGTGGAGGGGGCGCCCTCCAGGTGAGCTCCTTGTGGAGGACGCGGGCCTTCACACCCATCCAGAGCAGTGTGGACAGTGAAGAGTAGTGCAGAGTGATGCCCACCTGCGGGATCAAGGCGCTGAGGCTGGGACTGCTACCAGATCAATGGGACTGGGCTGCTACCACTGGGGCCATGCCAGAGCCTCAGCCCCACAGTGTTCTCCCACTCCTCCCATGTTCCCCACCCCCAACTCCACCCAGATCCTCCCCCAGGTTCTGTCCCTGATATTACCCCCTTTACTTCTCCCCAGGTTTCTCCCACACTCCGGTGACTCTCCATGACCTTGTTACTGCTATCTGGTTTGTCCCCAACCTCTCCTCTGTTGCAGGTCCCCACTCTCCACCTTGAAGCTCCACCTCCTAGTTTTTCTGCTTCTTACCACTTTCTACTCTCATGCTACTCCCCCCGCCCAAGTTAGAATGGACACAGAGAGAACAATGGAGCTGGGGCCTATTCGTGTGAGCCCTCTTTTTCCTCCCCTGCACCTCCCTACTGCCTAGGCTGCCATCACTAATCTTGGAGCTCCCCAACCCCCACCCCAGCCCCTTCTCCTCTTACCGCCTGGCAGACCATCTGGTAGTTGGTGAGTGTGATGCCTCCTGCAAAGACGGCGGAGGTCATGGCCATGTGGAAGCACAGGTTCAGCAGCATATGCCAGCCCTTCCGGGACACATGGATGGAGCTGCCCCAGAAACAGTAATTAATGGGCCATCCAGCCCAAGGTCAGGCCCATGAGGTCTCAAGGCCATGGGGAGGGCCAAAGGGGGCGTGGCAGATATCTGTGTGCATGCAGGTGCGTGAACGTGATACAGGCCCCAGGGAAGGAAGGTCTTAACCCACAAAATGTGTTTTCCAACCCCAGAACCTTCCAATAAAATGCTAGGCAAGAGCCCAGGAAAGTCACGTGGACCTACTTGGGAAAGGAACACTTGCCAGTACTTAGTGAGCCCCCTCGCCCCCAGCCTTCCCACCACACCTTCCCTTCCTCCAAGAGTCCCCACCTGTGGTTGAGAATGTAGGTGATGATGGTGGAGAAGAGGCAGAGCAGCAGCAGGGCTGTGCAGGGGTACACGACCGGATGCAGCCCTGCTCCCGATCCCCCCACCTCCCTGGGAAAGGCACTCAGCTCCTGAAAGAGTGGGAAAGAGGAAGTGTGTACTAGGAATCCAGGAGCAGAGGCCGTCCCATGGAGTCCTGGCCAGTTCAGTGCCCTAGGCCAGTTTTCCTCTTCCCAAGCCTGGTCAGCTTGGGTCCTCAGCTTAGTCCATCTGCGCAGGCAAAGGCGTATGTACGTTCCATGACATCCACTCTTAGAAAGTTGGCCCATGTAGTGTTAATAATCTACTGCCTGCCTTTCTGGGGACTTTTCAGGTCCCTAGTCTGGAAGTAGGAGATGAGGAAAGAGGGGGAAGTCTCTGTCTATAATATAGCTGCATGCCTGCTCGGGGTCTGGGAAAGTAGGGTGTGAAATGTGCTGAGGGAGGGGGAACTAGATAGGGGTGAGTGAGGAGGGTGACCAGAAAGGAGAAGTGTCCTTTTTTCCCCACTTTGATAATCTGGATCTCAGGGAGTGCAGGCTGGGTCTCAGAACACCAGGCTGGGTGGTTCCACTCATTCTGGGAGTGGAAGCAGGACCTCCCTATCTCCTGAAAGATGAAAAGTGTGTGGGAGACTAGAGGGACACTTCCCCAAGTCCTGACAGTTTTGAGGCCTGACAAGGCCGTCCTTTATTTCAATATGGCCCTGGGTGATCGGAGAACCCTGCCTCTGCCTCGCACACCTCTCCTGTTCCCTGGCCTTCTCATCCCACAACCCTACTATACTCACCATGAGCACGGCCACATTGCCCAGGTGCTGGCAGTGCAGGGAGCTGACGTTGGGCTGGCTGGTTCGGAGCTGGCAGCCTTCGGAGCTCCAGCCCCCAGCCCCGCCGGGGCCCTCCTGGTTCCACCAAGCTGCCACAGGTTCGGCCCCCTCAGCCCAGTGCCTCAGGGAAATGGCCACTGGCTCTGTCAGGTTTCCCACACCACAGCCACCTACAGGGGGAGAGAAGTCCACAGAGGCACACACGAGGCTGTGGGGGGCTGGCCCGGTGGAACTAAGCAGCAGCCAAGCAGGCATGGGACACCCTTGGGCTGTGTGTGTGTGTGGATATAGTCAGATACCAAATGGGGGCCTGGCTCCAGGTGCTCAGTCTAACTGGGGCGACACCAGAATGAATCAAAATAAAAGCACTGGGCCCTGGCTGGTGTGGCTCAGTTGGTTGGGTTGTCGAACCATACACCTAAAGGTGGCAGGTTTGATTCCTGGTCAGGGCTCATACCCAGGTTGTGGGTTCGATCCCTGGTTGGGGCATGTACAGGAGACAACCAATCGATGTTTCTCTTTCTCTTTCTCCCTCTCTCTCGCTCTCGCCCTCTCCCTCTCCCTCTTCCTCTCCCTCTCCCTCTCCCTCTCCCTAAAATCAAGAATAATAATAAAAAAAACATATCCTTGGGTGAAGATTATAAATAAATAAGTAAAAATAAAAGCACTGGGAGGTGGCCCGCTCTAAGTACTAAAACAGTGGTGGTGACATGCCCTACAAGAGAGGACTCTAGGGCTGCGGTCAAGGACAAGAAGGTAGGAAGTAATGCTGAGGGAGTGAAAGCCCAGGTGAAGAGACGATTCGGGATGGCACCCCTGAGAGGGAGAGTTGGCACCGGGTTAGGAAGGTGGGACGGAGAGAAGCCTGGTGGGTCAAGGGTTTGTACTTGTGGCCCTTTGAAATTTGACAAATCTGGGATATAAAATCCAGTGTCTTCCGGAACCTTTTCTCCAGCAGCCCCTTTCTTGACGGGCGTCTGGGTTTCCATCCTCCTTGGAAATGGGGAGGGGCCACCGGACTCTGCCACCTCCACCAGGATGGTAGGGGTGCTGGTGGGTGAGGGAAGGGCAGGATGAAGGGGCACAGGGCAGGCACTTAGGAGGGGTCCCATGCGGTACCCTGAGCTCAGCCGCTTACTTGTTCCTGCAAAGATGACCGGTGTGGCCACACCACGCCTCTTGCCAGGTCCCACAGCTCCAGGGCGGGAGGTATTTCCGTGGCTGCGGAAGAGGCGGCCATTTCGGAAGACGAGCAGTTGCAGGGTGCAGTCTGGGGGCACTGGGGGTGCCAGGGCAGCCGGAAGGGACGAGAACAGACTGGGCGGCAGCTGGATAGAGGCCAGGGCCACGCTGTTCTGGGGGGGACAACGGAGTTCCTCAGAGACACCAAGATCCCCTGGGACTCTGATGTCTTCCTCCTGCCTCCCCTAACTCCTCTCCCAGTCCAGCCTCCTCTCACATCATCCACCCCCACCAGGCACCTGCATCTTGGCACCTCCCCTCGTAGTATCCTCCGTGCCCCAGTGCCCACCTTGATGTGGAAAGATGACAGAGAAATGTTGGGCCTCCCGGTGGTACAGCGGAAGCGGAGCTGCTGATCCGCCAGGGGCTCCAGCTCGGGAGAGGGGTTCTGGCCAAGGCCTGTGGGCCGGGTGCCAGGCCCACCTGCCTCCCTCCTTTGGAAGGCTGTGCAGGTCAGGCCCACATAGCTGTGCGGCTTGATGAGGTAGGCCTCCAGTGCCACATTCCTCGAGTTCTAGGGACAGGGAACTTGTCACCCATCCCTCTGATACACGGCAGCCCTGCTTTGGCCTTCTCCTGCCTGAGACTGCAATCCCTGCCTGCAGATCTGCTCAGGCCCTGTCCCTCTACCCTGGACTCCTCACTGTCTCCTCCAGGCCTGACCAGTCTTACGTCTGTCATGGAGTCTCCCCAGCCCTGGGCCATGGTGCCTTCTTCCTCCTAAGCCCTTCCTCCCACTCATTCATGCCCCACCTTGTATCTCATGCCCCTTTTAACACGGACTAGTTCTGCTTCTCCAGCTAAGTTCCTGTATTCCTGAAGGTATCAACACAATATCTTTTTTTTTCTTAAAACATTTTTTTTTTTAAAGCACAATATCTTGCACGTAGAAGGTGCTCTGCTATGGTTGTTAATTGATTCACAACCCACCATTGGAAATGTCACCCTCATCTCAGGGGAAAGAGGTCTCCATTACTCCACACTCCACCACAGTGCTATCCCCCTACAACTTAATTCCCCACCACAACGTCATGCGTAACTTCTCCAGTGTCACTGGCCTCCCTCTCTTTGCACTGTCCCTGACTGCTCAGGATCTGATGCCACACGACTGGGAATCTGGTCCAGTTAGGTGTTCATGGCAGGTGCACAGCTGGAGGGCTTGCTGCCTGAGAGAGAAGCGTTTCCCTCCTGGATGACTCTAGGTTCCCTCCCAGTGTCAGGCCCCCCAGGAGCTCCCTCCCCAGCTGACCCACATTACCACGGAGATGTGCTGGGCATGGGGGCTCAAGGCAGCCCCCCCAATGCGCTCTAGGGCACCCACGATGCCGCTGCAGGCCTTGTCCTCCCGCTGGGCCAGCCACAGCAAGTGCTCATCTACCAGCATCAGGTTGCTGGCCATGTCCACCATCACTTCCACCAGCTGGGGGGCAGGGCAGGGAGTCACTAAGGCATGAGTGAGGTTTGGGACCCAGGGGCTGGGGTGTGAGAGACTTGAGCAAATGGGGAGCAGGAGGTTTCCAGGGGCCCTAGAGGCCTGGTTGAATCTTACCTCTTTGATCTGGTCGACATAACCCAAAAATTTCTGGATCATCTGAGCCACATAAACTACATCCATCATGTCCGAGAAGCTGGCAGCCTCAGCCGTGTACACTCGCAGCTGGTGGGCCAGGGTCAGTGCGTTGGAGGCGTTGATGGGCATCTGGGAGTGTTAGGGAAAGACAGGGGATAGTCCAGTCCTTCTCCTTCTTCCGGAGAAGTGCCCCTAGGGGCCCCTCCTCTGTGCTAATGCTTAGGGTACAGTGCCTGAGGAGAGGGGTCTAGCCCACCGGCTGGGTCTAATCAAGGTAGAACACACGCATAAGGAGTGAGCTCATCAGGACTCAGGGCAACCCACTTCTAGTGCCACTGGCCCAAGGACAATGGATGACTCATTCTGTCCTTGCTTTCCCCCTTAAGATGGCCTGGCTGTGTTGGGGGATGAAGATGCTTGGGGTTGCTTGCACTTCTGAGTATGGCCTTGGGGGTCTGAATCCCCTGGAGAAGGAAAGCTGTATAAGAGCGAGAGCTCCTCACAGTGCACACCCAAGGAGCAGAGGAGCAGTTGTGAGGCTTCTCCCCTCCCCAGTCCCTGGAACCAGAGCTGAGGGGGTGCCCCCCACCCCCTGTCCTGGCCTCACCAGCACGAATGTGTAGAGCACCCGGGTAATGTCGTTGGTGTACAGACAGTGAGAGTAGTCCCCTGGCTCCCAGCGGCCAGCTCGGTCACACCGGCGGGAGGCCCGGGTGCCAGGGGCACCCCCACTCAGGGGCACCGAGGTGAAGGGATACTGCAGGCAGGATTGGTAGGCTGTGATGCCAGCCAGAGTTCGAGGCCACCTGGGGGCAGAGGCAGGAGTTGCCAATGACCCAGGCCCCTCAAGGCAAGGGCTCCCACCCCTGCCCTTAGAATTGTGATGCCAGACCCCTTGAGAGAAGGATCCAGAAGAGTGGTTTGGGGCTGGCCTTCAAGGGGTTCCCAAGTTCCACCTTCTTTCTACTGTATTTGTACTGCTAGTGCTGTTGTTGGTGCTATGGGGGCTGGACTCCAAGTCCCGAGTTCAAGTCACTTATCCTTTTTGGGTCTCACTATTCTCAGCTGTACAATAGGGAGAATCATACCTCCTTCCTAACTGAGAGGGCAGTTGGGATACTGAATATAATATTCAAGTGAGAGAGCTTTGTAAACTATTAATACACTTTTTTGTTCTGCACCACACATTTCAGATGGTGGTTATAACCGCAAAGATGAGGTCTCCTAATACAACAGCAGGACTTGGAGCTGAATGAATAAAGGAAGTGTTTTCTCCATCTTAGAGTGGATGGGGAGACCCTGGTCACTTGTGGTCTCAGATGTAAGAGGTGGGGTGGGGTGGGGGGCTGGGTCCAGAAGGTGTTTGGGTCTCTGGGGCAGCAGAGCACACCGAACCTGAAGTCCCCTCGGTTGTTGGCGACACGCTCAGCTGGGCAGTAGGAGGCAGAGGTCTCCAGCACCACAATCTCCACCTTCTTGCTGGTGTTGCCCTGGACCGTGGACACGGAGCACTCCCATTCGCCTGAGGCCCCCACACCGATGTGAGACAGGGTCAGCTCACTGCAGGCGGGCGGGCAGGGCTGGCTTGGTGAGGCACTGGGGGGCCATGCCACCCCCCCAGTGCCCCTAGTCTGGCCACCCACAGGTGCCCTGCCCCAGGATGTGTAGGATGAGCTTCGGTGTTCTTTATTCTTTAATTGAGTGAGAGTTACAAGTACATACTCCTTTAATTTTGATTGGCCTTGTGATAATGTTTTCCTGAGCTTCACTTGCCCCATCTTTATCATGGAGATACTACCTCTCTTACAAGTCTATTGGAGAGATTAAGTCTGATAACATAGGTGAGAGCCATTTTAGTAAAAGCTCTAAAGAAATGTCAGATATAATCATTTTTTCTATCAGGCATTTAATTTCTACCCCTTACCCAGACCACTGACTTAGTCCTGAATTTCCGTGAGCACACATACACACATGCGCACTCTTACACAGCTGGCATACTCCCAGGAAGGTGTCTGGGCAGAGCTCCTTTAGGGGTGGGAAATGGTGCTGTGGCCACCTCCGGCCCTGGCTGGGAAGGGGCAGTGGGGCCTGTACCTGGTGATGAAGGTGCAGTCGTGAATGAGGCTCTCAGCCAGGAGGATGCCCGCCTGCTCATCGCCCTCCACGGGGGCCCGGTTGTGGTACCAGCGTATGCGGGTGTCATTGCCCAGGTAACTGGCAGAGCACTGGAAGGGCAGGCGGTCGCCCTGGAACACCACTTGGCGTAGGGATGGGATGAGGTGGTGCGTGTGTAGCTCCAGGGCCCCCTCTGTGGGAGACAGGAGCAGCGGGGCCTGAGTGCGCAGGTGTGTGCACCTGCACCAGGGTGGGAGAGTCCAGGAGGGGCAGGGCCAGGCCTCCTCTGTCTGGGGGCTGGGGAAGGAAAGGGGGCGGGAGAAAGTCTCCAGAGACAGGAGCACCAGAGAGCAGCAGGAGAGTTTTGGACAAACAAGTAAAAGTGCACCTTTCCACATCACATCTCACCCCAGATGAAAACATAAAGCAGCAGGCCCAAAGGAAGTTTAGAAAAGCTGCTGGAAGACAACCCCCAGTGGGATCTGAGGGAAAGGATGCTTCAGAGAACATGCCCATCACCTAGTAACACTTCAGGCAGAGGGGCCTTGAGCCAGCCAGGTCCTTCAGAGGACTTTGGGCCCCAAGGGGTGGGCAGGATCTCTGGCAGGTGTGCAGGGTGAGGATTTGCTCACCACAGCGTAGCTGAGCCTCCTGGAGGCTGCCCAGGGCCTGGGCATGCAGGGCACTGGGGTAGGCACAGAGTGTGCGTTCGGACAGCTGCAGGGAGTGATTCCGGGCCCAGGATGGCAGCCAGCGCAGGCGGCAGTCACAAGTCAAGAACTCAGTGCCGAAGTCCCTGCAGAGTGGGTAGAGAGGCCATGGAAGTAGAGTGTGGGCTCACGGAGTGGAGATGGAGCCCCACGAAGGGACTGAGGCTGGAGAGGGCAAACTTAGGTATGTGTGCACCAGCCCAGCAATCATGGGAAGGCAAATATGGTGGAGTCTCAGCCACTGTCTGTCCTGCCTACTCATGAGGCTGGCCACTGTGGTTGTGCCCGGGTGTCTCCCTCCTGGGCAGAGGAACAAAGCAGGGGTCTGAGTCCTTGGGCTGGGAAAAGATACTCACACAAGCCTAAGGGCTGGCAGCTCATCAAAGACCCCAGGTTGCAGACTGGAGAAGATGTTTCCAGATATGTTTCTGCAGGGGGCAGGGAACAGTGAGCCAGATCTTAGGGTCTCCTGGCGCCAGAGAGGGGAAGGGGGAGTGAAGGGCATGCAGGGACCTGTAAGGGTTTGGGGCTGTCTTCCTCCTCCCAAACCATCCTTTGGTGTGAGCCTTCCCGCTCCCCTCTCCCCTCACTTACAGTCGGAGAAGCCTGGGGAGGCCTTGGAAGGTCTCAGAGGTGAGACAGCCAATCCGGTTGTTGGAGAGATCTCTAGAAAGGTACACACACAACCTCAGCAAGCCGGCTCCGTGGTAGCACACAGATCTGCTTGTGAGGGACACACAAGTGTGGTTGGGGCTTATGTGGAAAGCAGAGTGAAAAAGGAGATGAGGTTGGGGTTTGAAATTTCTGCCCCCAGCCAATATGGGTGGGTGAGAAGAAGGGACGGTGAGGGTAAGCAGGAGGGGTGGTTGCTCATGGGCTCCATGGGACCTTGTCCAGGGATAAGGGGAGGGCTGGGAGGTTTGGGGGGGCAGGACATGCCACTCACAAGCGCTTCAGCTCCCCCAGGCCTAGGAAGGCACCGGGCTGCACAGTACTGATGACGTTACTCCTCAGGTCCCTGTGGGAGGAAAGTGGGGAGGCCTCATACCTCCTGCTCTGGGGGCCACACTGTCACCAGAAGTATTGGGACTCAGTTTTCTCCTAAATCACCTCTCCTTAGCACTGGCTGCAAAGTTGGATGAAGGACCCTGACCCTCAGACAGGTTTCTGCAGCCTTCCTGCCTGACATAAGGGGCACTTGGTCAGAAAGACGGCAGCGAGGATGTAAATTCCAAGAGAGGGCATGAAAGGGCCTCAGATGAGGAAGCTGGAAGTGGAACAGTGAACAAGAAGTGGTTTGAGCCTGGGACTCAGATTTGGGAGGCCTTGGTTCCACCTCTGAGCTGCCCTGAGTATCTCACAAGGCGGTTGTAAGAATCATTTCAAAGTGGGTGTTACAGTCTTTTGTAAATTACTCTACGAAAGTTAAAATCTTCAGCCTGGCTGTTAGGAGGCATTTTTATGGCTATCTTGGGAATCTCTCCATTTGACAATGAGGAAATAGGTCAGGCATCGGGTTGATGATCACATGGATGCTGACCTGGTCTCAGGGTCCCAGACTCCAAGGCAGGGCTATAAATCACCTAACCCGGCCCTTCAGGGCGGATGTTTGCTCACGGTCCTGCACCTGCCTCCCCCCAAGGTCTCCTAGGAGCCCAAAAAGCTGAGAGGAGGTGGCAAGGGAAGTAACACTCAGGGCTGAGCTCCAGCAGGTCACAGACAGGATGGAAGATGGTGGAGCCTCTGCCACTCCCCAGGCCAGACTGAGGCAGGGGGCTCTTGGCTCTCCCTGACAAAGCCTCAGGGACATATCTGGATTATGGACAGGAGGGGGTTAACTGAGTCAGCTCCCTGCTGGGAGAAGAGGAAATGGGTGTCCGGGATGGGGAGGTACCATCCCACCAGGGGGCCTGTTTTTGCACTGAGAGTCCCAGTTGGGGACATAAACACAGACACACAGACACACACGAACATACACACACACACACACACACACATAGAGGGAGAGAGGGAGGGAGGGAGGGAGGGAGGGAGGGAGGGAGGGAGGGAGGGAGGGAGGGAGCACGTGAGCAAGCGTGCAATGGAACACCCTGCTCAGCCCTGCCCATGGTCAGGGGTCCTCATACCTCAGCTCTGTCTCATACCGAGGGCTCAGCCAGCCTCCATAACCCTGAGTCCCCTTGGGAAAGAAGGGAAAGCCACCAGAAGGGGCCAGTTTCCCAGAGGGATGGCTTCCATGCCCAGATGTGCCGGGAGGTGCCCCAGGCCCAGCACGCGCGGGGAATGTGCAAGTACACAGGCCCTAGAACACTCCCACAGCGCGGGGACTGGAGAGGGCTGGGTGAGTGCCCCGCCGGCCCAGGGTTGTCCTTCCTGCCTGCCACCCCCCTTTTGCTGCTGCCCAAATCCCCGCCTTCATTGCTCCCCCTCCGATGCTGTTCCAGCATGTGCCCCCTGGCCCCTGTTGGGGTCTGGCCATTCTCAGGGCTCTGTATCCCACCCCCATGCGGGGGACGGGCAGAGGGAAACACATTCCTCATTGTGTCACTTCCCTTCATGGGCTGCCAAGGGGCTGGGCTGCAGCCCCCCGCCCCTGCCCTCTAGCTTGCGCGTGTTTATTCCCATTTCCTCCCCGGCCTCCCTGAGAACCCCCACCCCGCCCGCCCCACTGATGCTCTGCAGATGGGAGCAAGGCGGCCTGCTCACCCCAGCGCTTTCCTGCCCTGGGCTTCCTGCAGCCCAGCCAAGCGGGGCCTACTGTGAAAGGGTTGCTTCCACCAACTGCTGGCACCCCTTCCTCCTTGCAGAGTGGCTTCCTGGGTGACCAAGGCAGCCCCTCAAGTACCCTTGGGAGCTGGCCTGCTTGTCCAGACCAGCCAGTCCTGGGTCCTCTCTTGAAGGGCACAGGTCAGGGGCTGCTCACTGGGCTGAGCTCTGACAGCCCGATGGGGTGGAGTCCCCACACAGCAGCTGACTCCTGGTCCCTGGTCCCCAAGCAGCTGTTGGGCCTGCCCTCCCTAGCAGATGGAGGGTATGCTATGATAGAACTTGGGTATTTTTCAGACCTATGAGGCCCTTGTAGGCTGGTGGTTCTGCACCTTTCTTGCTTAGCACATCCTTTTGAAAATCTGATGATGGCTATGGACTCCTGCCCCAGAAAAATGCATACATCCGACATTGAGCATATGACTTCAGGGGCTTGTGGAACCCAAGTTATGAACCCCTGCCCTGGATTGTCTAATCTGGTCCCTTCATTTCTTAGATGAGGTCATGAGGACCCACAGATGTTTCTGTGATGTGGGATCTCCAGTCCTTCTCTGCTTCCACAGAGCTGTGGTATTGGAACCTGGAGGAGGTGTCGCAGATGGATGGAGCCTCCCCTCCCCCATACCTCTTGCCCAACCCAGACCAGGCTCCCTTGACTTAGCACACCCCTCTCCCTCTATCTATGTCAATATGGAGGAGAAAGACACCCCACCCCCACTATGGCAGAAGTGTGTGTGGGGGGGTAGATTTCTGGGAGCAAATCATACCCTATACCCTTCTTGGGAAAACAGAAGCTCAGGAAGCTGAATGTGCAAGAGTCTGTGTGCAAGCACACACAACAAAACAGTGGATTGATAAGTTTGACTTAATAAAAAATTAAACCTTTTGCTCTTTAAAGGACACCATTAAGAAAGTGAAAGATGCCCTGTAGAAGAGAGAAAATATTTCCATAAATCATATGCCTGATAAGGGACTTCTATCCAGAATTTATAAAGAACTCTTAACAGCTCAGTTATAAAAAGACAAATAACCCAGCTGAAAAAAATGGGCAAAGGATTTGAATAGACATACAGAGGACACACGAACGACCAATTAATACATGAAAAGGCGCTCAACACAGTTAGCCATTAGGGAAATGCAAATCAAAACCGCAACAAGATGCCACATCCAACAAAAAATACAGACAACAGCAAATAGTGATACACATGTGGAGAGACTGGGGCCCTTGCACATCACTGGCAGGGGTATAAATGGTGCAGCCACTTTGGAAAACAGTATGGTAGCTGGAGTAACCATATGACCCAGCAATTCCACTCCTAGGTGGCTATCCAAGAGAAGCGAACACACACCCACACAAAAAAACCTGTACAGGATTGTCCATAGTAACATTATTTCCAATAAGCCAAAAAGTGGAAAAACCTCAAATGCCTATCAACTGATAAATGAATAAACAAAAATGTGCTAGTCACACAAGGAATATTTTTCGGCCATAAAAATGAAGTGCTGATACATGCTATCATGTGAATGAGCCTTGAAAACATTATGCTAAGTGAAAGAATCCAGTTACAAAAGACCACATAATCCCATTTATATGAAACGTCCAGAACAGGCAAATCTATGCAGACAGAAAGTAGATTAGTGGTTGCTTAGGGCTGGGAAATAGGGAGTGACTGCTAATGCTTCAAGGTTGGAGGGTGATGAAAATGTTCTAAAATTAGATTATGATGATTGCACAACTGTGTAAATACACTAAAAACCATTGGGTTGTGCAGTTTAAATGGGCGAACTTTATGGTTTGTAAATTACATCTCACTAAGGTTGTCAAAAGAGAGCATGTGAGTTTGTATGACAGAGTGTGCGTGTGTGTGTGCGTGTGTCTGTGTGTGTGCGTGCGTGTGTGTGCGTGTGTGCGTGTGTCTGTGTGCGCGCGCGTGTGTGTGTCTGTGTGTGTGCGTGTGTGTCTGTGTGTGTGTGCGTGTCTGTGTGTGTGCGCGTGTGCGTGCGTGTGTGCGTGTGTGTGTGCGTGTGCGCGTGTGTGTGTGTGTGTGCGTGTGCGTGTGTGCGTGTGTGTGCGTGTGTGTGTGTGTGTGTGTACCACGTTTGGACAGGGCGGGGCAGCACAAAGCTGGCTCCCGGCAGACCTCCCTGCTTGTAGGTTTGGAAACCAAATTACTGGTTCGGCGGCCGCAGAGCAGCCTTCCCTGTGCTCTCCAGGACTTCCAGGGTTCATTAGAAAGCGGGGCTGGCTGAGAAGGGGGTTAAACACCCCCGCAGGTACAGCGGTTGTCTGGGGGGAGGAGGGGGAGAGGTTCTGGTGGCCGGGAGGAAATCCCAGATGGTCCCAGCCTCCCTCCGCCCCCAAGCCCAGGGCCCCTCTCATCTCTGATATCATCCAACAGGTATTTATTGAGCACATACCCTGTGCCAGGCATTGGAGCTACGGCAGCAAGAGGCTGTCCCTGAGCCCACCGGCCTCCCTCCGCGGCCTTCAGCTGCGCGGAGCCCAGGGCAGCCTCCCGGCCGCATTCCTCCCCAGTGTGTGTGTGGGGGGGGGGGGGCAGAGGGGGGATGGGAAGGGGAGGAGGGACCGAGCCCCTTCGCCCCGCCTACAGATTAATGGAAACCACCTGGCTGGTGAGCGGCACTCCACCCCCAGACCCCACTTGCCACCATTCCCATGACCATCTGCTTCTAATGAGAGCCCCATCCCCCTGCATACCAGCCCCCCGGGCTTATTAATCTCATTAGGCAATGACAAATCATCCCGGGGCTGAGCAGGCTCCCGCCCCAGGCCCTTTCCTCCAGGCGCCGGCCTCGGGGCGGTGTCCACACAGCCTCTCGCTCGCTCTCCCCGCTCGCTTCCGCGCCCCCTCCCGGGGCTGGCTGCCCTGTGGCCCGCTTGGTCCCGGGTTCTCAGTGTGATGGGGCACCCCCCGAGCCCTGGGAAGCCTGATGGTGGCCTGCTCCCTGTGGAATGGGCTTGGTGGGAGATCTGGGCAGAGATGCGAGGCCTCGGGGACTTTCAGCACCTCCATTTCATCTGCATGACTGCCTGCTCAGCGCTGGGGACTCTGGACAAACCCTAGGCAAGGGCAATGAAGGGGCGCAATGGCAATGAAGGGGCGTATAACATCTTGCAACTTGGAACTCTTCTGAGGGGAAGGGAACTGCCATTTACTAACTGAAAGCCCACGCTGTCCCGGGCTCTCTTCCTAGAGAAACTCGTCCATTCCCATGACAACCTGTCAGGGGAACATGCACTGTCCCATTTTCCAGGGGAAAAGCCCGAGGCTTGGACAGGCACCTGAAAGGTAAACGGCAGAGGCATGATTCAATCCCAGGCCCCTTTTTACTGCACAGTAAGCTCTGTGCCCTTTCATAGCCTGCCTAACCCCATGCCAGCAACAAACAGGCTTGTCCACGCTGAGGGGTGGTGGAATACAGAGAGGGGGGCCTCACCCATGTCTGGGCCCTTCTGTACACTTCTTGGGCTGGCCATGAACTGCCTCTGCTGGACCTTGTTTCAGGTTTTCTTGTCCACAGGGCCTGGCTGATAAAGGTGTGTCTCCTGTATTCCCACCCTCACCCCCAACCTCTCTGGAGCATGGGTACTCCCATGGGATCAACTCGGACCCATTCCCACTCCTCACCCTTTCTGTCTCCTCCCCAGCCTAGGGTCTTGCATTGCAAACCAGGGACCATAAAGACCTGTTCCCCCCACAGGCTTACATCGGATCCATTCTCAGAGGCCAGAGTGGTGCTCGGCACAGGGAGGCAATACCAACATTTTCTGGAGCAGCCCAGACCTACCACTTCAGTTATTAGACTAGGCCCCAACCCTCCTACGGGACTTGCTGCTATGGACTGTGGGATGTTAAGCGCCACGGGCTCGGCTGCCCAAGCCTGGAGGTCTCAGCGTGACAGGACAGAGAGATCAGTGTTTCCTGGCACCAACTGCATGCCAGGCCACGGCGTCTCTTTTGTGATGAATAGGCCCACAGTCTACGGGTCATCTGGTCCACTGGTTCCCAACCCCAGATGAGAATTGCCTGCATACCTTGTAAGAAATTCCCAGGCCCCTTCCAACCTGATGAATTAGCATCTGTGGGAGTGGAGGCCCAGACCCTATCCCACCTCTGGGGTAGTGAGAGAGTAGTTGTGATGATTAGTTTTGTGTCCACTAGGCCAGGCTATAGCATCCAGTAACTTAATCAAACACTAATCTAGGTGTTGTGTAGGCATTTTGTAGATTTGTTTAACATGTATGATCACTTGACTTTAAATAAAGGAGATTACCTTTGATAATATGGGTGGGCCTCATCCAATCAGTTGAAGGCTTTAATAGCAAAAGCTGAGGTTTCCCGGAGGAGAAATTCTGTCTCAAGACTAGAGCATCAACTCCTGCCTGACTTTCCAGCTTGCAGGTCTGCCCTACAGATTTTGGATTTGTCAGCCCCCATATCACGTGAACCATTTCCTTAAAATAAATTTCTTTATAAAGAAATAAAATAAGATAATTTCTTTATATGTTATATAAAGATACACACACATACATCTCTGATTGGTTCTATTTCTCTGGAGAATCCTGACTGATACAATAGTGATCAACCAGGCTGGAGACCCTGAGGCCTCCAGACCCTGCACCACCTTTCCATCCCTGGGAAGCGTGGGCATCTGCTGAACACAGTGCCTCCCTCTGCCCAGAGGCCTCCCCTCCTTTGGAATGACCAGCCACATCACTTTGCTTTATGATCTCTTCCTTCATATGCAGTACTTCTCACACACACACACACACACACACACACACACACACAGGATCACAGAATTTTAAATCCATAATGCACCTTACAAATCACCCTGTCCCCACCTCCCTTTTTACAGATGAGGAAACTGAGGACCCAAACCTGGCACCCACCCCTGCATCTCTCTGACCTCATCTCTGACCACTTCCTAGTCACAATGCCTTTCTGTTCCCTAGACTCACCAGGCATTGTCTGGACTTGAGGGCCTTGCCAACTGCCAATCTATCTAGCCCCCAGATTCCTCCTGATTCTTCTGCCCCTTGAGTTTCAGGCTCAGTCACCTTGTCAGCGACGCCTTTCTTGACCTCACTACATAACAGAGCACCTCCCCCATATTGCTTTCTATCCTGCTTCATTTTTCTTTGTAGCACTTATTATACATATTATACATTTATTTGCTATTTTCTGGGTCCCATCAGTAGCGGGTAAGTTCCATGAGGGCAGGCACTTGGTCTATTGTGCTCACTCCTAATGCCTAGAAGAGATTGGCACATAAATAAAGGAAATTTGTGATCTATAAATGAATAATAAAATATAATAAATAAAGGGAGCTCAATAAAGTTCTCTAGAATGAATGACCAGAATGATTCCTAACAGAGCAGGGGCTCAAACTCAGGACCTTGACTTTTCACTCAAGTGCTTGTTCTCATGCTCAGCACCCCTTCCACCTCATAGGACTCAGGATTTAGTCATAGCTCTTTGACTATTCTCCTACTTTTCTCTGATTGCCTCCCACGCTTTGCATGCACCTGTTATGTGGTGACCAGAGTCACAGTGCTGGGGAGGAGTCCAATTCAATATGTTGGCATGGGGGGGAAGAAAAGGGCCAACTTTTCTTCTTTATCAGAAGATCTACCCTCATGAGATTGAAGGGTGAGGAGGAGGCAGACCTAGTGGGCCTCTGACTGATAAATCGAGGGGGTAAAGATGGGAAGATGTCAGTGAGCACACAAGAGGCTCAGAGAGGTGAATGCTCATGTTAAGGAGAAGGGAGAACATCTCTGGGTGGTGAATGGCCCTTGTGGGGCAAAGCAAAGGGCTGGAGAGGCAGCTGTGGTTTGTCTTCCTCCCAAAGATCCTGGAAGGAGAGTCTGGTTTCCTGCCAGTCAGCCCTCTAAGACCATGCTTGGGCTGAGCATAGGAATCAGAGCTCCGAAATGTTAACTGCATTGAGAAGATAAAACCTGCCCAAGGAGACGTTAGATAGCAGCTTGGTGGCAGCTCTTTCCACTTGCCTCGACCACCCAGTTTGTGAGATGCAGAACAGACGATCAGAGGGACCTGGTCACAGAGCTGTGTTGACACCAAAGTTAACATCCCAAGACCCCCTCCCACCCCCAGTATGCCCCAGATCAGACAGAACGTGCTCTGCCTCCCCACCCCCACTAACCAAGCCAGGCCATCAGGCTTTCCTCACCGAATGGGGAGAGGGGTTGGAGGAGAGGCTTTCCCTTCCCCTGTGAAGTGGGTGTAATAGAGACAACCTCATAAGGTTGTCGTGGTTAAAGATCTAAATTCCTTGCCACATAGATACTGCATCTCTATTTCCCTTGAAATTTCCAGCCTTCACGGATCCTTCCTTTGGACTTGATGTAAACCCATCCTACTTCATTCTAATACACATGGCATTGTCTGTGGTTTCCACTAGACTGTAAGTTCTTTGGGTCTGTGGGAGCAGGCTTCTGCTTTATTCTTTTGTATCTTCCATCACATCTACCCAAGCCTTTTAGGCAAAATGGTTCTAGAGGGGCAGGGACCCTGTCGGAGGACTTGGGAATGCCCAGCAGGGTGGGAGCAAAGACAGGAGAGAGGGGGTTGGAGGAGGCAGAGATGGAAGGGGGGGAGTTCAGTCTCCAGGAAGGATGGGAGGCCCAGGTCTTCTGTGGAGGAGACGGGACCCAAAGCTGCTGCACAGGCTGTGGATCCTGGAGTGTGCCAACTCAACAGGGAACTGAGAGGGGGTTGGTTCAAGCCCTCATTTGGCAGGTTAAGTGACTTGCCCATGACCGAATCCAGTCCCCAACTCTGGGACGAAGTTTCTTTTAGGGTAGCAGGGCCCTCCTGAACCCAAAGCCAGGCTGCCTGGGTCTGCAGGGCAGCCTGAGGACACTGCTGCTGCAGCTCTAACCCAGGGTGGAGGGGTGTGGGGTACAGGGAGAGTTGGATGTGATCACTATCCCCACCCTAAGTCCAGGGCTCTGGCCCCTTGGGGCTTTGTTGATTTGTTTTTAGGGAAGGAGGAAAGAGGGCTAAGTCACACTAAATCCTGTCTCAGCCTTTTCTTTATGCTGGGCCCCCCAGCTGGGAGGAGGCGGAGGCTTCTGGCCAGCTAAGGGGCTCAGCCCTCATAGCTAATTGCTCATTAAAGAGCATTAATGGGCTTCCCATAGCCCATCCCTGCCTAGAGCAGCAAGGTTTCTCTACTCCTCTCTGCTGTTACTAACCCCTCTCTGCCTCCTAGCTGGTAGTCCAGTCCCGGGCAGGGTCCCAGAGGGTCTGACTCTTGGCCAGCAGGTTCTGGGGTTGTGGGGTCCCTCAGCAACCAGTGTTCCTTATCCTCCGTGAACTAAGTTCTTGCCCATGACCACCGTCCCCCACCTCCACCCCACCTCACCCCAGCACTTACAACTTCTCCAGCAGGGACAGTCCCAAGAAGGATCCATTCCGGAGCCCAGTGATCTTGTTGTTGCTCAAGAGCCTGAAGGAAGAGAGAGAACACAGATAGGAGAATGTGCTGTTACAGGCTGGAAAATGTGGATGGAGTGGGGAGCCAGTTTCACAATTACAGCCCTGTTGAATTCTGTATAAATGGTGCCGCTTAAAGTTGTGCAAGGCAGCGAACCCACCATCAGCTCCAAGAGTCAGCAGACTGGTCAACCTACTGAGCCCCAAATCAGGCATTTCACCTGCACTGGGTCTCCCCATGGCCTGGGTCTGACTTAGGGCTCTGTATGCAGGTGGGTTGAGTAGGTGTGAAGTTGTAATGCTCCTTTACACCTTGGAACCTCAGGGTCCAGCCCACAGTGCCCCCTTCCAGCCCTCTACAGCTCTGCCTGGCCCAAGCCCTCAACCCAATATCCTAAGGACAGTGGTGGGAAGAATGGCCAGGATTGGGTCAGGGCTCTAGCAGGTGGAAAAGGAAGCCCAGCGGGTGTGGAAGCAGATGGGAGGAGCTGTCCATCCTTGGGGTCTCCAACACTTTCTCAGTGAGCTGAGGATCTCACCAGAAGGGGACACTCACAGCCCTGAAGGGGCCCTAATTCAGAGGGCCTGAGTGCCTGTGCCTCCCTAAACCTGTCCGCAGTCTTAATAGAAAATGGATAGAGCCCTGGGCTTCCCCCAGCCCTCAGCCTTTCGCCCATTCCCAGCTGTTTATTTATTCGTTTGTATTTAGGGGAGGGGGAAAGAAGCCCCAAGCCAACAGTCTGAACCCACTTGGCCCACCCACTCAGCCTTTCTCCGCCAGGCTCCCCTCTGGGAGGAGGGAGTTCCAGACTAGCCAAAGGGCTCATCCCTTGAGTTAATTGCTTATTAAATGCTTTAATGAGCCTCTCCACCCAAACTCTTGCCTTCCCTGGTCTGAGGCAAAGGGTTTTCCTTCTTTTTAAAAAAAATATATCTTTTATTGATTTCAGAGAGAGTAAGGGAGAGGGAGAGAGATAGATAGAAACATCAATGATGAGAGAGTCATTGATCAGCTGCCCCCTGCAGGGCCCCGACTGGGGATTGAGCCCGCAGCCTGGGTATGTGCCCTGACTGGGAATCGAACCTCAATCTCCTGGATCCTAGGTCGACGCTCAACTGCTGAGCCATGCCAGGTCGGGTGGGTTTCCCTTCTTTGCTCTTACTGGTGAACCTGGGAAGGCCAGAGGTACAGGCCTCAGGACTTCTCTTGAGTGGGCAGCCTCTGAACTGGACAGTAAGGGAGAGGGCAGGGGCTAGGGACCAGGCACAAGAGGAGCTGTCAAAGAGTTCTGCCCTAAAGCTCCCTGGAAGTGGGTGGGTGAATATACCAATAGGCAGTGAGAGGATCCCAGGCATCTGACATTCCATCTACTCCACATTCAAGAGGCTCGTGGAGAGCAGACAATGGCCAGGATGGAGGCAAGAGTGGAAGGTTCTGGGTCAATGGGAAGGGGTGGAGACCTCATCTCCTTCCTCCTCCGCCCCTCTCCAAATAGACCCTTCCTGCCCGTCTAGTCCCCACCTAACACCTAAGGTCCCTCAAACATTGGCATTTCCCAGTTGCGCCTGAAGGGTGACTATGTGGCAGAGTTCGGGGAGATTTGGGGGGGGAGGGAATGCTGGGTTTCCAAAATGCTTCTCACATACACACACACACACACACACACACACACACACACACACACATTGTATGAGCAGTTAGAACTTTCATGAACTCCTTTATTCTCATTTTATGGATTAGGATAGTTTTATTTCACATTATACATGGTGGTGGTAAATCATAAATAGTCCTGTCAGTTCTAAATGCCTCTAATGGCCTCATTCAGGCCCTAGTGGGGTTAGGGTGGCCCCCTCGGTGGTGACTGGCTTTTGATGGGTGACTTTTAAATCAAAGCCTGCCTCAGACCTGGCTGGGTAGCTCAGTTGGTTAGAGCATTGTCCCAATATGCCAAGGTTGCGGTTCAATCCCCAGTCTGGGTACATACAACAATCAACCAATGAATGGGTAAATAAGTGGAACAACAAATCAGTCTCTAAAATCAACAAAAATTTTTTAAAAGTCTGCCTCACCTCATTTCCAGTTCATTCCCTCTGTACACCCCCAGAGTGTGAGCTTCAGAAGTTACATTAAAAGCTGGAGAAGGCAAGAAGACCCCTCAGTATCCTTAGGAATGTCAGGGAGTGGTCCTGAAATGTCAGGAAGAAGGTGGGAAAAGGTATCCCTTTCAGCCTCCCCCCAGCCCTAGGAGTCTCTCCCGAGGATTGCCCCCTCCCTGGGTTCCTGGGAAGGCAAGAGGATGGAGATGCTGATGGGGGTGGGGGCAAATCAGAGAGGCGGGGGTTATAAAAAGATAGAGGAACAGGGCTGCCAGATTATCACAGCCCCATCTATTAATTGGGAGGCCTGAGAACATTATTCCTCAAATTTGGGTGGCATAGGGACCTGTCAGAGGGAGGGAAAAAGTATGTTATTTCCTGGGAAAACATCTGAGAATTCCAACCCAAGAAACATTGACTTTAGAAATGAAAATCTTATCCTATGAAAATACCTTCTAATAAAAAATTATCTGCAAAAGATTTTTTAAAAGATCATTGAATGGAAAACAGAATATTTAAAAATTCTCCAACTCCCACATCCCCGAGATTAAAACCTGGGATCCTAGTTTGAGAACCTTGTCCAGACAGGTCTAGAGGTGCTGCTGGGGGGAAAGCACCCACATTCTCCAGACTTTTCTGTCTTTAACCCTTGAACTCCAAATTAACCCAGAGCTCACCAATAGAAGTACAATGCAATATGTAATCTGCTGTATATGTAATTTAAAATGTTCAAGTAGCTACATTTTAAAAAAGTTAAAAATTAAATTTCAATATTTCATTTCATCCACATATCCAAAATGTTATTATTTCAACATGTAATTAGTATACAGAATTACTGAGATATTTTCCTTTTTTTTTTTTTTTTTTTTTACTAAGTCTTCAGAATCTGGCTTGTATGCTCGTCCTACAGCACATCTCAGTGAAGACCAGCCACATCACAAGTGCTCAGGAGCACGAGCAACTAGTGACTTGTGCGTGTGCCTGGGTGCTGTGGGAGCAGAGCACAGGATCAGGGACCAGCCCCTGAGGCAGGCGGGGGCCAGCCTCTGGCCCAGGACAGCTCATCTCTTGCGTCCTACCCTCTCCACCCTGAACTGAGATCCCCTGCAGGCCAGGGCCCTCCACTCTCTCTGAGGCAGCCTCCTTTGTGCTGGGGAGGAAAGGGCAGAATGGGGTGGTCAGCTGCAGCCCACGCTTCCAGCTTGGCCAGCTCGGTGCAAAGTCCAGGCCTGAAAATCTTGAAATGAGATTTTCTTTCTCGTTGCAGAGAACATTTCCCTGATCCCCCACCCTCTAAGCCACTCACAAAAGCAGGGTCACCAGGCAAAGAGCACTTCATCTTTCTCCAATGGGCCCCCTTCTTGTCACCTTTCCAGCTCTTGGACAGACATCAACATGATTCAAGCCCCTAGATACCCAGAATTGGATCTTCTGGCCTTAACAACCTAGATCGGGCTGAGGAAATTTTACTGTATACCCAGGTTATCCAGAGAATGGTCTCAATTATGATTGTTGGTTTATTTCTCTGGAGGTGCCCCCTGTGGGTCTGGTGAGGGAGGAGAGGGCAGTGATTTGGGTCTGACATTGTTATGGGCAGGTAGGAAGCTGGCAGTTACAGGGCTGTGAGTGGAGTAGATGAAAACACACACACACAGCCTTGCCCAATGGGGAGACAAATGTTCCTACCACGCTAGGCTGTCTCATGGGAGGAAGACAGGCAGGGCAGCCTCAACAATTGGGCAGGGTAGGAGGGAGCCTCAGCCCCAAGTGTTGCAAACATAGTGCCAGTCTTGGCTACATCTTAACAACCCCCTCACCCCAACTACTAGACAGACACTTCCTGGGCCTGCAACAGCCTCTGGCCCTGCAACAGCACAGGGAGCCAGCCAGGTGGGTTTCCTTCCCAACCACCAGCCCCACCTCACAGGCCTCTGACTCGCCTAGCCCAGCATTTTCAGCTTCTTTCTTCCCACCTTCTCTCCCCATATTGACCACTCCATCAAATTTTCATAGGAAGGCAGCCAGTCCCTGGAGTCCCCTGTTCTCTAGCCTGGAGTCTGAAATCTGGCCAAGGAGAAGGGGCACACCGAGTCCATTTCAAAACTGTCTCCCAGCTAGGGTACTATTTTAGGGAACAGAAGCAAGCGGAGTTACCACTAATGAGGCTAGAGGCCAAGGGAGCGAGTGGCTGGCGTCTACAGGGAGGCCCTGTGGCCTCTGGGAAGCCACAGGAACTCACCAGATCCCAGCCTGACATCAAAGATGACCCTGTAGGGGTCATGTGGGCACTGCTCTGTGGGCCTGGGGCCAGCATATGTCTGAACCAAATGGCTCTCCCATGTGCTGGAAAAGTCATACATGTAAGACAACCCACCCCAACACAGAGATGCAAGGACTCCAGGTCTGGACACTAGGGATCTATGCTCTCTAGAGTCTGAGCCTGGAATGTAGGCTATCACCAAGGCCTTCTGGGCTGAGAAGGCCCCATCTCCAACACCTGCTACTGGCACCTCGGCAGTGTCTTAGGTAGACCATCGGTGAGGGGGAGGAAGGTGGTCTGCTTGCTGATACCAAAAAGGCCTCAGGCCCATAATCTACCCTGACCATCAAGGTGACACTGGACTCCCAGGCTCTCCCACAGGTACAGTGCCCAGAGCCTTTAAGCAATTCCAGGGCTCACAAAGATGTCTAAAAACCTAAAAAAAAAGACCACTGCCTCTAAATATAAATGCTACAAAATTGAAGTCAATAAATGTTTAACTAATAATTACCAAATACATTATGTCAGTTAGTGATCATTGTTATATTTCATGAAGGGTGACAGAGCATTTTGGAATGGATGATATGACAGTAGGGCCTCCAAAAGCTCTGCTTTGACGGACGCCCTCCAGCAAAAGGCTACCCTCCTGTGGCTTCCCTTCCAGGCTGCCCTTCAGGTCCATTTATCTCGAGTGCAGGGGACATAAATGTTGGAGAGGACATTCAACTTCCTGTATTTTCCATGATCCTGTCTCTTGGCTGGAAGCCTTTCTAGCCAGCCCTCAACCCCTACTGGTTAGCAGAGATTCAGGTAGAGTCTAAGGTCAAGGTCAAGAGAGAAAATTGTCTCGAAATGGCTCCTGTGAATGGGGTTTTCTTGTCTCCTTTTCTCTGACTTACCCTCTCTACAAGGCACCCCATCCTGGTGGTGAGCAGGTGTTTGTGGTAGGTGACCAGTGTGCTTTGATGGGGATTTTTGGTCCCCAGCACCCTAGCTTGAGCACATGTAATCCAGTGTGCTGTGATCATTCACACCTAGGCATCCATTCATGTGTTCTTCAAACCTACACTAACACCTATTGTGTGAGACAGGGTGTCTACTATCTTCCATGCATGGGAGGTGAAGGGAGATGTGTCAGACAGGATGGAATGTTGAATGGAATGTTTGTGCTCACCTGATTTGAGGAAGCTGGGAAGTTACTCCCAATCCATCCTCAACGCTTCCTCAGCATGTGGCCTTAAATCTCACCGCTGGGGAGCCAAGCTTTTGCGTGGTGAGTTTTTCTTTTTAAATACAAGTAAACTTGAAAGGATCAATCTGTTATCAGTTTTTTATACATAAGTATAAATTAGCTCTAATCATTCCACCCCAGAAGTTCTCCTTGGGAGCCCTGTCATCTCATTGGTTAGAGTGGGAAGAGGCTGACTGGGCCAGGAGCCCTGGGGTCTGGCTAGGAGCTGTGTGACCTTGGGCAGGCCAGCCCCTCTCCTGGGGTTTTTTCCCTGTAAAAGAAGGGTCTGTACTGAAGACTCCTTATATTTGATGGCCTTTCCCATCCTGGATATGGAGACTCTGGGAGTCTGAAGTTTAGAGTTTCTGCCTCACTACACAGTTCCCAGCAGGCAAAGAGCCCTGGGGGGAGGGGGCTCTCAGACCTTCCCTTCCCAGCTGGGAGATGTCTGGCCCCTCAAGTTCAGGCTGGAACTCCCTCCTCAGGCTGCTCCCTCTCCCCCATTCCTGGCTCCTCTGTGACAGATTGGTTCCCCTGCCCCTCACCTGGCCCCATCCATCTTGCACACCCTTTGCTCCCCCATCTGTCTCTCCCCACTCCCAGGGCGGGGAAAGATGGGTCCTGGGAGGCTGCACGGGTTAGCTAACTCCAGTTTCTCTGCTCCCCCACCCCTGTCACCCAGTCCTAAAAACAAAGGAATGTTCTGGAGTTTGGGAAGGATGCCCCCCTCCCTCAGGAGGGAGGAAGGGGAGGAGGCAGCCTTGTCCTGTCAGTGTCTGAGCTCTAAATAGAACAGAGCGGCTGGGCTGGGGGAATGAAAATAAACAGCCCCTCTTGAGCAGCCCCTTCCTAGCAGATACCGGATTTTCCTTCTGGTTCCTCAGCTCAGGGCCATTTCCCTCCTCTCTCCTCCCCTGCTCTCAGTCTGATCCCAGGGAGGCACAGGGCAGTCTCCATCTCAGGGTGATGGGGGAATGAGGGGTCCTGGTCCAGGCTGTGTGGCATTGGGGAACTTGCCTCCCCTCTCTGGGCTTTGGTGAGGAAAGCCCACTGAATGGAAGGCCAGGGATCAACTCAGAGGTGGCTGGAACATTTTCTCCCTCAGGAAAGGGTTCTTATCCCAATGACTCCCGTGTGGCATAGACTTAGAAACACTCTCTCCCTTTAAAAACATGACCCCAAATTTAAGGGTCAATTTCTGGTTAGGTTCAAATTACACTAGTTTTCCTGTGCCCTTGGGGAAATTCTCAGACTCACCCCCAGGGCTAAGGATTGCTGCCCCCACCCCAACACAAAGGGACGATCCACGGTAGCCAGCAGGAAGGGATTCCTAGGGGATCAAGGGTGGCTGGGTTCGGGTTGTCTGGGTTCTGAATAATTCAGGCCAAATAACCCATTCTGGGTCCTGGACCCACTGGGGGGCTGAATTATAGGTGTTGCCTTTGGAGCTCAGTGCAAGGCCTCTCCAGTCTCTTTGGTGCGATGAGGACTCAACCAGTGAACCCCAGAGGGCTCTGTTCTCCGCCCAGTGCTCGCCCTGAGATGGGCCCATGGACTCTGACATCCTGCATCTGAAGGGGGGCCCTAAGGGCAGGGGATCCCAAGACCTCCAGGAAGCCTCTGGCTGCCTCCAGCTCCTGTAGCAGGTAGGTGGGAAGAATGGGGGGCGCTTAGACTTCCTCTGCGCCCCTCATTTCAGACAGGCAGGGTCCCGGACCCCACACGGGGTGTTGCAGCTGAGACCTTGCACCACTGGAGGGTAAGGGAGTGCGTTCGAGTGTCCTGGCCTCCTCAAACCTCTGCTTCTTCCCTCTTCTCTTCCCTTCTTTCTCTTCACTCTCTCCCCCTCCCCCCTCCTCCCCTCACAAAAGCTCTCTGTACACAGCCACTTCCTCTGGCTGCTGTCTCTGAGCCCAGACCTTATGAGAACCATATGGGGGAAAGAGGCTGGAGGAGAAGGGGGTGGGGAAGCCAGCGTGGGCCCGCCCCTCCAGCCAGCATCATTTCACTCCCCTCAGGCTACGTGCATGGCGGCTGGCACACTTTGCCCAACTCCTCTAACTGGATCCTGGTGGCTGGAGTGAGGGGCACTGAGGGGAGGGCTCAGTCCAGAGCTGGAGGTCCAGAGGGAGATCTGTGCTCGGGAACCACTTCCATTAGGCTGGAGCAAGCATCTGTGAAGAGGCCATGTAACCCCCCCCACACACACAGTGCTTCTGAAGACCACCAAACTCACTGCAAAAGGACCCAGCCATGGCTAGGCACATCTGTGTGGCAAATGCCCCTCTCCCCTATGTGGGCAGCCTATGTGGTGGCCAACCCATCCCCCCTCAACTGGGGGGCTGAATGGATGAGGGTTTGTTGGCTCTGGGGGAATCTGGAGTGACTTGTCCCATGTCTGGCTCCCTCCTCACCCAGCCTTGGAATGTTCCCAGGTCAAAAGGGCCTGGGTCCTGCTGGGAAGGAACTGGGTGTTGTAAAGCAGCTTTTGTGTCCATTGAGTCCCAAGTCCAGCCAGGTGAACAGAGTCCCTGACCTGAGAGGACCGCTAAGAGAACCTAACCAGCTAATCCTGAGGCTGCTGTCCGCTAGCTTGTGACTATTAGCAAGAGTCCCAACCTCCCCTGTCAGCCTCAACTTGCTCAGCTGTAAAATGTCTATGTAGGGGCTGGACTTGCTGATTTCTAAGGTCCTTTTCAGTGCAAAGGGTTTAGGAATTTATGACACTGGCTGGTGTCCTCTGAGGAGCTGCTCAGATGTCCTGGGATGTCCTCCTAGGAGGTTTCCTTCTGCACTCATCTATTATCAGTCCTTCCCTGGAATTCCTTATATTGCCCCCTCCCCCTCCCTCTAACTGCCAGAGCTGAGAACCAGAGGGCAGGCCCATCAGCTGCTGCCCAGGGGTGGGTGGGGAGGCTCACAGTGGTCTGCATCTCCCTCCCACACCCAAGTTCTCCCTGTAATAAGCCACCCCCCATGAGACCTTCCCCCATAAAGGACAGGAGCATAAGTGCCCACAGCTGTCCTGCGGACTGGGCCTCGAGACTGGGGGTGGGGTGGGGTGGGACAGATGGATCAGGAAGGAAGCCAAGAGTTCTGCTTTCCTGGAAAACTTCGAATGAAAATCCATTAGAGGGGGGAGGAGAAGCAAAGGGTGGGGAGGGGGGGCACATAGTCTACAAAAACAGAAGGCAGAAGTCGAGATAATGGGGTAGTGGTAGAAGGGTTTTCCGTGAGGTAAATAGGGTTGTTCGCAGAAATGCCTCTGAACTGCTTGGAGGCCTTCTTGGAGCAGAGAGGATCTTTGCAGACCTGAGAAGTCACCTTATCTAGCACATTCTTTACCTAAGTAGTCCCAAGGTGGAGTCCCAGGTCCCCTGAGGACCTTTCAGCACGGTGGCCTGGGAAGGGGACTGGGACCTGGTGGCCCATTCTGGAGGAAAGCAGGGGAGTAGGAGGTGGAGGGAGGATATTGCCACTGCAAAAACTGTTGGCTCAACTCCTGCTCTTTGCAGGTGACAGGCAAAAAGGTGAAAGGGGAAATTTGTGCAGAAAAAGAAAAAAGTAGGGAGGAGGAGTTCGGGAGGGTGTGGAGGAGTTTTTCGTTCTCTCAGCCTCTTGCTTTGCTGCCAGGCTGAGGCGGCAGCCCCTTTCCAGGCCTCTCTTCCTTCTTCCCTCAAGATGCATGCTGGGGTAGGGATGGGTATGCTGGAGGGACTGAGCCCAGAGACCAGAGTCCTGGCCTAGCTTCTGCTGAAGAACTTGGCTTCTTTTTCCTTTAGGAGCCAGCATGGTGGGGTGGGGTGGAGTGGGGTAGGGTGGGCAGCAATCGGGATCAGGATTATGTAGGGGGTGGGGGGAAGAACCTAAGAAATATGTCTTTGGCTGGGGTTCAGTCACACTCCAGGCTGGTTGGGCCAGAGGGCTCTCAGGGTCTTCTCCGGCCTGCCCTATCTGTTGTCTCTGTGGGGTTCAGTCAGGCTCAGGGGGCTGTTCCTTTGGAAGGTATCTTAAGCTAGCTAGGTCAGTGGCCCAGGACAAAAGGGGAGCCCTTCCTCTGGGGATGGTTTGGGATGGGAAGGTGAGCTAGCAGTGATGTTTGCTGCCACCCTGTCATAGTAGATTCTCGCCCAGAGTTGGCCCGGCTCTCACCTTGGAGCCGTGTCGATAGGAATTAGCCATGGCTGGAAAGGATTAGTTGCCAAATCATTCTAAGATGTACTGCTAAACCATCTTTAAGTGTTTCCCCCCTTCTTTCTACCTTCAGTACGTTAGGATTCCCTAATCCCAACAAACAGACATACAGAGAGACAGCGTCCTCCCCAGGTGTGAGCACAGCAGCAAGATCCAGTATATACACACATACCCCTCGGAACTGAATTGCCATGGACGATGGGCACTCAGCACAGTCATCAGCCCAGCTACTCCACACAACAAGCATTTTTCTCCTCCAGAACTGAGTGGGTGGGGAATGCCAGGCCTGTCTGGACCCATCAACACTAGTGGACACTAAGCAGGACCTGGAATGAGCTGCCACAGCTGCCTTCTCAGGCCATGGCCATATCCCTGAGCTGCTGGGAAGTGGGAGAGAGCAGACATACTGCCTCCAGCCCCTAATGCACACACACACTCACCCCCCCCCCCCCCCCCAGCTGGAGAAAAGGCAGGCCAGGCGGCCAACGTCAGAGGCTGACCAGTCTTGTCCTGTCAGGAAGCACGCAGCCTCTGAACTCACCCAACCAGAGGCGCTACTGTATTGTTCTGGACACAATCGGAGAGACTGAGCCAGCCCCAGCTCGGGCAAGGGGCGTTGGGGAAACGGTTGCTCCTGGGGTCAGGAGGACAGGGAAGGGGAAGCGGCTTGCAGGCTGGAACCCGGACAGGAAAGGGAAAGGAAAGGGCCACAGCCAGGGCCCGACCCTCCACTCCAAACGGCTTGCGTGGAGCTCCGAGCACGTGGCCAGAGCAGGAAATCGCTGCGTTGGGGAGGGGTCGCTAACTCTCCCCAGGTTGCGGGGACTTCAGACCCCCATCGAGGAGGCTTCGGGTCGGGCTGCCAGCAAAGTGAGGGCTTAATAAGGCCCTGGCTGGGAAGGGAAACGGGATGACGGAAGGAGGCTGGGAAACAGCTGCCATCCCTTCGGCCAGGTTTCTTTCTTAGCAATCTTTGCTCTAAAAAGTCAATCGAGAGACAGCCAATTTCGTGTCACATTCAGGGGAGAGAAAGAAGAGGGAGGGACGCAGGACCCAGCGCAGAGCTCACTTCCCAGACGCGCGCGCTGGGAGAGGGATCCGAGAGGAATGGGGACGCCGGGGTCTCGTTCAGACCAGAAGCGCCTGCGCCCGAAGGACAGACTTTTCGGAGCCCACCCTCCCGCCCGCCCCGAGTAGACAGACCCGCTGGAAGCCGGGCGGGCCGGCTCCGGGAGCGAATGGAGCGCCCCCCACCGGAGGAGCCTGGCCGCGGGGCGAACCGCGGAGACTCCTCCAGTCCCGCCAGGGACGCGTCCGCGGGGCTCAGGACCACAGCCGCCACAGCCGCGGGCGCCGACCTTTCCCGAGATTTCCCTCCAGCCCACCCATCTCGGGTCCCCGAAGTCCGCAACACAAGCCCATGCTGGAAACTCAAGGGGCGTGGGCGTCCCGACGGCGCGCGTTCCCCTTCACCTGTGCAGGTGAGTGGGCGCCCTCGGTGCCTCTCTGGGCGGCGTCCGCCCCGCCCCGCCAAGCCCCCGTCCCTCCACACCTCGGGGGCCCTAATCTCTCCCTTAGTTCTCCAAGCCTGCCTTCTCGGCGCCTGGACTCGGGCCTGTCCCAAAGTGTCTGAAGTGGCGGCGGCGTCCCAGTCCCCCTCTGCCCTCCCCTTCCGTCAAGTCTCCATTCGCCCTCCGGTCGCGGCTAGGGCCGGCCGGCGGAGTAGGGTACTCACAGGGTAACGGTGCCGTTAGGCAGGAGGCCGGGCTCGGGAGGCTCCGGGAGGTCCCCGCCGCCGCACACCACCCTCCTGCGCGCCGGGTTGGGGGCGCCACCGCTCAGCCCCTTGGGCCGCTCCCCGGAGCACTTGCAGCTGCGGATGGGGACGGGGCAGCCGGGTGCGCCCCGGGTCTCGCGCGCCAGGAGCAGAAGCCAGGGCAGCAGCGGCAGCAGCAGGAGCGCGGGCGCCCCCCGCATCCTGCATCCCCCGGCGCCCATCAGCCCATAGCCCCGCGGGGACCGACAGCGCTGGGGCCGGTCTGCGCGCGGGCCGGAGGGACCGGGCGTGCGGGACGCGTGTTCAGTAGGGGCCCGGGGCGCCCGAGGGCGGGGCGGGGGGCCCTGGGCGGAGGCAAGCCCGGGGGTCCCCGCCGCCGCACCCCGGGGGCATGTCCGGCGAGCGCCCCGGCGGGGAGGACGCCCGCGCGGCTGTCAGCGCAGGGCAGGCGGCCCTCCGCGGCGCGGCCGCGCTCTCCGCTCGGTGCTCGCGGGCTGGTGGAGACCGGGCCCCTCCGCGTCGCCTGCTCTCTCAGCGCTGGGCTGGGACCTAACGGATCGCGCAGGGCTCTCGCTGCCGCCGCCGCCGCCGCCGCTTCGTGCCATGGATGGAGGCAACTCTGCGCCGCGCAGCTCCCGCCGCCGCCAGACCCCGCCCGCCGTCCCGAGGGGGCGCCCTCTCCGCGCCGGCTCGTCCGCAAGGCCCTAGCGCCTCCCGATACGCAGCCAGGCCGGTGCCCTCCTGGACGCAAGGGTGGGCAAGCGGGCTGGAGGCCCCACGTATGCGCCGCACCCGCCCCGAACCCAGACTCCGTCTCGCTCCCGCCCGTCTGCACAACTCCTCTAGACCGCCAAGCCCACCGCCATCACTTTCCTCAGAATCCTCCCTCTCTCATGCTAGCCCAGCCCGCACCCCGATGCTTCTGGGACTTGCACTGGCCTGCCAGCGTGACCCTAGATGTCTGGCGCTCCATGTTTTGAATTGAACTGTGGTCACCACCCTGGGGCTGCTGAGACTCGGCTTCCCTTGCCCCTGACCTGGTGGGTCAGTCTGGAAGCCGGACCTCACTCTCACAGCCCTACGCCCCCCCCCCCCCACAGGACACAGACCCTCCTCTGCTGCTGTGACCTTGCCCAGCATGGCGTGCATGTCACTCGGCCAAGGAGGGAGCAAAGGCCAAGGCAGACCGGCTAGATCTTGCCCAGCATGTGTTTGTGTGTGTGTGGGGGGGAGGGGGGCAGGCAGCGGGAATGAGGGGAACCCAAGAAGAGGAAAAGCAGGGCGTCTGGACTGGGGTGTGGAAAGAGCACTGTACTGTGAGTCAGGAGAGCCCCATTCTAGACATCTCTGTGTGGGTTGGACACAGCCCCTAACATCCTGGGGTATCTAATCTCTGGAGTGAAAATGGGTCCCTGCCTGCCCCTAGTTTTTGAATGTAGGTTGTGGCGGGAGAATGAGAGAGTGAATGAGAGGGGGCACTCGGTTTCCTAAGGCAGAGGTCTGGTGGCTTTGGGCAGGGTCTGACCTTGACAACTGGGGATGGAAATCGCCTGTGGGTCTTTGATGGACTGGAATGCAAACTGGGAAGCGGGCTGGGGACAGAGGGGAAGAGAAGTGTGGCCCGGTGTGTCTGCTTCCTCAGTTTCCCCACAAAGGCTGACTTTTCTGCCACTTAACAGAGCCTTGCTGCTGAGGGGCAGGCGGCCCTGACTGGGGGATCCCTGGGCAGGACTCCTGTTCTCCTTCCTGCTTTGAGCCACCAAAGTTGTCACTACGGTGACCACCACCTTCTTTCTGTGTTCTTGGCCCTGCTGGTGTGTGTGGCACCTTTTCCAGGACGGTGGTCTTTCAGGGGGGTGTCCCCCAACCCCCCTTTGCGGGGAAGCATCTTCTCTTCCTTCCCCGTTGGCGTTGGCAGCAGACACGGGGCCCAGACACTGGCTTCTTCACTTTCCCTCTCTGGCTCCACAAGTCTCTCCCAGTTGCAGGCTCTGGTTCCTTCAACTTCCAAAGATAAATAAATAGTGATTGCAAATGGAGGAAGAGAGAAGGGCCGTGGACTCCCCCAGCAGGAGCCCTCCGCAGGCGGCAGGCAGGCTGCAGCTGCATTCCTCATTCCCCAGGAAGGGTCGAGGGTGGAGTGTGTCACAGAGCCACAGCCCAGAGGTGGGGTCTGCCACCCAACCCTCCTGTGCCCGGGAGAGGAAAATTTCTCAGAGAGGAGACAGGGGGCCTCTGGCCTGGTCGCACAGCATTTCTGTCGGCTCTGTTTGCTAAGTGAAGGAAGTTTAAGTCTGGAAAGCAATTCCACTGCGACACCCATTCTCTGAGGCTCGATAGAGGCCAAATGACATCTAATAAGGCGATGCTTTCCCACAGGTGGGAATGAGGTGCTTGGTGAAGGTATTTACAAACGTCGTCCTGTCTGTTGGTCATCATTTTTGGCTCCTGTTACCCACCCAGGGAGGTGAATGGCACTGGGGTGTCTTCCCCATTTTGCAGGTGCAGATGAGGAAACCAAATCACTCATTGAGTGATAAAGAGCCAGAGCTGTGAACTTACCTTCTGATTCCTTTGTAAAGTGATTTTTGAGAGAGAGATTTGTTCTGCTTATTTATGCATTCATTGGTTGATTACTTTAAAAAAAAATGTTTTTATTGATTTTTTTAGAGAGAGAGGAGGGGAAAGGGAGACAGAGGTAGAAACATGGATAGTAACATACATTGGCTGCCTCGGGCATGCCCCCTGCTGGGGATAGAGCCTCAACCCGGCCACGTGCCCTGACTGGGATCTCCTGGTGCTTTGGTCTGTGCTCAACTGCTGAGCCATACTGGCTGGGCTCATTGGTTGGTGCTTGTATGTGCCCTGACTGGGAATGGAACATGCAGCCTTGGCGTATGGGATGACTGCTCTATCCAACTGAGCTACCTGGCCAGGGCCCATTCCTTTTTAAGTGCTCTTTTCTCCCAGTCACTCAAAGCTTTTCCAATAGGAAGCTCCTGGTTATTTGCCCTCAGAGGTGCAGGATGGAGTGAATGAGTGACTTACATGAAAATCTTTTTGTCTTGGTTCGTTTGAGATAAAAAGATGACTCAAACTCAGGTCCCTATGACAGGAAATCTAGTTAGGGAGTTTGCTCAAAGTCCCTAGTGTGTGATAAGCTCTTGAAAGGAGTAGGGATAAGGAACTATGATAACCGGGACCAGGCTGAAGTAGCCCTGACTGAGGCAGGGGAGTGGAGCTGACCACAAGGTTTAGTCCAATCTGGGGCAGAAGTGTAACCCACATGACTCTTCCAGACCATCATATTCCCTTAAGGGTCTGGGGGCTTTCATGCTATGCCCCTGTCATAAAGAGCTCGCCTTTGCCAGGTGCTAGCCGAGAGCCAGCCTCTCTTTGGTCCCCAACTTCAATGCTGATTCTTTCCCCCTTGACAAGGAGTGGCTGGGACCTTTTACCCCAGGATAGACCAGGCCCTCCATTAGGAGCAGCTGAGAGTGGAAATGGGGTGACTGTCTCTGTCCCCTCTCTCCATGACTGGAGCAGACCAGAGCTACCGCAGGGCCTGCACGAACGGAGGATAGCATCACTGAGTGCTTATCCTGTGCCAGGCGTTGTTGACTGCACTTTGTAAGACTTAGCTCAGTCAGTCCTCACAACAGGGTGAAGGTGACTGTTTTAACAGACAGGGACCTGAGGTGAAGAGCTACCTTAATAGTAACTTGCCCAAGGATATATAGGGATAAGTAATAGAACCAGGATTTGAACTGGGTATTCTGGACTCTAAATTTTTAACAGCCATGCTCTATAATTTCTAGGGGAGAAAAGGGGCTTTCAACAATTCCCCCACCAGTTTCACTCCCATTAAGTTTTTCTTATTTTGATTCCCTGGCTCCTCTCTAAGCTGAGCCTTTAAAGATGTCCACTGCCAAACCAGAGCTGGCAGGAGAACCAGGATCTAGCCCTCCCCTATTCTTCTAAGGGAGTCAAGGAAGGCAGAAACTTTTCAAAGGAGCTTCACTACGCAGCTAGAAGAGAGGGGTAAGTAGAACTATTGAGACTAGAAACATGTGTACAATCAGAACATGCCCCAGCTGCAGGCCCTCCAGGCTCTGCTCTCTTCCCCCAGCTGTCTGAGGCCCCACCCTGGATGTTCACCCTTTTTTTTTTTTCTTAAATATATCTTTATTGATTTTAGAGAGAGGAAGGGAGAGGGAGAGAGAGAGGTAGAAACATCAATGATGGGAGAGAGTCATTGATTGGCTGCCTCCTGCAGGCCCCCAACTGGGGATCGAGCCCCTAACCCAGACGTGTGCCCTGACCTGGAATCGAACTGCGATCTCCTGGATGCTAGGTTGATGCTCAACCACTGAGCCATGCCTGGCTGGGCTGGATGTTCACCTTTTTTAGCTTTTCTTGCTCCTTCTGCCATGGTTTGTTGCCTTTCAGAGGCAAGGTCCTAACACAGACCCAGGACAACAGTGGGTAAGATCATAGTCCATAATTGAATCAATAATGCAAATTCGACATTTCTCTAGGGCTCCATTAGCTTATAAAGACAGTGGAGGCACACACAGAACCTGTGCCTTTGACCTCTCCCCCCACCCCCATCCATTCTCCTGCCTCCTTCCCAGGATAACTCGACTGCCCATTCTTCTGAGCATTCTGTCCCCCTCTTCCCTGTCTTATACTCCCTGTGGGGACTGTGCTGAGCTCCTGTCCTTTGGAACATTCACACAGGGTGTTCATGACAGGTGTTTGTGCCTCCACCAGAAGGAATGAATGAGAATTCGTTCCTACCTCAATGAATACTTGGGGCTGCAAGGGCTTCCCTTTGGTGCTCAGATTTCACCACATACTGGGTACCTGTGTATAATTTAGACATTCCCAGGGTTGTAATCTCCTTCTCTATTAAAACCTGACTCATCCTTTAAGTGAAATCTACTCACATTCTCCCAGATGATGGAACATCTCACTGTGAGCACAGTGGCTATGAGCATGAACTCTGAAGCTGAGTTCAAATCCTGTCTTTCCATTTTACTGATCTCGTGACTTTGGGCAAGTCACTTGATTTACCTAGGCCTCAGTTTTCTCATCTGTGAGATGGGGGATAAAAACAGTGTTTACTTCAGAGGATTGTGATGATGGTGTCAGTTATATGTGTGGATGAAAACGGACTACATACCAAACCTGGCAAGCTTGGGGAGGCCAGCATGGTGGGCCTTATAAACTCAGAGACTGAACATAAAAATTCTTAACTAAAAGTGAGTCATGGCAGGTAGTCTGGTCCTAGACCTGTAGCTTCCTTGACAAAGGTCAATCTTTACCTTAAGTGAGCCTGTTTATTGCCTTTTTACATCTAAGATAACTTTGAAATGTCAGAGCAATCTGTGCAGTAGAGCACAAGACCACAGAACTCCTCACTGTCTTGTTCCCTGAATATCGTCTCTGTGCTGTAAATGTTAAGTATTAACTATCCTGTACCCACCAATGTAAAGGAAATATGTGTCTCTCCGCTTTGCTTTTTACCCAAGCTCAGAGATTTCTCTGCTTTGCTTTCTCCTGCGCCTTCCCCCTTAATTTACCACCAACGGATTTCATGTAATCCTTCTTACGCCTCCTTTTATTCTAGTATATAAAATAAGCTGCAAAACTGCCATTCTCTGGAGCATTTTCTCAATCCATTGAGATTTCGCTTCCAGGCAATTGTTGTCAGCTTGGCTCAAATAAATGCATAAAAGTTCTCTATAGGTTTGGATGTTTCTTGTGTTGACATATGAAAATGAAGCCTGTTCAGTATGATACAAAAATATATTTGGTCTTTGTCCCGGTTCCTGACCCAGAGCTCTTAAAACCCTTGGAATTTCCTGAGTAATAGGAGTATCTTCAGTTATCCCTAAGGACACCCTTTGAGCACACCTGAAATTATGCTAATGACTTGATTTAGGGTGGTACTTCTTTTTTCCTTGTGGAGAGTGTGACCACGGTCCCCCACTGCCACAAATTATGCAGTTGAGTTTCCCACATTTGGGGAAATCGCAGGGGTCAGCACATCTGGAGTGCAATGGATAAGCCTTGCCCTGGGAAAACTACCTTCATGCTCATGGCATCTCCCTTGCCAGGTAAGTATAGGGTGGTATGTCTAGATAACCTCAGGATGGGGCTAGTCACCGGAAAGACCAAGTGATTAGAGTGCTGGCACTTTTGGCCCCACCCACTAGCCTCCGGAAAAGGGAGGGGGGCTGGTGGAGATTGAGCTTTATAAACCTTCTTGAACAATGAGCTTCTGGGTTGATGACCACATCAAGGTGCTGGGATGGTGGCACACCTGGAATGGGTAAGGAAGCTCCATATCCCCTCTCCCCATACCTTGCCCTATGCATCTCTTCTAGTTGGCCGTTCCTGAGTTATATCATTTATAATAAACCAGCAAATGTAAGTTTTTTTTTCTGAATTCTGTGAGCCCTTCTAGCAAAAAAAATTTTTTTTTTGAAAAGGGAGTTGTAGAAATCTCTGATGATTTATAGCCAGTCAGTCAGACATACAGGTGACCTGGGACTTGCAACTGGCATCTGAAGTAGTCTTGTGAGACTGAGCCCTTAACCTGAGGGGTCTGCACTAACTCGGAGTTGTCAATGTTAGAATTGAATTAAATTGTAGGACACCCAGTAGATGTCAGAGAATTGGAGAATTGATTGGTGTCAGAGAACACCGCAGCCTGGCACATATGAGTCCTCAGTAAATGTCAGCTAACCTGCTGTCCCCTAGGGCTTGCTGCCATTTTTCTTATTGGTACCTGCATCATTTTGCTCTATGTTATAGTTCACGGCTTACATATTGGACTCTTCTACTACAATGTAAGGTCCCGGAAGAGGGAATTATTTTCTTTATTTCTATGATTCCCAGCTTGTGTTAGTGCCCAACGAATAGAGGAGACATTTATTTAACTTGTCCAACAAAGTGTTACTGAGGCCTTAGTCATTTATTTAAACAACATTTACCGAGTATCTGCCATGTGCCAAATACTGTTTGGGGCACTGAAGAGATAGTAATAAAACAAAAGGAAGTCTGTGGTTTCATGGAGCTAACATTATAGCAGAGAAAGCCAGGTAATGTGTAAATAAACAAATACATACATATAATCTAATAGATGGTATAAGATCAATGAAGCAAAAAACACCTTGCTGACCAGCTATTTTGAGCCAGAACTCGCCCCTGCGGCTGGCTACTTTTTGTCATGACCAGTTAGCAAGGTGTTTAAAATTACTTAAATTAATGTAAGTTCAGACATGAGTTATCTCGTGACCGGTCAGCAAGGTGTTAAGCAGGGTAAGGGAATGAAGAATGATGAAGAAGGCCCTCTGACGAGGTGATCTTTGAGCAGCGTTCTGAAGGAATGAGGGAGCAGGCCCCATGGATTTGGGGGGGGACAGCATTCCATGCAGAGTGAATAGCAAGTGGCAGCAAGGTGGAAGCACGCTTGCTGTGTTCAATCAAGGAAGAGTCGGGAACCTGTGGTTGGAGAGCAGTGAGCAAGAGGGAGAGACACCCCTGGCACTCTACCTGCTACCTTGCACAGAGGTGGGTGTGGATGGGCAGCCGTGGCTCTCTGGTCTCCCAGACGCAGGGCTCAGGCTCATAGGTCTGTGCCCCTCACACCCCAGGGCACCGAAGAAAACAGAAGAGAAGCAAAAAGCCCTTTGGTGGAGAAAGTTGCAAGCGTTGTTCTTGGCTGGAGGAGAGGCAGAGGACAAGCCTGGAGTGTTTGGGGTCACCCCGGGCACTGGGCCCAGGAGGGCTGGTGAGAGTGAGGAGTGGGGTGTCCTTTTGCAAGGCTCAAGGGTGGGGCCACAGCTGAGGCAAACTTCAAATGTTCCTCCACAGAGAAGCCTGCTTCTAGCCTCACTACTATTGACAAAAATTGTTATCAAAGCAATACACCCATCTGGTTTAAAAATGAAATAGTGTGAAAGAATCTAGATGAAAAGCAATGGTCCTTCCTAGTCCTGCCCCCAGAGGTGGCTTTTACTTGGTCCTGCTTTCAGTGCCCTGAAGGAGGCTTAGTACTTGGGAGAGCTTCCCTGTCTGGGGTGGGCTTGCATGTCCAGCCTTCAGGAGCTCCACCTCTCAGTGGCTCTCCATAGATTTCCAAGCGTGGTCCCCTGAGTCACTGTCGCCCTCTCCCAACACCACAGCCCCTTCCCCATGGGTCTCTCACTGGTTTGGAGCAAGTGGGAAGCTCCTCCAGTCATGGGGTGCCTCAGAAAGACAGCCTCATTTACACACAGGGGAGGCTCAGCAGCCTGGCAGGTTGGATTTCTAATTTTCTGGAAAAGTTCTTTGCGTGGAACCCTCATTTCTTGCAGCAGCTGTCTTCTTGGTGCATGGTGGGCTCATAGTTGGTTACTGGGGCTGGCCCTTTGGAGTTTGTCTCTCTTGTCATCTCCCGCTGCTTTCCCTCTCTCTGTACTTTTTTCCTCCTTGTCTGTCTTTCTGTCTGTGTGCATCTCTCTCTCTCTCTCTCTGAAAGGTCAAGGTCAGACTTCTGTGCATGTGGCCGGCTTACTACCTAATACCTATCAGGCTGCCTTGCTGGAAGGCGGTGGTCATGGAGGGGAGGCTGGGAGAAATGTAAGAGGAACCCTCCCTCTGGGCCTCCGGTCTTGGGGACCTGGGGACTCACTCCGGCAGCTTGGGTGTGTCACTGGCGTCTCGACGCCCAGGGTGTGTGAGCCAGAGTATCCAGTTTTGGTTTCACTCTGGGATGATTTACTGTTTTTATGCCCTAGTCCCTAGTTAGGTCTTTAGTTTAAAGTTGTGGGAAGGGAAGGGAAGGGAAGGGAAGGGAAGGGAAGGGAAGGGAAGGGAAGGGAAGGGAAGGGAAGGGAAGGGAAGGGAAGGGAAGGGAAGGGAAGGGAAGGGAAGGGAAGGGAAGGGAAGGGAAGGGAAGGGAAGGGAAGGGGAGGCTTGGGTGTCCTTGTTTGGGCAGAGTGTTAAGGGGAAGCTGGGCCTTTCCACCTCCTGTGTCCAGCCCCGTGCTCCAGCCGCACTCAGGGAGACATCCACAAGGGAGCTTGTTGTGGGCACTCTGAGCTTTGGTTGCTTCTTGGAGGGACCCCTTCCTCCTCAGCCTTAGAGGATCACGTTTCATTTACCAAGGAAGGCAACCGCTTTCCCAACAGTCCTTATCTGCTCTGTCCATCAGCGCTCCGCCCTGTTTCTCTGAGGAGATTCAAACAGACTGCGAAGCCCAACCGGGCTGGGCCAGCGCGCGGTCCCCAACCTCTTCTGAGCCTCCACTATGTGCCAGGTTCTGCGCATAGCACTTTCCACGCTTTATCACATTTAAACTTCACAATAACACCATGGGGCAGCTGCTCTTAATATCACCCCTACTTACAGATGAGGAAACTGAGGCATCAAGGGGGTAAAGTCTTTGGCCCAAGGTAATTTGACTGCTAAGGAACAGATATGGGATTCAAACCCAGACAGACTGGTGCCAGAGTCTTGGAGCAAGCTCAGTGGCTGTGTGTGTGTGTGTGTGTGTGTTTATGTGTATGTGCTCCCCTCCCCCAGTGTGGCCATCTACTTTAACTCCTGCAGCTCTTCTCCTTGAATGCTCCCAAACTTACTGCATAAAGTCCTTTTGATGCCTGGGTTCCTTGAAGTGGACACAGTGAGAGCCCTGTTTCCCCATTCCCCACCCCCTGCCCCAGGCTCTGGGCCTCAGCTCAGTGGCTGCCAAAGTGGGCCTGGGCTTCCCAGGTGTGCAAGCCATGCTAGAGACAGCCAACACCACAGCCGAGGCTCATACTCTGTCTGGGAGATGCCTGTGACCAGTGACGGAGGCACACAGAGAGGCCTGTGAAGACCCACACTTGCAGAGGGAGAAGGTGACTCTCGCCTGGACTTACAGCCTCTGGGCACAAACCTGGAAAAGGAAGAGAGCCATACCCATGCAGAACCACCTTCCACCAGAGTGGCTGCCCTCTACCATCAGTGCAGGTCCCAGAGTCCCAGCACCCTTCGCAGCTGACTCCCACCCTCAATGGAATACTTAGAGACCTCAGCTCCTAAGTTCTTCCAGAGGGAAAAGTGGAGAAAGGGAGATAGCTGGGCTAATCCAGAAGTCCCTAAATGGAGGGATACCATTCTTCTTTCTCCAGTGGCATAGATGCCCCCCTTTAGAAGCCAGCAGGAGGCAGGAAGCTTACCCAGGACTATGGTAAGATCAAGCTGGCTGGGGTTCCAGACCCCAAACAGGGGCTATCTGTGTGTGAAGGTGTCTATGGGGAGCCCTGGGGATCAGCAGCAGCTCCTCAAGCCTGTGGCCCAGCTGGTAATCCCGCCTCCTCAGAGGGCAGCCGGGCCCCAGGCCCCAGTGCTGCTGGCAGAGGCTGCCTCAGCGGATCTCTGCCTTTATCTTCCTCACACATTGAAACCATCAGGCCAGGCCTGACTGCAGCCTGCCTAGCTCTGTCTGCTAGAGACACTGTGCTTTCATCCAAACCAGACCTTCCCTCCTCCAGGTCCCCACTCAGGGAAGGGGGGTGACGAGCATAGCCTCACTTGTGCTCCCCTGGAGCCAATTTCAGAACTTTTTACCTTTGTCCCCTATTTTGTTTTCCTCTCTGAAATGTCTATGAGGCCACCTTCCACTCAGGGGCCCCTGCTCCACCCTCATCCCCCAAAAGGAATTTTAGTGGGTACTA